>NC_092335.1:552259166-552935000 GCF_046630445.1 Rutidosis leptorrhynchoides | reverse complement strand
TGGTCGTTGGTGTATGGATTAGATATAAAGGATATGTAATTTTGTTTTCATGTAAATAAGTCATGAATGATTACTCATATTTTTGTAATTTTATGAGATATTTCATGCTAGTTGCCAAATGATGGTTCCCACATGTGTTAGGTTACTCACATGGGCTGCTAAGAGCTGATCATTGGAGTGTATATACCAATAGTACATACATCTAAAAGGTGTGTATTGTACGAGTACGAATACGGGTGCATACTAGTAGAATTGTTGATGAAACTGAACGAGGATGTAATTGTAAGCATTTTTGTTAAGTAGAAGTATTTTTATAAGTGTCTTGAAGTCTTTCAAAAGTGTATGAATACATATTAAAACACTACATGTATATACATTTTAACTGGGTCGTTAAGTCATCGTTAGTCGTTACATGTAAATGTTGTTTTGAAACCTTTAGGTTAACGATCTTGTTGAATGTTGTTAACCCATTGTTTATTATAACAAATGAGATGTTAAATTGTTATATTATCATGATATTATGATATATAATATATCTTAGTATGATATATATACAGTTAAATGTCGTTACAACGATAATCGTTACATATATGTCTCGTTTCGAAATCATTAAGTTAGTAGTCTTATTTTTACATATGTAATTCGTTGTTAATACACTTAATAATATATTTACTGATCATTTAACATAATTAACCAAGTGTATCAATATCTTAATATGATTCATATGTACCTAGTAAGACGTTGTTATAACGATAATCGTTATATATATCGTTTTCGAGTTTCTTAATTTAATAGTCTCATTTTTATGTATATAACTCATTGTTAAAATACCTAATGAGATACATACTTATAATAAAATCATGTTAACTATATATATAACCATATATATGTCATCGTATAGTTTTTACAAGTTTTAACGTTCGTGAATCACCGGTCAACTTGGGTGGTCAATTGTCTATATGAAACCTATTTCAATTAATCAAGTCTTAACAAGTTTGATTGCTTAACATGTTGGAAACACTTAATCATGTAAATAACAATTTCATTTAATATATATATAAACATGGAAAAATTCGGGTCACTACAACAACCAGATAGCAAATGTTAACAAGATGAGACCACATATCCACAAAACCATTCAAGTCCTAATCAATAAATTAAAAATGAGTTCACTACAAACAGACTAAACTAGACTACCTTAATTTATCCCAGATCCAAGATATATATAAAATTCCATGATGAAATGCACCTTCTAATTGTCAATATTCTGCCAGTATTGTCATAACTATTTAAGTTACAAACCAAATTAGAAAGATTATCATAACAATTTAAGTTACAAACAATATCCTCCCAATCAAAACTTAAGCCATCTTTTCTCCTTTTCTTTGTTAGAAACTTCATTCGAAGCCGACGCATGAGCGGCTTCAACATCCGCCAATGTTTTCCGGGTCTCGTTAAGCTTCCTAACAGCCGCCTCATAAACCTTCTTCTCTTTCTTGTTTCGGGTCGCCATTTCTTCCAATTTCTGAACCCGGGCCCGCAACTCCTTCACCTCATCGTCAAAAGCAACCAGAGCCCGTCTCTCGCTATTCTTACCCACCTGTAAATCTTTCTTTTGCTGTTTCTTAACCGACCCAACTTTTAACGCTTCATCATGCATCGCTAATTGTGTGTTTATTAGACTAAAAATATCCGATTCTGGTTCCTCCTTTTGTTTAGCAGCCCGTGCGGCTTCCGCAAATTTCTTATCACGTTTTCTTTTCCCGCCTCTACTTCGTTTTTTCTCCTTTTGTTTATCTTGATTATTTTCAACCGATTCAAATGAATGATCAAGACCCTGTTTTTGAGGTCGTACTTTGACCAAAACCGGGTCCAATCGTCCTTGACCTTTTGCACCCAAACCCATTCCTTCTTTAAAACCCATGTTCGCCATCATTTTCGAAGCTATGCCACGCGTGTGATTTTCCCATTTTGCAAAAATTGCGGTTTCCGTTTGTATACCTTTTTGAAGATTCGAGCTATCGAGAAACCCTAAACCTTCAGGGGTGTTTTCTTCTATTTCACAATCGGTAGGATCGTATTGATCTGAATCTGAGTATGAATCGGTGTCATCGTCATCATCATCATCACTCATTTGGGCATATTCAGATAGTGAAATAGACCCGTTTTCGACATTAACGGAGCTACCATCGTCTCGAAAAACAACCCGGCCCGACCCGAGGTCATCGTTCCATGACTCGAGTTCAGCTTCCCGCCAAATTCCAGTTCTACTGTCAGAAGTAGCCCATACAGTGGACCCCACCAATGACTGATTCCATGGTGTAGGGTTATATTTTTTCAGTGATGATATTGGTAAATCAATGCCTGATAAAAAAAAAAAAAAAAAAAAAAAAAGAAAGAAAAAAAAAGCCATTAAGTGCTTCACACAAATTAAATATAGGTGGCCATATGAACCCACTCACAAATTGACGAGACGATTCGGGTTTGTGAATCTCTAATGTATCAAACGGGTAATAGAATAAGAATATAGATTGGATTGAATCATTGAAACAAGAAATGGACTGAAAGTAGCCCATATAGCATCTTTATAACATTAAGCATCCGAAATCGTTTTATTGAAAAAACTAGAATAATACCCAAAAAAAAAAAACCTATTCTAATCATATTTGGTACACTGGTTACTTGTAAGGCTGTACCAATTTTAGACACAAAAATGTTTTGGGTCAACGGTCAACCTAACCCGATCTAGCATACGTTTCAAATAGTACCAAAGAATACCCATATTGACCTGTTACCCAACCCAACCTGCTCATTTTGCCACCTGGAAATCTAAAGGTCAACCAAATACAATTACAAAAGAAAAAATATGCACCATGTGACGAGCGACAATTTGTACCGAATCGACACCGCTGCTGTAGGAAGAACTTGCACATCTGCGTATATAGCATTAGTTGGGTGAACCAGGTAAACATATTATCTCATTCCTTCAATTATTACAGCTTTTTGGTACACATAACTCAATCTCGCTAATATTAATTAATTAACGGCTAAAAATTTTATAACCTGAGGTGGTTTAATAACCGCTAATCTTAAAATATAGGCTAAAACATGAACTAAGATAAGTAAATGTACCAACTGGTTCTCTGATGTTGGAGTAAGAAACGAAACTTTTGCACCAATAGAACCTTCCTTTGCAACAATTAAACCATCGTACCACCGTCCATTAGAGTGACGAAATCTACACTTTGATCCAACAGAATATTCCTTCAATGGTTCCACTTCTGTTTCTTTGGAATCAGAAAGATCATAAGTTACATTCTTATCTTCCTTCAACAGTTCGGATTCAATAGAATCTTGGTTCATACCATTACCAATATCTTTTGAATTCTGTAGTAAATCGACTTCTTGCAATAACCTAGCGCGTTTCAAATGAAATAATCCCTCTTCTGCATCTTTGATAGCTTGAAGAAGCTCAGCATGAACCTGATAAAATATTCATTATTTATTTTTATTTTTTGCAATGGACTGCAGCTCATAACTTTTAAATTATGATGCAATAGGTATCTCTTTATGTCATCATTAAATCTGATAAAAAAAAAAAAAAAAAGAAGTAGCATAATCTGTACACAATTAAATAATGACAATATTGACTAAGTTAATTTTAACATCTTCAATTTATCTATTTGTGTAAACCTAAAAATACATGACAGTAGAATTAAAATTAGGATACATGAATTAAAAAAGGTGAAATTAGGAGTGCGTATGATAAAAAGAACCTCCAGTAATTCGGGATTTTGGGGATCAGAAGCTAGGGCTTGATCAATGGCGGCAATTGATTCTTTGTGTTCTTGTAATTGGAGCTCCAGTTGTTCTTCAAGAAGCTTTCTTTCAGCATCATCCGCCATTTTTCTTTTAACAAGCACAAGGTTAAATTACAGAAGACGAGTTGCTTCTGAATGAATGGTTTTGATCATATGGGCTGGGAGATGAAACCCGAACCGTTTATGTTGTATGGGGCAAGTATTTTGTTTACTTGGGTCAAAGGTTAAGATTGGGGGATGATACTCACACACTCAATATTGATCTATACACACCTAATTGACTATTATGTCTTTACTTATCATAATAGAGGTTCAAGTCCCATGATAAATTTAAGGTTATAATTGTAAGTTTTATAGTAAAAAGTGTGTATGAATCAAAAAACCTCCCTAAAATTGAATCTTAAAGTTTAAACTCACCTACACCACCCGAAGGTTTTTGTCAGGCTTGGTTCCAATCCAATAGGAAAAATATGAAATCTCATGACGGTTTTGAGGGTAAGGGTCCGAATAGGTTAGAGAAATATAAGGCCGCTTCGTGTTCTTACAGGTTACATGACAATATTGACGATATTGATTTTAGTGATGCGGTTCAAAACTTGTTTACAGAAGGTCAAGTTGACGATTGTGTTGGTTGTTCTTTGAATACGGTTCACGAGTCGTCTAATAAAGGTTTTTTATCGAGACCTTGTATATAAATCGTGGAAAGCTAGCTCCTTTGACGGTAATTTTGGTGGAGAAGGTTCCTTTAACTTCCTTACATAAAAGATTAATATTTGGTATGGTAAAAAAATTCGCCGCGAAACGACAACTGTAAAATGAAAAAATCGGATAGCTGTTGAACCGTTGTATTGTTGTGTGTAGAAAACTTAGAACACAATATAATACAACAATCTTCAACCGAACAACTTCAACCACAAAACTTGAAGAAATAATTACAACTTTCACTAATGATCTATATATAAACTTAAATTTATCACTCGAGAACACAGTCGGTTGAGATGATGAATGAATGATATAGAAAGAAACCCTAAATAAGACTGAAGACTTATATACCTATACTTATTACAAGTTACAATTGGACCCTCACAGTTATCTTAAATGACAAAAAGGGTTCATTAACTTTTAGTTTAGGTTTAACTACGTCTCAACCGTGTGTTGTTTTTACAGCAGTTAGTTAGGGATCGCCCAGGGGGACTTAACCACCCACGCGATCATCTCCCGCAGTTGATATACCCGCCTCCAACTGCGTGCTCAGATAGAAACCCGCACCAATCCCATTGGGCATGGACGGTAAAAACCCCTCCCCCTTAACCCCCCCTGTGACGATCGCTCCAAATCCATATGGACGAACACGTCATTCATCGATTTCATTGCGAGATATTTGACCTCTATATGATACGTTTTGTAAACATTGCATTCTTTTGAAAAGGCACACCATAAATGAATATTTAAATCAAAGGTTTTCGACATCTGATGATTTCTACATGTAGACAATCACCGTAAATAATAGTTTACAATAGTAATTCCGTTGACAATGCAGTCAAAATAAGATACATGGTGATGATTTGATGAATGCAACGTTTCCTTGATAAATATGCCATGTAAGACTCCATGCACATAGCTTGTCTAACATATAAGCAAACAGCGGAAGACTTATAGGGAACCTGAGAATAAACATGCTAACAAGTGTCAACACAAAGGTTGGTAAGTTCATAGTTTTAGTGTTTCGCATAATCTGTATATAAAGGTGGATCACAAGATTTCAGTTGTTTCATCCGAAACGTTTATCAAAATATTCTACGAAATTGAGCACCCTGGTAACTCAACTTAACGTATATATAATTTATACCCTTTGTATAATCATCTTAATAATACACGCAAACCAACGTGTACGCTTCTCAAATAGCATACGTCCGTTAAAAGGCTAGTGCTCTAGCTCAGACGGGGATATCAAGCCCTATGGATCCATATACTACTACGCGCGCCCACCAGTTCTTATAACCGGTAGTTACTAGTTACCAAAGCTAAGGGATTTTCGGTTCAAACTCAGTATAGAATTTAGTATGTACTTGTATCCATTGTTTAAAATAAAGTACATGTATTCTCAGCCCAAAAATATATATTACAAAAGCATTTAAAAGGGGAGCAAATGAAACTCACCTTAGCGGCACATAAGGTCATTCATCAAAAAGTGACCGTAACTCGGAATGCAAGATTAACCGTAGATCTCAACCTAGAGAACATATGTTGGTCAATACATGTCTAATAAACTAGGTTGGGTTATAGTGTATCACAATCCTAATGCTCGAGATCTACATATAAAAGTTATCAAAAGTCATTTCAAAAAGTCAATTTTGACAATTGTTCAACAAAACGAGACGTGCCTTATATAAGGATTCATTTACTTGGCTAGTAGTATTTTATCAATCTCATAAACATGTTGTTTAAATATTAATTGCAGATTCAAAAGAAATTCCAATTAACGTCAATTATAATTCAGTTGACCATATCTTTTGATTCGTTCATCGAAATTACGCGATTTCTAAATGAAAAGTTATTGATTTTTAGCCAGCTTTCCGAAAACATGTATATCATATACCTTTTACCAGTAATATATGTATTCAATTCGTGATTCATTATAAACTGTTTAACGACGAAATTTAGCATACAAGCATGTATAAATATATACTCGAGCACTAGACATGTATACACTATTAATATATAAAAGATAAGATATGAATGCTCACGTATCAATATTGAGATTCAATATTGCAGGAAAGTACGTAGACGCAACAGAGATGATAAATACTAGGTTTGACTTGCGAACAATACCTATGAACATTACCCATAACCTCCATAGCTATAACCCATAATTTCCTTAGTTCTATCCCGTTTGAAGCTTGTTTTGAAAGTGACACGCTCAAGACCTCGTCGTAATATTTTATGTATAATATTACTAAAACTATTAAGATTAATAATAATAATAATCTTAATAATAATAATAATATAATAATAATAATAATAATAATAATAATAATAATAATAATAATAATAATAATAATAAAATAATAATAATAATAATAATAAATACATACGGAGTAATATGTGTAAAAAAAACATACGCAAGAAACCTGGTATTTATAGCCATAATTCCTGATTCTGATGCCCATGTGATCGCATGGGTTTTATGCCTATTTCTCATGCGATCGCATGGCCGTCAGATCCAGCTCACATATTTTTTGTTTTCTTGTTTGTCGACATAATTAAATATAATATATATAATATATATAATTTAAATAATTAATTATATATTATATTAAATTCATGTGCATAGTTGACTTGTAATTTTTGTTCCGATGACTCGTACGTTGTCACTCATGTCCCGGTTCCGGTTTCTCGAACGCATTTTCGTACGCTTAGAAAACTCGCAATTTACGTTTTGTGACTCGTACTTTTGTCAAAATATAGTCTTAAATTATCAATAAACTATATCATTCAAAGTGTATCTTAAAATTTTGAGTGTTTTGGTCATTTACTTCTATAAATCATTGTCTCGCTATTTGTTAATATATATATATATATATATATATATATATATATATATATATATATATATATATATATATATATATATATAATAACAAATCGTTTTATGACCAAGTTAATATATATTTTCAACATTCATAAACACGTTTTAAATATACGTCGTAAGTTATTCATACAATTAATATTCCAACTTATCATATATATTCAAATAAATATTTAAACCAATAAGTTTAATGTACGGTATCAAAAAAAGTAATACATTGTTACGTTTTCAAGTTATAGTATATATATATATGCATCTATATACATATAATTGTTCGCGAATCGTCGAGAACAACCGAAAGGTATTTGAATATATGAAAATAGTTCAAAAATTTTGAGATTCAGTTTTACAGACTTTGTTTATCGTGTCGAAAATGTTAATCATACAAAGATTAAGTTTAAATTTGGTCAGAAATTTCCGGGTCATCACAGTACCTACCCGTTAAAGAAATTTCGTCCCGAAATTTGAGTGAGGTCGTCATGACTAACAATAAAAATGTTTTCATGCCGTATATGTGTTGATAAATAGAGTTTTATCACCGTTGAATAATATGGATAAAACAATCCGATTATTCGAAGCGTATGAGAGAAGTTATCGTAAAAGAGTGAAATGGAGAATAGAGATTCGTCTTAACTCTTGACGTATTAACGATTGATTTTCGTAATTTAAGGAATAGAAAATCTTCATAATCTAAATAAGATTTGATTCTTCGAAATTTAAGGAAATTAAGATTTCTTTTGATTAAATGCGTAATTTGCCTCGATTGCTATGTTTGATATTTCGCTATAAATTGACCTCTTCCGTTTCATTATTTTCATCACTCTTACATCTTCTTCCCCATTTCCTATTTTCAAAAGATTGTAAAAATGCTTCATCCAGTTCTGATTCTTGATATACTCCTAACTTTCATATATGTCATTCTTCTTTTTCATCTACCACCGGAGGAAGTTATTTTCTTCTACCATTACCTTGGGGTTATAGTGTTTTTTATTCTCCCGTGTCTTTATATTGCTATACGCATTGATATACACGGTTTGTAATTTCTGGGTGGTTGTTGGGTTTTATATCTTCCCTTATATTTCGATGTCTCTGCTTCTGTCTTTCCATAATCATTGACATCCACAGTTAATACTCTCTCCAATTTACTATGATTTATATATACTCCCATTGATATTTTGAAGCTTCATGCTTTTGTTTTATCTTCCCGACTTTAAATCAAGCGAATAATGGTCCAGAATTCGTAGGTATGAATTTCGGAATGAACATAATTAATGTTCTAAAAAAAACGGTAATAGCACAATCTGACTTGTCAAATTACCAGAATACCTCAAAAAAGACCGAATCATTAAGAAAATATTTTCTTGATAGTTTAGAGGTTAAATAGAATGAAAGAGTTATGTAACATGGTTTATAATGAGGGTATGATCTGTGAACCTTTATCACGTTCCATTAGAAACTCAGCATGACTTATTGTAATATAATCACGTTGATCAAGTGTCATTATATTATACTAACTCATGCTTCAGTTCCCAACACCACTTCAAAAATATTCATATTTTAAACTCGAAGGTTTCAGAATTTAGAAACTAAAATAGTTTCTTTTATGATGTTACACAGATATCGCAAGGAGAAAATTGATTTCCGATGAGAATGATTATGGAATTATCTCCAGAAATATGGAGGATATTTATAATGAAAGATACGATGATATCGTAGAATTTCTAATATCAGAGGATGATGAAGAATATTGTCCGCAAGGGTTTAGATTTGGAAGCAAGGTATTCGTTAATGGCTTCAGCAGATACTGAATAATTTGGATTCTTTGAAGGCAGGTTTAGTCTTTGTGATTTATCCACAGCCTCCTTCATACTTTGCTCAATTCGTTTTTCAGTTCCAAACCTTCTCTTTTTCTGAGCTTTGCCAACACACTATTCTTTATCATCAAACTTTTGACTGTTAAGGTCGTTTACAGTTTTTGCTGCTTCATCAGCATTCAAAGTTATCATAACCGAATCGTTAGTTATCAATCCGAGATGTTTTCAAAAGTTTGAAGGGTTTGCATGAAGATTGTAATTGTCAAGATACATATGATGTTCTAGAATTTTGAACGATACAAATTTTTTTTTCCTTTTTTTTTGGGTTTATGAATAGAAGTGATGTTCTAGCACAGTTTTGAAGTCAAAGTATAGCATTTAAAAGATGTAAGAATCTAAGAGTGATGTTTTCTGTTAAATCTTGGCTTGGATTCTGATTTTTCAAAATCAGAATATGTAATTGAATTTGTATGGAAACGGTTGTATATCGCTGTGAGCATAGTTAATAATTTTTGAATCAAAGTTGAAGAATGTACAGTATAACATATTAATTGTGAACTTATATATTTCCCGAGTATTACCTACCCGTTAAAGATTTCACAATTAATACTTTGTACAAAAGAATTTTTTTATTACCGTTTTTATGAAAATATATGTATGTATATTTTCTTCAGATGTAATACATATTTGATGAGTTAATATCATATTAAGCTCATTTGATTTTTGAATTGAATGAATAATCTCTAAAACATTAAGGATTACATAATCTTCGCGGAGTATTTCACTAATGAAATCAATACTTCATTATTTATTCTTATTCCTCGGTGAAGGATGTTGATGCTCGTGGAATTCTTATGAACTTCATAAGATATAAATGATGTTTTCTAGAAAGTTTCGAGTACATCGAAGATAAAAGTGTAAAATCAAACATGTAATTGATTAATACACTAAGTTCATTATGAAATGGAATTCATTGAGTTGAAACAGATATTTGTAGTTAACGATGGTTAAGTTGTTAACGAAGGATGTACATCATAGCATATTAGTAATGTGAATTAACCGAGTAGTATCTACCCCTTAAAATTCACACGTAATAGCTTAGTACGAAAAGATTCATGATGGTTTTAAAATTTATATATATAAGATATACATATAAATTCTTTTGATGAATTGAGTTATTACTTCATAACACATTGATACAATATACTCGTTGTTGACTCGTAATGATGTCCACGGTGCTTTCTTGAACTAACAGAGCTTGTGATGTTAGAGGTGCTGCTGATTCTGACGATGTTGATAGCACTGACTGTGCTGGTGAGGCTAAGGGTACTGTTGATGATGTTGGTAAAACAAGTCTAGATTGTATCTTACACCATTCGGATAAGGGTTTCTACTCTATCTGATTTAGGGTTAAGGCTAGAATAGATAATATCTAAACTTTAGAAATTACATAATCGTCGTAGAATGTTTCTCTGATGAAGTTATGAATCCATACTTCATCGTTTGTCGTTGCTGGTACTTCTTGGTACCTATGGTGCGTATGATGTTGATATCCGAGGTACAAATTGTGATGTTGAGGAGTGTGATGCGGATGTGGTTGTTGGTGGTGGTAATGATCCTGTTGGTGTGGATGATGGTGGTACCGGTTATGCTGCGGGTGCTGCTGCTGGTGTTCTGTAACAACCCAAACCAAACCACGAACAAACCGCGTTAAAATACGAAGAAAAAAAAATATTTCCTGTTCAGCATGTGGCGCGGCGCGCCAGATGGCCGCGCGGCGCGCCAAACTGGTCTGTCCAAAAAAGTTTTAAACGCTAAAAAGATCGACTACTTCCCGTCATAATTAGACCGAACGCTTTCACCAACATTTTCAAATATGTAAAACTAACACGATTCAAACATAAAAACAAGTTTTACATGATGGGGCCCACATTGGCCGATTTACGAGTTTAATACAAAATATGAGTTTCGACCGCCAAAAAGTTTAAGTACCAAACTACCCTACGAGCATGGCGTTTGGGATTAAACTACCCAAGTCTCGGTCAACCTCCAAGAACTAATACTTCCAAAAAGCGTCCCCTAATCAACAAAGCGGGATCTCTATTCCATGATAATGCCCTTACCCTTGTCCACAACCGAACCTATAAAATAGTAAACAACGAGAGGGTAAGCAAAGCTTAGTGAATGCAATAATTATACACATACATATATAATCTACTTACTCGCATCACTTACACATTATCGCACACGAGCTAGCAATTCGACAACCATGCAAAACATTAAGCATATACCAATAACCGCAAATTCATAAGGAGCTAGCAATACCGATAGCATATAGTTCATAATTAAATATGCTAACACAACATTCTTATAACCATGGTTAACCAATCGAGCAAGGGAACGGTACTTAAAAGGCCTTTGGAGTTCGTAACATCCGTTAGTGTTACTTAAACGACGCGTAATCACTAATCCCCCGGGTGATGTCTTAATCAACGCGACTCACTCA
Organism: Rutidosis leptorrhynchoides; assembly: GCF_046630445.1. Taxonomy (NCBI): domain Eukaryota; kingdom Viridiplantae; phylum Streptophyta; class Magnoliopsida; order Asterales; family Asteraceae; genus Rutidosis; species Rutidosis leptorrhynchoides. The sequence goes on along the minus strand of NC_092335.1, from coordinate 552,923,270 downwards.
CCCCCATGACAATGTGGCGTCTTGAACAACGCGACGAATCCACATGCCAATCAAAACGATGAGTGGTGTCTTAAACAACGCGACATCCACTCCCATGACAATGTGGTGCCTTAGACAATGCGACAATGCCACATGTCAATCAAACAATGAGTAGTGTCTTAACAACGCGACAATACTACTTGTTACATAGAACGTGGTGTCTTAACAACGCGACAATGCCACATCCATTCTACACAAATAAATACATTATATACATACAAGCATAATTATTCCACTCACCTTACGCCTTCGGTGAATCAATAAAATCAAGCTTGAATCTTCAAGGTAACGCACCTATTATCACGCACATACAATCAATCAACCATTCAAGTTGGTCAAACTCACAACACTTACCACTACTATGTCATTTTGACCCATTTGGACACCTAACCCATAATTGGGTCCTCTTTTGCCAAAACCCTAACATTAGCCGAGTTAGGTCTTAAAACATCTTTTAACACTAGGTTTATGCATTAATCATAAACATTTACTAACTTAGGTCCATTTTGACCCATTTGACCCATTTAAGGTCAACACACCCATTTCGGGTCATCCACTAACCCACACAACACCCATTTACATAAATATTGGTGTTCTAGCAATTTACTAACTAATTAAGGTTTGTTAACAACAATTAATACTTAAAAAACCCTAGTTAGTCATCTTTGAGTCAACATAACCCTAATTCACCCAAAACACCCAATTTACTAACAAAGTGGGTTTTAGGTTCACCATTAACCCTAACCCTAACCCTTACACAAAATTAAATTAGGAAATCAAGTTTAGAGCATACCACTACACTCAAAATGTAGCTAGGAAGTAGATGAACAAGTTTAATGCTTGAGCTAGAGCAAGATTCCTCCTTCTTCTTCTCCAAAAATGAGTTTTCTCACACTAGGTTAACACTCTCTCTCTAGAATTGAATGGATGAGGATAAGGTAGATGGAAATGGAGTAAATGGCACTCCAAAAACTGATCCAAAGCCTTTAATTCGGCCCTTAAGTGATTTTACCAAATTGCCCTCAAAATATCTAATTTAAAAAGAAAGGAATCTGTCAGCCCGTAGTGGCGCGGCGCGCCATAGGGCAACGCGGCGCGCCAAATGCCCAGTTCAGCTTCTTTTGTCTTTTAATTATATACAACGTAAACCCCACAACTTGAATAACTTAATCACACATATTTACAAGGAAAAATATTCGGGTCTTACAACTCTCCCCCGCTTACATCGGAGCGCGTCCTCGCGATCCAAGCCGCATAACAAGCGGGAAGATAAACCAACACAAATTCCTCGGGTTCCCATGTAAACTCGGAACCTTTACTACGATGCCATTGAACCTTAAAGGTCCTCACCTCCTTGTTACGCAACATTTTCACTTTCTCATCAAGTATAGCAATCGGCTCTTCAACATATTCCAACTTCTTGTTTAGCTCGATTTCGTCTAATGGCATCCACGAAGAATCATCCGCAAGACACTTACGGAGGTGGGAAACATGAAATGTGTTATGGATCCCCGCAAGTTCTTCGGGTAATTCCAATCGATATGCAACTTCACCAACACGAGCTAAAACTTTGAATGGCCCAATAAATCGAGGAGCTAACTTTCCCCATTTTCGAAATCGGATAATACCCTTCCATGGCGAAACCTTAAGCATTACCATGTCGCCTTCTTGAAATTCGATCGTTCATCTACGTTTATCGGCATACGACTTTTGTCTATCTTGAGCCTTCTTCAGATGATCCCGAATAATCTCAATCTTGTTATTCGTCTCCAAAACCAAATCGGTACTCCCAATTTCCCCTTGACCCGCTTCACCCCAACAAATTGGAGTTCGACATCTACGCCCATAAAGCATCTCATAAGGTGGCATCCCGATACTAGTGTGATAACTATTATTGTACGAGAATTCCACCAAAGGCAAGTGCTCATCTCAACTACCACCGAAATCAATAATGCACGCCCGTAACATATCTTCTAAAGTTTGATTAGTACGTTCAGTTTGACCGTCCGTTTGAGGATGATACGTCATGCTCAACTTTAATTGTGTACCCATATATTCATGAAACTTTTCCTAAAATCGAGATGTGAAACGGGTATCTCGATCCGAAATAATAGATATAGGAACCCCATGTCGCGAAACCACTTCCTTGATACACAACTTAGCTAAGGTCTCCGACGATATCGCTTCTTTAATGGGGAGAAACAAAGCACTTTTCGTCAAACGATCAACTATCACCCAAATCGTATCAAATTGGGTTCTCGCCATCTTTGGTAACTTTGTAATGAAATCCATGGTAATGTGCTCCCATTTCCATTTCGGGATTTCTAACGGCTGCAACTTACCATACGGATTTTGGTGTTCGGCCTTAACTTGCAAACAAGTAACACATTGTTCAACATATTTTACAACATCACGCTTCATGCCCGGCCACCAATAATCTTTCCTTAAATCAAGATACATTTTCGTCGCGCCCGGGTGAATGGAATACTTTGACTTATGTGCTTCATCAAGTAGCACTTGTCGATAATCACCCATCTTAGGCACCCACACCCTTCCTTGAAAAGACAACAAACCACGCGAGCCCATAGTAATGAACTCCGATTGCCCCACAATTCGCTCCTCGTGCTTATTGTGAACGTAAGCCTCAATTTGAATTACACCTAGCTTTTCAAGAAAATCGTTAGTAATAATCATACGTAACAATCCCAATCGTAACACCGGGTGATGACTCTTTCGACTTAACACATCCGCGACCACATTCGCCTTGCCCGGATGATAAAGTATTTCACAATCATAATCTTTTACCACATCCATCCACCTACATTGATGATAATTCAAATCTCGTTGATTAAAGAGATGTTTCAAACTCTTATGATCCGAATAAATCGTACTCTTGACACCATACAAGTAATGGCGCCAAATTTTCAACGCATGTACCACCGCCGCCAACTCAAGATCATGAGTCGGATATCTCGTTTCGTGTTCCTTTAACTGTCGAGAGGCATAAGCGATGACTTTACCCCTTTGCATAAGAACACACCCGAGCCCGTTTAGAGAAGCATCACAATAAACCGTCATATCTTCCACACCTTCCGACAATACTAACACCGGAGCTTGGCACAACTTCTCTTTTAACAATTGAAAAGCAATCTCTTGCTCGTTTTCCCAATTAAATTTAGCATTCTTCCTTGTCACTTTCGTCAATGGAGAAGCAATCTTAGAAAATTCTTGGATAAACCGACGATAATAACCGGCCAATCCGAGAAAACTTCAGATTTCCGTAGGCGTAGTCGGTCGTCCCCAACTCTTCACCGTCTCGATCTTCCCCGGATCCACTTGAATGCCGTCTTTGTTCACAATATGACCAAGGAATTGGACTTCCCTTAGCCAAAATTCACATTTGGAGAACTTTGCATACAACTTCTCCTTTCGTAACGTCTTCAATACTTCACGCAAATGACGTTCATGTCCGTTCATACTTTTCGAGTAGACTAGTATGTCATCAATGAACACTATTACCGACTTGTCCAACATAGGTTGTAACACTCGGTTCATAAGATCCATGAATGCCGCCGGTGCATTCATAAGAACAAAAGGCATCACCACAAATTCAAAATGCCCATAACGCGTTCGAAAAGCCGTTTTCTCGATGTCTTCCTCGCAGACCCGCATTTGGTGATAGCCGAACCGTAGGTCGATTTTAGAGAAATACATTGCACCTTGGAGTTGGTCAAACAAATCTTCAATCCTAGGCAAAGGATAACGATTCTTGATCGTCACTTTGTTCAACTCCCGATAATCGATGCACATCCGCATGCTACCATCCTTCTTCTTTACGAACAATACCGGAGCGCCCCACGGCGAAGCACTCGGTCGAACAAAACCCTTTTCGAGTAACTCTTGGATTTGATTTAACAACTCTTGCATTTCCGTCGGTGCTAAACGATAAGGAGTTTTAGCAATGGGGGTAGCCCCCGGAACCAACTCAATGCGAAATTCAACTTGTCTTTCCGTCGGAACACCTGGTAACTCGTCCGGAAAAACGTCTTCAAATTCATTAATCACCGGAATTTCACTAATGGGTGGTGGCTCATTACGAGTATCAACAACATGAGCAAGGAAAGCCATGCCACCAGTAACAACGAAACGACGTGCCCGTGCAAAAGTGCATATCGGCACCGGTCTCCTTCGCTTATCGCCATGAATAATTAACTCTTCCCCACTTGGGGTCTTTACACGAATAAACTTATCATGGCATGCAATATCAGCTCTATAACGATTGAGCCAATCCATACCAATGACAACATCAAAATCGCCCAAGGTCATCGGGATGAGATCAATTTCAAAACTTTCGGCACCAAACACAACATTACAATTTCTACACACATCAACCACTAGCGCCGTCTTCCCATCCGCTATTTCAACTTCTACCGGACGGCTTAACTTTACTAGCGGCTTATTTAACTTAGGCACAAATCTTGGAGACACGAAAGACAAATTAGCACCACTATCAAAAAGTATCCGCGCCGGATTAGAATTAACCATGAAAGTACCTGAAACGACTTCATTGGATTGTTTGGCTTCTTCGTTCGTCATAAAGTAATTACGACCCCTAGCCGTACCCTCCGCCTTCTCTAGCCGCTTGACATTATCATTGCGCAACTCGGGACACTCGGGCCTCTTGTGCCCTTCTTTACCACAATTAAAACAAGTAAATTTGGTTGTAGAAGGTGGGTTGGTGCAATCACGGGCCATGTGCCCCCTTCGCCCGCAATTATGACATGAATAACGAAATTCCCCTGGAGCACTCTTCTTCACACCACCGACGCTCTCGGTTGCACCTTTACCCTTCTTGTTCGAATGACTATTAGCTTCGAACTTCCTCTTACCAAAAGTAAAACTACTCTTTCTCAACACAAGCGCTTCAAAACCTTTAGCCATATTAAACAACTCATCGAAGCTTTTCACCACGTTCACACTAATTTTCTCTTGATAACTATCATTCAAGGTTCGATAGAAATCTTCTTTCAACATCTTATCATTCCCGACATACTCCGGGCAAAATTGGGTCTTGGACAGAAACACGGATTTGAGAGTGTTCAAATCCATTGACCCTTTCCTCAAGGTACGTAGCTCGTCCTTAAGCCTTGTAAGATCGGCCGAAGTTCGGTATTCATCGAAAAACTCCGCTTTGAATTCATCCCAAGTGAAGTCCATACATTGCACTTCACCATAAAGATGGATTTTCGCGTCCCACCATAACTTAGCATCGCCCCTTAACATACTAGACCCGTACCTTGTCTTCTTATCGAGAGGACATTCACAAGTACGGAACGCCCCCTCCATATCGGAGATCCAACGGGCACTTTTAAGAGGATCTCTTTCGCCCTCAAAAGTGAGAGGTTGAGAATCCTTGAAGTTCTTATAGAAAAAGTCCCGTCTTCCCACATTATCATCATGAAGAACGGCATTGACTTGCTCTTTGACTACATTGACTAATTGCTCGTCAATCGAGTCTAGAAACATCTTCTTAATCTCCTCAAGATATTCCGCCTTTTGACGTTTAAAGATGGCCTCAACCTTGGCCGTGAACTCGGGGTCCTCACTCGTGCCCCCATTATCGGTGTCGTGTCCGTTTCTCATCTTCATTCTATAAATCGAGATAGGTTAAACGGCGAAACAAAAGGACATAACACGTATGTATATACTTATACACCACACTACTCCATCTTGCTCAACAATCGTCGTACATTGCTTGTTCGACACGATTTGCGCCCGTAACAATGGTAGCTAATCATTGTTACGCGAGCAGGTCACATTAACTTGCTAGTACAACATCTATCTCGCTTGATGATTGTAAAACATACCACAAAACAATTAGCATGAGGTTAGTTAACATAACCCAAAGTACTAACAATTCCCGATCCGGCCCAAAGTCCTACAAGTCCCGCATAAAGCGTACACACAATAAAGTCTAAGTCTAGGCACCTAGCTCAAGTCGCCTAAATCCCTTAGACCATGCTCTGATACCACTTGTAACAACCCAAACCAAACCACGAACAACCCGCGTTAAAATACGAAATAAAAAAAATATTTCCTGTTAAGCATGTGGCGCGGCGCGCCAGATGGCAGCGCGGCGCGCCAAACTGGTCTGTCCAAAAAAGTTTTAAACGCGAAAAAGATCGACTACTTCCCGTCATAATTAGACCGAACGCTTTCACCAACATTTTCAAATATGTAAAACTAACACGATTCAAACATAAAAACAAGTTTTACATGATGGGGCCCACATTGGCCGATTTACGAGTTTAATACAAAATATGAGTTTCGACCGCCAAAAAGTTTAAGTACCAAACTACCCTACGAGCATGGCATTTGGGATTAAACTACCCAAATCTCGGTCAACCTCCAAGAACTAATACTTCCAAAAAGCGTCCCCTAATTAACAAAGTGGGATCTCTATTCCATGATAATGCCCTTACCCTTGTCCACAACCGAACCTATAAAAATAGTAAACAACGAGAGGGTAAGCAAAGCTTAGTGAATGCAATAATTATACACATACATATATAATCTACTTACTCGCATCACTTACACATTATCGCACACGAGCTAGCAATTCGACAACCATGCAAAACATTAAGCATATACCAATAACCGCAAATTCATAAGGAGCTAGCAATACCGATAGCATATAGTTCATAATTAAATATGCTAACACAACATTCTTATAACCATGGTTAACCAATCGAGCAAGAGAACGGTACTTAAAAGGCCGTTGGAGTTCGTAACATCCGTTAGTGTTACTTAAACGACGCGTAATCACTAATCCCCAGGGTGATGTCTTAAACAACGCGACTCACTCACCCCCATGACAATGTGGTGTCTTGAACAACGCGACGAATCCACATGCCAATCAAAACGATGAGTGGTGTCTTAAACAACGCGACATCCACTCCCATGACAATGTGGTGCCTTAGACAACGCGACAATGCCACATGTCAATCAAACAATGAGTAGTGTCTTAACAACGCGACAATACTACTCGTTACATAGAACGTGGTGTCTTAACAACGCGACAATGCCACATCCATTCTACACAAATAAATACATTATATACATACACGCATAATTATTCCACTCACCTTACGCCTTCGGTGAATCAATAAAATCAAGCTTGAATCTTCAAGGTAACGCACCTATTATCACGCACATACAATTAATCAACCATTCAAGTTGGTCAAACTCACAACACTTACCACTACTATGTCATTTTGACCCATTTGGACACCTAACCCATAATTGGGTCCTCTTTTGCCAAAACCCTAACATTAGCCGAGTTAGGTCTTAAAACATCTTTTAACACTAGGTTTATGCATTAATCATAAACATTTACTAACTTAGGTCCATTTTGACCCATTTGACCCATTTAAGGTCAACACACCCATTTCGGGTCATCCACTAACCCACACAACACCCATTTACATAAATATTGGTGTTCTAGCAATTTACTAACTAATTAAGGTTTGTTAACAACAATTAATACTTGAAAAACCCTAGTTAGTCATCTTTGAGTCAATATAACCCTAATTCACCCAAAACACCCAATTTACTAACAAAGTGGGTTTTAGGTTCACCATTAACCCTAACCCTAACCCTTACACAAAATTAAATTAGGAAATCAAGTTTAGAGCATACCACTACACTCAAAATGTAGTTAGGAAGTAGATGAACAAGTTTAATGCTTGAGCTAGAGCAAGATTCCACCTTCTTCTTCTCCAAAAATGAGTTTTCTCACACTAGGTTAACACTCTCTCTCTAGAATTGAATGGATGAGGATAAGGTAGATGGAAATGGAGTAAATGGCACTCCAAAAACTGATCCAAAGCCTTTAAGTCGGCCCTTAAGTGATTTTACCAAATTGCCCTCAAAATATCTAATTTAAAAAGAAAGGAATCTGTCAGCACGTAGTGGCGCGGCGCGCCATAGGGCCGCGCGGCGCGCCAAATGCCCATTTCAGCTTCTTTTGTCTTTTAATTATATACAACGTAAACCCCACAACTTGAATAACTTAATCACACATATTTACAAGGAAAAATATTCGGGTCTTACATGTTCGTAACCCTTGCACCATATTCTCCAAAGCCACTACCCGAGCACGAAGCTCGTTGACTTCTTCTATTATACCGGGATGATCGGTGGTTCGGATGATTGGATAAATAAGATTTATAATATGGGATAGTATATAATCATGATGAGATACTCTGGAAATGAGAGAGAAAATAGTATTACGAATAGGTTCGCCGGTAAGTGCTTCAGGTTCTTCGCCAAGAGGTGAATGTGGTGGATGGAAGAGATCACCTTCTTCTTGTCTCCAATGATTAAGTAGGCTACGAACCCATCCCCAATTCATCTAGAATAGGTGATGGCTGATTGGTTGATCCATTCCGGTTACACTTTCTTCAGAGTTCAGGTGAATATCCATATCGAAATAGCTGTCGGAATTTAAGGAATTTGAACTAGATACGGGATCTATCTTGTATAATTAGAGAGATGATTTTTGATATGAAATAGATTATAGAATTTGATTGGTACTCTTCAATACATAATTTACATATGTATATATAATACCAAAATCCAGTAAATTACAGAGAAATTTTCGGAAGATGGCAGTCAAAGTTTACTGTAATAGATATGCCAAGATATGAATTTTGTCTATACACTATCTATGCAATCAATGCAATAAGACGCGTTTAGACTTAAGATGATAGACAGGTAATTTCTGATAATAAATGATAAGCAAAACTTTTGACATGCAGACATAGTCGAAGTCCAGACTTACTAATGCATCCTAACAACTATCAGTTAGACACACTTATGCAAGACCTAGTTCACTAGGACCAATGCTCTGATACCAACTGTGACGATCGCTCCAAATCCATATGGACGAACACGTCATTCATCGTTTTCATTGCGAGGTATTTGACCTCTATATGATACGTTTTGTAAACATTACATTCTTTTGAAAAGGCACACCATAAATGAATATTTAAATCAAAGGTTTTCGACATCTGATGATTTCTACATATAGACAATCACCGTAAATAATAGTTTACAATAGTAATTCCGTTGACAATGCAGACAAAATAAGATACATGGTGATGATTTGGTGAATGCAACGTTTCCTTGATAAATATGTCATGTAAGACTCCATGCACATAGCTTGTCTAACATATAAGCAAACAGCGGAAGACTTCTAGGGAACCTGATGTAGTGACCCGAACTTTTCCATGTTTATATATATTAATTGAGATTGATATTTACATGATTAAATGTTTCCAACATGTTAAGCAATCAAACTTGTTAAGACTTGATTAATTGAAATAGGTTTCATATAGACAATTGACCACCCAAGTTGACCGGTGATTCACGAACGTTAAAACTTGTAAAAACTATATGATGACATATATATGGTTATATATATAGTTAACATGATATTATGATATGTAAACATATCATTAAGTATATTAACAATGAACTACATATGTAAAAACAAGACTACTAACTTAATGATTTTGAAACGAGACATATATGTAACGATTATCGTTGTAACGACATTTAATGTATATATATCATATTAAGAGATATTCGTACATCATAATATCATGATAATATAATAATTTAAAATCTCTTTTGATATTATAAACATTGGGTTAACAACATTTAACAAGATCGTTAACCTAAAGGTTTCAAAACAACATTTACATGTAACGACTAACGATGACTTAACGACTCAGTTAAAATGTATATACATGTAGTGTTTTAATATGTATTCATACACTTTTGAAAGACTTCAAGACACTTATCAAAATACTTCTACTTAACAAAAAGGCTTACAATTACATCCTCGTTCAGTTTCATCAACAATTCTACTCGTATGCACCCGTATTCGTACTCGTACAATACACAGCTTTTAGATGTATGTACTATTGGTATATACACTCCAATTATCAGCTCTTAGCAGCCCATGTGAGTCACCTAACACATGTGGGAACCATCATTTGGCAACTAGCATGAAATATCTCATAAAATTACAAAAATATGAGTAATCATTCATGACTTATTTACATGAAAACAAAATTACATATCCTTTATATCTAATCCATACACCAACGACCAAAAATACCTACAAACACTTTCATTCTTCAATTTTCTTCATCTAATTGATCTCTCTCAAGTTCTATCTTCAAGTTCTAAGTGTTCTTCATAAATTTCAAAAGTTCTAGTTTCATAAAATCAAGAATACTTTCAAGATTGCTAGCTCACTTCCAATCTTGTAAGGTGATCATACAACCTCAAGAAATCTTTGTTTCTTACAGTAGGTTATCATTCTAATACAAGGTAATAATCATATTCAAACTTTGGTTCAATTTCTATAACTATAACAATCTTATTTCAAGTGATGATCTTACTTGAACTTGTTTTCGTGTCATGATTTTGCTTCAAGAACTTTGAGCCATCCAAGGATCCATTGAAGCTAGATCCATTTTTCTCTTTTCCAGTAGGTTCATCCAAGGAACTTAAGGTAGTAATGATGTTCATAACATCATTCGATTCATACATATAAAGCTATCTTATTCGAAGGTTTAAACTTGTAATCACTAGAACATAGTTTAGTTAATTCTAAACTTGTTCGCAAACAAAAGTTAATCCTTCTAACTTGACTTTTAAAATCAACTAAACACATGTTCTATATCTATATTATATGCTAACTTAATGATTTAAAACCTGGAAACACGAAAAACACCGTAAAACCGGATTTACGCCGTCGTAGTAACACCGCGGGCTGTTTTGGGTTAGTTAATTAAAAACTATGATAAACTTTGATTTAAAAGTTGTTATTCTGAGAAAATGATTTTTATTATGAACATGAAACTATATCCAAAAATTATGGTTAAACTCAAAGTGGAAGTATGTTTTCTAAAATGGTCATCTAGACGTCGTTCTTTCGACTGAAATGACTACCTTTACAAAAACGACTTGTAACTTATTTTTCCGACTATAAACCTATACTTTTTCTATTTAGATTCATAAAATAGAGTTCAATATGAAACCATAGCAATTTGATTCACTCAAAACGGATTTAAAATGAAGAAGTTATGGGTAAAACAAGATTGGATAATTTTTCTCATTTTAGCTACGTGAAAATTGGTAACAAATCTATTCCAACCATAACTTAATCAACTTGTATTGTATATTATGTAATCTTGAGATACCATAGACACGTATACAATGTTTCGACCTATCATGTCGACACATCTATATATATTTCGGAACAACCATAGACACTCTATATGTGAATGTTGGAGTTAGCTATACAGGGTTGAGGTTGATTCCAAAATATATATAGTTTGAGTTGTGATCAATACTGAGATACGTATACACTGGTTCGTGGATTGATTCAAGATAATATTTATCGATTTATTTCTGTACATCTAACTGTGGACAACTAGTTGTAGGTTACTAACGAGGACAGCTGACTTAATAAACTTAAAACATCAAAATATATTAAAAGTGTTGTAAATATATTTTGAACATACTTTGATATATATGTATATATTGTTATAGGTTCGTGAATCAACCAGTGGCCAAGTCTTACTTCCCGACGAAGTAAAAATCTGTGAAAGTGAGTTATAGTCCCACTTTTAAAATCTAATATTTTTGGGATGAGAATACATGCAGGTTTTATAAATGATTTACAAAATAGACACAAGTACGTGAAACTACATTCTATGGTTGAATTATCGAAATCGAATATGCCCCTTTTTATTAAGTCTGGTAATCTAAGAATTAGGGAATAGACACCCTAATTGACGCGAATCCTAAAGATAGATCTATTGGGCCTAACAAACCCCATCCAAAGTACCGGATGCTTTAGTACTTCGAAATTTATATCATATCCGAAGGGTGTCCCGGAATGATGGGGATATTCTTATATATGCATCTTGTTATTGTCGGTTACCAGGTGTTCACCATATGAATGATTTTTATCTCTATGTATGGGATGTGTATTGAAATATGAAATCTTGTGGTCTATTGTTACGATTTGATATATATATAGGTTAAACCTATAACTCACCAACATTTTTGTTGACGTTTTAAGCATGTTTATTCTCAGGTGATTATTAAGAGCTTCCGCTATCGCATACTTAAATAAGGACAAGATTTGGAGTCCATACTTGTATGATATTGTGTAAAAACTGCATTCAAGAAACTTATTTTGTTGTAACATATTTGTATTGTAAACCATTATGTAATGGTCGTGTGTAAACAGGATATTTTAGATTATCATTATTTGATAATCTACGTAAAGCTTTTTAAACCTTTATTGAGGAAATAAAGGTTATGGTTTGTTTAAAAATGAATGCAGTCTTTGAAAAACGTCTCATATAGAGGTCAAAACCTCGCAACGAAATCAATTAATATGGAACGTTTTTAATCAATAAGAACGGGACATTTCAGTTGGTATCCGAGCGTTGGTCTTAGAGAACCAGAAAATTTGCATTAGTGTGTCTTATCGAGTTTGTTAGGATGCATTAGTGAGTCTGGACTTCGACCGTGTTTTCTTTAAAAATGATTGCTTAACATTTTTGTTGGAAACTATACATTTTTAACATATGAATATTATGTGATATATTAATCTCTTAACGTGTTTGATATTATGTGATAGATGTCTACCTCTAGAACAAGTCCCATTGACTCACCTAATAATAATGAAGAGTCAAATGTAAATTGGAATGATTTGTGGACTGATTCACAAGTTCCCGAAGAGGAACCGGAAGAAGAGTCGGAACCGGAAGAAGAATCGGAACCGGAAGAAGAATCGGAACCGGATGAAGAAATAGAACCGGTGGGGGAAATAATAAAACGGTTAAGTAAAAGAAAATCCTCAACCAACCGACCAAAGTTAATTATGGTCAATGGTGTTTCCGCCAAGGAAGCAAAATATTGGGAGGATTACCAATTCTCCGATGAATCGGATTCCGACGAGAATTCCGATGATGTTATAGAAATTACCCCAACTGAATTTAAAAAGGCAAAAGAAAATAATAAGGGAAAGGGCATAAAAATAGAGAAATCTAATTCCAACCCCGATGAACTTTATATGTATCGTCAACCCCCGAAGTCCTTAAGTTGTAACAATGACCCGGGAACCTCTAAACCACCAGGTTTTTCTAAACCAATGTGGACAACAACGGCTCGTATTAGGGGAACATCATATATCCCTAGAAACTTGGCAAAACGAACCAAAACCGAAGAAGAAGAAACGAGCGAGTCAGAATAAGATAGTTGTATTCGTGTGGTGTAATATATGGAATATAGTGTTCTTATGCTTTATGATATATGTAAAAATTGCTTGTATTAATAAGTATTTTTTTTATGAATCTAACTCTTGTCTATTTTACAGTTTAAAAACACAAAATGGATAGACAACCCAATATTTTAAGAGACCTACCCGGAGACATGATTGATGAAATCTTGTCTAGAGTCGGCCAGAATTCTTCGGCACAACTATTTAAGGCGAGATCAGTTTGTAAGACATTCGAAGAACGTTCCAAGAATGTCTTGGTTTATAAGAGACTTTCGTTTGAAAGATGGGGGATATCACATTGGGAAACCCATAAGTTACGATGTGTTTACTTTGACGCATATATTGCGGGGAACCCAAATGCTATTTTACGCAACGGGTTAAGAAATTATTTTGACTCAATATATCCGAATAATTGGACTTCGTGATTTAGAAAAAGCGGCTAACATGCAACATAAAGAAGCATGTTATGCTTACGGATTAGTAATGTTCGCTTCTCACCAAAGTGAGAACAAGAACATCGGGCTACAACTATTAAACAAAACGTTTCCACAAGTGACGGAGTCGGTAATTGGGGTAAGAAATGAGGTTTTTAGATTATTACGGGACTGTTGGACATTACGTAACCCTCGTCCCTTTGATGACGTTACAACACGCTGTCTTATCAACGGCCATAACGGTTATGTTGCACAAGACCAAGGATGGGAAGTAGTCCTAGTAAAACCAGAATGCATGACTTGTTTCTGGACGTATGAATTACGTGTCTTTATTGCCTTTGCTGAACGACTTGTGTACTAGCTAGAATTGTCTTCACAACTATCTTGTATCAAAGTTATTGTGTGCTATATTTCATGCTTTATGTAAAATAAGCGGTATTGTAAGTTTGTAAAATATTGTATAAAAGCTTGAACGCGAAATATTATTATAATCAGTTTTTCATATAGAATTGTAGTAGTTGAATTGTATATTAGCTACTAAGTATGAACTTAACGGGTAGGTACTACCCGAATTTAAACTTATAAAACGCTAATATGAAGAAAAAGCTTTTATAAATGAGTTCATATTATGCTACGAAATACTATTAACTACTCTTAACATTCTGTATGATTAACTTGTTCCATTTGACTATTTTGAAGGAAATGGCACCGACTACTCGACACACCGTGAATATGAATGAAGAGGAATTCCGTACTTTTCTAGCTTCAAACATAGCCGCAGTACAGGCTGCGCTACATACCAACAATAACCTTGGATCTAGCAGTACAGGAAATCGTGTAGGATGCACCTACAAAGAATTCACTGCCTGCAAACCTTTGGAATTTGATGGAACCGAAGGACCGATCGGATTGAAACGGTGGACCGAGAAGGTCGAATCGGTGTTTGCCATAAGTAAGTGTACTGAAGAGGACAAAGTGAAGTACGCTACGCATACCTTCACAGGTTCTGCGTTAACATGGTGGAATACCTATCTAGAGCAAGTGGGACAAGATGATGCGTACGCACTACCTTGGTCAGCATTCAAGCACTTGATGAACGAGAAGTACCGTCCCAGAACTGAGGTCAATAAGCTCAAGACAGAACTTAGAGGGTTACGAACCCAAGGATTTGATATTACCACATACGAAAGACGATTCACAGAATTGTGCCTATTGTGTCCGGGAGCATTCGAAGATGAGGAAGAGAAGATTGACGCGTTTGTGAAAGGATTACCAGAAAGAATCCAAGAAGATATAAGTTCACACGAGCCCGCCTCCATACAACAGGCATGTAGAATGGCTCACAAACTCGTGAACCAAATTGAAGAAAGAATTAAAGAACAGACTGCTGAAGAGGCCAATGTGAAGCAAGTCAAAAGAAAGTGGGAGGAAAACGGTGATAAGAATCACCAATACAACAACAACAACAATTACAACAATAATCGCAACAATTATCCCAACAATCGCAACATCAATCGCAACTACA
The DNA here is from genome assembly GCF_046630445.1 of Rutidosis leptorrhynchoides. Lineage (NCBI taxonomy): Eukaryota > Viridiplantae > Streptophyta > Magnoliopsida > Asterales > Asteraceae > Rutidosis > Rutidosis leptorrhynchoides. The sequence continues at coordinate 552,907,900 of NC_092335.1, read as the reverse complement.
ACAAACGGCCCAACAACAACAACAACAACAACAGCAACTACAACAATCATCCCAACAACAATAATAACCGCAACAACAACAACAATCAGAAGCAGCTATGCCAAAGGTGTGAAAAGAATCACTCGGGGTTCTGCACCAAATTTTGCAACAAGTGTAAAAGAAATGGTCATAGCGCGGCGAAGTGTGAGGTCTACGGACCAGGGGTTAATAGAACGAAAGGAACAAATGGTGTCGGAACGAGTAATGGCGGAGCAAGTAGTGTCGGAGCAAGTTATGCCAATGTAGTTTGTTATAAATGTGGAAAACCAGGCCACATTATTAGAAATTGCCCGAACCAGGAGAACACGAATGGACAAGGCCGTGGAAGAGTTTTCAATATTAATGCGGCAGAGGCACAGGAAGACCCGGAGCTTGTTACGGGTACGTTTCTTATTGACAATAAATCTGCTTACGTTTTATTTGATTCGGGTGCGGATAGAAGCTATATGAGTAGAGATTTTTGTGCTAAATTAAGTTGTCCATTGACGCCTTTGGATAGTAAATTTTTACTCGAATTAGCAAATGGTAAATTAATTTCAGCAGATAATATATGTCGGAATCGAGAAATTAAACTGGTTAGCGAAACATTTAAGATTGATTTGATACCAGTAGAGTTAGGGAGTTTTGATGTGATAATCGGTATGGACTGGTTGAAAGAAGTGAAAGCGGAGATCGTTTGTTACAAAAATGCAATTCGCATTATACGAGAAAAAGGAAAACCCTTAATGGTGTACGGAGAAAAGGGCAACACGAAGCTACATCTTATTAGTAATTTGAAGGCACAAAAACTAATAAGAAAAAGTTGCTATGCTGTTCTAGCACACGTCGAGAAAGTACAAACTGAAGAAAAGAGCATCAATGATGTTCCCATTGCAAAAGAATTTCCCGATGTATTTCCAAAAGAATTACCGGGATTACCCCCACATCGATCCGTTGAATTTCAAATAGATCTTGTACCAGGAGCTGCACCAATAGCTCGTGCTCCTTACAGACTCGCACCCAGCGAGATGAAAGAACTGCAAAGCCAATTACAAGAACTTTTAGAGCGTGGTTTCATTCGACCAAGCACATCACCGTGGGGAGCTCCTGTTTTGTTTGTCAAGAAGAAAGATGGTACATTCAGGTTGTGTATCGACTACCGAGAGTTGAACAAACTTACCATCAAGAACCGCTACCCACTACCGAGAATCGATGACTTATTTGATCAACTACAAGGCTCGTCTGTTTATTCAAAGATTGACTTACGTTTCGGGTATCATCAAATGCGGGTGAAAGAAGATGATATTCCAAAGACTGCTTTCAGAACACGTTACGGTCATTACGAGTTTATGGTCATGCCGTTTGGTTTAACTAATGCACCAGCTGTGTTCATGGACCTTATGAACCGAGTGTGTGGACCATACCTTGACAAGTTTGTCATTGTTTTCATTGATGACATACTTATTTACTCAAAGAATGACCAAGAACACGGTGAACATTTGAGAAAGGTGTTAGAAGTATTGAGGAAGGAAGAATTGTACGCTAAGTTTTCAAAGTGTGCATTTTGGTTGGAAGAAGTTCAATTCCTCGGTCACATAGTGAACAAAGAAGGTATTAAGGTGGATCCGGCAAAGATAGAAACTGTTGAAAAGTGGGAAACCCCGAAAACTCCGAAACACATACGCCAGTTTTTAGGACTAGCTGGTTACTACAGAAGGTTCATCCAAGACTTTTCCAGAATAGCAAAACCCTTGACTGCATTAACGCATAAAGGGAAGAAATTTGAATGGAATGATGAACAAGAGAAAGCGTTTCAGTTATTGAAGAAAAAGCTAACTACGGCACCTATATTGTCATTGCCTGAAGGGAATGATGATTTTGTGATTTATTGTGACGCATCAAAGCAAGGTCTCGGTTGTGTATTAATGCAACGAACGAAGGTGATTGCTTATGCGTCTAGACAATTGAAGATTCACGAACAAAATTATACGAAGCATGATTTGGAATTAGGCGCGGTTGTTTTTGCATTAAAGACTTGGAGGCACTACTTATATGGGGTCAAAAGTATTATATATACCGACCACAAAAGTCTTCAACACATATTTAATCAGAAACAACTGAATATGAGGCAGCGTAGGTGGATTGAATTATTGAATGATTACGACTTTGAGATTCGTTACCACCCGGGGAAGGCAAATGTGGTAGCCGATGCCTTGAGCAGGAAGGACAGAGAACCCATTCGAGTAAAATCTATGAATATAATGATTCATAATAACCTTACTACTCAAATAAAGGAGGCGCAACAAGGAGTTTTAAAAGAGGGAAATTTAAAGGATGAAATACCCAAAGGATCGGAGAAGCATCTTAATATTCGGGAAGACGGAACCCGGTATAGGGCTGAAAGGATTTGGGTACCAAAATTTGGAGATATGAGAGAAATGGTACTTAGAGAAGCTCATAAAACCAGATACTCAATACATCCTGGAACGGGGAAGATGTACAAGGATCTCAAGAAACATTTTTGGTGGCCGGGTATGAAAGCCGATGTTGCTAAATACGTAGGAGAATGTTTGACGTGTTCTAAAGTCAAAGCTGAGCATCAGAAACCATCAGGTCTACTTCAACAACCCGAAATCCCAGAATGGAAATGGGAAAACATTACCATGGATTTCATCACTAAATTGCCAAGGACTGCAAGTGGTTTTGATACTATTTGGGTAATAGTTGATCGTCTCACCAAATCAGCACACTTCCTGCCAATAAGAGAAGATGACAAGATGGAGAAGTTAGCACGACTGTATTTGAAGGAAGTCATCTCCAGACATGGAATACCAATCTCTATTATCTCTGATAGGGATGGCAGATTTATTTCAAGATTCTGGCAGACATTACAGCAAGCATTAGGAACTCGTCTAGACATGAGTACTGCCTATCATCCACAAACTGATGGGCAGAGCGAAAGGACGATACAAACACTTGAAGACATGCTACGAGCATGTGTTATTGATTTCGGAAACAGTTGGGATCGACATCTACCGTTAGCAGAATTTTCCTACAACAACAGCTACCATTCAAGCATTGAGATGGCGCCGTTTGAAGCACTTTATGGTAGAAAGTGCAGGTCTCCGATTTTGTAGCGACCCCGACAAATCGTCAAGTGACGGCGTCGGCTACGTGGGTCCCATTACCTGATTATAAGTCTTTAAGATAACGTTTGACCAAAATATGTCGCCTTCATTTCAAAATAAAGATTGTTTCAAAGTTTACAAGAATTGTTCAACCAAAAGTTAAGTTACAACGTTATAAGTACGATTGAAATCTAGGCGACACGGTTTAAAGTAAAGTCAAAAGACGCTCCATGAAATGCATGTATACTCGACATCGGATGCAAGTATCAATTAGTAAGCGGAAGCATGTTTCACATATCGTGCATGACCTGAGAAAAACATAGAAATCTGTCAACGAAAACGTTGGTGAAATCATAGGTTTAAGTAAGTAAGTAAGTACAAGTGAACCACAAGATTTGCATCAATGAAATAATAGTAATACATTCCAAAAGTTTGTTTCACGAGCACCCAATTATCAATACTTAACATTTCCTTCCATTGAACCCCATCACTTAGTGCTAGAACATACACTGTTTCTCGAAAATATATTTCATTCGTAAACGGTAGCGAACCGTTTGAATGAGGGTTTGTCAAACCCATATGGATCCATACAACATAAGTTCTCGCTTACACCCGGCAAGTGTAACTAATGATAATCGAATTGAGGATTTTGTTCTAAACTCGTATGTAGAATGTTTGTTTTCCTGTACTTGTGTTCACTTAGTAAAGAAAGCTAGACGGCGTCCCAGTTCAAAATGTGGGACGGCGTCCCAAGTATCTGGACGGCGTCCTGATCTTGTCCCAGGCCCTGTTTGCTGTATTCCTCAAATGGACGAACCAAAACACAAACAATCACATTTTATGATCCGCAAACAATTAGAACATGTATTTTATATCATCGGAAAGCTCTTTCGACAAGGAACGCAACTAAGCACTTTTCATCAAGCAAAAACATCATATACTATAACCGAAATCCCGTCAAGTGATCAATAGAGGTTTATTTTCATGTTTCAAGTTTATCAATTGAAATTTAAGTTTCGGGAATCCAATTTATACATATGATATGCCGTTTTGAAGGTAATGAAGCATGTAACCCAACTAAACACTTATCAATAACATTAACAAGCATTCAACGCATCAAAAGTTCGTTTTAAGAGTTGTCAACCCTAACCAAAAGTTCACAAAATCAATAATCGCGTTTATGAAGTTTCTTAAATCAATCTATACATCAAAATGAAGCTAATGATACTAGGAACACAATTAGAACATGAACTTTTAACATCTAACAACATATGATCATCCAAAATTCAAGAACAACACACCAAAATTCAAGTTCATGCTAGTTACACTAAAACAACGAGATCGAGCATACAAATTATATATTCATGTTAGACTTGAGCCATAGACACTAATTAACACTTTTATGAGTTAAAAACATCAAGAACACAAAATCTAGTGATTTTAGAAAGTTACCCAAATGAGATGAAGTTGGTACCAAAACGAAGAGGATGAAGAGAGGATCACGAATATGTAATTTATTTGGTTGCTAGCTCCCTAATCCGGATTTAGATGATGAATGAATGGATTTGGTTTTTTGAGTGTGTGTTCTTGCTAGAGAGAAAGAGAGAGAGATGGAGGTGGAAATGAATGGGTGAAAGGGGTTTGACCCTTTGACCTAGTCAAGGGTTTGATCCCTTGTCAAGTTTAGTCCCTCAACTATGAATCGGGTGCGGGAATTAACCGAACGAATTATTTTAAATTTCACGGGAGTACGGGAGATATTAAATTCCGATAACGAGAATATTTAAAATGTTACTTAACAAAGGATACGAATCTAGATACGAAGGGTATTATTTAAAAAGAAAAAGACGGGCGTTAAAATAATTTAACGGAAAAATGCGGGATGTTACATTATCCACACCTCAAAAGAAATTTCGTCCCGAAATTTAGTTGGAAGTAATAATCGATGCCTCTCACTCGAGACCGGAGATGTCAATGCTATGAATAAGTGAAGGTACGTCCTTGAGTGTTCTCATGAATTTGGATTGTCAGGGTTTTACGTTGCATTAAGGTTCGGTTTTTACGATCCCTGGTTTCAACTGGTTTTCCTATGAAGAGAAGTTTGTCATTGATAGTTGATGTATTCAGCAGGATTTCACGTTCCTGTTCCGCAGGACACGTTTCTAAGTTTGTTACACGAAATGTAGGGTAAACGGAAACTTAATTGCATCGGAAGTTCTAAACGGTAGGAAGCGGTTCCACTACACCCCAGGGTTTCAAAAGGTTCAATATTGCAGATATAGCCTTTCTCAATTTCCTAAAATGGATTTCACCTTTCCAAGGTGCGGTTTCTCAATATCACGCGATTACACACTGGGATTTGTGGGGTTTTCATCTAAGTTTGGTATAACTCTTCTGGCGACAATGGGTTGCCTCGAGCCCTCCTCGGACTTGAACGATCTCAATTGTTGTTTCTTGATGGAGTTCAGATTCGGCGATTTGCTTGCCGCATGCTTTGGTTAAATGAACAGGGGTATGACATTAGCGGTCATATAGGGTTTTGGAAGTGTTGCGTTAATATACGAGTGATAGCTGTCATCGTAAAAGGAACTACTAAAGGTGACAATACCAGTCTGTAACATGTCTTTCCAAGATTGAATCGTACGTTTGCTCGGTTCGTCGGTTGTGGGAGCTACGCGGTACGTATGTCCAAGTGGGTTTCCAAGGTTTCTTGCAAAACTAGAAGCGATATGAGTATTTTGATCCAAGGTAATTGGCAATAGTACACCGTGTTAGAATAGGATCTCTTAAGATATGTTTGAACAAGTCAGTTAGGGTTCGAAAAAAAAATGTTCGTTAGGACTATTCACCCTCGTGGCGAATACTAAGGTAATATGAGGAATTTCTCTATCCATGGAGAAATGTTACAAGGAGTTCCCTTAAACGGAAGAGCGAGCGATAAAGATGGGAGTGAAATGAGGACTTAGAATAGGATGAGTTTACATCTCGAGGTTGCCATAACGTGCCTCTAGTTGTCAATAGTTGAAGTCTGAAAGAGAAACGAGGTAGTACACGTAGTTGTATAGTTCGGGGTTGAATAATAGTTGACCGATTATCAGAAACACAAGGGCGTTAAGTCAAAGAAGAGTGAAGTATCGTTAGATTGTGTGCTATCTTAAATTCCAGTAATATCAGACGGTGACGGTGAAATAACAGAGGTATGTAGTGTGGTACGTGATGACGAGAAGATTGATCGGATCCACAATTTAGTATTCGAATTCTTCGTGTAAAATAACGAATTTTAGTTATGTTGATTTTTGAGTCGAGAGAGTATGCCTTTCGGCGTTCATGTAGAAATATTTCCATGTTTGAGTTCCATCTGTTGCTATACGATTTTAACTAGAAATGTTGGTGTGAAGAATCACGCTCAAGGTTCGAACACGGAGAGGTTTAGAGTTTTCCTTAGTGAGTTAACGAGTTTAAAAGTCGTGTGACACGAGAAAAGTCGGAAATGAATCTTCGGTAACAATAGACGAGATCTAAGATTTTACGAATACAAGTCTGAGTTGGGAGAGTTTCCTGATTACATGTGGCTCGATTTCGAGATTGATTGTAATGCCTTGACCATTAACATCATGGTCTAGAAAATTGGACTTCGTTCAACAGAAATTCTCACTCGGAGAATTTGGTATAGAGTTGCTCTTTTCTCAAAAGTTCGAGCTTAAGATGGTGATGTTGTTAGTTTCCCTTCTTTACTTGAATAAGTTAAGATGTCATCTATAAATACGATAACAGATTTGTCTAGATAAGTTGCATACGTGGTTTAGGAGGTTCATGAATACGGACGGAGTCCTAAATAAATCAAACGGTACTAAGAGAGATTTACAACTAACGTTGTGAGTTCGGAAATGGCTTAGGAGACATCGTCTCACTTAACCCCCAATTGATGATAACCGGAACGGAGGTCGTTTTGGAATACACACGGGATTCATGTAAGAAATCATGAGGTCATGGATGCGAGGGAGAGGGTATCGGTTTTCCAACCGAAATTTACTCAGTTCACAATAATCTATACAAGATGATGGGAAATTTTTTTTTTTTTTTTTTTTTTTTTTTTTTTTTTTTTTTTTTTTTTAACGAATACGTTTCGAGCTCCCTAGTTCTATAGGTGTCAAGTCAAAAGTCTTAACGTACATCCTCCAATAAAATTTATAGGCACACAATATTTTCCGTTGGTCACTTAAATCGCCTAAATAGTATCTAAGGGAAAAGATGGAAAGTAATGAGTACAAGTCAAAGTCTCGGTTGTAGAACGTCTAGCGGTAACTGAATCGAATAAGTATGAAATATACGGTTTGTTGTGAAGAAACGTACCCGTGACTAGTCCATCGTCGTCTCGGGCATCCTAGGTGTCGATGTTGAAAGTTCAATGTCGTGCGTTGGGGTTGATTTCTTCTTTGGGCACACATTCCTAAAATGACCCAGTTGGCCACACTCAAAGCATGCACCCGTCCTGTGTGCGTTGGGCACCCTTCGAGCGACGGTAATGGTACCCTTACAGACATGGGCCACATGGCCACTTCTTTGACACTTGACGCAAAATGGTTTGCCACATTCACCAAAATGATGTTTGCGACACTTGTTACAGTGAGGTAGGGTTCCGGCATACCCCTTCTTGCCGCCGGGGGTGAAAGGCTTCTTGGAGATGTTGTTATTGTTGTGGTTGCTTGGTTGCGAGGCTTCCCATTTTCTTTTGTTGTTACCCGGGTGGTTCTCGACCATTCGTACCGATGCTTCCATTTCATTCACCGTTTCTAAAGTTTGGTGGGCCTTTGTTAAAGCCTCTTGTAGGTTAGTGGGTTGGGATGCCATTACCCCGAGTTGAATGCTCTTAGGGAGGCCATCCATGTAAAGTTCGACTCTTAGGGATTCGGGAGTCATGAGATTTGGACACCTTGAGACTAGTTCGGTAAACCGTTGATTATAAGCTCCGAGGTCATTCCCGACCGTTTTTAAATTCCTTAGCCCTTGCTCGAGCCTTCGAGTCTCATCGCGCGGGAAGTATTCGGTGATCATTCTTTCTCTTAATTCGGTCCAAGAGAGTGTAAGGGCTTCATCGATACCCACTGATTGTACATACGTGTTCCACCATGAGAGAGCGATACCGGTAAGAGTGAGGGTGGAAAACTTGACCTTATCTTGGTCTCGACAATCGCTTGTGTTAAAAACGGTCTCCATTTGTTCAAACCATCGGGTGAGAGTAACCGGTCCTCCGGTTCCATCGAAAGTGGGAGGATTGTACTTCATGAAGTTCTTGTAGGAGCAACCTTCGATTGAATTACCGGTTCCATGATTGTTGTTGTTAGAAAAGTGATCGGCCACGGCCGTACTGTAGTGACCCGAACTTTTCCATGTTTATATATATTAATTGAGATTGATATTTACATGATTAAATGTTTCCAACATGTTAAGCAATCAAACTTGTTAAGACTTGATTAATTGAAATAGGTTTCATATAGACAATTGACCACCCAAGTTGACCGGTGATTCACGAACGTTAAAACTTGTAAAAAAACTATATGATGACATATATATGGTTATATATATAGTTAACATGATATTATGATAAGTAAACATATCATTAATTATATTAACAATGAACTACATATGTAAAAACAAGACTACTAACTTAATGATTTTGAAACGAGACATATATGTAACGTTTATCGTTGTAACGACATTTAATGTATATATATCATATTAAGAGATATTCGTACATCATAATATCATGATAATATAATAATTTAAAATCTCTTTTGATATTATAAACATTGGGTTAACAACATTTAACAAGATCGTTAACCTAAAGGTTTCAAAACAACACTTACATGTAACGACTAACGATGACTTAACGACTCAGTTAAAATGTATATACATGTAGTGTTTTAATATGTATTTATACACTTTTGAAAGACTTCAATACACTTATCAAAATACTTCTACTTAACAAAAATGCTTACAATTACATTCTCGTTCAGTTTCATCAACAATTCTACTCGTATGCACCCGTATTCGTACTCGTACAATACACAGCTTTTAGATGTATGTACTATTGGTATATACACTCCAATTATCAGCTCTTAGCAGCCCATGTGAGTCACCTAACACATGTGGGAACCATCATTTGGCAACTAGCATGAAATATCTCATAAGATTACAAAAATATGAGTAATCATTCATGACTTATTTACATGAAAACAAAATTACATATCCTTTATATCTAATCCATACACCAACGACCAAAAACACCTACAAACACTTTCATTCTTCAATTTTCTTCATCTAATTGAACTCTCTCAAGTTCTATCTTCAAGTTCTAAGTGTTCTTCATAAATTCCAAAAGTTCTAGTTTCATAAAATCAAGAATACTTTCAAGTTTGCTAGCTCACTTCCAATCTTGTAAGGTGATCATCCAACCTCAAGAAATCTTTGTTTCTTACAGTAGGTTATCATTCTAATACAAGGTAATAATCATATTCAAACTTTGGTTCAATTTCTATAACTATAACAATCTTATTTCAAGTGATGATCTTACTTGAACTTGTTTTCGTGTCATGATTCTGCTTCAAGAACTTCGAGCCATCCAAGGATCCATTGAAGCTAGATCCACTTTTCTCTTTTCCAGTAGGTTTATCCAAGGAACTTAAGGTAGTAATGATGTTCATAACATCATTCGATTCATACTATCTTATTCGAAGGTTTAAACTTGTAATCACTAGAACATAGTTTAGTTAATTCTAAACTTGTTCGCAAATAAAAGTTAATCCTTCTAACTTGACTTTTAAAATCAACTAAACACATGTTCTATATCTATATGATATGCTAACTTAATGATTTAAAACCTGGAAACACGAAAAACACCGTAAAACCGGATTTACGCCGTCGTAGTAACACCGCGGGCTGTTTTGGGTTAGTTAATTAAAAACTATGATAAACTTTGATTTAAAAGTTGTTATTCTGGGAAAATGATTTTTATTATGAACATGAAACTATATCCAAAAATTATGGTTAAACTCAAAGTGAAAGTATGTTTTCTAAAATGGTCATCTAGACGTCGTTCTTTCGACTGAAATGACTAACTTTACAAAAACGACTTGTAACTTATTTTTCCGACTATAAACCTATACTTTTCTGTTTAGATTCATAAAATAGAGTTCAATATGAAACCATAGCAATTTGATTCACTCAAAACGGATTTAAAATGAAGAAGTTATGGGTAAAACAAGATTGGATAATTTTTCTCATTTTAGCTACGTGAAAATTGGTAACAAATCTATTCCAACCATAACTTAATCAACTTGTATTGTATATTATGTAATCTTGAGATACCATAGACACGTATACAATGTTTCGACCTATCATGTCGACACATCTATATATATTTCGGAACAACCATAGACACTCTATATGTGAATGTTGGAGTTAGCTATACAGGGTTGAGGTTGATTCCAAAATATATATAGTTTGAGTTGTGATCAATACTGAGATACGTATACACTGGGTCGTGGATTGATTCAAGATAATATTTATCGATTTATTTCTGTACATCTAACTGTGGACAACTAGTTGTAGGTTACTAACGAGGACAGCTGACTTAATAAACTTAAAACATCAAAATATATTAAAAGTGTTGTAAATATATTTTGAACATACTTTGATATATATGTATATATTGTTATAGGTTCGTGAATCAACCAGTGGCCAAGTCTTACTTCCCGACGAAGTAAAAATCTGTGAAAGTGAGTTATAGTCCCACTTTTAAAATCTAATATTTTTGGGATGAGAATACATGCAGGTTTTATAAATGATTTACAAAATAGACACAAGTACGTGAAACTACATTCTATGGTTGAATTATCGAAATCGAATATGCCCCTTTTTATTAAGTCTGGTAATCTATGAATTAGGGAACAGACACCCTAATTGACGCGAATCCTAAAGATAGATCTATTGGGCCTAACAAACCCCATCCAAAGTACTGGATGCTTTAGTACTTCGAAATTTATATCATATCCGAAGGGTGTCCCGGAATGATGGGGATATTCTTATATATGCATCTTGTTAATGTCGGTTACCAGGTGTTCACCATATGAATGATTTTTATCTCTATGTATGGGATGTGTATTGAAATATGAAATCTTGTGGTCTATTATTATGATTTGATATATATAGGTTAAACCTATAACTCACCAACATTTTTGTTGACGTTTTAAGCATGTTTATTCTCAGGTGATTATTAAGAGCTTCCGCTGTCGCATACTTAAATAAGGACAAGATTTGGAGTCCATGCTTGTATGATATTGTGTAAAAACTGCATTCAAGAAACTTATTTTGTTGTAACATATTTGTATTGTAAACCATTATGTAATGGTCGTGTGTAAACAGGATATTTTAGATTATCATTATTTGATAATCTACGTAAAGCTTTTTAAACCTTTATTGATGAAATAAAGGTTATGGTTTGTTTAAAAATGAATGCAGTCTTTGAAAAACGTCTCATATAGAGGTCAAAACCTCGCAACGAAATCAATTAATATGGAACGTTTTTAATCAATAAGAACGGGACATTTCAGTTGGTATCCGAGCGTTGGTCTTAGAGAACCAGAATTTTGCATTTGTGTGTCTTATCGAGTTTGTTAGGATGCATTAGTGAGTCTGGACTTCGACCATGTTTACTTGAAAAATGATTGCTTAACAAATTTTGTTGGAAACTATATATTTTTAACATGTGAATATTATGTGATATATTAATCTCTTAACGCGTTTGATATTATGTGATAGATGTCTACCTCTAGAACAAGTCCCATTGACTCACCTAATAATAATGAAGAGTCAAATGTAAATTGGAATGATTTGTGGACTGATTCACAAGTTCCCGAAGAGGAACCGGAAGAAGAGTCGGAACCGGAAGAAGAATCGGAACCGGAAGAAGAATCGGAACCGGATGAAGAAATAGAACCGGTGGGGGAAATAATAAAACGGTTAAGTAAAAGAAAATCCTCAACCAACCGACCAAGGTTAATTATGGTCAATGGTGTTTCCGCCAAGGAAGCAAAATATTGGGAGGATTACCAATTCTCCGATGAATTGGATTCCGACGAGAATTCCGATGATGTTATAGAAATTACCCCAACTGAATTTAAAAAGGCAAAAGAAAATAATAAGGGAAAGGGCATAAAAATAGAGAAATCTAATTCCAACCCCGATGAACTTTATATGTATCGTCAACCCCCGAAGTCCTTAAGTTGTAACAATGACCCGGGAACCTCTAAACCACCAGGTTTTTCTAAACCAATGTGGACAACGACGGCTCGTATTAGGGGAACATCATATATCCCTAGAAACTTGGCAAAACGAACCAAAACCGAAGAAGAAGAAACGAGCGAGTCGGAATAAGATAGTTGTATTCGTGTGGTGTAATATATGTAATATAGTGTTCGTATGCTTTATGATATATGTAAAAATTGCTTGTATTAATAAGTATTTTTTTATGAATCTAACTCTTGTCTATTTTACAGTTTAAAAAAACACAAAATGGATAGACAACCCAATATTTTAAGAGACCTACCCGGAGACATGATTGATGAAATCTTGTCTAGAGTCGGCCAGAATTCCTCGGCACAACTATTTAAGGCGAGATCAGTTTGTAAGACATTCGAAGAACGTTCCAAGAATGTCTTGGTTTATAAGAGACTTTCGTTTGAAAGATGGGGGATATCACATTGGGAAACCCATAAGTTACGATGTGTTTACTTTGACGCATATATTGCGGGGAACCCAAATGCTATTTTACGCAACGGGTTAAGAAATTATTTTGACTCAATATATCCGAATATTGGACTTCGTGATTTAGAAAAAGCGGCTAACATGCAACATAAAGAAGCATGTTATGCTTACGGATTAGTAATGTTCGCTTCTCACCAAAGTGAGAACAAGAACATCGGGCTACAACTATTAAACAAAACGTTTCCACAAGTGACGGAGTCGGTAATTGGGGTAAGAAATGAGGTTTTTAGATTATTACGGGACTGTTGGACATTACGTAACCCTCGTCCCTTTGATGACGCTACAACACGCTGTCTTATCAACGGCCATAACGGTTATGTTGCACAAGACCAAGGATGGGAAGTAGTCCTAGTAAAACCAGAATGCATGACTTGTTTCTGGACGTATGAATTACGTGTCTTTATTGCCTTTGCTGAACGACTTGTGTACTAGCTAGAATTATCTTCGCAACTATCTTGTATCAAAGTTATTGTGTGCTATATTTCATGTTTTATGTAAAATAAGCGGTATTGTAAGTTTGTAAAATATTGTATAAAAGTTTGAACGCGAAATATTATTATAATCAGTTTTTCATATAGAATTGTAGTAGTTGAATTGTATATTAGCTACTAAGTATGAACTTAACGGGTAGGTACTACCCGAATTTAAACTTATAAAACGCTAATATGAAGAAAAAGCTTTTATAAATGAGTTCATATTATGCTACGAAATACTATTAACTACTCTTAATATTCTGTATGATTAACTTGTTCCATTTAACTATTTTGAAGGAAATGGCACCGACTACTCGACACACTGTAAATATGAATGAAGAGGAATTCCGTACTTTTCTAGCTTCAAACATAGCCGCAGTACAGGCTGCGCTACATACCAACAATAACCTTGGATCTAGCAGTACAGGAAATCGTGTAGGATGCACCTACAAAGAATTCACTGCCTGCAAACCTTTGGAATTTGATGGAACCGAAGGACCGATCGGATTGAAACGGTGGACCGAGAAGGTTGAATCGGTGTTTGCCATAAGTAAGTGTACTGAAGAGGACAAAGTGAAGTACGCTACGCATACCTTCACAGGTTCTGCGTTAACATGGTGGAATACCTATCTAGAGCAAGTGGGACAAGATGATGCGTACGCACTACCGTGGTCAGCATTCAAGCACTTGATGAACGAGAAGTACCGTCCCAGAACCGAGGTCAATAAGCTCAAGACAGAACTTAGAGGGTTACGAACCCAAGGATTTGATATTACCACGTACGAAAGACGATTCACAGAATTGTGCCTATTGTGTCCGGGAGCATTCGAAGATGAGGAAGAGAAGATCGACGCGTTTGTGAAAGGATTACCGGAAAGAATCCAAGAAGATATAAGTTCACACGAGCCCGCCTCCATACAACAGGCATGTAGAATGGCTCACAAACTAGTGAACCAAATTGAAGAAAGAATTAAAGAACAGACTGCTGAAGAGGCCAATGTGAAGCAAGTCAAAAGAAAGTGGGAGGAAAACGGTGATAAGAATCACCAATACAACAACAACAGCAATTACAACAATAATCGCAACAATTATCCCAACAATCGCAACATCAATCGCAACTACAACAAACGGCCCAACAATAACAACAACAACAACAACAACAGCAACTACAACAATCATCCCAATAACAATAATAACCGCAACAACAACAACAATCAGAAGCAGCTATGCCAAAGGTGTGAAAAGAATCACTCGGGGTTCTGCACCAAATTTTGCAACAAGTGTAAAAGAAATGGTCATAGCGCGGCGAAGTGTGAGGTCTACGGACCAGGGGTTAATAGAACGAAAGGAACAAATGGTGTCGGAACGAGTAATGGCGGAGCAAGTAGTGTCGGAGCAAGTTATGCCAATGTAGTTTGTTATAAATGTGGAAAACTGGGCCACATTATTAGAAATTGCCCGAACCAGGAGAACACGAATGGACAAGGCCGTGGAAGAGTTTTCAATATTAATGCGGCAGAGGCACAGGAAGACCCGGAGCTTGTTACGGGTACGTTTCTTATTGACAATAAATCTGCTTACGTTTTATTTGATTTGGGTGCGGATAGAAGCTATATGAGTAGAGATTTTTGTGCTAAATTAAGTTGTCCATTGACGCCTTTGGATAGTAAATTTTTACTCGAATTAGCAAATGGTAAATTAATTTCAGCAGATAATATATGTCGGAATCGAGAAATTAAACTGGTTAGCGAAACATTTAAGATTGATTTGATACCAGTAGAGTTAGGGAGTTTTGATGTGATAATCGGTATGGACTGGTTGAAAGAAGTGAAAGCGGAGATCGTTTGTTACAAAAATGCAATTCGCATTATACGAGAAAAAGGAAAACCCTTAATGGTGTACGGAGAAAAGGGCAACACGAAGCTACATCTTATTAGTAATTTGAAAGCACAAAAACTAATAAGAAAAGGTTGCTATGCTGTTCTAGCACACGTCGAGAAAGTACAAACTGAAGAAAAGAGCATCAATGATGTTCCCGTCGCAAAAGAATTTCCTGATGTATTTCCGAAAGAATTACCGGGATTACCCCCACATCGATCCGTTGAATTTCAAATAGATCTTGTACCAGGAGCTGCACCAATAGCTCGTGCTCCTTACAGACTCGCACCCAGCGAGATGAAAGAACTACAAAGCCAATTACAAGAACTTTTAGAGCGTGGTTTCATTCGACCAAGCACATCACCGTGGGGAGCTCCTGTTTTGTTTGTCAAGAAGAAAGATGGTACATTCAGGTTGTGTATCGACTACCGAGAGTTGAACAAACTTACCATCAAGAACCGCTACCCACTACTGAGAATCGATGACTTATTTGATCAACTACAAGGCTCGTCTGGTTATTCAAAGATTGACTTACGTTCCGGGTATCATCAAATGCGGGTGAAAGAAGATGATATTCCAAAGACTGCTTTCAGAACACGTTACGGTCATTACTAGTTTATGGTCATGGGGTTTGGTTTAACTAATGCACCAGCTGTGTTCATGGACCTTATGAACCGAGTGTGTGGACCATACCTTGACAAGTTTGTCATTGTTTTCATTGATGACATACTTATTTACTCAAAGAATGACCAAGAACACGGTGAACATTTGAGAAAGGTGTTAGAAGTATTGAGGAAGGAAGAATTGTACGCTAAGTTTTCAAAGTGTGCATTTTGGTTGGAAGAAGTTCAATTCCTCGATCACATAGTGAACAAAGAAGGTATTAAGGTGGATCCGGCAAAGATAGAAACTGTTGAAAAGTGGGAAACCCCGAAAACTCCGAAACACATACGCCAGTTTTTAGGACTAGCTGGTTACTACAGAAGGTTCATCCAAGACTTTTCCAGAATAGCAAAACCCTTGACTGCATTAACGCATAAAGGGAAGAAATTTGAATGGAATGATGAACAAGAGAAAGCGTTTCAGTTATTGAAGAAAAAGCTAACTACGGCACCTATATTGTCATTGCCTAAAGGGAATGATGATTTTGTGATTTATTGTGATGCATCAAAGAAAGGTCTCGGTTGTGTATTAATGCAACGAACGAAGGTGATTGCTTATGCGTCTAGACAATTGAAGATTCACGAACAAAATTATACGACGCATGATTTGGAATTAGGCGCGGTTGTTTTTGCATTAAAGACTTGGAGGCACTACTTATATGGGGTCAAAAGTATTATATATACCGACCACAAAAGTCTTCAACACATATTTAATCAGAAACAACTGAATATGAGGCAGCGTAGGTGGATTGAATTATTGAATGATTACGACTTTGAGATTCGTTACCACCCGGGGAAGGCAAATGTGGTAGCCGATGCCTTGAGCAGGAAGGACAGAGAACCCATTCGAGTAAAATCTATGAATATAATGATTCATAATAACCTTACTACTCAAATAAAGGAGGCGCAACAAGGAGTTTTAAAAGAGGGAAATTTAAAGGATGAAATACCCAAAGGATCGGAGAAGCATCTTAATATTCGGGAAGACGGAACCCGGTATAGGGCTGAAAGGATTTGGGTACCAAAATTTGGAGATATGAGAGAAATGGTACTTAGAGAAGCTCATAAAACCAGATACTCAATACATCCTGGAACGGGGAAGATGTACAAGGATCTCAAGAAACATTTTTGGTGGCCGGGTATGAAAGCCGATGTTGCTAAATACGTAGGAGAATGTTTGACGTGTTCTAAGGTCAAAGCTGAGCATCAGAAACCATCAGGTCTACTTCAACAACCCGAAATCCCGGAATGGAAATGGGAAAACATTACCATGGATTTCATCACTAAATTGCCAAGGACTGCAAGTGGTTTTGATACTATTTGGGTAATAGTTGATCGTCTCACCAAATCAG
This sequence comes from Rutidosis leptorrhynchoides, assembly GCF_046630445.1. Classification (NCBI taxonomy): domain Eukaryota; kingdom Viridiplantae; phylum Streptophyta; class Magnoliopsida; order Asterales; family Asteraceae; genus Rutidosis; species Rutidosis leptorrhynchoides. The sequence continues at coordinate 552,890,564 of NC_092335.1, read as the reverse complement.
CACACTTCCTGCCAATAAGAGAAGATGACAAGATGGAGAAGTTAGCACGACTGTATTTGAAGGAAGTCATCTCCAGACATGGAATACCAATCTCTATTATCTCTGATAGGGATGGCAGATTTATTTCAAGATTCTGGCAGACATTACAGCAAGCATTAGGAACTCGTCTAGACATGAGTACTGCCTATCATCCACAAACTGATGGGCAGAGCGAAAGGACGATACAAACGCTTGAAGACATGCTACGAGCATGTGTTATTGATTTCGGAAACAGTTGGGATCGACATCTACCGTTAGCAGAATTTTCCTACAACAACAGCTACCATTCAAGCATTGAGATGGCGCCGTTTGAAGCACTTTATGGTAGAAAGTGCAGGTCTCCAATTTGTTGGAGTGAAGTGGGGGATAGACAGATTACGGGTCCGGAGATTATACAAGAAACTACCGAGAAGATCATCCAAATTCAACAACGGTTGAAAACCGCCCAAAGTCGACAAAAGAGCTACGCTGACATTAAAAGAAAAGATATAAAATTTGAAATTGGAGAGATGGTCATGCTTAAAGTTGCACCTTGGAAAGGCGTTGTTCGATTTGGTAAACGAGGGAAATTAAATCCAAGGTATATTGGACCATTCAAGATTATTGATCGTGTCGGACCAGTAGCTTACCGACTTGAGTTACCTCAACAACTCGCGGCTGTACATAACACTTTCCACGTCTCGAATTTGAAGAAATGTTTTGCTAAAGAAGATCTCACTATTCCGTTAGATGAAATCCAAATCAACGAAAAACTTCAATTCATCGAAGAACCCGTCGAAATAATGGATCGTGAGGTTAAAAGACTTAAGCAAAACAAGATACCAATTGTTAAGGTTCGATGGAATGCTCGTAGAGGACCCGAGTTCACCTGGGAGCGTGAAGATCAGATGAAGAAGAAATACCCGCATCTATTTCCAGAAGATTCGTCAACACCTTCAACAGCTTAAAAATTTCGGGACGAAATTTATTTAACGGGTAGGTACTGTAGTGACCCGAACTTTTCCATGTTTATATATATTAATTGAGATTGATATTTACATGATTAAATGTTTCCAACATGTTAAGCAATCAAACTTGTTAAGACTTGATTAATTGAAATAGGTTTCATATAGACAATTGACCACCCAAGTTGACCGGTGATTCACGAACGTTAAAACTTGTAAAAAAACTATATGATGACATATATATGGTTATATATATAGTTAACATGATATTATGATAAGTAAACATATCATTAATTATATTAACAATGAACTACATATGTAAAAACAAGACTACTAACTTAATGATTTTGAAACGAGACATATATGTAACGTTTATCGTTGTAACGACATTTAATGTATATATATCATATTAAGAGATATTCGTACATCATAATATCATGATAATATAATAATTTAAAATCTCTTTTGATATTATAAACATTGGGTTAACAACATTTAACAAGATCGTTAACCTAAAGGTTTCAAAACAACACTTACATGTAACGACTAACGATGACTTAACGACTCAGTTAAAATGTATATACATGTAGTGTTTTAATATGTATTTATACACTTTTGAAAGACTTCAATACACTTATCAAAATACTTCTACTTAACAAAAATGCTTACAATTACATTCTCGTTCAGTTTCATCAACAATTCTACTCGTATGCACCCGTATTCGTACTCGTACAATACACAGCTTTTAGATGTATGTACTATTGGTATATACACTCCAATTATCAGCTCTTAGCAGCCCATGTGAGTCACCTAACACATGTGGGAACCATCATTTGGCAACTAGCATGAAATATCTCATAAGATTACAAAAATATGAGTAATCATTCATGACTTATTTACATGAAAACAAAATTACATATCCTTTATATCTAATCCATACACCAACGACCAAAAACACCTACAAACACTTTCATTCTTCAATTTTCTTCATCTAATTGAACTCTCTCAAGTTCTATCTTCAAGTTCTAAGTGTTCTTCATAAATTCCAAAAGTTCTAGTTTCATAAAATCAAGAATACTTTCAAGTTTGCTAGCTCACTTCCAATCTTGTAAGGTGATCATCCAACCTCAAGAAATCTTTGTTTCTTACAGTAGGTTATCATTCTAATACAAGGTAATAATCATATTCAAACTTTGGTTCAATTTCTATAACTATAACAATCTTATTTCAAGTGATGATCTTACTTGAACTTGTTTTCGTGTCATGATTCTGCTTCAAGAACTTCAAGCCATCCAAGGATCCATTGAAGCTAGATCCACTTTTCTCTTTTCCAGTAGGTTTATCCAAGGAACTTAAGGTAGTAATGATGTTCATAACATCATTCGATTCATACTATCTTATTCGAAGGTTTAAACTTGTAATCACTAGAACATAGTTTAGTTAATTCTAAACTTGTTCGCAAATAAAAGTTAATCCTTCTAACTTGACTTTTAAAATCAACTAAACACATGTTCTATATCTATATGATATGCTAACTTAATGATTTAAAACCTGGAAACACGAAAAACACCGTAAAACCGGATTTACGCCGTCGTAGTAACACCGCGGGCTGTTTTGGGTTAGTTAATTAAAAACTATGATAAACTTTGATTTAAAAGTTGTTATTCTGGGAAAATGATTTTTATTATGAACATGAAACTATATCCAAAAATTATGGTTAAACTCAAAGTGAAAGTATGTTTTCTAAAATGGTCATCTAGACGTCGTTCTTTCGACTGAAATGACTAACTTTACAAAAACGACTTGTAACTTATTTTTCCGACTATAAACCTATACTTTTCTGTTTAGATTCATAAAATAGAGTTCAATATGAAACCATAGCAATTTGATTCACTCAAAACGGATTTAAAATGAAGAAGTTATGGGTAAAACAAGATTGGATAATTTTTCTCATTTTAGCTACGTGAAAATTGGTAACAAATCTATTCCAACCATAACTTAATCAACTTGTATTGTATATTATGTAATCTTGAGATACCATAGACACGTATACAATGTTTCGACCTATCATGTCGACACATCTATATATATTTCGGAACAACCATAGACACTCTATATGTGAATGTTGGAGTTAGCTATACAGGGTTGAGGTTGATTCCAAAATATATATAGTTTGAGTTGTGATCAATACTGAGATACGTATACACTGGGTCGTGGATTGATTCAAGATAATATTTATCGATTTATTTCTGTACATCTAACTGTGGACAACTAGTTGTAGGTTACTAACGAGGACAGCTGACTTAATAAACTTAAAACATCAAAATATATTAAAAGTGTTGTAAATATATTTTGAACATACTTTGATATATATGTATATATTGTTATAGGTTCGTGAATCAACCAGTGGCCAAGTCTTACTTCCCGACGAAGTAAAAATCTGTGAAAGTGAGTTATAGTCCCACTTTTAAAATCTAATATTTTTGGGATGAGAATACATGCAGGTTTTATAAATGATTTACAAAATAGACACAAGTACGTGAAACTACATTCTATGGTTGAATTATCGAAATCGAATATGCCCCTTTTTATTAAGTCTGGTAATCTATGAATTAGGGAACAGACACCCTAATTGACGCGAATCCTAAAGATAGATCTATTGGGCCTAACAAACCCCATCCAAAGTACTGGATGCTTTAGTACTTCGAAATTTATATCATATCCGAAGGGTGTCCCGGAATGATGGGGATATTCTTATATATGCATCTTGTTAATGTCGGTTACCAGGTGTTCACCATATGAATGATTTTTATCTCTATGTATGGGATGTGTATTGAAATATGAAATCTTGTGGTCTATTATTATGATTTGATATATATAGGTTAAACCTATAACTCACCAACATTTTTGTTGACGTTTTAAGCATGTTTATTCTCAGGTGATTATTAAGAGCTTCCGCTGTCGCATACTTAAATAAGGACAAGATTTGGAGTCCATGCTTGTATGATATTGTGTAAAAACTGCATTCAAGAAACTTATTTTGTTGTAACATATTTGTATTGTAAACCATTATGTAATGGTCGTGTGTAAACAGGATATTTTAGATTATCATTATTTGATAATCTACGTAAAGCTTTTTAAACCTTTATTGATGAAATAAAGGTTATGGTTTGTTTAAAAATGAATGCAGTCTTTGAAAAACGTCTCATATAGAGGTCAAAACCTCGCAACGAAATCAATTAATATGGAACGTTTTTAATCAATAAGAACGGGACATTTCACGTACCCACGGCGGTGGTTATCATTCGTTGAAGAGCTTGTTCTAGAGTTTCGAGAGGAGTGTTGTGTTGACCTTGGTGAGCCATTGTTCCTTCATGACACAAGAATATCGTTGGTTAGTATTTTCAACAATACTAACCGGAGTATGGAATAAGGATAGAGAGGAAATTTTTCCTTGGCTCGCCTTAAATTCTTTACGTCATAATGTCGGAACGTCCATGTGAATCACCGTAATATAATCCCGGAAATTATATTACCCTGATTTACATGTGCATTTAACATTACTTTATAAAGTCAAGGTGGCGCGTCAACAAAATTTATCAACGTAAGATCAAGATCGAATACGAGTTAGATATGATAGAAGAGTTCGGGTATAAATGCACAAATAGTCAAGTAATTCCTACTTCAGTCTATATGCCGGTTGTAGTCTAGATTCACCTATGTACCCTATGACTCGGGGTGGACACAAATGAACTCTAAATCCCTACAACCAAGGCTCTGATACCAACTGTAGCGACAGATGGGGTAGAAACCCACCCAGTGCCTTTCCAGCTAACCGCTTGGTGACCACTGAGTGTACCTCAGACACTGATTTTACGGCCCGCATTTCTGCCAAACTGCCAACCCTCAAATTCCAAGGGATCGCAAGGGGTAAGAGCCAATGCTTCGTCACAGGTAACACTGTGAGAACCCCCTCTACGATTAACCCGCCAAAAAGCATAGTCCGTATGAGTGCCCGGCCTGAAAGCCGGCGCGCGCGACTACCTTTACGGCTAAGGTTAAACCAGCTCTGATACCAACTGTAGCGACCCCGACAAATCGTCAAGTGACGGCGTCGGCTACGTGGGTCCCATTACCTGATTATAAGTCTTTAAGATAACGTTTGACCAAAATATGTCGCCTTCATTTCAAAATAAAGATTGTTTCAAAGTTTACAAGAATTGTTCAACCAAAAGTTAAGTTACAACGTTATAAGTACGATTGAAATCTAGGCGACACGGTTTAAAGTAAAGTCAAAAGACGCTCCATGAAATGCATGTATACTCGACATCGGATGCAAGTATCAATTAGTAAGCGGAAGCATGTTTCACATATCGTGCATGACCTGAGAAAAACATAGAAATCTGTCAACGAAAACGTTGGTGAAATCATAGGTTTAAGTAAGTAAGTAAGTACAAGTGAACCACAAGATTTGCATCAATGAAATAATAGTAATACATTCCAAAAGTTTGTTTCACGAGCACCCAATTATCAATACTTAACATTTCCTTCCATTGAACCCCATCACTTAGTGCTAGAACATACACTGTTTCTCGAAAATATATTTCATTCGTAAACGGTAGCGAACCGTTTGAATGAGGGTTTGTCAAACCCATATGGATCCATACAACATAAGTTCTCGCTTACACCCGGCAAGTGTAACTAATGATAATCGAATTGAGGATTTTGTTCTAAACTCGTATGTAGAATGTTTGTTTTCCTGTACTTGTGTTCACTTAGTAAAGAAATGTTTATGTTTTCTCATCCCAAAAGTAAGTTCAAAAAGAGTAAAAGTGGGACTATGATCTCACCTTGAGTGCACGAGTAGTAAAGTACTTCGACAAGTAAACGTGTGCAAAGAACAGTGCTAGTCTTGACCTAAACAATAGGTTTGTATCAATAACGGTAAACACGGTAGGTCAAAGATGTTCAATTAGTCCTATGGCTCGTTACGACTCAATAATGTAGCATGTGAATCAAGTTGTCATGTTTCATGCAAGATACAAGTATAAAAGCATGTTAGAACGATTGCACAATTATTTGGTTAAGTTTGATTAAAAGTCAACTTGGTCGGGTCAAAGTCAACAGAAAAGTCAACGGGGTCGGGTTGGATATCCGACAATTTTTCTAAGTTATATAATCATATATGAGCATGTTGGCCAAGTTTCATGTTAATCGGAGGTCCGTAGCATAGCAAACATTTTCATGTCAAATGACCAAAGCGAACAGCCAGTTTTAGCCAAATGGGACGGCGTCCCAATTGGCTAGACGGCGTCCCGAATTAAAGGGTGGGACGGCGTCTCGAGAAGCTAGACGGCGTCCCAGTTCAAAATGTGGGACGGCGTCCCAAGTATCTGGACGGCGTCCTGATCTTGTCCCAGGCCCTGTTTGCTGTATTCCTCAAATGGACGAACCAAAACACAAACAATCACATTTTATGATCCGCAAACAATTAGAACATGTATTTTATATCATCGGAAAGCTCTTTCGACAAGGAACGCAACTAAGCACTTTTCATCAAGCAAAAACATCATATACTATAACCGAAATCCCGTCAAGTGATCAATAGAGGTTTATTTTCATGTTTCAAGTTTATCAATTGAAATTTAAGTTTCGGGAATCCAATTTATACATATGATATGCCGTTTTGAAGGTAATGAAGCATGTAACCCAACTAAACACTTATCAATAACATTAACAAGCATTCAACGCATCAAAAGTTCGTTTTAAGAGTTGTCAACCCTAACCAAAAGTTCACAAAATCAATAATCGCGTTTATGAAGTTTCTTAAATCAATCTATACATCAAAATGAAGCTAATGATACTAGGAACACAATTAGAACATGAACTTTTAACATCTAACAACATATGATCATCCAAAATTCAAGAACAACACACCAAAATTCAAGTTCATGCTAGTTACACTAAAACAACGAGATCGAGCATACAAATTATATATTCATGTTAGACTTGAGCCATAGACACTAATTAACACTTTTATGAGTTAAAAACATCAAGAACACAAAATCTAGTGATTTTAGAAAGTTACCCAAATGAGATGAAGTTGGTACCAAAACGAAGAGGATGAAGAGAGGATCACGAATATGTAATTTATTTGGTTGCTAGCTCCCTAATCCGGATTTAGATGATGAATGAATGGATTTGGTTTTTTGAGTGTGTGTTCTTGCTAGAGAGAAAGAGAGAGAGATGGAGGTGGAAATGAATGGGTGAAAGGGGTTTGACCCTTTGACCTAGTCAAGGGTTTGATCCCTTGTCAAGTTTAGTCCCTCAACTATGAATCGGGTGCGGGAATTAACCGAACGAATTATTTTAAATTTCACGGGAGTACGGGAGATATTAAATTCCGATAATGAGAATATTTAAAATGTTACTTAACAAAGGATACGAATCTAGATACGAAGGGTATTATTTAAAAAGAAAAAGACGGGCGTTAAAATAATTTAACGGAAAAATGCGGGATGTTACAGATTTGTTGGAGTGAAGTGGGGGATAGACAGATTACGGGTCCGGAGATTATACAAGAAACTACCGAGAAGATCATCCAAATTCAACAACGGTTGAAAACCGCCCAAAGTCGACAAAAGAGCTACGCTGACATTAAAAGAAAAGATATAGAATTTGAAATTGGAGAGATGGTCATGCTTAAAGTTGCACCTTGGAAAGGCGTTGTTCGATTTGGTAAACGAGGGAAATTAAATCCAAGGTATATTGGACCATTCAAGATTATTGATCGTGTCGGACCAGTAGCTTACCGACTTGAGTTACCTCAACAACTCGCGGCTGTACATAACACTTTCCACGTCTCGAATTTGAAGAAATGTTTTGCTAAAGAAGATCTCACTATTCCGTTAGATGAAATCCAAATCAACGAAAAACTTCAATTCATCGAAGAACCCGTCGAAATAATGGATCGTGAGGTTAAAAGACTTAAGCAAAACAAGATACCAATTGTTAAGGTTCGATGGAATGCTCGTAGAGGACCCGAGTTCACCTGGGAGCGTGAAGATCAGATGAAGAAGAAATACCCGCATCTATTTCCAGAAGATTCGTCAACACCTTCAACAGCTTAAAATTTCGGGACGAAATTTATTTAACGGGTAGGTACTGTAGTGACCCGAACTTTTCCATGTTTATATATATTAATTGAGATTGATATTTACATGATTAAATGTTTCCAACATGTTAAGCAATCAAACTTGTTAAGACTTGATTAATTGAAATAGGTTTCATATAGACAATTGACCACCCAAGTTGACCGGTGATTCACGAACGTTAAAACTTGTAAAAACTATATGATGACATATATATGGTTATATATATAGTTAACATGATATTATGATATGTAAACATATCATTAAGTATATTAACAATGAACTACATATGTAAAAACAAGACTACTAACTTAATGATTTTGAAACGAGACATATATGTAACGATTATCGTTGTAACGACATTTAATGTATATATATCATATTAAGAGATATTCGTACATCATAATATCATGATAATATAATAATTTAAAATCTCTTTTGATATTATAAACATTGGGTTAACAACATTTAACAAGATCGTTAACCTAAAGGTTTCAAAACAACATTTACATGTAACGACTAACGATGACTTAACGACTCAGTTAAAATGTATATACATGTAGTGTTTTAATATGTATTCATACACTTTTGAAAGACTTCAAGACACTTATCAAAATACTTCTACTTAACAAAAAGGCTTACAATTACATCCTCGTTCAGTTTCATCAACAATTCTACTCGTATGCACCCGTATTCGTACTCGTACAATACAAAGCTTTTAGATGTATGTACTATTGGTATATACACTCCAATTATCAGCTCTTAGCAGCCCATGTGAGTCACCTAACACATGTGGGAACCATCATTTGGCAACTAGCATGAAATATCTCATAAAATTACAAAAATATGAGTAATCATTCATGACTTATTTACATGAAAACAAAATTACATATCCTTTATATCTAATCCATACACCAACGACCAAAAACACCTACAAACACTTTCATTCTTCAATTTTCTTCATCTAATTGATCTCTCTCAAGTTCTATCTTCAAGTTCTAAGTGTTCTTCATAAATTTCAAAAGTTCTAGTTTCATAAAATCAAGAATACTTTCAAGATTGCTAGCTCACTTCCAATCTTGTAAGGTGATCATACAACCTCAAGAAATCTTTGTTTCTTACAGTAGGTTATCATTCTAATACAAGGTAATAATCATATTCAAACTTTGGTTCAATTTCTATAACTATAACAATCTTATTTCAAGTGATGATCTTACTTGAACTTGTTTTCGTGTCATGATTTTGCTTCAAGAACTTTGAGCCATCCAAGGATCCATTGAAGCTAGATCCATTTTTCTCTTTTCCAGTAGGTTCATACAAGGAACTTAAGGTAGTAATGATGTTCATAACATCATTCGATTCATACATATAAAGCTATCTTATTCGAAGGTTTAAACTTGTAATCACTAGAACATAGTTTAGTTAATTCTAAACTTGTTCGCAAACAAAAGTTAATCCTTCTAACTTGACTTTTAAAATCAACTAAACACATGTTCTATATCTATATTATATGCTAACTTAATGATTTAAAACCTGGAAACACGAAAAACACCGTAAAACCGGATTTACGCCGTCGTAGTAACACCGCGGGCTGTTTTGGGTTAGTTAATTAAAAACTATGATAAACTTTGATTTAAAAGTTGTTATTCTGAGAAAATGATTTTTATTATGAACATGAAACTATATCCAAAAATTATGGTTAAACTCAAAGTGGAAGTATGTTTTCTAAAATGGTCATCTAGACGTCGTTCTTTCGACTGAAATGACTACCTTTACAAAAACGACTTGTAACTTATTTTTCCGACTATAAACCTATACTTTTTCTATTTAGATTCATAAAATAGAGTTCAATATGAAACCATATCAATTTGATTCACTCAAAACGGATTTAAAATGAAGAAGTTATGGGTAAAACAAGATTGGATAATTTTTCTCATTTTAGCTACGTGAAAATTGGTAACAAATCTATTCCAACCATAACTTAATCAACTTGTATTGTATATTATGTAATCTTGAGATACCATAGACACGTATACAATGTTTCGACCTATCATGTCGACACATCTATATATATTTCGGAACAACCATAGACACTCTATATGTGAATGTTGGAGTTAGCTATACAGGGTTGAGGTTGATTCCAAAATATATATAGTTTGAGTTGTGATCAATACTGAGATACGTATACACTGGGTCGTGGATTGATTCAAGATAATATTTATCGATTTATTTCTGTACATCTAACTGTGGACAACTAGTTGTAGGTTACTAACGAGGACAGCTGACTTAATAAACTTAAAACATCAAAATATATTAAAAGTGTTGTAAATATATTTTGAACATACTTTGATATATATGTATATATTGTTATAGGTTCGTGAATCAACCAGTGGCCAAGTCTTACTTCCCGACGAAGTAAAAATCTGTGAAAGTGAGTTATAGTCCCACTTTTAAAATCTAATATTTTTGGGATGAGAATACATGCAGGTTTTATAAATGATTTACAAAATAGACACAAGTACGTGAAACTACATTCTATGGTTGAATTATCGAAATCGAATATGCCCCTTTTTATTAAGTCTGGTAATCTAAGAATTAGGGAATAGACACCCTAATTGACGCGAATCCTAAAGATAGATCTATTGGGCCTAACAAACCCCATCCAAAGTACCGGATGCTTTAGTACTTCGAAATTTATATCATATCCGAAGGGTGTCCCGGAATGATGGGGATATTCTTATATATGCATCTTGTTATTGTCGGTTACCAGGTGTTCACCATATGAATGATTTTTATCTCTATGTATGGGATGTGTATTGAAATATGAAATCTTGTGGTCTATTGTTACGATTTGATATATATATAGGTTAAACCTATAACTCACCAACATTTTTGTTGACGTTTTAAGCATGTTTATTCTCAGGTGATTATTAAGAGCTTCCGCTGTCGCATACTTAAATAAGGACAAGATTTGGAGTCCATACTTGTATGATATTGTGTAAAAACTGCATTCAAGAAACTTATTTTGTTGTAACATATTTGTATTGTAAACCATTATGTAATGGTCGTGTGTAAACAGGATATTTTAGATTATCATTATTTGATAATCTACGTAAAGCTTTTTAAACCTTTATTGAGGAAATAAAGGTTATGGTTTGTTTAAAAATGAATGCAGTCTTTGAAAAACGTCTCATATAGAGGTCAAAACCTCGCAACGAAATCAATTAATATGGAACGTTTTTAATCAATAAGAACGGGACATTTCACCTGAGAATAAACATGCTAACAAGTGTTAACACAAAGGTTGGTGAGTTCATAGTTTTAGTGTTTCGCATAATCTGTATATAAAGGTGGATCACAAGATTTCAGTTGTTTCATCCGAAACGTTTATCAAAATATTTTACGAAATTGAGCACCCTGGTAACACAACTTAACGTATATATAATTTATACCCTTTGTATAATCATCTTAATAATACACGCAAACCAACGTGTACGCTTCTCAAATAACATACGTCCGTTAAAAGGCTAGTGCTCTAGCTCAGACGGGGATATCAAGCCCTATGGATCCATATACTACTACTCGCGCCCACCAGTTCTTATAACCGGTAGTTACTAGTTACCAAAGCTAAGGGATTTTCGGTTCAAACTCAGTATAGAATTTAGTATGTACTTGTAACCATTGTTTAAAATAAAGTGCATGTATTCTCAGCCCAAAAATATATATTACAAAAGCATTTAAAAAGGGAGCAAATGAAACTCACCTTAGCAGCACATAAGGTCATTCATCAAAAAGTGACCGTAACTCGGAATGCAAGATTAACCGTAGATCTCAACCTAGAGAACATATGTTGGTCAATACATGTCTAATAAACTAGGTTGGGTTATAGTGTATCACAATCCTAATGCTCGAGATCGACATACAAAAGTTATCAAAAGTCATTTCAAAAAGTCAATTTTGACAATTGTTCAACAAAACGAGACGTGCCTTATATAAGGATTCATTTACTTGGCTAGTAGTATTTTATCAATCTCATAAACAGGTTGTTTAAATATTAATTGCAGATTCAAAAGCAATTCCAATTAACGTCAATTATAATTCAGTTGACCATATCTTTTGATTCGTTCATCGAAATTACGCGATTTCTAAATGAAAAGTTATTGATTTTTCGCCAGCTTTCCGAAAACATGTATATCATATACCTTTTACTAGTAATATATGTATTTAATTCGTGATTTATTATAAACTGTTTAACGACGAATTTTAGCATACAAGCATGTATAAATATGTACTCGAGCACTAGACATGTATACACTATTAATATATAAAAGATAAGATATGAATGCTCACGTATCAATATTGAGATTCAATATTGCAGGAAAGTACATAGACGCAACAGAGATGATAAATACTAGGTTTGACTTGCGAACAATACCTATGAACATTACCCATAACCTCCATAGCTATAATCCATAATTTCCTTAGTTCTATCATGTTTGAAGCTTGTTTTGAAAGTGACACGCTCATGACCTCGTCGTAATATTTTATGTATAATATTACTAAAAATATTAAGATTAATAATAATAATAATCTTAATAATAATAATAATAATAATAATAATAATAATAATAATAATAATAATAATAATAATAATAATAATAATAATAAATAAATACATACGGAGTAATATGTGTAAAAAAAACATGCGCAAGAAACCTGGTATTTATAGCCATAATTCCTGATTCTGATGCCCATGCGATCGCATGGGTTTTATGCCTATTTCTCATGCGATCGCATGGCCGTCAGATCCAGCTCACATATTTTTTGTTTTCTTGTTTGTCGACATAATTAAATATAATATATATAATATATATATATAATTTAAATAATTAATTATATATTATATTAAATTCATGTGCATAGTTGACTTGTAATTTTCGTTCCGATGACTCGTACGTTGTCACTCGACTTATGTCCCGGTTCCGGTTTCTCGAACGCATTTTCGTACGCGTAGAAAACTCGCAATTTACGTTTTGTGACTCGTACTTTTGTCAAAATATAGTCTTAAATTATCAATAAACTATATCATTCAAAGTGTATCTTAAACTTTCGAGTGTTTTGGTCATTTACTTCTATAAATCATTGTCTCGCTATTTGTTAATATATATATATATATATATATATATATATATATATATATATATATATATATATATATATATATATATATATATATATATATATATATATATATATATATATATATAAATATATATAATAACAAATCGTTTTATGACCAAGTTAATATATATTTTCAACATTCATAAACACGTTTTAAATATACGTCGTAAGTTATTCATACAATTAATATTCCAACTTATCATATATATTCAAATAAATATTTAAACCAATAAGTTTAATGTACGGTATCAAAAAAATTAATACATTGTTACGTTTTCAAGTTATAGTATATATATATGTATCTATATACATATAATTGTTCGCGAATCGTCGAGAACAACCGAAAGGTATTTGAATATATGAAAATAGTTCAAAAATTTTGAGATTCAGTTTTACAGACTTTGTTTATCGTGTCGAAAATGTTAATCATACAAAGATTAAGTTTAAATTTGGTCAGAAATTTCCGGGTCATCACACCCCCCCCCCCCCCCCCAACGCGATGTGGGAAAGGTGTCATGAGTGGTACGTCGTGGTATGGATGAAATTGTGTGGTTAATATGTAGCCAACGAGGGTCGAACTCCTGACCTCCCCTAAAGGAGGCATGTCACCAACCGCTGGACCACATCACAACTTCAACCGTGTGTTGTAATAATCCAAATTCCATACCAGGTATGTTTTTTGTGATTACACAACATCTGATCCGCAAAGAAAGTCAGACCTTTCACACTTGAATCATTCAGACTTCTAAAACATCAACTCGGCAACTTAATAACCCGCACAAGGCTAATCATATAATACGAAATGATAACAAATAACAATTAGATTGATCATTTGAACATTATGTTCGTGAGTTTTCTTTGGTTTTAGTTTAGCTATATGTTGGCTCCACATTTTTGTTAGCATGGTTTAGCTTAGTTTTGGTTTCAGTTTCGATTTCGTTACATTGAGGCTTAGTTATAGATAGTTTTAGACTGTTTGTCGCCCTCTATGTTCGAGCCTCTTTGATATGTTGTTTGTATCTTTCGGTTGAAGGCGTTTTCTTTTAAAAAAATATTTTCGTTTCTATATCATTATTCTTTTATTTTGGCAAAAAAATAAAAAATCAACAGCTATAGAAACCCTAAACAATCATTCAGTTTGTGTATAATACCTGCAAAATTAACCAAGTTTGTTCCATACACTTGGTGAAATTAGATGAGTTCTCAGAAGATGACGATTAATCACTGAAGCTTTTACAACACAAAATTCATTAAAATTGAGATAAGAATCTTCTCCGATAATTTTTAACATAACCGGTTATTTAGTTTTTATGTTTATTTACTTATAAAAAGTAACTTGCTGAATCAAGACGTGAGAGAAACATAACCCTTAAAATTGATACATTTCTTCTTTAGGTTTTATAACGCGGTAACGATGATGATAATATATCTAGTTACTAATCATTTTGTTGAAATTAGAAACGATTTGACATGTAAAAGTGTGAAATTTTTGCCGGTGGTCCACCTGCATATTTTATTCTTATTTTTTTGTTCATGTCATTATTTAAAAAATGGTCACTTGCAATGCTGGTGCCATCTAGAAAAAGTGGACACGAGCCGGCTTTTAAAACGCCGGTTTGGAGTGACATGTGCCACACCGGCATTTCAAAGTCCAGTTATACTAGTTTTGTAAAAGTCTTTTCGAAATTCCTACTTTTGTAAACTTATTTCCAAATAATACTATTTCAAAAAAATAATTCGGTTTTTGAATAATAGCAGCTTATGGACCTATTGAACTTCAGGTTATGGACCTATGGGCTACTACTCTATTAATCGAGTCAACAATAATCGTTGATTTATTGGCGACTTGATTGACGCTTAGAGCTTAAATTGAACTTCATGCGGGCTTTGACGCATGGAAATTTGATTCTACCATTTTCATGGCGCTTCACATTTTTTTATTTTTATTTTTTTAACCACTTATTGGCCAGAGGTCAATTAGGAAGCAATCTCTCTATCCATAGAACATTGAGAGAGAGAGGACTTTCTCTACTCTTGTGGTGTTTCACTCTGGGTGGAGAAATGACTTCTATTTATTTAATTCTAGGATAGGGGAATGATTGTCTACATCTTACATCCCCATACACCACTTTTGTAGGATTGAGTTTTGTTGTTGTTTGTTGTTATTGCGGGTTATGGACCTTTTGGTCCAAAGACGTGTACAGTTGTTGAGAAGGAGTTCTCCGTTGGGTTGAATTTTTCTGCTGGAGGAGTTCTCCTTTGGGTTGAATTTTTCTGCTGGAGGAGTTCTCCTTTGGGTTGAATTTTTTTGCTAATGGGCCTGTGGAGTCGGTTATTGGGTCGAGAGATGATGGGCTAACACATATTTCATCTTATGAGCATTTGTTAGTTGCAGAAGGGACGACAGAATGCAAGGATGATGGGCTAACAACGTTACCGCTGTTGGGTCAAATGGGATTAATATTGGGCCTATTACACAAACTGTTACGCCGATTGGTGGTGCCATTTAGTCATTGGCACCTACTGATGGTTTGTTATCTAAGGAGTGCCCGTGTGATGTTAATTCGTGCGGGGACTCGTGCAAGGTGGGTTGAATTATATTCAAACGAGGAAGAAGTCGACGTCTATTTTGAGTTCAGGTTTCAAAAAAGCAGTGTGTTGCGATTGGGTTGAAGAAGACGAGCGTGAAAATTGTTGTGGGGCGTTTTGAGTCCTTTTCTCTACGTGATAAGAGGTTGAGCCGGAGGGTTAGAGCTCGTCGCAAGAGAGTGTTGGTTATCTCTAGTCGGTTCTTGACCCTTCATCGGTTAAGGGAGAGTTAGTGGGTTCCTCGTCTTCGATCGCGTTCGGTTCTCCCAAGTCATTTCGTATTCTTCTTCCAAGTCATTTACGTATTCTTCTTACCGGTTGGAGTGTCCACAATATTTCAATCAATCGGATGAGGTAAAAGTGGAGATAGAAATTGTATTATTGGTGAAGAATCAAGAGATATCCAGAAATTGTGTGCAAAACGTAAGTGGACTTGTAATGGGACGGATGAAGTGCAAGATAAGGCTTGTGAGCCTTCAGAGTCGAGTTCTCTAATACTCGTGGAGCTCAAGTTACACTGAGTCAACTTTTGACTATTTTAGGAGTCAATCTTGAGTTTGCAAGTTATCTCGTCTCATTTCACACCATGGATCCACTACAACAAAATGCAACTAGTTTGACTGAAACTCAAATTTCATTACGGAGTACTAATTTAGCTTGTACCATTCTGTATTTTTTAGTTTTTCGCTAGTTTTAGTAATATATTATTGAGACTAGGGCTACGTTTAAACTTATCGTATATAACTTAATTCTTTATTTATAACTCAAAATTGCGTTTTATCCTTTTTTGTAATTTTTTTTTTACCAAGTACCAACATAGTATATGAGTCGTGTTTTACTCAAATCCTGCATGTTATAATCATAAATTGTTGATAATATGTCCTTAGCACCGTTTTAACATTGGTTCCACACCTTTTGTGCAGTGTCTGCATACTTACGAAAAAATATCCTCTAAATTGTAACTTGCTTCTTGAGCAGTCAAAATTGTTTTGGCCACAAAAGTAGCTTAATAATCAATCTCGTTTAAATCATTCTATATAATAGATACCAAACAAATTATCATGTAGCAGGCGCATACTGCATCATTAAACTTCTCTGTTTAACAAGCTCGTGAAGATCTTGTACGATTTTGAAAACTGAGTCGGGCCTTGCCAACCTTAATGCATTTTGAGACATAGCGTTGAGCTCATGTGCTTTTGGGCCAAACCATTGACCAACAATATGTGCAATCTCTTTCGGTGACTTTGAAAATTTTCCACATCCGTTTTCCACCACATATGGTACATTCCCAACTTCCTGCACAACGCAAAATAAAGTTTGTTATTCCGTGTCTTAGAATACATGGGTTACGTTTATTAATCAAAGAAATAAACACATTGTTAATGACACTGAGTTGAGTGGAAAAAAAACTAGCGGTGGTACTTTATACCCAATAGGCAACTACAGTAGTGAAACCAAAAATTCTTTTCACCGGGGGCAAAAAAAAAAAAAAAAATTAAAAATGTAGCAACTTTTTTTTTGCAAAATATAGAGGTTTTTGGGCAATATTGGGCAAAATATGATGATTTTTGGACAAAATTGGACAAAATATGGAGGTTTTTTGACAAAATTGGGCAAAATATGATGATTTTTGGGCAAAATTGGACAAAATATGGAGGTTTTTTGACAAAATTGGGCAAGATATGGAGGTTTTTTTTGGCAAAATATGGAGGCTTTGGGGAAAAATATAGACTTTTGGGTACAAAAAAATCCACTGGGGAAAAATAAAAAAATCCAAAATTTTTGCACCAAAAATTTCAAATCCACTCGGAGAGGTGCCACCCCTGCCCCCCTTACTAGTTTCGCCACTGGGCAATTACATTTCAATAACTACAAAATTATTTGTAAAAAGAATATAAATCATATCATCGTAGTAACATTAACGTAAATCATATTTAAAATAACAGCTACTTATTTAGTTTATAAAAACAAGTATAAAAAAGTGTAAGCTACGACCTGCATTCATCTAACAAACTCTGTGTATCGAGCTTTAAATCCCATTAAATTAATAAATTAATAAATAAATAAATGAGCAATATACTTTTTTCTATACTTATGAATAATGTTATATTACCTGCCCAGCAATGTAATCGTTTAGGATTATGGGGAGTCCCCGAATCATAGCTTCAGCAATGGTTCCTGGACCAGCCTACCAAAACATAAAGATAAAGATGTAACTAAAATAACTCTGCATTAGACAACACAACATTTCGCTCTTGATAGTTAAATAAATAATAGTGTAGCTTCATTGTTGGCAAAATATCAAATTTCTGGTATAAGAAATATGAAATACTACATAAAAAGTACTCCCTCCATCCTAGAATAGATACAAGGTTTACAGTTTAATCAAAAAGTTTGACTATCAACAAAATCTCAATAATGACCAAAGCAACGCTCAACTATTTAGTAGTGACTATTATTAATAAAAAAAAAACTACTACAAAAAAACTGGTGCATGTATTATTTGACACAGGGAGTACTATAATTGACCATTGCGGAAATTTTAACAAAAAAAAAAAAAAAAGAAAATAATACAAAAACAAATACACAAGGGTTAGAAAAGAACACATTTACCTTAGTGATAATACAATCACAAGCACCCATGCAGTCTTCCATCTTAGTAACAAACCCCTTTACCTAAAATTATTAATTAATTACAAATTATAACCACTTTCCACTAACAAGCAAGTTTGCAAAAATCGCTACTCTCGGTTGGAACTTTTTAGTAAGTACTATTTGGCAGCAACTCGAGGAGTACTCGAATGTTGACTAAGTTTGACTTTGACCGATTTAGGCTGACTTTTGACCAGTTTTTACCGATTTCCCAAGTAATCCAGAGTTTGACCAAGTTTGACTGAGTCTGACCAAGATTGACCGAGTACTTTCTGAGTACTCCCCGAGCTACAAAACCGAGTACTCGCCGAGTAATTCCAAGTTCTGCAATGTAACAAGAAAGCATCTCTTGTTCCTAATACAGTTTGTGGGGCATTCGGGATAAAATTCAATTACTTTGTAAAATGATTTATTTTTAAAAACGGTCAGTTACAGTTATATTTAAAGTAATGAATGTAGAATCAATATAATGATGGGTATTATACCTGGACAGGAATCTTCCACTTAGCTGAAAGCAATTTGTTGGCGAGTTTTTTGTTGCGACCACAAATTACAAGTACCTGACCAATAGGCTCACCGAGATCGTCATCGTACAATGCATTCCCTAGTGCCTTAGCCGTAGCTTCAATGGGACCCATCCCCTCACCACCACCCATTAATAGCACCGCAGGGAGATCCTCATCCATACCTAGCTCCTTCCTCAATTCAACCTATGCAATCACATGAAATCATTGATTTTGACCAAAGTCAAACTGTACTTCATTGTGGTTAACCACAATTTGCAATAAACCTGTTATTTTGGTAGCCGTTAACCTTCATACGTTAAAGCAAAAAGATATCGTGTGTATTATTTCTTAATTCCAATCAATAACTTATTATTTCACTGATCATCTCAATCATCCAAAACCATCGATCTTATGTTAGTCAACCAACTAAATAAAGAGTTATAAAAGTTTTACGAGAGATGGACTTTTGACGCAAATTATTTTGATTCTTTTTAAACTTTTTCCTACTTAAAGGCCGGAGATCCTCTCGGAAGCAATCTCTTTATCCGTCGAATAGAGAGAGGGATGGCTTTCTCTACTTTTGAGAGTGTTTCACTCTGGGTGAAGAAATGACTTGTCTTTATTCTCGGATAGGGGAAGGATTGTCTACATCTCACCTCCCCCATACACCACTTATGTGGTATTGGGTTTTGTTGTTGTTGTTGCTGGACTTTTGACGCAAAGACAATATATTCTGATTAAACTCACTAGGAGATCCAACTTTTGGCATAAAAAGAATACCAAGATTTGGATGTGATTTGTTAAGTATAATTTTATACATATTTAATCGTGTAATCTTCCCTTAATTCAAACACTCTTACTCAAGGTGACATTTTGCCTCATTTGTTTGACCCAATACCAAAACCACCCATTTTGCCACCTCTAACCCTTACTAATTTTCAATCAAGATTCCAACCTTGGGCCGAACAGGCTTAACAAAAGACGGTCGAACAGGGAGGCCATAAACTTTTATCTGAGAAGATTGGAGACCAGCTTTTAAAGCCCGTTTCGCCACTTCTTCTGTAGGGCAATAGCATCTTGTTACAAGTTTATGGAACCTATCAATACACAATAAATAATGGATCAACTTTGACACACACAAAAATGTGTTAATTACTAAGTTTTTGAAGTATAAAACAAACCATGTAGGATGGCAAGTGCTTAAATCCGTAACGACTGTTGTAAATACAATCTTGTCTAACAGACCCTTTGACCTCAAAATACGAAGTGGTACATGTTGCATTAGAGGATGTACACTGATAATAATATCTGGCTGGTACTTCATTAGACCTTTTGCAACCTCTCTGTGACAATACATATACATACATATGAAATTTTAAAGCAGTATTCATAAAAGTTAGACAAAACAACATCAAACGATAATCAATTTGTATGACCGTGCTATAAATGTGGAGGTGGCAGCAAAATTCGATTGATGCACAAATCTAGGAGCAGAAGCATAATATGTCATCCTCCATAAAGATCCATGTTTAACCAAAAAATTATAACTTCTTGGCAACTGATTAAACGGCCATGGAGTGTGATCTGTCCATAAATCAGTAACAAACACCTGAAAAAACACACATTCCATCAAATTTCATCCCAATTTATACAATCAACTATATATAATTCAAGAAACCAACCTCATATTCATCACCAAATTTCTCATTAAACGCCCACTTAATCGCTTCAGCTGAAGCCCTGTGACCACCACCAGTATCACTCATCAAAATTAGCACCTTTTTCTTACCATTAGACTCAAAATCGCTTAAAGGCAATGATTCATTCTCCAAAACATCACCATTTTCTGCCCCTAATCCATTACCACTCTCTGAATTAACTTTAACAGAAGCTAACCCAAGTGGAATTTTATCGCAATGAAACCTAACAAACTTATTAAACTCACTAAAAAAGTTCTTAATACTAGAACCACCTCTACTTCCTGAACTCAAAGACCCCACAATCTTTGATGACTTAATTCTCCCATTAGCCCATAAATTTATAGCTTTTCTATCATAGTTCACGAAATTAGATAAAATTGACGAATACCCATCTAAATTCAGTTGTTTAGAGTGTGAATTAAATGCAATGTTACTTAATTTAGATAAAAGATTGAAGGCATTATTGGTATCTATAGATACAGATGTTGAAGAAGATGATGACTGCATACCTACATATACTTCTTGTAATTGTTCTAATTCCTATAAGAAATCAAGTCATTTAGTTGGAAAAAAAAAAGATATGGGTCGTGTTGTTCTCCAAGAAAGATTGAAACTTGTGACATGAAATCGACAAAATACCTAAAATCACCAACTGGGTTGCAATGAATTGATGTGAAAATTGATAAAGTTTTGTGTGTTTATTTCAAGAAAGAGGAAATACGAAGAGGGGTTTGTAGCCACAAGAGAGGATTTAGGAAGTGAGGTAATATTCCATGGATTATTAGTTAATTAATACCCTTTTGTTTTTATTGTTTTTGTTTCGAGTTTTTTGCGTTAACAAAAACAGTTATTTTCAAGCCGTATTAATTCTGATTTGCATTTAACATGTGATAGCGTACCAAGATTTTTGTTTGGTAGCTTGCTGCAATGACTTTATTGTTGATTTGCATTTAGGTTTGGAGTGAGTTTATTGTTGGTTTTGAGTCTTCCTTCCGGATGAAATTCGTGTTTGGTAATGTTAGAATTTTGAGGATCTTAATTAAAGGTTGTTGACATAAAAAATTTTGTAACTCAGCATCTTAACTTTACCTATAGGTTTGGGGTGGATGAGAACTTATGAGTTTTCTTCGACAAGATAATTCTCCAAATCTCTCATAGCCGTCCCAAGAAAAACCCCCAAACCTTCCCATAAGCGGACCTACATGGTGGTCACCGGTAGCACGTGCTACTAGTGAAATACACGACCTAGGGATTTTTTTTGGGTTTTAAGTAGTAACAACAGTGAATATTGTAATTTTTTTGTAACATCACTTAAATAAGCCATATAGTACAAAACAAATTTAAGCTTTTAACCAGTGACACCAGTGACTACCATTCATTGATTCGCCACTGCCATCAACATCAACTTCGGCTTGTGATTCACTAAAAAGCAATTGTGCCGCCTCATCAAACGCGGGGTCGCCTTCAGAATCTTGCAAAAAAGGCACACTTTTTCTGGCATCTTTTGATTTGTTCTTCGAACTGGGATCATTATTTGAATCGCAACCCTTGGAGGGCTCCAAACGCGATTTGTTCTTTTGAATATCGGTTCACCCAACCCGACAAAAATCTTCACAGTCCTTCCTGAGGCACGGGAACTTTTTTTTATAGAACGGTCAATTTTATTAAGGAGCTAGTAAAGAGCTAAAGCTCAAAAAGAAGAAACAACGTCAAAACGTCAGTAATGGTATCGTGCTTAGAAACATCAAGATCATAAGCATTAGTAAGTCCATTCAACTCCTCAACAAAGGCACCTGCATCATCATCAATATCATTAACGCCACACCCCAAATTACCCGAGCCAAAAAATATCGGACGTCCTAAAGTGAACAAATTGAGAAATCGCTAAGAGTTAGGTGTTGCCATTTTGTCATCATGGGTGCTTTTTGTCATCACCAGTGTTGTAGATAGACACATTGCTTGTAATATGATATCTTTTCTTGTTGTAATCTTCATACATGATACACATAGATGTCACTATTTGCACCAAACTTGTAATTATTGGGTGGTACTTTTCATTTTTGTTGCTTTCACCGTAAAGAAAGAATGTAAAAAAAAATATAATTAACCTTTTGCGAGGATGCATCCCCACAATATGGTTAAGTCAAAGTTAAAAATCAACGTTAGCTATCATTATCATTATATTGTTATATACAATGTTAGAAAAAGATGAAATTGTTATGATAATAATAATAAATAATAAATGTATAGATAGTCAATTTTGTACAAACATTTAGTCAACATTGTATGGCCATTTTTGTGTATAAATATGGAGTGTAAGTAACTCTTTAAACTTGCACATATATACACTTATCAATATATTTCTCACATATATATTCTCTCCATTTCTTCTTTTAGAATAGAAATTATTTTCTACTTCTCTTCTTTATTCTTTGTTCATATTTATTAGTAAGAAGCCTTGTTACTAAGAATAGACTACTAAATGTAGTTATAAACTAATAGATTTATAACACGTTATCAGCACGAAGTGCTCCGTATAATCAAGGTTTATCTAAGCAAATACAAGTCACTAATCAAGGTAAGAAATTCTTTAACGATATCTTCTATTATTTATTAGTAAGGTAAATATTATTATCATCATTAGTAAAATTATACTTATGTAATCTAACTCTTATTAACTTCACTAACATTTATATTTATGTTATTTAAGTTATATATGATCGGTTATACCGCATGAATTATATTTATGTAATGTAACTTTTATTAACTTCACTAACATTTATATTTATGTTATTTAAGTTATATATGGTCAGTTATACCGCCTGAATTATATTTATGTAATCTAACTTTTATTAACTTCATTAACATTTATATTTATGTTATTTAAGTTATATATGGTCGGTTATACTGCCTGAATTATATTTCTGTAATCTAACTCTTATTAACTTCACTAACATTTATATTTATATTATCTAACATTTATTTATTTATGATTACTTACATTAATAATTATTTATTTTATGCATATTAATTCTTAAAATCATTATTTATGCATACTAACATTTATCCTTTACGCTTATCATTATTCTTATGTTAATTCTTGTATTTGACTAAATAAAAAAAACTTTTATTAAATTCATTTTAAATACAACGGGTACATAACAGCCGTTAACGTTAACTGGCGACGTTACAACAGTCATATATACATAACGGTTGTTAACGTCAACTGACGACGTTACAACAACTATATTTTTCAAATATAAATTACACATCTCCGTTCCACATTTTCACAAATCAATCTCCTTTTTCTCATATTATTACTTTTAAAGTTTTGTGAAGATGATTCACCCATTTTTTATTTTAGCTATTATATTGATCATGTTACATATCATTACTCTTGTTAGTCTACCACCGGAGAAATTTTATTTATTCTACAATGCCCTTAGGTTTTTATTATTTGTAATTCAACCGTTGCATAACAACCATTTGTATCCATTGTGTTAACTATGGTGGCAACCATTTTAACCGTCCTTTCCTATTTTCTTTTCTAATTGAATATATGAATATAAATTCAAAATTCAGAAAACTTCTAAAATAGAAAATGGAATAACTTATTTGTTATGGTGAGGTTTTCATTAGTGGCATAAAATCAGGATTGATATTTATAAATCCTCCACGTTCACCGCACCATGCAAAGATTCTTATTTTATTATGATATATAATAACATATATCATATCATGATTTACACTATACAATGATGTGATGACCCGGAAACTTCTGACCAAATTTAAACTTAATCTTTGTATGATTAACATTTCCGACACGATAAGCAAAGTCTGTAAAACTGAATCTCAAAATTTTTGAACTACTTTTATATATTTAAATACCCTTCGGTTGTTTTCGACGATTCGCGAAAAATTATATGTAAATAGATACATAAATACTATAACTTGAAAAGTTAACAATGTATTAATTGTTTGATACCGTACATTAAACTTATTGGTTTAAATATCTATTTGAATATATATGATAAGTTGAAATACTTATTATTAAAATTTATTTATAAATAACTTCTAATGTGTATTTAAAAACTGATTTATGTATATTAAAAAGATATATACATATATATAATTTCAAGTTATTTAGTAAACGATAGTAACATTCGTTTATTGATTCGATTGATATTCAGATAAGTTAACTAAAGCGTTTAAGATGAACCAGTATGCTACAGTATTTTCAAATTACTACAGTACCCAAAATGCTACAGTGTTTTCGAAAATCACTACTTGCTACAGTGAAATTGAATTTGCTACAACTACTTGCTACAGTGAAATTGAATTGCTACAGTAACTTGCTACAGTAAAACTATTTTAAAATGTATTTTAACAAATAGCGAGACGATGATTTATAGAAGTAAATGACCAAAACACTCGAAAGTTTAAGATATACTTTGAGTGGTACAGTTTATGGATAATTTAAGGCTATATTTTGACAAAGGTACGTGTCACGAAACATAAAGTATTAGTTTTCTAAGCGTACAAAAATGCGTTCGAGAAATCGGAACCGGGACATAAGTCGAGTGACAACGTACGACTTATCGGAACAAAAATTACAAGTCCACTATGCACGTGAATTTAATATAATATATAATTAATTATATAAATTAATTATATTATATTTATAATTAAATAATATGTCGACAAACAACGAGACAAAAATTTGTGAGCTGTAAATCCTTCCCATGCGATCGCATGGGAAATGTGCTTGAAGGCCATGCGATCGCATGGCAGTCTGTATCTGGCCACATCTATAAATTCGAGCGTTTTTCTGATTTCTGATGCACTCCAACTCTTATCTATCTCTCTCGTATTATATTTATATATATATTATTATTATTATTATTATTATTATTATTATTATTATTATTATTATTAAGATTAATATTATTATTAATCTTATTATTATTATTATTATTATTATTATTATTATTATTATTATTATTATTATTATTATTATTATTATTATTATTATTAGTAATATTATTACATAAAATATTAAGACGAGGTTATGGGCGTGTCACTTTCAAAACGGGTTTTCGAGCAGGAGAGAGATAAGAAAACTATGGGTTATAGCTATGGACATTATGGATAATGTTCAAGGGTATTGTTCTCAAGTTAAACCTAGTGTTTATCATCTTCGTTGCGTCTACGTACTTTTCTGAAATATTGAATCACAATATTGATACGTAAGCATTTATATTTTATCTTTTATAAATTAATAGTGTATCCATGTCTAGTGCTCGAGTATATATGTTTATGCATGCTTGTATACTAAATTTCGTCGTTAAACAGTTTATAATGAATCACTAATTAAATACATATACTACTGGTAAAAGGTATATGATATACATGTTTTTGGAAAGCTGGCGAAAAATCAATAACTTTTCATTTAGATATCGAATAGTTTTGATGAACGGATTAAAAGATATGATCAACTGAATTATGATTGACGTTAATCGAAATTGCTTTTGAATCTGCAATTAACATTTAAACAACTTGTTTACGAGATTGATAAAGTGAACTTTTAAATATTACCAACCGAGTAAATGAATCCTTATATAAGGTACGTCTCGTTTGTTGAACTATTGTCAAAATTGACTTTTTGAAACAACATTGGATAACTTTTGTATGTCGATATCGAGCATTAGGATTGTGATACACTATGACCTGACCTAGCTTGATAGACATTTATTGACCAACATATGTTCTCTAGGTTGAGATCTACGATTATTTGATATTCTGAGTTTCGGTCACATTACGATGAACAACTTTATGTGCTGCTAAGGTGAGTTTCATTTGCTCCCTTTTTAATTGCTTTTGCAATATATATTTCTGGGCTGAGAATACATGCACTTTATTTTAAACACAATGGATACAAGTACATACTAAATTCTACACTGAGTTTGAACCGAAAATCCCTTAGCTTTGGTAACTAGTAACTGCCAGTTATAAGAACTGGTGGGCGCGAGTAGTAGTATATGGATCCATAGGGCTTGATATCCCCGTTCGAGCTAGAGCACTAGCCTTTTAACGGACGTATGCTATTTGAGAAGCGTACACGTTGGTTTGCGTGTATTATTAAGATGATTATACAAAGGGTACAAATTATATATACGTTAAGTTTAGTTACCAGGGTGCTCAATTTTGTAGAATATTTTGATAAACGTTTCTGGATGAAACAACTGAAATCTTGTGATCCACCTTTATATACAGATTATACGAAACATTAAAACTATGAACTCACCAACCTTTGTGTTGACACTTGTTAGCATGTTTATTCTCAGGTTCTCTAGAAGTCTTCCGCTGTTTGCTTATACGTTAGACAAGCTATGTGCATGGAGTCTTTCGTGGCATATTTTTCAAGGAAACGTTGCATTCACCAAATCATCACCATGTATCTTATTTTGACTGCATTGTCAACGAAAGTACTATTGTAAACTAATATTTACAGTGATTGTCTATATGTAGAAATCATCAGATGTCGAAAACCTTTGATTTAAATATTCATTTATGGTGTGCCTTTTCAAAAGAATGCAATGTTTACAAAACGTATCATATAGAGGTCAAATACCTCGCAATGAAATCGATGAATGACGTGTTCGTCCATATGGATTTGAAGCGAACGTCACAAATGATCAGTTAATCTTATTTCATACTGCTTTTATTCTAAAGCATTAAATAAATGAATACTTACATATGCAAGTATGAACAGACTTGCAAACTCGTTTCACGAAATGAATACCAGACAACTTGTATATTCTTGTAGGTCTGATGCTATTTGATTCACTCCTAGAATCGTGATCTATGAACAAATAAAATTGAAAATGTTAATAGACGCTCTTATAAGAATCCCAGAGATTCTTATTAATGATCTGGTAACATGGATCATCAGTCTAGTATTTATTGAATACATGAACATCTTGTTTAGCTCTAAAAATAAGTCCCAAAAAGAAAATGAAACGAGAGTGAATCTGTTGAAAAATCTTGATTAAATAAACCCTGAGCTACCTTGAGACTTGAATGGTTTGAATTTTCTAAGATGCCTAGCTTGTTATGTATCACTCATAAATAAATGGTTTTAGACCATAACGCATATGTTTATTAAGTGTTATCTTTTATGTACTTCAAATTGTAACTTGTTTGCAGGTAATATAATTTGATTATCTTGCTGAAATATAACTCATTATTTGCTTATCTTATTTGAAGTTTTAGTATGAATCCTGTTGAAATACAACATCAATTAAATGGTAAAGACCTATGTATTGCAGATAGTGGTAACATACACACTATGATCAAATCTAAGAAATGTTTCATTGATTTAAATCAAATGAAGGAATTATAAATACTATATCAGGTCTTGCAAACTTGATATAAGGAACGGAAAAGGCAAAAATTCATATTACCAAATTGTACGAATTTTCTGATAAACAATGCTTTGTTTTCTCCCAAATCAAAGAGAAATTTATTAAGTTTCTCTGATATATATCATAATGGATATGATTAACAGTCAATGATAACCGGAAATGAGAAATACCCATGTAGCACCGAAAAGCACATATGATGAAAAGCGCAGCGCATATGATTAAAAGCGCATATGATAAAAAGTTCATGAAGCACATATGATGAAAAGCGCAGCGCATATGATTAAAAGCGCATATGATAAAAAGTTCATGATGAAAAGCGCAGCGCATATGATTAAAAGCACATATGATAAAAAGCGCATATGATGAAAAGCGCAGCGCATATGATTAAAAGCACATATGATAAAAAGCGCATATGATAAAAAGCGCAGCGCATATGATAAAAAGCACATATGATAAAAAGCGCATATGATAAAAAGCGCAGCGCATATGATAAAAAGCACATATGATGAAAAGCGCATATGATGAAAAAAACATATGATAAAAAGCGCATATGATGAAAAGCGCAGCGCATATGATGAAAAGCGCAGCGCATATGATGAAAAGCGCATATGATGAAAAAGCATATGATGAAAAGCGCATATGATGAAAAGCACAACGCATATGATTAAAAGCGCAACGCATATGATTAAAAGCTCATATGATGAAAAGTGCATATAATGAAAAGTGCAACGCATATGATTAAAAGCGCATATGGTTATTAATGAAAAAGCACATATGGTGATTAATGAAAAGCACATATGGTGACTAATGAAAAGCACATATGGTGATTAATGAAAAGCACATATGGTGATTAATGAAAAGAATATTGAGAAAGAATCACCAATGTTTCTTGAAAGAATTCAAGGTGATATATGTGGACCGATTCATCCACCATGTAGACCATTTTGATATTTCATGGTCCTAATAGACGCATCTAGTAGATGGTCTCATGCTTGTCTATTATCAAGTCAAAATGTGACATTAGGAAAGTTTCTTGTTTGAATTATTAAACTAAGAGCACATTTATCGATTACACCATTAAAAAGGTGAGACTTGATAATGTTGGTGAGTCAACATCTCAAGCATTTTATGATTATTATATGTCTACAGGGATTGTTGTTAAACATCCAGTTGCTCATGTGCATACAAAAAATTGGTTTAGCTGAATCAATAATTAAACGCATGCAACTAATAGCTAGACCATTGAAAATGAGTACAGAACTCTCAGAATTTATATGGGGACATGCAAATTTACATACTGCGATATTATTTCACATTAGACAAAGTGCAACTCATAAATATTCTCCCATACAACTTGATTTTGGTCGAGAGCCAAATATATCCCACCATTAGAACATTTGATTGTGCAGTGTATGTTCTAGTTGCACAACCACAACACACTAAAATGGGTCCTCAAAGGAGGATAGGGATATATATATATTGAATATGAAACATCTTCAAGTATAAGATATATTAAACCCATGACGGATGATTTTTTTACAGCACATTATGCTGATTGTCACTTTAATGAAACATTGTTTCTTAGATTAGGGAGAGAAATGAAAAATCAAGAAAAAGATGTTTCCTGGTGTGAACATAAATTAATGTATCTTGATCATCGCACAAAAGAATGCGAAAAGAAAGTTAAAAAAAAAAACAAAAATAATAATAATAATGCATATGCATGAACTTGCAAATAAATTACCTGATGCATTTACAGATACAAAAAGGAGTGACTAAATCATATATACCAGCAGTAAATGCTTCAGCTAGAATTGAAATTACAAAAGCTGGCAATAATGTCACTCATGAGTCTTTGCTACGCCAGAAACGTGGGAGACCAATTGGTTCCAATGATAAAAATTCTCGAAAAATAAAATCAGCTGATAATGAGGTAAAAGAAAGTGTTCAAGAAGAATCACAAATCAATATTCCTTCTGCAGAGGATATTGATAAATGTAAATACATAAATTGCAATAAATTATGCAATAATATGGAACCGAAATTGAATGACAAAATATTGATGAGAATTTTCATATAATGACATCATGAATAAAGATGATGAGCTGGAACCAAAATCTGTCATCGAATGTCAAAATAGACATGACTATATACGAGCTGAATTGGAATTGCTTAATAAAAGAAAAGTTTTCGGATAAATCATTATCACTTTTAAAGATGTGAAATGTAGGGGACACAAATGAATTTTTACCCGAAAAGGAAATGAGAAAAAATGAAGTTACAAGGTAAAGCTAGACTTGTAACTCAAGACTTCTCTCAAAGACCAGAAATTGATTACGAGGAAATTTATTCTCCTGTTATGGATGAAATTACTTAACAAGTCTGACAGTTTCTAAAAATTTAGAAATGCATCTAATGGATGTTATTACCACTTATTTAAATAAATCACTTGATAGTGATATATACATGAATATTGAAATGTCCCGTTCTTATTGATTAAAAACGTTTCATATTAATTGATTTCGTTGCGAGGTTTTGACCTCTATATGAGACGTTTTTCAAAGACTGCATTCATTTTTTAACAAACCATAACCTTTATTTCATCAATAAAGGTTTAAAAAGCTTTACGTAGATTATCAAATAATGATAATCTAAAATATCCTGTTTACACACGACCATTACATAATGGTTTACAATACAAATATGTTACAACAAAATAAGTTTCTTGAATGCAGTTTTTACACAATATCATACAAGCATGGACTCCAAATCTTGTCCTTATTTAAGTATGCGACAGCGGAAGCTCTTAATAATCACCTGAGAATAAACATGCTTAAAACATCAACAAAAATGTTGGTGAGTTATAGGTTTAACCTATATATATCAAATCGTAACAATAGACCACAAGATTTCATATTTCAATACACATCCCATACATAGAGATAAAAATCATTCATATGGTGAACACCTGGTAACCGACATTAACAAGATGCATATATAAGAATATCCCCATCATTCCGGGACACCCTTCGGATATGATATAAATTTTGAAGTACTAAAGCATCCGGTACTTTGGATGGGGCTTGTTGGGCCCGATAGATCTATCTTTAGGATTCGCGTCAATTAGGGTGTCTGTTCCCTAATTCATAGATTACCAGACTTAATAAAAAGGGGCATATTCGATTTCGATAATTCAACCATAGAATGTAGTTTCACGTACTTGTGTCTATTTTGTAAATCATTTATAAAACCTGCATGTATTCTCATCCCAAAAATATTAGATTTTAAAAGTGGGACTATAACTCACTTTCACAGATTTGTACTTCGTCGGGAAGTAAGACTTGGCCACTGGTTGATTCACGAACCTATAACGATATATACATATATATCAAAGTATGTTCAAAATATATTTACAACACTTTTAATATATTTTGATGTTTTAAGTTTATTAAGTCAGCTGTCCTCGTTAGTAACCTATAACTAGTTGTCCACATTTAGATATACAGAAATAAATCGATAAATATTATCTTGAATCAATCCACGACCCAGTGTATACGTATCTCAGTATTGATCACAACTCAAACTATACATATTTTGGAATCAACCTCAACCCTGTATAGCTAACTCCAACATTCACATATAGAGTGTCTATGGTTGTTCCGAAATATATATAGATGTGTCGACATGATAGGTCGAAACATTGTATACGTGTCTATGGTATCTCAAGATTACATAATATACAATACAAGTTGATTAAGTTATGGTTGGAATATATTTGTTACCAATTTTCACGTAGCTAAAATGAGAAAAATTATCCAATCTTGTTTTACCCATAACTTCTTCATTTTAAATCCGTTTTGAGTGAATCAAATTGCTATGGTTTCATATTGAACTCTATTTTATGAATCTAAACAGAAAAAGTATAGGTTTATAGTCGGAAAAATAAGTTACAAGTCATTTTTGTAAAGGTAGTCATTTCAGTCGAAAGAACGACGTCTAGATAACCATTTTAGAAAACATACTTCCACTTTGAGTTTAACCATAATTTTTGGATATAGTTTCATGTTCATAATAAAAATCATTTTCTCAGAATAACAACTTTTAAATCAAAGTTTATCATAGTTTTTAATTAACTAACCCAAAACAGCCCGCGGTGTTACTACGACGGCGTAAATCCGGTTTTACGGTGTTTTTCGTGTTTCCAGGTTTTAAATCATTAAGTTAGCATATCATATAGATATAGAACATGTGTTTAGTTTATTTTAAAAGTCAAGTTAGAAGGATTAACTTTTGTTTGCGAACAAGTTTAGAATTAACTAAACTATGTTCTAGTGATTACAAGTTTAAACCTTCGAATAAGATAGCTTTATATGTATGAATTGAATGATGTTATGAACATCATTACTACCTTAAGTTCCTTGGATAAACCTACTGGAAAAGAGAAAAATGGATCTAGCTTCAATGGATCCTTGGATGGCTCGAAGTTCTTGAAGCAGAATCATGACACGAAAACAAGTTCAAGTAAGATCATCACTTAAAATAAGATTGTTATAGTTATAGAAATTGAACCAAATTTGAATATGATTATTACCTTGTATTAGAATGATAACCTACTGTAAGAAACAAAGATTTCTTGAGGTTGGATGATCACCTTACAAGATTGGAAGTGAGCTAGCAAACTTGAAAGTATTCTTGATTTTATGAAACTAGAACTTTTGGAATTTATGAAGAACACTTAGAAATTGAAGATAGAACTTGAGAGAGATCAATTAGATGAAGAAAATTGAAGAATGAAAGTGTTTGTAGGTGTTTTTGGTCGTTGGTGTATGGATTAGATATAAAGGATATGTTATTTTGTTTTCATGTAAATAAGTCATGAATGATTACTCATATTTTTGTAATTTTATGAGATATTTCATGCTAGTTGCCAAATGATGGTTCCCACATGTGTTAGGTGACTCACATGGGCTGCTAAGAGCTGATCATTGGAGTGTATATACCAATAGTACATACATCTAAAAGCTGTGTATTGTACGAGTACGAATACGGGTGCATACGAGTAGAATTGTTGATGAAACTGAACGAGGATGTAATTGTAAGCATTTTTGTTAAGTAGAAGTATTTTGATAAGTGTATTGAAGTCTTTCAAAAGTGTATAAATACATATTAAAACACTACATGTATATACATTTTAACTGAGTCGTTAAGTCATCGTTAGTCGTTACATGTAAGTGTTGTTTTGAAACTTTTATGTTAACGATCTTGTTAAATGTTGTTAACCCAATGTTTATAATATCAAATAAGATTTTAAATTATTATATTATCATGATATTATCATGTATGAATATCTCTTAATATGATATATATACATTAAATGTCTTTACAACGATAATCGTTACATATATGTCTCGTTTAAAAATCATTAAGTTAGTAGTCTTGTTTTTACATATGTAGTTCATTGTTAATATACTTAATGATATGTTTACTTATCATAGTATCATGTTAACTATATATATATATCCATATATATGTCATCGTATAGTTTTTACAAGTTTTAACGTTCGTGAATCACCGGTCAACTTGGGTGGTCAATTGTCTATATGAAACATATTTAAATTAATCAAGTCTTAACAAGTTTGATTGCTTAACATGTTGGAAACATTTAATCATGTAAATATCAATCTCAATTAATATATATAAACATAGAAAAGTTCGGGTCACTACAGTACCTACCCGTTAAATAAATTTCGTCCCGAAATTTTAAGCTGTTAAAGGTGTTGATGAATCTTCTGTAATAGATGCGGGTATTTCTTCTTCATCTGATCTTCACGCTCCCAGGTGAACTCGGGTCCTCTACGAGCATTCCATCGAACCTTAACAATTGGTATCTTGTTTTGCTTAAGTCTTTTAACCTCACGATCCATTATTTCGACGGGTTCTTCGATGAATTGAAGTTTTTTGTTGATTTGGATTTCATCTAACGGAATAGTGAGATCTTCTTTAGCAAAACATTTCTTCAAATTCGAGACGTGGAAAGTGTTATGTACAGCCGCGAGTTGTTGAGGTAACTCAAGTCGGTAAGCTACTGGTCCGATACGATCAATAATCTTGAATGGTCCAATATACCTTGGATTTAATTTCCCTCGTTTACCAAATCGAACAACGCCTTTCCAAGGTGCAACTTTAAGCATGACCATCTCTCCAATTTCAAATTCTATATCTTTTCTTTTAATGTCAGCGTAGCTCTTTTGTCGACTTTGGGCAGTTTTCAACCGTTGTTGAATTTGGATGATATTCTCGGTAGTTTCTTGTATAATCTCCGGACCCGTAATCTGTCTATCCCCCACCTCACTCCAACAAATCGGAGACCTGCACTTTCTACCATAAAGTGCTTCAAACGGCGCCATCTCAATGCTTGAATGGTAGCTGTTGTTGTAGGAAAATTCTGCTAACGGTAGATGTCGATCCCAACTGTTTCCGAAATCAATAACACATGCTCGTAGCATGTCTTCAAGCGTTTGTATCGTCCTTTCGCTCTGCCCATCAGTTTGTGGATGATAGGTAGTACTCATGTCTAGACGAGTTCCTAATGCTTGCTGTAATGTCTGCCAGAATCTTGAAATAAATCTGCCATCCCTATCAGAGATAATAGAGATTGGTATTCCATGTCTGGAGATGACTTCCTTCAAATACAGTCGTGCTAACTTCTCCATCTTGTCATCTTCTCTTATTGGTAGGAAGTGTGCGGATTTGGTGAGACGATCAACTATTACCCAAATAGTATCAAAACCACTTGCAGTCCTTGGCAATTTAGTGATGAAATCCATGGTAATGTTTTCCCATTTCCATTCCGGGATTTCGGGTTGTTGAAGTAGACATGATGGTTTCTGATGCTCAGCTTTGACCTTAGAACACGTCAAACATTCTCCTACGTATTTAGCAACATCGGCTTTCATACCCGGCCACCAAAAATGTTTCTTGAGATCCTTGTACATCTTCCCCGTTCCAGGATGTATTGAGTATCTGGTTTTATGAGCTTCTCTAAGTACCATTTCTCTCATATCTCCAAATTTTGGTACCCAAATCCTTTCAGCCCTATACCGGGTTCCGTCTTCCCGAATATTAAGATGCTTCTCCGATCCTTTGGGTATTTCATCCTTTAAATTTCCCTCTTTTAAAACTCCTTGTTGCGCCTCCTTTATTTGAGTAGTAAGGTTATTATGAATCATTATATTCATAGATTTTACTCGAATGGGTTCTCTGTCCTTCCTGCTCAAGGCATCGGCTACCACATTTGCCTTCCCCGGGTGGTAACAAATCTCAAAGTCGTAATCATTCAATAATTCAATCCACCTACGCTGCCTCATATTCAGTTGTTTCTGATTAAATATGTGTTGAAGACTTTTGTGGTCGGTATATATAATACTTTTGACCCCATATAAGTAGTGCCTCCAAGTCTTTAATGCAAAAACAACCGCGCCTAATTTCAAATCATGCGTCGTATAATTTTGTTCGTGAATCTTCAATTGTCTAGACGCATAAGCAATCACCTTCATTCGTTGCATTAATACACAACCGAGACCTTGCTTTGATGCATCACAATAAATCACAAAATCATCATTCCCTTCAGGCAATGACAATATAGGTGCTGTAGTTAGCTTTTTCTTCAATAACTGAAACGCTTTCTCTTGTTCATCATTCCATTCAAATTTCTTCCCTTTATGCGTTAATGCAGTCAAGGGTTTTGCTATTCTGGAAAAGTCTTGGATGAACCTTCTGTAGTAACCAGCTAGTCCTAAAAACTGGCGTATGTGTT
This sequence comes from Rutidosis leptorrhynchoides, assembly GCF_046630445.1. Lineage (NCBI taxonomy): Eukaryota > Viridiplantae > Streptophyta > Magnoliopsida > Asterales > Asteraceae > Rutidosis > Rutidosis leptorrhynchoides. The sequence goes on along the minus strand of NC_092335.1, from coordinate 552,854,562 downwards.
TCGGAGTTTTCGGGGTTTCCCACTTTTCAACAGTTTCTATCTTTGCCGGATCCACCTTAATACCTTCTTTGTTCACTATGTGATCGAGGAATTGAACTTCTTCCAACCAAAATGCACACTTTGAAAACTTAGCGTACAATTCTTCCTTTCTCAATACTTCTAACACCTTTCTCAAATGTTCACCGTGTTCTTGGTCATTCTTTGAGTAAATAAGTATGTCATCAATGAAAACAATGACAAACTTGTCAAGGTATGGTCCACACACTCGGTTCATAAGGTCCATGAACACAGCTAGTGCATTAGTTAAACCAAATGGCATGACCATAAACTCGTAATGACCATAACGTGTTCTGAAAGCAGTCTTTGGAATATCATCTTCTTTCACCCGAATTTGATGATACCCAGAACGTAAGTCAATCTTTGAATAAACAGACGAGCCTTGTAGTTGATCAAATAAGTCGTCGATTCTCGGTAGTGGGTAGCGGTTCTTGATGGTAAGTTTGTTCAACTCTCGGTAGTCGATACACAACCTGAATGTACCATCTTTCTTCTTGACAAACAAAACAGGAGCTCCCCACGGTGATGTGCTTGGTCGAATGAAACCACGCTCTAAAAGGTCTTGTAATTGGCTTTGCAGTTCTTTCATCTCGCTGGGTGCGAGTCTGTAAGGAGCACGAGCTATTGGTGCAGCTCCTGGTACAAGATCTATTTGAAATTCAACGGATCGATGTGGGGGTAATCCCGGTAATTCTTTCGGAAATACATCGGGAAATTCTTTTGCAATGGGAACATCATTGATGCTCTTTTCTTCAGTTTGTACTTTCTCGACGTGTGCTAGAACAGCATAGCAACCTTTTCTTATTAGTTTTTGTGCCTTCAAATTACTAATAAGATGTAGCTTCGTGTTGCCCTTTTCTCCGTACACCATTAAGGGTTTTCCTTTTTCTCGTATAATGCGAATTGCATTTTTGTAACAAACGATCTCTGCTTTCACTTCTTTCAACCAGTCCATACCGATTATCACATCAAAACTCCCTAACTCTACTGGTATTAAATCAATCTTAAATGTTTCGCTAACCAGTTTAATTTCTCGATTCCGACATATATTATCTGCTGAAATTAATTTACCATTTGCTAATTCGAGTAAAAATTTACTATCCAAAGGCGTCAATGGGCAACTTAATTTAGCACAAAAATCTCTACTCATATAGCTTCTATCCGCACCCGAATCAAATAAAACGTAAGCAGATTTATTGTCAATAAGAAACGTACCCGTAACAAGCTCCGGGTCTTCCTGTGCCTCTGCCGCATTAATATTGAAAACTCTTCCGCGGCCTTGTCCATTCGTGTTCTCCTGGTTCGGGCAATTTCTAATAATGTGGCCCGGTTTTCCACATTTATAACAAACTACATTGGCATAGCTTGCTCCGACACTACTTGCTCCGCCATTACTCGTTCCGACACCATTTGTTCCTTTCGTTCTATTAACCCCTGGTCCGTAGACCTCACACTTCGCCGCGCTATGACCATTTCTTTTACACTTGTTGCAAAATTTGGTGCAGAACCCCGAGTGATACTTTTCACACCTTTGGCATAGCTGCTTCTGATTGTTGTTGTTGTTGCGGTTATTATTGTTGTTGGGATGATTGTTGTAGTTGCTGTTGTTGTTGTTGTTGTTGTTGTTGTTGGGCCGTTTGTTGTAGTTGCGATTGATGTTGCGATTGTTGGGATAATTGTTGCGATTGCTGTTGTTGTTGTATTGGTGATTCTTATCACCATTTTCCTCCCACTTTCTTTTGACTTGCTTCACATTGGCCTCTTCAGCAGTCTGTTCTTTAATTCTTTCTTCAATCTGGTTCACTAGTTTGTGAGCCATTCTACATGCCTGTTGTATGGAGGCGGGCTCGTGTGAACTTATATCTTCTTGGATTCTTTCCGGTAATCCTTTCACAAACGCGTCGATCTTCTCTTCCTCATCTTCGAATGCTCCCGGACACAATAGGCACAATTCTGTGAATCGTCTTTCATACGTGGTAATATCAAATCCTTGGGTTCGTAACCCTCTAAGTTCTGTCTTGAGCTTATTGACCTCGGTCCTGGGACGGTACTTCTCGTTCATCAAGTGCTTGAATGCTGACCACGGTAGTGCGTACGTATCGTCTTGTCCCACTTGCTCTAGATAGGTATTCCACCATGTTAACGCAGAACCTGTGAAGGTATGCGTAGCGTACTTCACTTTGTCCTCTTCAGTACACTTACTTATGGCAAACACCGATTCGACCTTCTCGGTCCACCGTTTCAATCCGATCGGTCCTTCGGTTCCATCAAATTCCAAAGGTTTACAGGCAGTGAATTCTTTGTAGGTGCATCCTACATGATTTCCTGTACTGCTAGATCCAAGGTTATTGTTGGTATGTAGCGCAGCCTGTACTGCGGCTATGTTTGAAGCTAGAAAAGTACGGAATTCCTCTTCATTCATATTCACTGTGTGTCGAGTAGTCGGTGCCATTTCCTTCAAAATAGTCAAATGGAACAAGTTAATCATACAGAATATTAAGAGTAGTTAATAGTATTTCGTAGTATAATATGAACTCATTTATAAAAGCTTTTTCTTCATATTAGCGTTTTATAAGTTTAAATTCGGGTAGTACCTACCCGTTAAGTTCATACTTAGTAGCTAATATACAATTCAACTACTACAATTCTATATGAAAAACTGATTATAATAATATTTCGCGTTCAAACTTTTATACAATATTTTACAAACTTACAATACCGCTTATTTTACATAAAGCATGAAATATAGCACACAATAACTTTGATACAAGATAGTTGTGAAGGTAATTCTAGCTAGTACACAAGTCGTTCAGCAAAGGCAATAAAGACACGTAATTCATACATCCAGAAACAAGTCATGCATTCTGGTTTTACTAGGACTACTTCCCATCCTTGGTCTTGTGCAACATAACCGTTATGGCCGTTGATAAGACAGCGTGTTGTAACGTCGTCAAAGGGACGAGGGTTACGTAATGTCCAACAGTCCTGTAACAATCTAAAAACCTCATTTCTTACCCCAATTACCGACTCCGTCACTTGTGGGAACGTTTTGTTTAATAGCTGTAGCCCGATGTTCTTTTTCTCACTTTGGTGAGAAGCGAACATTACTAACCCATAAGCATAGCATGCTTCTTTATGTTGCATGTTAGCCGCTTTTTCTAAATCATGAAGTCCTATATTCGGATACATTGAGTCAAAATAATTTCTTAACCCGTTGCGTAAAATAGCATTTGAGTTCCCCGCAATATATGCATCAAAGTAAACACATCGTAACTTATGGGTTTCCCAATGTGATATCCCCCATCTTTCAAACGAAAGTCTCTTATAAACCAAGACATTCTTGGAACGTTCTTCGAATGTCTTACAAACTGATCTCGCCTTAAATAGTTGTGCCGAGGAATTCTGACCGACTCTAGACAAGATTTCATCAATCATGTCTCCGGGTAGGTCTCTTAAAATATTGGGTTGTCTATCCATTTTGTGTTTTTATACTGTAAAATAGACAAGAGTTAGATTCATAAAAAAAAAAATACTTATTAATACAAGCAATTTTTACATATATCATAAAGCATAAGCACACTATATTACATATATTACACCACATGAATACAACTATCTTATTCCGACTCGCTTGTTTCTTCTTCTTCGATTTTGGTTCGTTTTGCCAAGTTTCTAGGGATATATGATTTTCCCCTAATACGAGCCGTCGTTATCCACATTGGTTTAGAAAAACCTGGTGGTTTAGAGGTTCCCGGGTCATTGTTACAACTTAAGGACTTCGGGGGTTGACGATACATATAAAGTTCATCGGGGTTGGAATTAGATTTCTCTATTTTTATGCCATTTCCCTTATTATTTTCTTTTGCCTTTTTAAATTCAGTTGGGGTAATTTCTATAACATCATCGGAATTCTCGTCGGAATCCGATTCATCGGAGAATTGGTAACCTTGGTTGGCGGAAACACCATTGACCATAATTAACCTTGGTCGGTTGGTTGAGGATTTTCTTTTACTTAACCGTTTTATTATTTCCCCCACCGGTTCTATTTCTTCATCCGGTTCCGATTCTTCTTCCGGTTCCGATTCTTCTTCCGGTTCCGACTCTTCTTCCGGTTCCTCTTCGGGAACTTGTGAATCAGTCCACGAATCATTCCAATTTACATTTGACTCTTCATTATTATTAGGTGAGTCAATGGGACTTGTTCTAGAGGTAGACATCTATCACATAATATCAAACGCGTTAAGAGATTAATATATCACATAATATTCACATGTTAAAAATATATAGTTTCCAACAAAATTTGTTAAGCAATTATTTTTCAAGTAAACACGGTCGAAGTCCAGACTCACTAATGCATCCTAACAAACTCGATAAGACACACTAATGCAAAATTCTGGTTCTCTAAGACCAACGCTCGGATACCAACTGAAATGTCCCGTTCTTATTGATTAAAAACGTTCCATATTAATTGATTTCGTTGCGAGGTTTTGACCTCTATATGAGACGTTTTTCAAAGACTGCATTCATTTTTTAACAAACCATAACCTTTATTTCATCAATAAAGGTTTAAAAAGCTTTACGTAGATTATCAAATAATGATAATCTAAAATATCCTGTTTACACACGACCATTACATAATGGTTTACAATACAAATATGTTACAACAAAATAAGTTTCTTGAATGCAGTTTTTACACAATATCATACAAGCATGGACTCCAAATCTTGTCCTTATTTAAGTATGCGACAGCGGAAGCTCTTAATAATCACCTGAGAATAAACATGCTTAAAACGTCAACAAAAATGTTGGTGAGTTATAGGTTTAACCTATATATATCAAATCGTAACAATAGACCACAAGATTTCATATTTCAATACACATCCCATACATAGAGATAAAAATCATTCATATGGTGAACACCTGGTAACCGACATTAACAAGATGCATATATAAGAATATCCCCATCATTCCGGGACACCCTTCGGATATGATATAAATTTCGAAGTACTAAAGCATCCGGTACTTTGGATGGGGCTTGTTGGGCCCGATAGATCTATCTTTAGGATTCGCGTCAATTAGGGTGTCTGTTCCCTAATTCTTAGATTACCAGACTTAATAAAAAGGGGCATATTCGATTTCGATAATTCAACCATAGAATGTAGTTTCACGTACTTGTGTCTATTTTGTAAATCATTTATAAAACCTGCATGTATTCTCATCCCAAAAATATTAGATTTTAAAAGTGGGACTATAACTCACTTTCACAGATTTTTACTTCGTCGGGAAGTAAGACTTGGCCACTGGTTGATTCACGAACCTATAACGATATATACATATATATCAAAGTATGTTCAAAATATATTTACAACACTTTTAATATATTTTGATGTTTTAAGTTTATTAAGTCAGCTGTCCTCGTTAGTAACCTATAACTAGTTGTCCACATTTAGATATACAGAAATAAATCGATAAATATTATCTTGAATCAATCCACGACCCAGTGTATACGTATCTCAGTATTGATCACAACTCAAACTATACATATTTTGGAATCAACCTCAACCCTGTATAGCTAACTCCAACATTCACATATAGAGTGTCTATGGTTGTTCCGAAATATATATAGATGTGTCGACATGATAGGTCGAAACATTGTATACGTGTCTATGGTATCTCAAGATTACATAATATACAATACAAGTTGATTAAGTTATGGTTGGAATATATTTGTTACCAATTTTCACGTAGCTAAAATGAGAAAAATTATCCAATCTTGTTTTACCCATAACTTCTTCATTTTAAATCCGTTTTGAGTGAATCAAATTGCTATGGTTTAATATTGAACTCTATTTTATGAATCTAAACAGAAAAAGTATAGGTTTATAGTCAGAAAAATAAGTTACAAGTCGTTTTTGTAAAGGTAGTCATTTCAGTCGAAAGAACGACGTCTAGATGACCATTTTAGAAAACATACTTCCACTTTGAGTTTAACCATAATTTTTGGATATAGTTTCATGTTAATAATAAAAATCATTTTCTCAGAATAACAACTTTTAAATCAAAGTTTATCATAGTTTTTAATTAACTAACCCAAAACAGCCCGCGGTGTTACTACGACGGCGTAAATCCGGTTTTACGGTGTTTTTCGTGTTTCCAGGTTTTAAATCATTAAGTTAGCATATCATATAGATATAGAACATGTGTTTAGTTTATTTTAAAAGTCAAGTTAGAAGGATTAACTTTTGTTTGCGAACAAGTTTAGAATTAACTAAACTATGTTCTAGTGATTACAAGTTTAAACCTTCGAATAAGATAGCTTTATATGTATGAATCGAATGATGTTATGAACATCATTACTACCTTAAGTTCCTTGGATAAACCTACTGAAAAAGAGAAAAATGGATCTAGCTTCAATGGATCCTTGGATGGCTCGAAGTTCTTGAAGCAGAATCATGACACGAAAACAAGTTCAAGTAAGATCATCACTTAAAATAAGATTGTTATAGTTATAGAAATTGAACCAAAGTTTGAATATGATTATTACCTTGTATTAGAATGATAACCTACTGTAAGAAACAAAGATTTCTTGAGGTTGGATGATCACCTTACAAGATTGGAAGTGAGCTAGCAAACTTGAAAGTATTCTTGATTTTATGAAACTAGAACTTTTGGAATTTATGAAGAACACTTAGAACTTGAAGATAGAACTTGAGAGAGATCAATTAGATGAAGAAAATTGAAGAATGAAAGTGTTTGTAGGTGTTTTTGGTCGTTGGTGTATGGATTAGATATAAAGGATATGTTATTTTGTTTTCATGTAAATAAGTCATGAATGATTACTCATATTTTTGTAATTTTATGAGATATTTCATGCTAGTTGCCAAATGATGGTTCCCACATGTGTTAGGTGACTCACATGGGCTGCTAAGAGCTGATCATTGGAGTGTATATACCAATAGTACATACATCTAAAAGCTGTGTATTGTACGAGTACGAATACGGGTGCATACGAGTAGAATTGTTGATGAAACTGAACGAGGATGTAATTGTAAGCATTTTTGTTAAGTAGAAGTATTTTGATAAGTGTATTGAAGTCTTTCAAAAGTGTATAAATACATATTAAAACACTACATGTATATACATTTTAACTGAGTCGTTAAGTCATCGTTAGTCGTTACATGTAAGTGTTGTTTTGAAACTTTTAGGTTAACGATCTTGTTAAATGTTGTTAACCCAATGTTTATAATATCAAATGAGATTTTAAATTATTATATTATCATGATATTATCATGTATGAATATCTCTTAATATGATATATATACATTAAATGTCTTTACAACGATAATCGTTACATATATGTCTCGTTTAAAAATCATTAAGTTAGTAGTCTTATTTTTACATATGTAGTTCATTGTTAATATACTTAATGATATGTTTACTTATCATAGTATCATGTTAACTATATATATATATCCATATATATGTCATCGTATAGTTTTTACAAGTTTTAACGTTCGTGAATCACCGGTCAACTTGGGTGGTCAATTGTCTATATGAAACATATTTCAATTAATCAAGTCTTAACAAGTTTGATTGCTTAACATGTTGGAAACATTTAATCATGTAAATATCAATCTCAATTAATATATATAAATATGGAAAAGTTCGGGTCACTACAAATATACATGAAGAGTTTAAGGTATCAGAAGCATCTAATGCAAAACACAAGGAAATGTATTCCATTGAATCACACAGATTATTATATGGGTTGATACAATAGTATAACCGATTAAGTGATTACTTGATAAACAAAGGGTATATAAATAACCTTACTTGCCATTGTATTTTCATTAAGAAAACAACATCCGGATATGTGATCATAGCTGTTTATGTTGATAATCTTAACATCATAGGTACAAATAAAGAGATTCATGAAGCCATTCAACTTCTAAAGAAAGAATTTGAAATGAAAGATCTCGGAAAAACCAAGTATTGCCTTGGTTTACAAATTGAACATATGCCTAATGGTTTACTTGTACATCAAACAACATATACTGAAAAGATTTTGAAACGTTTCAATATGGACAAGGCAAAACCATTAAGTACTCCTATGGTTGTTAGATCACTCAATGTTGAAGTTGATCCATTTCGTCCATGTGAAGATCATGAAGATATTCTTGGACCAGAAGTACCATATCTTAGTGCAATTGGAGCCCTTATGTATCTTACAAATTGTACAAGACCTGACATTTCTTTTGCAGTTAATCTGTTGGCAAGGTTCAGCTCTGCTCCTACCAAAAGACACTGGAATGGGATCAAACACATATTTCGATACCTTCGAGGAGGAACTACTGATTTAGGATTATTTTATTCTAACGAATCAAAACAAGATTTGGTTGGTTATGCAGATACAGGTTATTTATCTGATCCACATAAAGCTAAATCTCAAACTGGATATGTATTCCTAAATGGAGATACTGCAATATCAAGGCATTCTCAAAACAAACACTTGTTGCAACATCATCAAATCATGCTTAAGTGATTGCATTACATGAAGCTACTCGGGAATGTTTTTGGTTGAGATCAATGACACAACTCATTACTGATTCTTGTGGACTAGAACGCGATAAAAGTCCAACAACTCTCTATGAAGATAATGCAGCTTGCATAGCACAGATGAAAGAAGGGTATATCAAAAGTGACCGAACAAAACATATACCTCCTAGATTCTTCTCATACACTCAAAATCTCATTAAGGACAACCAGATTGAAATGAGATATGTTCAATCCAACAAAAACTCTGCTGATTTTTTCACTAAAGCACTTCCAACTGCTATTTTCAGAACACACGTTCATAACATTGGCATGAGACATGTTTCAAAAGATGTAACAGCTGAAGCGATGTCTACTTGAGGGGTAGTCAACTCTATGCTGCACTCTTTTTCCCTTAGCTAAAGTTTTTTCCACTGGGTTTTCTTTAGCAATGTTTTTAACGAGGCAGCAACTTATAGTTGATCTCTTACAAAACAAAATTACTATCTAAGGGGGAGTGTTATGATAATAATAATAAATAATAAATGTATAGATAGTCAATTTTGTACAAAGATTTAGTCAACATTGTATGGCCATTTTTGTGTATAAATATGGAGTGTAAGTAACTCTTTAAACTTGCACATATATACACTTATCAATATATTTCTCACATATATACTCTCTCCATTTATTCTTTTAGAATAGAAATTGTTTTCTACTTCTCTTCTTTATTCTTTGTTCATATTTATTAGTAAGAAGCCTTGTTGCTAAGAATAGACTACTAAATGTAGTTATAAACTAATAGATTTATAACAGAAATCACTAGTAAATGTGCACTTTAACTTTTATTTAAAAAGTCATTATAATTAATTGACTTTTAAAATAATGTAAAAAAGACATGAAATATGAAAGTTTTGGTGACTTTAATATATAAAAAAGTAGAATTAGAACTTTAGTATCTTTTTCGGGGGATGATTCTCACACACACTTTTTTGATCCTCACACACCAATTGAATATTATTAGAAGAGTAAAATGTTAAAATAGGTGTGTGAGGATCAAAAAAGTGTGTGTAAGAATCATCCCCATCTTTTTCGCAGTATTTTGGTTAAATAATATTTATATTGGGGCATATATAAATAATAATATAATTTTTTTTTTCAAACGAAGTAAGTATTTATTCATAATATTTATTCTTTAAGTTACAATTTTGATAGCAAGCTAATACAAAATTAATGAGACGTGTGTATACACGAACTTTGTATATACACAAATTTTAAGGCGTTATGATACCTTCGCCTACTAAAGGGAAGGCTAACAGACAGCTTAATATTGAACTTTTATTAATTAATCAGGGTTATAGCCAACAAATTTCGTCAAAAAGCAACAAATTTCGTCAAAAATAGGTGCTAAACAATAATATTTTTCCCACCTGAACATACTAGCATTGATTAACCTAAGTCGATACCTCATTGAATACTTCACATCTCAGCTAGGGGCAAAAAAGATGAATCTATCTATCTATCTATGGCTAATCTTTAAAACACTCAAATAAAATCAGGTGCTTAACTTTTTTTCACTTCTAAATTTCTCCTTAAGCAATACAAATTTCTTCTTGCACTGCTTAACTGTTTTCCCCGGTACAGCAGCAGCAACACGTTCCCACCGCTGATTAGTTTCTTTCGAAAATGTTTTCAACGCTTGAACCAGTGCCTTTTCCTGCACACCACTCCATACATCCTGGTCTGAACTTGAACCAACTGGCTCTACTTTGTCTGCTTCCGGTTGAACCACCTCGGTTCGAGCAGGAACCACATTCGGTTGGGTGGTGGGTGTAGATTCAAAAGAAACACCCACAACCTCCTCCCTGGTTGTAAGGGGAGATGAAATTGACACCGTCGGTTTTTTTCTCTTTTCAAGAAAAGAATCAAACGCTTTTGCTGAATCGGGTTTTTGTAATAAAACAGTTTTCGTCGCTTTTAAAATCTCTTCGACGGTCCTTTTAGTGCCAATGTAGTCAGATATAACCTCCCATCGTCTAGACGTTCCTTTAGGATACTTTACGATTCCTTTTCGCAACAGCTCAATCTCTTCTTTCCCCCAAGGTTTCTCTTTTTTCTCATACTTACTATTCGAATCAATCCCGTTGACTTTGACTTTGACCGACTCATTCTGATGACTGTTAGTCGCACGTTCTTTTTCATTACGGTCTAAACTAATCGCCTCTTTTAAAAGTTGACCTTGACTTTGACTATTCCCTTCCTTTTCTTCCATATTGTCACACAAGTTTTTTAACTTCAAAATATCAAGTGACATACATATGTTTTCCACGTCATCTTGACTAAGGTCAAACATGTTAGTTGAGATAACGGAGTACGAGAGAGACCGAAGACGGGTTCGTTCTTTACGCAACAATTTTTTTTCTTTTTCTTTTAATTTCTTTTGATTTAAGGCGGCTTCAGCCGCCAGTTTATCTTCTTCTTCCTTCTTACGCTTATTTTCTTCTGCAATTCTAGCAGCTTTTTCTTCTTCTTGTTTCTTTGCCATATACTTGGCCTCCTTTTTCTTCTGTTTCTCAGCTTTTAACATTTCTTTTATCTTTATTACTCGTGGGTCCCGTTTATACGCGTTTTCAACTAACGAACGAATCCTTAAATGTTCCGCTTTTCTCGCCTTCTCCTTAAACTTTTCATCCAATCTTTCCAAGCATCTTGTAAAGTCATCATCCGAGTATTCGAATTCTCTCCAACTTTTGAACCCGAACCAAAAATCATAAAACGCGTTAACATCTTTTAACGGGGTATTATCATCTCCTAATGACGGGACCGGTTGAATAACCGACCACCGCCCGTTTCTCATAAAAGCGGGCCCAAAAACTCTATAAAAGTCTTGAGGGGTACAACTTGTAGGAATTTCATCATCAAATGAATCATCAGTTGAATCATAAATTCTTCTCCTTACAGGGTCCATTAATACTTCATATGCTTCTTGAATTGCTTTAAACCGATTATCAATTTCATCTTTTTTTACTTGTTTTGCAGCTTCGGATTCTATTCGAAGAAGAAGAGCTGCCTGCTTATCGGGATGATGTTTCAAAGCAGTTTCACGATAACTTTTTCTGATTTGTTCGACGGTTGCAATACACCTTAAATCACCCAAACCCAATAAAGCATAATGATCTTGTCGAATTACTCTGTCTTTAGATTTCTTTTTACTTTTGCTGCTATACGAATAATCTGATGATTTCGTATAATCGTTTTCTTTCCCTTTAGGCAACTTTCCATCATCGTCGTCATCATCATGTACATTTTTTTCCTTGTAGGACCCACGTAGCTTAAGTGCGATATCGTGAAAAGAACGCCCAGCAGGTTCGAAGCGTGAAGTCTTTATTGGAAGACAATTTGAGGAGACATAAATTGTTTTTCTATTTACAAATTCGTTTGAATAAGTAATAAGACGGATGCTTGCAGGTGATGATGTCATATTTATGGCTTCGCAAGCATCCGCAGTGAAACTGAAAAAAGGAAAACGTCAATACAAGATGCTAATGCTAATTAACAACGATAACTATAAAATAGATTAATATAATGACCGAAGGACATACAAGTTATATTAAACATACAGCTTATAGATTAACATGTTCTTGAACCGAACCGAATAAAGTTCTAGCGAATCAACGTACAAAGGATACGTTGAATTTAGTATAGCAATTGCTTGTTTGAACGCATAAAGCAATAAACTTGACACTTAAAATTACATCATCCTGTTGATTTTCGAAAAAGCAGCCTTAGGCCGATTAACAATTTAGAGATGACAATCAATACAAACACATATATAGATTAACCATACATACACATTATTCTAATGACAATAATCATCAATCAAATAAAAAACCATAAACAATGAATATATTCCACCAAATACTACTATTTCAAATACATAATATCACAGTAATCCAACAATCAAGCAATACAAAATTAGCTTTTTGGGAAGGCTTTTTTAGCTCACTGCATTCTCACAATGCAATAACCTACTTATTGCCAAAAAGTTTATAATATTTTAGATAATTCAGATAATCTGATGTTTGTGAGCAGCTCTGTTGTGATACACAGCATTAATATTACAGTATATAATTAAAGTATTAGATATAAGTTTCTTGAAAACTAGAATAAATATATAAATTGGTTTAGTTACCTAATGGACGGACTGAAGGCGGTGAGCCGGTGCTGATGATAACGATTGACCTGTGAAATTAGGGTTTAATTAAATACTAGATGAAGAAGATGATTGATATTTACGGAATTTGGGGGTTTAGGGATGTATGTTTTAGTTCCGTGCAATGCAAACTTTTTGATTTGATTTATAGTTGTAACCCAAACTGTAGTTTTATTATTGGTCCTTAAACTATCTTTATTACGCATTTAAGTCCTTCGAAAGAAAATTTGACAAGTTTCACTCGAGAATGTTAATCAGTGTTGTAAAAAAACCCGATTACTCGCCGACTAATTTCCGATTAATCATTTTTAAGAGTAATCCGTTCTGATTTTCAATAATCCGTTTAGTTAAACAGTCAACTTTAATTGATGGGTCAAAATCAAATTTGGTAAACAAAGTCGGTCAAAGTCAAAAGTTATTAACATTTTAACATGAATTTACACTAGAACTTTATAGTTTTTGAGCAAAATGAATAATTTTAGACAATTATGTTAAAGTTTATTTTTATACTTATGTTTTTTTTTTCTTTCCATATTTACACATATACTTTTTGAAATTTAATATTTAAATGTATACAGTACAATCCGATTAATCCCCGATTAATCTCCGAATTACCGATTAATCATTTTAAAGTCCCGACCGATTAATCCCCGAATAGCGAAATTTGCAACCTTGATGTTAATTACTCTCGTCATTATTTTATTTTACTTTGACCACCCCCAATCCAGCGTGAGTTTACAGCGTCAGTCCCTGTTGCACCAACTGACGAAAACTGACGCCCGTTAACGCGGCGTCAGTTTTCGTCAGTTAGGGGCGTTAGTTGCCCACCCGACGGAAAAAAACGTCAGTTTGACGTGTCGGCTCGCTATTGGCTGGTTTCTGACGACATGGGTCCCACCTCCAACAGATAGATGACCATTTGGAATTTTTTTTCTTTTTTTTTAAATTCTAATTAATTTTAACTTTTTCCTACTTCTATATATATACTTCTACATTTTACTTCATCTTCATCAACAAATAACTCACTTTTTACTTTATCATTTCTAAAAAAATATGGCTAACCCAAACCAAAGACCACCAAACCCAAATGATTTCCACGATTGGTTTCAATACGGAACATTTTTGTGTGGTGGTTCATCTAACCCGAGCAATCTTCACCAAATCCCAATCGTTGCTCCTCAATATCGTACTCTAACACAAGAACAACAACATCAAATTTATTTGGAGCAACAACGACTTCTAGAACAAGCTCAATATCGCCCCATCACACCGACGTTGTTGATGAATCCGATGACTCCGACCCCGCCTCAAGAAACGGTGACCGAAACTCAACCACAAACTCAAGAAACTCAAAATGAAGCGGATACGGTTTCGGAAACGCAACGTAGCAAAAGAAAACATAAAAAAGAAGCAAGGTGAATTTTAATTTTTTTTATTGTTTATATACGATATATATATATATATATATATATATATATATATATATATATATATATATATATATATATATATATATATATATGTATATATACTTATACATTATATACGGTTTATATAAATTAATATATATACACGGTTTATATATATATATATATATATATATATATATATATATATATATATATATACGGTTTATAATGTATTTATATATATTATACATATACATATATATATATGAATTATATAAAAATAAATAAATAAATAAATAAATATATATATATATATACGGTCCTTATATTAATTTGTATATATTTATACATATATACGATTTATATTAATATATTTATGTTTACTTTGTTATGTAGTTTCGAAGGAAGGTCCAAGTCAAAGAAATCAAACAAAATGGTCGAGTCTAGAATAAGCGTGGTTGACTCAATGTTGGGTCGATGCGTCGGAGGATTCTTGCAAGGGAAATTCACAAAAATATGTATCGTTGTGGACTACAATTTACAACAAATTCAACGACAACCCAAATGGATGGCAAAGAGGTGACAACCAATTGTCATCAAAGTGGCGTAACATTAACCAAGCGTGTCATTTGTTTCAAGCGGCTTACAACGAAGCCAAACGTAATTGGAGAAGCGGTGATAACGATCAAGGTGTCGCAGACCGAGCACATCAAATCTATGCAAATAATAACAAAGGTAAAAGATTTATCATGATGGATACTTGGCGTGTATCAAAGTGGTATGTTCCGGGGTTGGGTGGACATGTTTCTTTGGATGCCGATGAAGATGTGAATGACATTCCTCTTTCTCAACAAAACGATCTTTTTGAAGGCGATTCTTTTTCGAGACCAATCAAACATTCTTTTTCGTGAAAAGGCCAAAAAAAGGCACGATCAAACTATTCTAGTGAATCAAGTCGATCGACTCATTCATCAAAAGCGGATGAAGCGTTGGAAGCTATTTCAAAGGCTAAGGCGGAACGAACTAAAGGTGTCAAATACGCAAAAAAAAAAAAAAAAAAAAAAAAAAAAAGAGGCACTCCGTACAGCTTTTGCAGGTGCTAGTGTTTTGTCCCTCAATAACGATGATATCAAGGACCCGGGCCACAAAGATTATATCGAAAAGCTTCAAAAATTGTACCTCGATCAGTTCTCGCATTTGGTTGGCGTACTCGAAGAATCATCTGAAGACGACAACAACTAGTAGTTTGATAATGTGTTTTTTAAATAGCCGAGAATTGTGACAAGGTATTTTGACAATTTTACTTTTCATTTTTGGCCTTTATTTTTGTTTTGGGTCTTTAGCCCAGTGAATCAGGCTTGCCTCCATCTCTAGTTTCAAATAAAGATTGTTCTTATATTAAAAGGAAATTGGGCAAAACGCCCTCATTTTCGTAAGTCTTTAAACAAATATGCCCTTAAAAAATTGAATTTGCGAAAAATGTTTCATGACCACGCATCAAGCACCACGCATGATGAGTACAAATCCGTGTGATGCGTGTTTCGAAGATATTCAGCGAGACAGCCCTTTTGCTCGTAAACACGCACCAAAAACCACGCGCCAACGGATACATATCGAAAAAGATACACAATTTAAAAAAAAGAACGGTGACTAAATCGGAGCTACGAGTCAAAAGATACGTTCATTCGGAGTTCTGACATTTTGACACCAAACACCGCGCACCGTCGGTGGTGCTTGGTGTGTGGTGCGAGTTTGCGAGAAAAAATGGATGTCTCGCTAAATATCTCGTACACACGCATCAAACACGGGCTTGCACGCATCATGCGTGGTGCATGATACGTGGACAAATGACATTTCTTACATTCGAATTTTTAAGGGCATATTGTTAAACACTTAAAAAAATGTTCGCATTTTGACCAATTTCCCTATGTTAAATATTGTTACTCTTGTCATTATTGTTTAGTTTTAGTACGTGAGTCCATGTTGTATGTTTGGTTTAGCTTGCTTGGTGGCTTTGTTGTTGACCCTTGTTTATGTTTCATGTTTCTGTGTTTAATTTTGGTTAGTAGTTGCTTGCTCTCGTTTCGGTTTGGGTTCTTTTGTTAGTTTTGGCTAGGCTCTTTTACAGATAGTTTGATGGGTCTTGTTTAGTTGTTCTAGTTTCGTGTTTTGTTGGGTGCTTTGTGCTTGCAAGGCTGGTCAAGCCTTGCCGTCTGCACTGTTTCAGTCCTTTCATGTCTTTTGAAGGAACGTTCCTGGTTTCCTTGCAAGTCTTCAGTTTTTTGGCTAAAAAAATTTAACGTCGCTATAATTTATGTAAAATTCTAATATTCTTAGTTGAGGGTGTTTGATTTTACCATTTTCACGGTGTCTCAATTTTAATTTTAATTTTATTTTTAAAAACTTTTTCCTACTTATTGACCAGAGGTCCACTTGGAAGCAATCTCTTTATCCGTCGAATAGAGAGAGGGATGACTTTCTCTACTTTTGAGGGTGTTTTTACTCTGGGTGAAGAAAAGACTTGTCTTTATTTTCGGATAGGGTGAGGATTGTCTACATCTCACCTCTCCCATACACCACTTATGTGGTATTGAATTTTGTTGTTGTTGTTGTTGTTGTCGTCTAATATTCTTAGTTGAGGTTGTAGCGTCATATAATTCTAACAGTCCTTGTCACAATTTTTTTAGTTAGGGATTATAACTTTATAATCATCTTCTACTTCATATTTCGACTATTCTATAGATGAGAATGAACACAAGACACACGTTTAATGTTGCATCGTCAGTTCGTCACCGGTATAGTGGTTAGAGTCCTAATATCCTTACGAGAAGTCTTGGTATGAAACCTCACTAGCGGTTAATCTTAGGGTGATCAGAGGAAAGGGACGAAGAGAGTCACGAGATATCCCAGGTACGGCGCACACACTCAAAGTAAAAATACTCCTATCTGCAGGTAATCTGAACAACAAAAAGCTTATTTGTTTACCCATTTTTATAACTAAGATGACATGAATATGTTGTTTTTGTTATGTCATTTTTCATGGGGTCTATTAGATTTAAACTAATCTAAGCATATTATTGTAAGGTGGTCATCAGTGCAATTGAATCTACAAAATAGCTTGGATACTGGAATATGAACGTTAAAAGACAAAATCAAAGAAGTCGTCGTATATCATGTGAACATCTTAAGGCAACATAAAATTAGCAAGATCTAATTTCAATACCTTCCGTATAATCAGTAACATTATACACGAAATGATAATAAAAGGAGACCTACAAAGATCTAAATTCAATACCTTCTACAACAATGTCATAAAAATCCGTGTTTCTGAACTTTTTTTCCTCTATAGATAGCATATAAAACATGTCGGTGATAGGCGTTGAAATTTCGGCACACTTTATTTCCATCCAACCATCCTTCCTTAGCTTCGGATGACCTTTATTGCAAGCATCCAATGGGACACAAGATTGTTTATCATCCTTGGCTCTAATAAAAGGGGGATGACACCGAGTGTTTAAACAGATTGACAATGGATACAAATGACATTTATCACCATCGTTTATCCCTATTACCATTGGACCCTCGTATGAAGAGTAGTCTTCGGGTAGTTTATAAATGAGGTGACATGAATATGTTGTTTTAGGTGACAGCATTTGCGAATCCACCTTTAGTCGAATTTCAAAACAATAACGTCTGAGAGACTTGGTCACTACTTTAAATCTGCCAAAAATCATTGGGGATACTTGTATTGTATATTTGTATGTATGTGAAATAATAGAGGTGCAACGAAGGGAACACATAAAAAAGATGAAAAAAGGGTAATGTGAAGAGCCCAAGTGGTATGAGAGACAGGGATAACCTTGATTCTGAATCTGGAACAGAATTGTATTTCCAATCGAGTGTATCTAAAAATATACTTGCGGGTATCAGAAGGCGTTTCTTCATCTTTTTGCTAACAGATAACCATCCCTGTTCATTGCAAACATCTGTGGTTGAGACTACTACTATATTGACATCATATGAACAAGTTAGCATATGAAGAAAAATAAAATATTACATTTATTGATGCATCACATATATAACATACTATCAATAACAGGTTGATAACAAAAGGTCGTGTTCACAACTTTGACACATCAATTTTGATAGTATACTATATATGTGATGCAGCAGGATAACACACCATGTTATACTTGCGGTAACTCACAAATTTAAAATATCATAAAATTTTCCCGCATCTAATGTTAAACTTGGTCATATTATGTAACAAGTTTTTAAATCTCTTGTGACACGGGCACACATCTTAAAGTATGGAACACAATAATAATGCTTTGAACAGAATAAAAGAGTTTAGATAAAAGAAGTCGGTATTTGATATGATCAGCCTTTGATTATGTCAAAAATTTGTAATGGATGGTTTTATTAGTGAATGAAGAACTGGAGAAGGAATAGGAATACCTTCTCGCCATCAATGAGGAAACCTTTACGAAGAAGAAAGTAAAGTTCTTTCTTGGTTTTCCATTGTATAACCTCTTTTGGCAGCTCCATTAAGCATGTGAAATCAACAGGCAATTTTGGTTCCAACTCGACGTCCGCCTTAACTCTTTCCTCTTCTTGTACTCGTGTCTCCTATCATATATATACACCATTACTGGACTTCAAGGTTGCAGCTACTCGAGGAGTACTCAGTCGGAATTTTTAGGGAGTACTCAGCAACTCGGGAGCATCGGATGTTGACCAAGTTTGACTTTAACCGATTTTGACCAATTTTCCAAGTAACCTCGAGTTTTGACAGATTTTCCAAGTTACCCCGAGTTTTGACCAAGTTTGACTGACTACTAGCCCGAGTACTCCCGAGCTGAAAAAACCGAGTACTCGTTGAGTAATTCCGAGTTATGCAAGAGTGCTTGACTTTGTTATTTCATATCACGAACAAATTAAAACCTTTCCATCTTTACAATCTTTCCATCTTTACATAAACTTCATCAAATGTAGTTTTATAGATATACTTTTATATTTCTTTGAAATAAACAACAACAACAAAATCCAATACCAGATGAGTGGTGTATGGGGAGGTGAAATGTAGACAATCCTTCCCTTATCTTTGAATAAAGACAAGTCATCCCAGTGCTCTCTTCTACGGATAAAGAGATTGATATCGAGTGGATCTCCGGCCAATAAGTAGGAAAAAATTTAAAAAAAAAAATTAAAAAAAAAAAAAGAGAGACGCTATGAAAATGGTAGAATCAAATTTCCATGGGTTTTAAATCCTGCCTGAAATTCAAATTAGGCTCTAAGCGGCAGTCAAATCGTCAGCCATTTCTTTGTCATAAAGTGAACAGCAATTCTTAGACCAAAACACGTTAAAAAGTTGTCAACATCACATTTTGAACAATCTGAAACCTAAAACTAAAAAGCTGCAACTTGCGTAAACAAACAAATCATATTAAATTCAACTTACAATCTCCGATGGCTGAAATTCAACGCCTTCAAAAGCAAACTCTTCATCAAAACCAAACTCGTGGTCTAAGGGAATTTGACGCCTTGGAAAGAACTCGATACTAAAACTTTGTTGATCTTGCTGAGTAGTAAACTGGTATAGCTTAGTCACCAACCACCCAACATCTTCTTGAACGTACGCAACACATGATCTGGAATAGTTAGTCTCTTCTTCCAATTTGTATTCAAAGGGTATGTATTTTGGACTACTTGTGCCACAATATTTGAAAACAATGCAAATGGTGTACGTAACATACGGAGACAAAAACTCGGTATTCACTTCTATTCTTAATGGATCACTATACACATTCCACAAGTAATTTGGAAACTTGAACCTATAAGAGTCACATATATTTAAACCATCACATTTCCAGTTAGACAATTCATGAGATGGAATAAGAGTTCTAGAAAGAGCTCACACGTTATGATAGAAATGTAAACAACTATCATAATTTAAACAATAATATCTGAAGAAAATTAAATTTGGAAAAGATACTTTATGCAGTAGTTTTTTTTTTTATTAAACAAAAAAGGCAAACTCACATACACCACTATCACGAACTAATACACGAAATATATATAAGCAGAAGTTAATCATCCACAGCATTCAGTTATATATTATAGGATTTTAATTTGTCCTTTTTAGTTATATGAACAAAACATATAAGAATGTGTCACATCATATCTTGAACTTACGAAAATTTTACAGAACATAATCCACATATAATTTGTAATCATACTGATAGTTAATAATAATTAATACTCCTTATCAATTTAATTGTCCAAAATTCCTTTTTGTGTTGTCTCAAATTAACTGTCCACTTTCATAAATAGGTAAAACTATGGAGGTAATTTTTTTTTTTATACCCTATATGTATGCACATAAGGCAAAATGATAAACTAAGTTGTAAAACCGTGAAGTAATCAAAATGTACAATTAAATAAAAAATACAATGTAATAATAATATTTCCTAAACTTTGTATTTTTGTGACAATTAAAGACGGAGGGAGTAATTAATTATCACTCACATACATGTAGTCTCATAATAACTCTTTTAGAAAAGGAGTCTCATAATGATTTAATGAAGTTTCTTTTCTCTAATCGTGACCAATTATGTACTGTATATAAAAAAGACAGATAATAATTAAAAAAAGGTATTTATAAACTGACGTACTTTGGTGCAAGTGATGTACTTGTTTGATAATATAAAGGGTGTATTTATTCAAAATATATTGAAACTCTTTTGGAAACTGTTGATAAATAATAATGCCGATAAACTGTTTTAAAAGATTAGTAGTATTAGAGACTTGAAAAATGTCCACCTTCACACTCGTAAGAGTAATCGCGAACTTCATACTCATACTCATTCAAGGATATGGCTAAAACAGTTAAACACTTAAAAATGTCCACCTTGTAGACCATTTCTAATGGGTGTAGGTGTGGGTTTGTGGGGTGTGTGTGTGTGTGTGTTTTTTTTTTTTTTTTTTGATGATGTGGGGGTATGGGTTGAAACTTGAAAATGTGAATGGTGGTGTGGATTTGGGTGTTGGTTGGGAGTGTTGTAATGATGTGGCTAAATATAATTGGGAGTCGGGTAAAAAGGAGATAAAAATAATTAACATAACAATAATAAAAAATAATAAAAAAATTGTTTTGAGCCAATCACAAACAAGCCATAGCGATGGCTTTCCCACGACTGACCTCCCAACATGTACCAACGCCCAAACCCACACCACCATTAGGCTAGTTATTTAGGTGTGGCTTTTAACAAGTAAGAAACCCACGGGCGTGGGGTCAATTCGTTACAAACAGTTTTATCTATTGTGTTGTAACGACGTGACTACACATGTAGTCACAAGGCAATAAATATTATGTCCCCTATTATAATATTTGTACATATAAATAAATATAAACTAGTTAAAGACCCGCGTTTTCGCGGATTTTATGAAATGATATATTATAAGACAATCTTTAATCATGATAACACAAATAAACAATATAATATTTAGAATGTTCAAATGTATAAAAAATGATGTTCAAATCAAAGTAACGGACTTAATACAACTCAATAATCAAATACACGATGTCATATAGTTAGTTATTTACTTATATATTACATAAAATATATAGTTACAAAGTATCTCTTTAAAAACTTAATTTTTTAGTTGTTTTTCCTTGTTAAGTTGTGTCACTTTGTATTCCAATTTAGATAATCATGTCTACAAATTAACATGCATATTGTGATGACCCGGAAATTTCTGACCAAATTTAAACTTTAATCTTTATATGTTCCCGACACGATAAGCAAAGTTTGTTAAGTTAAATCTCAAAAATTTTAAACTGTGTTCACGCATTCATTTACCCTTTGACAATTCCCGACGATCCACGAACAATTGTGTATAAGTAAAAATGTGTATATATATGTATATAGGTATATAAATAAATGTAAACAAATGTATATATAATAATTTGATATAATAAAATATAATTTAAACATTATAATTAAATATGTAAATAAAGTATGAAATAATCATGTTGTAATATAAAATGAATCTATATATAAATAGATATGATTTTATATAAGTAAATGTGAATTGTAATATATATAGTATATATAAATATTCAATTATAATTAGTAAACATTGCATAAATAATAAAATTTTAACATTAATATATATTAAAAGTAATTACAAGTTAAAATATAGTTATTGACATTATTATTATTATTACTTTCATCATTTGACATTATTATTACTACTTTCATTATGATTAAAAATAAAGATTAATATTAATATCAGTATTGTTAATATTACTAAATAACATATAGATATTAAATTTGATACATTTAATTATATTTAGTATTATAGATATCATTATAATTAATAGTAAAATTTAATTAGTATTATGATCATTAATACAAATAGTGTTATTATCATGAATGAAATTATTATTTTCAGTATTATAGCTAATATCATTATTTTTACTTATTAATATTATAAATACTATATTATTATTATTATCATTGTTATTAGTATTGTTATTATTTATATTATTATTAATTGTATTATTATCTCAATACCTATTATTGGTATTAAAATTATTATTAATACACTCACATATTTACAGATACATATACATATACAGAATACAGGATTATATATATATATATATATATATATATATATATATATATATAAATACCTATACGAATTTTATATATGCATATAAACATGGTGTATACATAATTAGATAGAAGAAGATATGTAATTCAGTTGCAGTTCACTTTCAAGGCTGTAGCTGATTTTTGTTTCTGTCTCTGAATTGATTCCAACCCCACAGAAACAACCAAAATCTGTTTAGAGTCTTAATCACTTTTTAATTTTTTTTTTCTTCTTCAGTACTTGCTCAAACTTTCTGTCAAATCCAAATTGATATAAGACTTGGCCAAAGTCATTGATAATTAATACCAATCGACATACATTACTAATTATAAACATCAATTACTCATTACAGCCTCCTAGCTATCGAATTTTTATCAGAAAAAGGGAAGAACACGATAGAACAGCTCTGTTCTTCATCTTTAATTCCAAAAGCTCGAATTCGAGTTACTTTTCAAAATGTATTAATTCAGATAAGTTAGTAATCATACGTATAAACTATCTGCAAAGTATGAATTCTCAAATCCTTATATCCAATTCTAATTTTGAAGGTCAAAGTTTTCTTTTAAAAAGTCAACCATCTGTTCATCACCAAATTCGAACGAGTTTTGATGTTTTCTGCAAAATAGGTAATTTATAAAGTTTATATGAAACATTTGCAACATATTTCGTTTTATAAGTTTTGTCCAAAACAGTTCCAAAAATCGAAATCAATAATTTTTTTTTCTTTTTCAGTCGCTGAATACAGCACACTTTTTTTTTTTTTTTAAATTAATTAAACTCAATCTTAAATCTTTCTGTAACATTTACAAGTCTTAAAACTACTAATTAAATGAGTTTGATTATTGAGGATTTCATTTGAGTCGATGTTCTGAGTGAAGAAGATGATCATAATATATTCGAGTTATAAATATTAGAAATAGATATAAAACAGAAAGTCAGAGATGGAAGGTTGGTTGTGAGGGTGTTTGTTATAACACAAGGTCGCGGGTTCGAGACATGGAGGCGCCATTTTGTTTATTTTCTCATCCTTTTAGGTATAAACCTTATTATTATTGTTATGATTACTATTATATTTTTAGTGTTATTATTATAACTAATATCACATTATATTTATAAGTATTATAATTAATATTAGTGTTAGTATTATAATTACTATGATTATTAATGATATCATAATCATTATTGTTATTATTATTATTATTATTATTATTATTATTATTATTATTATTATTATTATTATTAGTATTGTTATTATGATTCTTATTATTATTGATATTATGACATTTATCATTGTTGTTATTATTATTATCATCATGAAGTATTAAAATTATTATTGTTATTATTAAGATTAGCATTTATTATTAGTATTATAATTATAATTACAATTATGAATATTATTATTATTATTATTATTATTATTATTATTATTATTATTATTATTATTATTATTATGAGTACTAATTTATCATTCTAACACTATTATTATTATTATGATTATGATTATGATTAGGATTATTATTATTATTGTTATTACAAAAATAATACGAGTTATTATTATTTTCACTAATATTAGTATTAATATCATTGTCATAAACATTAGTATTATTATTATCATTAACATAAGAATTAGTATTAGTAATATCATTTTTATTAGAATAATTACGATTATGAAAATAAAAGCATTTATGATATTATTAAAGTTATAAGCATAGGAATAAAGATTATATATATATAAATATATTTTAATACACACAACTTAACTATATTAATATATCTATATATAAAATGAAAATATATATAATAAAACTTACTAATCTACTATATAAATGAACTACATCACTATTAATAATATATTTGTTCGATCGCAATTATGTGTATTAATATATATACAAATGATATAGGTTCGTGAATCCAAGGCCAACCCTGCATTGTTAGATATCGTCTTATGTATTTTTACTACAAAATACATTAGGTGAGTTTCATTTGCCTTTTTACCCTTTATATTTTTGGGCTGAGAATACATGCGCAATTTTTATAAATGTTTTACGAAATAGACACAAGTAATTGAAACTACATTATATGGGTGAATGATCGAAGCCGAATATGCCCCTTTTGCTTGGTAACCTAAGAATTAGTAAACCGATCTACTAATTGACGCGAATCCTAAAGATAGATCTATCGGGCCCAACAAGCCCCATCCAAAGTACCGGATGCTTTAGTACTTCGTAATTTATATCATGTCTGAAGGAGGATCCCGGAATGATGGGGATATTCTTATATACATATTGTGAATGTCGATTACCAGGTGTTCAATCCATATGAATGATATTTTTGTCTCTATGCATGGGACGTATGATTATGAGAAATGGAAATATGAAATCTTGTGGTCTATTAAAATTATGAAATGATTATTTATGTTAAGCTAATGAACTCACCAACCTTTTGGTTGACACTTTAAAGCATGTTCATTCTCAGGTACGAAAGAAATCTTCCGCTGTGCATTTACTCATATTAAAGATATTATTTGGAGTCATTCATGACATATTTCAAAAGACGTTGCTTTCGAGTCGTTGAGTTCATCAAGATTATTATTAAGTCAATTATAGTAAGATATATTACGAAATGGTATGCATGTTGTCAACTTTCGATGTAATGAAAGATTATCTTTTCAAAAACGAATGCAATGTTTGTAAAATGTATCATATAGAGGTCAAGTACCTCGCGATGTAAACAACTGTTGTGATTCGTTTATAATCGATATGGACTTCGTCCGGATGGATTAGGACGGGTCTTTACAGTTGGTATCAGAGCGGTGGTCTTAGCGAACCAGGACTGCATTAGTGTGTATAACTGATAAGTCGTTAAGATGCATTAGTGAGTCTGGACTTCGACCGTGTCTGCATGTCAAAAGTTTTGCTTATCATTAGTGTCGTAAATTAATTGCTTATCATCCTTAGAAAATTACCTGCTTATTATTCTTAGTCTAGACACATCTTACTGCAATGATTGCATGAGACCAATAAGCTAGATCTCCCTACGGGGCATTGCACGTTTAGCCAGACAAAATTCATATCTTAGCGTATCTGCTAATTCATATCTTAGCGTATCTGTTATTGTTATCTTTACCTGACAGCTTCCGTAAATTCCTCCGTAACTTATGAGATTTTAGTATTACATATGCATATGTAAATTATGTATTGCAGGATACTAATCTACATTCTATAATCCATTTCTTATCGAAAATCCTTCATCTGATCGTACGAGATGAATCCTTCAACTAGTTCGAGTCCCTCGGATTCCGACAGTTATTCCGATAGTTATCCCGACAGTTATTCCGAATGGATAGTCATCTAAGCTCCGGAAGCAACGTCACCAGAATGAATCAACCAATCATCCATCCCCAATTCATTTGATGGATTCGTAGTCGATTTAATCAATGGAGATGCGCAGAAGGCGACCCCTTCCACTAACCTAATTCACCTTTTGGCGAAGAACCTGAAGCACTTACCGGCGAACCTGTTCGTAACACCATTTTCACCCTCATTTCTCGAATATCTCGCCACGACTATATCATAACTCAGATTCTAAACCTTATTCATCCGCTCGTTCCGACCGACAATCATCTTGGAATAATAGGAGAAGTCAACGAACTTCGCGCTCGAGTAATCAATCTGGAGAATATGATACAAAATGTACCAGCTTCAGCAACATCACCGGCACCAACAGTACCATCAGTAACAGCACCAGTACCATCAACAATCCATGCCTCAGCATCTCATTATGTACCTCGAGTATAATCATCGTTCTACGTATCGTTCTACATCGATTATCTTCGTTCTTCACGACGATTAAGTAATCTCTAAATGTTTTAGAGATTATGTATTCTAGTTCTAATGGTAAACCAAATGAGTTTAATATCATATTAACTCATTAAATCCATGATTATATCTGAAGAAAATATATATGTATATATATTTTCATAAAGATTGTAATTAAAAATTCTTTTGTACAAACTGTTAATGATGAAAATATTTTAACGGGTAGGTAATACCCGAGGAATATTTAGATTTCACATTAATAATTTATACTGTATATTCTTCGAATCTGATTCAACAGTCATTTACTATCCTACTTGCAACTACAGCTATACGTATCCGTTCATCACAGAATAACCATTTTCATTCAATTACATATTTGGATTTTGACCTATCAGAATCCGACAAGTGACATAATGAAGAAAACATTGGACAAAATAAAATTTATTAGAAACAAACAAATTAACTATGGGAAATTTTGTTGAGAATCCACGCTAACAATATCCTAGCTAACTGTTCCTAGCTAACTGTTAATTCCGTATTACAATTTTTTATCGCAATTTATTTATCGCAATTTAATTATAGCAATTTTAATTATCGCAATTTTATTTATTGTCATTTAATTTTTGTTATTTACTTTACGCATTTTATTTATCGTCATTTAATTTCTGTTATTTATTTTATGCACTTTAAATATCGGGACACGTATACAAGGTTTTGACATATCATATCGACGCATCTATATATATTATTTGGAATCACCATAGACACTCTATATGCAGTAATGATCGAGTTCTCTATACAGGGTTGAGGTTGATTCTCAAATAATATATATACTTTGAGTTGTGATCGAGTCTGAGACATGTACACGGGTCACGATACGTATTAATTAATTCGAATATTATATATTAAGCTATATATGAAATATTGGACTGTCAACTGTGGACTATCAACTGTGGACTAAAAACATTGGACAATTAAAATGAATTAAAATATTGATTATAACATATGAAACTAAACATTTCTTCAAGTTTGCCACTTGATTTTATCTTAAACCTCATTTGTATCCTGACGATTACAATCCGCATTCAAACCTTTCATGATTCTTGAAAACACCTCAATCTAGAGGATGAACCAACCGCACTTCATCTACTTAAGGAGAGATTGATGCATTTAGTTATGCATATGAAAAACTCTCAGAAACTGAGTAAACGTTTAACACGTAGTTGTGCTAATTCCTTTAGTGTTATTATTACCCAAAATAACTTTGCATTCCCTCTCCAAATTAGGCAATTTTGTCACAGCTCCAACAAATCAACTTCAATTTTCATTCGAAACAACCTTATTATAACCTCGATATATAAGTTGCCTGTCGTCATCGTTACCGGAGAACCGTTTATATTTCACCACATTAACAGTAAAACTACCAGCAACTTCAATGAATTTGGATTTTCCGAAAAATCATTATATTCATTGAAACCCCATCTTGTATTCATCTATACCCTGTAACAATAATTGCCATACCAATTACCGAAAATCAGCAATCAGTATTTTGAATCTCGTAGCATTTCTACATCAATAGTTATATGTATACATATAACAATTATCTCCTAGAATTACGATCTTCAATTCTGAAATTTTGAAAAGGCACCCAGCTTACGAACCAATACATTGAACTTTGAAAAAGCTGAATGAAGCAGCAGAAACTGTAGGCAACCGTAAACGACCTTAGTCGTCGGAAGTTTGATGATAAAGAATAATATGTTGGAAAAGCTCAGAAACGTTGGAACTGAAAAACGGATAGAGTTAACCATGAAGGAGACCAAGGACAAATACAAGGACCATACCCTATATTCAAAGAATCCAGATAATTCTGGATCCGTTGAAATCTTTAGAGAATATCTTGCTCCGAAGTCATGTTAAAATCTTGCGGAAAATCTTTCTCCATCAACCATCGAACTTAGAAATTTCCAAAATATCATCATCAATATCTTCAATATTTCTGAGGATATTTTCATAAATATTCTCGTCCGAAATTATATACCTCTTCGTGCTTCCTGTGTATCATTATATTGGAAACATTCAATAGAAAATTTAGTATCGAAAAGCAGATTATGCAAAACTATGAAGAAAGCCGTGGACAAATCACAAAGAATAAGTTTGACTTCAAAGAATCCAAATGATTCAATGTCTGCTAAAGTCTTTAGTGAATATCTTGCTCCTTACTCTAAACCCTTGCAGACAATAGTTTCTATCATCCGCTGATCTTAGATATTCCGAGATATTATCGTATCTTTCATTATAAATATCCTCCATATTTCTGGAGATATTTTTATAACTATTCTTATCTGAAATCATTAATCTCTTCGTGCTATCAGTATTACATCATATAGAAACTGTTAGTTTCTATATTCTGTAAACTTTCGAGCTAAAAATATGAATGTTATTGAAGTAATGTTGGGAACTGGTGCATGGGTTAGTATAATATAATGACACTTGATCAACGTGATTATATTACAGTAAGTCATGCTGAGTTTCTAAATGGAACATGATGATTCACAGATTATAACGTCATCGTGTGTCATGTTACATAACTCTTTCATTATGCTTAACTTCTGAACATATCAAGAAAGTATATTCTTGATAGTTCTATTCTCAGTGATTCTGGTAATTTGATAAATCAAATCGTGCTAATACATTAGTTCTTATTTAGAACACGATGCTTATTCGAAATTCCATACTTACGAATTATGGACCGTTACTCGCTTTACTAGAGGTCGGGAGGATAATAAAAAGGTAAAGAGCTCCAAAATATAAGAGAAAATATAAAGCCCAACAACAACACCGAAATTACAAACCGTGGATATCAGTGCGTATAGCAATATAAAGACACGGGAGGATTATAAATACAATAATCCCTAAAGCATAGTATAAATAAACGGATTCCTCCGGTGAAAGTTGAAAAAGGAGAATGATTGTTTCGATAATCAGGATAAGGACAAGGATCAGAACTGGATTAAGCATTTTCACGATCTTTTGAATTTGGGAATTGAGTATTGAAGTGGTGAAAATTAATGGAACGGAAAAAGTAAAATTTATAGTGAAAATATCAGACAGAGGAATCGAGGCAGATCACCGCATTTAATTATAGAAATCTAAATTTCCTTATTCACAGGTGAATCAAATCTCTAAGATTTCGAAGATTTTCTTTAAATCCCTTGAATTCCGGAGTTCAACCAAGTCAACGTCAAAAGCTAAGACGCACCTTATTTTCTAAATTCAACCCCGACTACGTCAAAAGTTAAGGCGGATCTTATTTTCCTCATTTCAATCTTTTGTGATAGCTTCATTCATACGCTTCAATTAATCGAATCATTTTATCCATATTACTCAATGATGATAAAACTCTATTTATCAACTCATATTCGTCATGAAAATATTTTTATTGTTAACCATGACCACCTCACTCAAATTTCGGGACGAAATTTCTTTAACGGGTAGGTACTGTGATGACCCGGAAATTTCTGACCAAATTTAAACTTTAATCTTTATATGTTCCCGACACGATAAGCAAAGTTTGTTAAGTTAAATCTCAAAAATTTTAAACTGTGTTCACGCATTCATTTACCCTTTGACAATTCCCGACGATCCACGAACAATTGTGTGTAAGTAAAAATGTGTATATATATGTATATAGGTATATAAATAAATGTAAACAAATGTATATATAATAATTTGATATAATAAAATATAATTTAAACATTATAATTAAATATGTAAATAAAGTATGAAATAATCATGTTGTAATATAAAATGAATCTATATATAAATAGATATGATTTTATATAAGTAAATGTGAATTGTAATATATATAGTATATAAATATTCAATTATAATTAGTAAACATTGCATAAATAATAAAATTTTAACATTAATATATATTAAAAGTAATTACAAGTTAAAATATAGTTATTGACATTATTATTATTACTTTCATCATTTGACATTATTATTACTACTTTCATTATGATTAAAAATAAAGATTAATATTAATATCAGTATTGTTAATATTACTAAATAACATATAGATGTTAAATTTGATACATTTAATTATATTTAGTATTATAGATATCATTATAATTAATAGTAAAATTTAATTAGTATTATGATCATTAATACAAATAGTGTTATTATCATGAATGAAATTATTATTTTCAGTATTATAGCTAATATTATTATTTTTACTTATTAATATTATAAATACTATATTATTATTATCATTGTTATTAGTATTGTTATTATTTATATTATTATTAATTGTATTATTATCTCAATACCTATTATTGGTATTAAAATTATTATTAATACACTCACATATTTACAGATACATATACATATACAGAATACATGATTATATATATATATAAATACCTATACGAATTTTATATATACATATAAATATGGTGTATACATAATTAGATAGAAGAAGATATGTAATTCAGTTGCAGTTCACTTTCAAGGCTGTAGCTGATTTTTGTTTCTGTCTCTGAATTGATTCCAACCCCATAGAAACAACCAAAATCTGTTTAGAGTCTTAATCACTTTTTAATTTTTTTTTTCTTCTTCAGTACTTGCTCAAACTTTCTGTCAAATCCAAATTGATATAAGACTTGGCCAAAGTCATTGATAATTAATACCAATCGACATACATTACTAATTATAAACATCAATTACTCATTACAGCCTCCTAGCTATCAAATTTTTATCAGAAAAAGGGAAGAACACGATAGAACAGCTCTGTTCTTCATCTTTAATTCCAAAAGCTCGAATTCGAGTTACTTTTCAAAATGTATTAATTCAGATAAGTTAGTAATCATACGTATAAACTATCTGCAAAGTATGAATTCTCAAATCCTTATATCCAATTCGAATTTTGAAGGTCAAAGTTTTCTTTTAAAAAGTCAACCATCTGTTCATCACCAAATTCGAACGAGTTTTGATGTTTTCTGCAAAATAGGTAATTTATAAAGTTTATATGAAACATTTGCAACATATTTCGTTTTATAAGTTTTGTCCAAAACAGTTCCAAAAATAGAAATCAATAATTTTTTTTTCTTTTTCAGTCGTTGAATACAGCACACTTTTTTTTATTATATTTTTTTGTTGTTTTAAATTAATTAAACTCAATCTTAAATCTTTCTGTAACATTTACAAGTCTTAAAACTACTAATTAAATGAGTTTGATTATTGAGGATTTCATTTGAGTCGATGTTCTGAGTGAAGAAGATGATCATAATATATTCGAGTTATAAATATTAGAAATAGATATAAAACAGAAAGTCAGAAATGGAAGGTTGGTTGTGAGGGTGTTTGTTATAACACAAGGTCGCGGGTTCGAGACATGGAGGCGCCATTTTGTTTATTTTCTCATCCTTTTAGGTATAAACCTTATTATTATTGTTATGATTACTATTATATTTTTTAGTGTTATTATTATAACTAATATCACATTATATTTATAAGTATTATAATTAATATTAGTGTTAGTATTATAATTACTATGATTATTAATGATATCATAATCATTATTGTTATTATTATTATTATTATTATTATTATTATTATTATTATTATTATTAGCATTGTTATTATGATTCTTATTATTATTGATATTATGACATTTATCATTGTTGTTATTATTATTATCATCATGAAGTATTAAAATTATTATTGTTATTATTAAGATTAGCATTTATTATTAGTATTATCATTATAATTACAATTATGAATATTATTATTATTATTATTATTATTATTATGAGTACTAATTTATCATTCTAACACTATTATTATTATTATTATTATGATTATGATTATGATTAGGATTATTATTATTATTGTTATTACAAAAATAATACGAGTTATTATTATTTTCACTAATATTAGTATTAATATCATTGTCGTAAACATTAGTATTATTATTATCATTAACATAAGAATTAGTATTAGTAATATCATTTTTATTAGAATAATTACGATTATGAAAATAAAAGCATTTATGATATTATTAAAGTTATAAGCATAGGAATAAAGATTATATATATATAAATATATTTTAATACACACAACTTAACTATATTAATATATCTATATATAAAATGAAAATATATATATAATAAAACTTACTAATCTACTATATAAATGAACTACATCACTATTAATAATATAGTTGTTCGATCGCAATTATGTGTATTAATATATATACAAATGATATAGGTTCGTGAATCCAAGGCCAACCCTGCATTGTTAGATGTCGTCTTATGTATTTTTACTACAAAATACATTAGGTGAGTTTCATTTGCCTTTTTACCCTTTATATTTTTGGGCTGAGAATACATGCGCAATTTTTATAAATGTTTTACGAAATAGACACAAGTAATTGAAACTACATTATATGGGTGAATGATCGAAGCCGAATATGCCCCTTTTGCTTGGTAACCTAAGAATTAGTAAACCGATCTACTAATTGACGCGAATCCTAAAGATAGATCTATCGGGCCCAACAAGCCCCATCCAAAGTACCGGATGCTTTAGTACTTCGAAATTTATATCATGCCCGAAGGAGGATCCCGGAATGATGGGGATATTCTTATATACATATTGTGAATGTCGATTACCAGGTGTTCAATCCATATGAATGATATTTTTGTCTCTATGCATGGGACGTATGATTATGAGAAATGGAAATATGAAATCTTGTGGTCTATTAAAATTATGAAATGATTATTTATGTTAAGCTAATGAACTCACCAACCTTTTGGTTGACACTTTAAAGCATGTTCATTCTCAGGTACGAAAGAAATCTTTCGCTGTGCATTTGCTCATATTAAAGATATTATTTGAAGTCATTCATGACATATTTCAAAAGACGTTGCATTCGAATCGTTGAGTTCATCAAGATTATTATTAAGTCAATTATAGTAAGATATATTACGAAATGGTATGCATGTTGTCAACTTTCGATGTAATGAAAGATTATCTTTTCAAAAACGAATGCAATGTTTGTAAAATGTATCATATAGAAGTCAAGTACCTCGCGATGTAAACAACTGTTGTGATTCGTTAATAATCGATATGGACTTCGTCCGGATGGATTAGGACGGGTCTTTACACATATCAGTATGTTTAATACCGCGAATTCTCAGAATTAAGAAATTAAAATCCTAATATTGATGTATTTAAATCGAGTGGTGTAATAAAAGCATTTCACAAGTAGGTTTGAAATAAATTGTTTAAAAATATTTCAAGTAGCACTTCATTATCACAAATAGTCCATGGTGACATTTCATGTGTGTTTTATAATTTCAGTGCAAATCAAGTTATATTTCAAACCCATTTGAGTTACAAACAGTTTTATAAACGTAAATAAGAAGCAACGTCTTTGTTCTGATTTACCCACAAAAACACGAACATATCCTTTAAGTCTTTGTTGCTATAGTGATTAACTATCACACCCACTGGTAAATATCCAAATCGTCATTCATTATCTCAGAAATACAAATTAAAATATGAAGTATTTTTTAGAATATAATGAAATACTACAACTTATAATAATAGTGGAGTAGTATTAATATTGGTAAAGCTATTAAATCGTTTGTTTTTAAAACTAAATTTATACCCTAAACCTTAAACAAGTCCTAAAATCCAAACCCTAAAATTCAAACCACAATCTAAACCCTAAATCTAAACTCAAAACCCTGAACCTAAACCCTAAACCTAAACTCTAAACCCTAAATCTAAACTATAACCCTAAGCCCTAAAATCTAAACCATAAACCCTAAATCTAAACCCTAAAATCTAAACCCTGAACCCCAAATCTAAACCCTAAACCCTAAACTATAAACCCTAAACTCTAATCCCTAACCTAACCCCTAAAAACTCTAAACCCTAAGCCCTGAAATATAACCATAAAAAAAGTAGCAAAAAGTAAGCAAATATGACCGACATAATAACCTGTATTCAAACATCACACTTCAAACTCTAAACACCAAAGGCACATTTAAATCATAATTACGGCACCTTAATGATTCACAAATGTCTTAGATGTGTGCGTACATAATACATGAGCTAAAACAAAAACAAAAAAAAAAAACTTTCTTTTTGATCACATATAATCAGTATCCACTGAAACTTATACGCAAGATCAATCTATAATGCACCTGAACATATAATCAGTATCGAGTGTCAGATGGCGTTGGACTCCCTTATCAATTGTTAACACTTCGGCAATTGCCTTCGTGAAATGGTATTTCATATATAAGAATAGGAAAACAGAAGTAATAATTACAAAAATACAAGTTACTAAATACAAGTTACTAAAGTACTTTCAAAACAACGTAAGCCAACTTTTTATTAATACAAAACTTATCTAATCAAACCTCTATTTCAAACATAGCATATAAAAATGAAAATAGTGTAAAGGGAAACTTACTTTGAATTCTGGATCACCCAAGATAGAAACTGAACTAAGCCAATTTGTATTAGCTATTGAAGCTCCTAGTAGGATACGAGCTGTAACTGCAATGCGTGCTTCTGACAGAATTTAATGAACAAAAAAATAGACTCATACTTTTTAGATGTTTATCAAGAAAACCTAGGCTGACCCGATCCACTTAGACATATAACAAAAAAGCACTCACATTCTATGCAACTCCTCCTCACCCATTGACCGACCCATTTTGAAACCTATAGTGCACTTTACAATTGCAAATGATCTACTTAATTAATTTGTAGAGTAATAAATTGTACTTACTCCAAGTGTCTTTAGCAATACACACGGGTGCCTAAGCTCGGGTTTCCTGAATGCAACAGCAACTTTCGCCAAAGTCATGGACTCCACAACGGTGTATGATGATGTATTAGTAATCGGATGTAAGTCAAGACACATATCCATCTCTACAGCCACGATATCTAAATCTTTCAACTTTTGCCCCTTTCGTAAACCCACTTCAGCAAAATCCTCCGCAGAATACATCTAATACCATTTCAGTTCCAGTCAAACATCTAAACTTGCAAAACTCTCAAAATTAGGGGATTTCCAAGATAAAACGGTACATATAGATATAGAATTACACACAAAGTTGATATTAGATTTGTTATCCTTCGTGAAAATCATTCGTATACACATGAAGACAAAGAAATTTAAAGCAAGATGTTTGCATCACATCATTATTCAACAATACATATAGATATGGAACTAAAGTATAGCAGATAAAAGAAATCACTTTTGCATACGTTCCATGTTGAATTCATCCATTTTGCTTAATGAGATAAAATTCTTCAAATGCCAAACCATATCAGATCAACTTCAGTCACTCATTAAATTGTTTCACAATCAAAAAGAATGAATTAAGAAAGACATATTAGATTCAATCGAATAAAAGATTAAGCAAACTGGATCAAAGATGCTAAGCTGTGATATTTAAAAGATTCATCGAATAAAAAGAAGAGTATTACCTCAAAGACGAGAAGCATCTAACCATGCTCAGACTTCCTTAGAAAGTACCCAGTTTCATCACCTACAACCAAAATTTAAATATTAATTTGTAATTTTCAAACAATTACAAATTACAAACACAAAAACAAAACAACAATAAAAAAAAACTATGAATGTAACACACCAAAACCTCCTATCCGAACTTATTCATTGGTAGCCCAAAGCTTCATACTATAAATCTTAGCATACTCAACTGATTCCGTTGATAATGATCTTCCGAACAAATGAAACTGCAGAAACACGCAACATTTATACATTTAATTAATAACAACTAACAAAACAAAATCATACCAATATAAATAGATACGAATTCACAAGTTAACAGTCTATATTTA
Source organism: Rutidosis leptorrhynchoides (assembly GCF_046630445.1). NCBI lineage: Eukaryota > Viridiplantae > Streptophyta > Magnoliopsida > Asterales > Asteraceae > Rutidosis > Rutidosis leptorrhynchoides. The sequence goes on along the minus strand of NC_092335.1, from coordinate 552,817,984 downwards.
ACATGTTTATAACTAATTCATATGACAAATAAGAATAATAACTTTTTTTTTATCATTCCAATGGTAAATTACGAATTTCATGATAAGGCTCCAAGGGGTAATTCGCTTGATTGCTTTGTTTGATTTAATTTTCAGACTCTTTTTCACCTTAAACTGTAATGGAGACTTGCTGGCTTCTTGAGATGATGTCCCTGATTGTGCAGATACACATACACAATGTTGAGCGTACATCAACGAATCACAACAAAGAATGTAACCAAGTCAAACCCACTCAACTCATAAATAACTATACTAAATTTAAATCCTAACCCTAAACTCTAAAATCTAAACCCCAAACCTTAACATAAACCCTAAATCTAAACCAAAAACCCTAAACCTAAACCCTATAATGAGAATTTTAACGAAATCCTTGAATGCATGTAAAATCTACCGAACCAAATTAATACCTACGTATAAAAGCATGTCTATTTATATTTTACAATATGATGACCTTACTAAATCCATTGTCGTCAATTACACTCACACATCCGAGAATTCCGGTATAACACTTTCTTAATTATTAAAGAAATAAAAGCAGTTGTAAGAAATAAATAGGATTCATGACAAACCTAAGTGGAGTGATTCCTTATTGACTCGAGGTTATCATTACCAAGATATCAATCAGAGTAGAAGTACTCTCTACTCACATTCATCAAAATGACCATCATTAGAAGGAATAACAAAAATAAATAAAAATCGGTATCCTTACCATGTTACCATGGAAGACTTCTTTTTCATAATGATTTTGTAGCAGACTTCTCATAAAATTCAGTTGTAAATGTATGGAGTTTCATTTTGTTGAACTTTTTATTTCAAATAGCCCTGCAACTTGCAAGCTACAAGAAATCCCAAGTTTAGTAGGGAATTTCCAAGACACTGGCATATAAGATTTAAGGACAAAAGCCAACAAAGACAATGGCAAAAAAGAAATGTAATCAACCACGACATAAACATTATTTTACTGAAGGTACTAAGAAGATAAGCAATTACTTCATAGTCACTTTGGTATTGAACTTAAGAGAATTTAAGGCTGTTACAACTTACAACGCTTTATGGTAGTACTTATATAAAGACTTCTCCCAGCTATCTATAGATACCTAGCAAAAAAAAAAAGATTTAATATTGTTCCTTCAGTAATAATTATCAATGATTTCAGTGACGGTAGTATATAGTTTAACAATAATACAATTACCAAATTTATAGAGCAGCTCATACACGGCACATCAGATTATTGTGAAACAAATAATCATCCTAGGCGCTAAAATTCGGCGATTATAAGTTACACCAACCTGGACATGTGTTACTTGTGCAGAAACAATAGTGAACTTTCACAAAAACATAATAAAAGAAACACAAAATCAGTAACAAAGAGCAGCCAAAGTTAATAACACAATAGCAACAAAGGATATAACGGACTGTGCGATATTGAAATACACACATTTAATCAAACACCTTATATTTTTTAGGTAGTGGCACCCACCCCATCTGTAGTTGGGTTCAAGTTCCGCCATGTCTCCAATTAACAACAAAACTATGTTACTTCAAATAACCAAGGCCCTGACTCAAACTAAACTGATGATCGAACTAAACTGATACTCAAACTAAACTGATGATGAGTATCCCAAGGCCCTGACTCGTATATATAGTATTTTGTAGGTATAATAACTAACCTCTATCCCATAGTACCTGCATAAAACAGTGTTTGTATGGTTAAAGCCAATATTTACTAAATGTGTAACTACGTAGTACGTGACTATGAATTATTGTCCTAAAATATTATAAAGACCTTGTTTCAAAGTTCTGTAAAAAGCTTTAGAATTTAAACAATGGTTTACATGGAGTGGCCCACTCACAATCGTAACACAAATTGAAAGATAAAAAATCTACCCAATTTGAAAAAAAAACCTCACCCCTAAACCCCAGTTCAGATATTAGCACATAACTTCACTCAAATCGAATTTCTAATTCAGTTTCATCAATTCAAGAAACCCCTTCAAAATTCCAGATAAGACTTACAACTAATTGAAAAGACAAGACTTATATAAGAAATTTACCTTGAATTGGAGCGATTGCTTTCTGGGGTTGATTCCAAATCGTGAATTTACGATTGACTCTGAAGATAAACAAGAATCTGAAGCAATCGACAACGCCCGTTATTATAATACAATTTGATACATGTTTAACAGAAAACATAGCGATATTTGATGCGTGATTTCTTTGAAGATCAAGACTGTGGTAACCCTAACGTTGAAAGAGAAAACACAGCGATAATTTTTTGTTAGCACGGATTATAATCGTTCTTGATTAGAAAAGGGTATTTGGATGGATGAAGACGACGATATCATCTGCATTTACTTTAGCTAATGTGTATAAGTAGGATCCGAATAGAAATTTTAGGTCCGGGTAGTTTATTTTTAAGGGTTTTAGATCCGCGTCTTTTTTTTTTTTTTTTTTTTTTAAGGGTATAATGTTGGTTAAGAATGATTTATTAGCTAATATCTTAAGGGGATGATTAAGGACCGTTGGATTAAAGGGTATTGTAATGTAATTTTCTAATCTAACGATAATTAAGAGGGTTTTGAAAATCTCTTTTAATGTATATAGTGATAGTGATATAATAGTGATATAAAATAAATACAAGATGTTTATAACCTAAAATAACGATAAGTCAACTGATCGGATAAAGTAACAAACCTTACAATTTTTGCTTTCCCCTTAGATGCAGTATCAACGTTCTTAGTAACTAGAGAGTCTCCAAAGAAACACTTTGTTGCCGACACCACCTTCGTAACTTTTCCCTTCATATTCATTGATATCCACTGCCCAACAAAATTTTCTTTCCCTGTCAAAGAAATTTAATAAACTAAAGTACTCAACCCTACATATTCATTGACACTCTTCTTTACATTTTATCACAGATATGTTGCCCATATAACCCTAACTATACAAACAACCAATGCTATGCTAAAAGGGACGATAACAAGGGTACATAATACTACACACTCCGTCTCAAAATAAGTGTCTACTTTACAATTTAAATCTATCCAATAATTGTCCACTTGCAAAAAATAACTACTAAATATCATTAAGCTCCCCAATTTATCCTTATTTATTACTATCAATCATTTACTTCTTAAATTAATTCAGTTAAATTTACGGAAAAACTTATATTATCACACATATCTTAGATCCAACAAAAATTTTCGAGGGACACTGAGACAAAGGGAGTACAATAGTTTTGCCAGTAATATTCATTTAAGGCATACGAATGAAGAGCATATGGATTTTAATTCTTGAATACCTGTACTGCACGAAACATAAAATACGAAATAACATAGACTGATTACCGTCTTGCCATCATCATCAAGAAAACCTTTCAAGAAAAGCATCAATAGTTGGTTATGTGATCCATAAGTGAGACAAGGTACCGCAAGGTCTGCAATCTTGATCAATTCTTGAATATTCACTCTCTTTTGGAGGCTTTCAAATATCTCCTACAAAATTAGTTTGTATCAATTACAATTTGTGCAGCCACAGTAATACCAAAAAAAGATTTATACTTGTACCACATGACAACTGATAATTAAAGAAAAAAAAGTAGTTTTTATAGTAATGATAACAATACTTCATGTTCTAGAGCAAATTCAAGTTCTTTCACGATCTCAGCCATCGTAGGACGTTCTTCACGAGCTTTCTTCACACATCGATATGCAATGGCTGAAAAAGATTTCAAAGAACCTGGTTCTATTTGCTCTTTTAGACCAGGCAAAATAATCTCATCTAACCTCGTCTCATCATAGCATCTTCTCCACTTTGGCACTAATATATTACTTAGTTCACCATTACAATACTCAAAGCATAATCTACCACACAAAATTTCAAACATCACAACTCCAAAAGAGTACACGTCTGACTCTTTTGATAGAAAACCCATCTCCCAATACAACGGATCACAATACCCAGGTGAACCAACAGCATTCGAGATAAGATATGTCTGCGTTTGGTTAGCAGGGCCAAGTTTTGATAGACCAAAATCAGAAACTTTTGCAGTCCAAATTTCATCAAGAAGAATATTCGCACTCTTGATATCGCGATGGATAACTCTTTGTTGTGTTTCCATCGGATCATGTAAGAACTTTATTGCAAGGGCAACCCCAACGCATATCTTCAAACGTTGGGTCCACGTGAGACTAGCATCACCTAAGTATCGATCGAGGCTACCACGAGAAGCATACTCGTACACTAGGATCATTTGATCACCCTCAATGCAAAAGTGTAAAAGAGAAATCAAATTGTCATGTTTGTATTTGGAAAGCATCATAATCTCCTTCCAAAACTCATTGTTCCCTTGCCCAAATCTACGATCTAATCGCTTAAAAGCTACCGTAATGTTTCTGTCAGGCAAAGAGAGTTCTCCTTTGTACACCCCTCCGAAACCACCACCCCCGATCACCTTGTTGGGATCAAAGTTGTTGGTGGCCATTAATACATCTTTCATTCCAAGTCTAAGGTGATCGAAATCTTTCATGAAAGACATTATATGAATCAACGAAAAAGTTCCAAGTAATAGCTTGAGCTATGTTTAAAAGATCTACTAATGCATTTAACAAGTGTAGTAAAATACACACTTAGCTGCCGGCTAGGCAACTAACACATGGTTTGGTTTTACAATTGATCCAGCATGAATCTCTATGAGTAATTATAAAAAGTAAAAGTTATGTTAAAGTATTGTCTTAAATTTTACGAACGGCTTAAACGAAATTAAAGTTCTTACTTATTGAAGTAAACGATCAACCAAAGAGCCATTGACCTAGTGGTATCACCAATCGAGAGGTACGTAAACAAGCAAGAATGTGAACTAGATTATTGGGTGAGTAATGAGGAAGATCAACATGATATATTTCCAGGCATGTAAAATAGATTATTGGGCAAGTAATGAAAGAAGGATGTTGTGATCACAACAAAAGAAAGGAGTAATTCACCTTTTCAATAAAGGTTATGGAGGATAACAGATTAGCAGTAGCACATAGCCTGTGAACCGGTGCCGATGACAACTATTGATCAGTAGAACTAGGGTTTAACTAATAAATGAAGAAGACGATTGAAATTGAGTTAAGCAGATTTGATTGATAGAGGTATACAGATACAGATTGGAATTTGGGGGTTTAGGGTTAACAGCGTATGACTGTATGTTTTCACTTTTTCGGTTCCGTCCAAACTCTGGAGTTGTAACCCAAACTGTAATAGTTTCATTACATGTAGCTTCATATTCCCTCAGTCTGTGTGAAATTTTTTGTGTGACATTACTACAAAAATACAGTGTCAAACAATCAACTGTAAATAACGTTCCGATTTATTCTTAGACCACTACTAACGGTGTAGTCTTTGGGTGTGTCTTTTACTTTTCTAAAATGACACCATAGTCATGTACATGTGTTTATCCATCAATTTAAAGCATAATTTCAAAATAGTCGTTTTGAAGAACTATAAAGACGGGAAGTAACTCAACAAGTGGGTCCTCAAGTATTATTTATTTATATGTTTTAATAATATGGGGTGATGAAGTGACTTGTAGTGGATCCAAACATTATTTAGTTTTATGTTTTAGTAATATTGTGGGTCAGTCTTTCTCAATCTTTCTCAGTCTTTTTTAGAAAGTGATGATGTGGCACTCAGTCTTTCTAAAGAAGCATGTCATGGTTGAGAGTGGTCTTATGAATCTTACTTTATTATTTGTGAAAATGTTCTTACTTATTATTTTAACGTTCTTCGTGATTCGTGATATCCCTCAATAATTGGAATTTTGGATTTTACCATTTCATTGGCAAATCGTTAACATCTTTATTTGACCCATACACATCATTTATCATTTATTTAGAAGAATATTTTTTTTGAAAGGCTGGACATTTTTATATAAAAAACTAGCAAGCCATTAGAGATACACCGGATAAAAGAGACCACAAAAAAAAAAAAAAAAAAACTCATAAAACGACACACACAAACGACGACTCGATGGAAAACTTAACGACATCCTCCTAAAAAAGAAAAAGACATCCTCGACGGAACAAAACTATTGTTGCGACTAAACCAAGTTGTCAGTGGAAAATTATGATAAACACAACTCGAGACAAAACTATTATCAACGATGAGCAGCCAAACCTTCGTCGTCAAATAAATCTCCTACTTTTAATAGATACCTTGTGAATCTAAGACCGATGAAGAGCAATCTAACTTCTTCTCCAATAACATATTCACCCTTCTCATCATCCTTCTACACCCTAACTCGACTATACCGTTCATACCATTTATAATGAACCTGGTGACGATTGTACTTCATTTTATTTCGATGAATGAAATTATCAAAATGATGGCTAATTAAAAAACACGATTTTTTCTTCTTATTTCAAAATCGAGCAGCCAAGTTATATGTCACTTTTGGTATATTTATCTTATTTTGAAATCAACTTTTAACTCCATGTTACACTCAGTAGCTGAGCCAGGGAGGGGACAGAGGATGCTCAGCCTCCCCCATTGGGCCTAATTGCAATGAAAAATTAATAGGTTATGATTAATTATTTTTCTTAAGCCACCCTCAATTGAAACCAAATAATATTTAATCAAAATACATGAAAAACTTAATTATCCATTATTTGTATCCTTGTATGGGCCAAGTCAGTTTACCCATAATTTTCTAGAATTGTTAAACAGTGTACTAAATGCTATGTGATATACGGAGTATCTAATGCAATTACTAATTAACGCAAATTAGCGGTTCCGTAAAATAAGCTATTAACTCTTCCAGTTTCAACTGCAACAAGTGAAAGAGCTTTCTCGGCAAAGAAAATTGTGAAAACTAGACTTCATTGTAGCATGGGTGATGACTGTCTGAAAAGTTGTTTGCTACGGAGTACTATATATTGAAAGAGACATTGCTGATATCTTTACTACGGATGAGATAATTGATGCTTTTGCTTCTCAAAAACGTCGGCGTATCCAACTTATACCACACAAGGTACAATTCCTTTAGTATACTATATTTTACCATATGTTTATTAATATTTAACTAATTCTGACTTTTTAACTATTATTATGACAGGTTACTTCGTGAAAAATATGGCTTGGCGTGAGCAAAATTTGTTTAGTTTTTGCATATTGTTTTGACATCATTTATGTATTTGGTTTAACTTGTACGTCTTTTTATATATAAAATGGTTATCGTTGTTTACTTATCTCAATATAACAATATGACACTTTATTATTGTGGTTATCATATAATTCTCGAGTAAGCCACCCTTATTGTAAAATACTGGCTCCGCCCCTGGTTACACTCAAGAGCAGAGACGGAAGGTGGTGGAGACCGAAAAGGGCCTTGGCCTCCCGAACTTGCTGGGCTTTTAGTGTTGTTTTTTTAATTTTTCATGGGCTTAATTTTTTTTACCTAACTAGGTCTCTCTAAATTATTTTTTATTTAACTGGGCCACCGTAATCAAAAACATCACATTCCGCCACTAAGTCAAGAGTAGAACTTTTTGCTGCACTGTTATAATCTTTAAAATCCTACCCAACAGAGGACCCAACACCAGTTGCACTTGGGCCTAGCTAACAATCACAAATACAACTTTTCAACTCAGGCCCATACCCCACCTCAGGCCTAGATCCTACCTCCGGCCCATCACTATTGGCATTACGGCTCATTGGGCCGTCACAAATAATTGACTTAAAACTTCTAACCAAATCGTCAGATTAATTGAAACTAAACAAATTATTTGAACTCTTGATAAGCTCGCTATTTTGTTGACTTCTTTTTTATCTAAAATACCTAACGATTACTATTAAAATTAAAAGGTATCATGTTGAATTTTAATAGTAATCGTTTTTTTAGCAAAAAAAAACCATTATTTAATAACGAAGAGTCACGAGATGGACAAAAACGCGTGCAACTTTAGAGAAATAATGGGATAAGAAAGGATATCGTGATTGAAGTTTTTGTGCGTTAGGCGAAAAATTGGAGGTTGTAAATAGGGGTGTTCATTATATCCGAATCCGAAACCACTATCCGAATTATCCGAAAATCCGATCTGAAAATATCCGAAAATCGGATATCCGGATTTTCGGATATCCGATTTTTCGGATTCGGGTTTCGGATAGCACTTTTCAAAATATTCGGATATCCGAATATCCGAAATTACATTTTTTTTCTTAAAACAAACATGGATTATATCATTACTATTTATATAGGATTTTTTTTTTTTTTTTTTCATATATAAATGAAGTTTAGAGCATGTACATGCAACGTATCCGAAAATCCGGATATCCGATTTTTCGGATTCGGGTTTCGGATAGCATTTTTCAAAATATTCGGATATCCGAATATCCGAAATTACATTTTTTTTCTTAAAACAAACATGGATTATATCATTACTATTTATATAGGATTTTTTTTTTTTTTTTTTTTTCATATATAAATGAAGTTTAGAGCATGTACATGCAACGTGAGTAACGATTAACTATATACATGAATGTCTGGCCGAGCAAGAATGCTACGCCAATGATTAACAACTATGAATTATAAATTATATGTACGCCTACATCCTACAGATATATGCTAGGAACCAGAATCGATTGCTGCCTTTTGTAACTCGATAATATTATATACGATTATATACTTTCTATATTTATATCTATTCTATATTTATATCTATGTTACACATATATTTGTTTACCGACTCGCCAGCTCAATCCTGGTTACATAATATGACTGCTATAAGTATCTGTTTTAATATTGAAGATAATATTACGTAACTTGGAGAACAATTCTAGATCTATTATATCAATAGATAGTTTGTTGTATATATTTAGAATATATCTTGCATCCATATATATCTATCTGTAATAGTCCTATAAATTAATGCATATACCGAACCCACAAATTGTGTGGTGATTTTATTAATCTTTACATGGTATCAGCCTAACTTTTCTATCCGATCCTCACGATCAATCCAAAAAAAAAAAAAAGCAAAACTACTTCTGCTTCTTTTCTTTTTATCAAAGATCGGCGGTGTTTATTTGCTATCGTTTTATCAACCACCAATGGAGCTTGGATATTAAATTTGTCTCCTGAAGTGTGCAAATTAATTTACTTGTTCTAAACACCGACCATCACCGATGAAAATTGTTTTAGTTTTTGTCGCATACGGCACTTTATTTGAGTGAGCAAGCTAGATTCATTAATTGTTACAAGCACTCTCAGTTGTCTAACATAATTGCTTTTTTTATTTTCTTTACGCAACTGCTCGATTAACCAGAGATATCATCTTCAACAGATTAACTTCGTTGAATATTAAAAGTCGTCTTCTTCTTTTTTTTTTTCTTCTTCTCAATCATGTCTTTCTTAGCTGCTTATTCAAATAATCGTGGAGACAATAATCGCAATTTTTTCTCCACTGGTAGAGGCCGCGGTCGCCGTGCTCCTCGTTGTCAGCTCTGCGGCATTATTGGTCATTACGCGTCTGCTTGCCTTAAGTTGCCTTCATATGCTCGTCATAGCCATGATGCGAATTTAACACAAGCTTTTCATTCTGGTTGCCATGTCAAAGATAACACACATGCTTGGTGTGTCGACTCTGGTGCGACAGCTCACATGACACCATCACCTTCGACCTTGGACTCTCATACTCCTTATACAGGTAATCAAAAAGTAACCATCGGTGATGGTACCAATCTGTCTATTAGTCATCATGGATTTACAGCTCTTTCTAAAGATATTAAGTTGCTTGATGTTCTCGTGGTGCTCTATCTTACCAAAAATTTGCTTTCTGTTAGCAAGCTTACTAATGATAATCCTGTTGACATCCTATTCTCTGACAGTTCGTTTCTTATTCTGAACAGGCACACAAAGGCTGTTTTAGCAACAGGTAGACGACATCATGAGTTTTATGTACTTGAGCGAGGACAGAAGGCATTCATATCACATTTATACACTCGCAACTTACGTGGGTCATATGAGCTTTGGCATAATCGACTTGGACACGTTAATTTTGATGTAATTTCTCTATTAAATAAGTCAGGAAAATTGTCGGTTACTTCTCTTTTACCGACATCGCGATTATGTTCTCCCTGTCAACTATCTAAAAGTAAGCGTCTAGCTTTTGATACTAATGAGAAAAGATCGTCTCATGTTTTAGATCTCATTCATTGTGATTTATGGGGCCCCGCACCGGTTACTGCTACTCATGGCTATCGATTTTATGTCATTTTTGTTGATGACTACTCTCGATTCACTTGATTTTATCCGCTTAAAACCAAGAGTGAATTTTATGACATCTTAGTTGCTTTTTTGAAGCTTGTTCAAAATCAATTTTCTTGCAAGATGAAAACCTTCCAAAGTGATGGAGGTATCGAGTTCTTAAATCACCGGGTTCGAACTCTACTTATTGACAATGGTACTCATCATCGTATATCGTATCCCTACACCCCTCAACAAAACGGGCGTGCTGAAAGAAAGCATCGGCACATTACTGAGACTGGCCTTGCTATGCTTTTTCACACAAATGCCCCTGCTTCTTTGTGGACGGATGCTTTTGCTACTGCTACATACATTATTAATCGACTACCATCTATTGGGTTGCAATCTAAGAGCCCATATGAGTTGCTATTTCCAACCACTCCGGTTTACAACAATTTTTGAACTTTTGGGTGTAGGGTTTTCCCATATCTTCGCGACTACTCTCCTCACAAGTTAGCACCTCGCAGCATTGCATGCATTTTTTTGGGATATAGTACTCAATACAAAGGTTATCGCTGCCTTGATAATGCCACTGGTCGCACGTATATCACCCGACATGCTCAATTTGACGAGGAAACATTTCCTTACTCGGGTAATTTTCCACCTGCCGATCTTGCATCTTTGGCTTTCTCGAGTTATGAAGACTTGCAAATTTCAACATTGGCCTCGCCTACACCTGCTACATTAAATCTACATTAAATCAACATCAGAAACTTTGTCTCCTGCTTCTTCGTGCACACTTTGTCATGACTCTGATAACCTGTCGCAACCTGATCATACCCATGATATGCAGTCACAATCCAATCATGCCCATGATCCTGAAGTGCCCTCATTTGCCACTGCTGGCAACCAAATTTCTCAATCTCCTCATGCCTATAATTCTCATGTGCTCAATTCCGGATCATCCAATGTTACTACTGGTCATTCTATGGTTACACGTGCTAAGGCTGGAATTTTTTAAACCAAGGCATATCGTTGATCTAGCTCAACTTTCTTCTTATGGCCTTCATCAAGCCTTGCTTTTTCACACTGAACCACGTGGATTTAAAACGGCTTCTAAAGATCCAGGTTGGTTAAAAGCTATGAGAGATGAGATGCATGCGTTGCAACATAATCAAACATGGGAACTTATACCGCGACCAAAGCATGGCAACATTGTTGGGTCAAAATGGGTTTTTCGTACCAAGTTCAAATCAGATAGCTCGATTAATCGTCTAAAATCGCGTCTAGTTGCGCAAGGTTTTACCCAAGTACCTGGCATTGATTACTCATTTACCTTCAGCCCCGTTGTCAAAGCTTCACCTGTTCGTATTGTGTTATCTCTTGCTACACTTCACAAATGGCCTCTTCATCAACTTGATGTCAACAATGCATTTCTCAATGGTAATCTCACTGAGACAGTATTAATGGAACAACCTCCAGGATTTATCGATCAAAGATTTCCCTCTCACGTATGTAGACTCAATAAAGCATTGTATGGGCTCAAACAAGCACCCCGCGCTTGGTTTCAACGACTCAGCAATTTTTTTATTCAGCTTGGTTTTTCATGTAGTCGAGCAGACCCCTCGCTTTTCGTTTACAAAAAAGGTTATTGTCTTATTTACTTACTTGTATGTGTGGACGATTTAATCATTACAGGAAATCAGAGTAGCATCATTCGCAAGTTCATCTCTCGTCTCAATGAGGAATTTTCCATTAAGGATCTTGGTCATCTTAGCTATTTCTTGGGGCTCGAAGTAACTTACACAAAATCTGGTTTATTCTTGAGCCAAACAAAATATGCTCATGATATTTTAGTTCGGGCCGATTTAGTAGACTCCAAACCAGCTGCCACACCACTAGCTACGGCCGAGAGCTTCACCTCACATGGTATTCCCTTCAAAGATCCTACCTTTTATCGCTCGCTTGTTGGTGCACTACAGTATCTAACGATTACCCGCCCAGACATTTCTTATGCGGTTAATCAAGTTAGTCAGTTTCTTCAGGAACCCAACACTGAGCATTTTCAGGCCGTGAAGCGGATTATACGCTATGTCAAAGGTACGCTTGTCTATGGTTTATCTTTTCATCATGCTTCGAAACCTTTGTTACTTGGATACTCAGATGCTGACTGGGCCCGATGTATTGAGACAAGGCGTTCTACCTATGGTTACTCTATCTTTCCTGGTGATAACCTTATTTCATGGAGTGCCAAGAAGCAGCCAACCGTGGCTAGGTCTAGTTGTGAATCCGAGTATCGTGCTTTAGCTAATACTGCCGCAGAGATCGTATGGATTACACATCTCCTTCGAGAACTTTATGTATTGCCGCCGGAACGACCGACCATTCTATGCGACAACAAGAGTGCAATTTTTCTAACTCAGAATCCTGTTTCCAACAAAAGGTCCAAACATATTGATATTGATTATCACTTTGTTCGCGAGCTCATATCTTCCGGAAAGCTCTACACCAAGTTTGTTCCAACAACACTTCAACTTGCGAACATTTTTACAAAGAGTCTTCCTCGTCCGCTGTTTGAATTTTTTCGTTCCAAGCTTCATGTTGGTCCACCCGCTTGAGGGGGGTATTGAAGATAATATTACGTAACTTGGAGAACAATTCTTGATCTATTATATCAATAGATAGTTTGTTGTATATTTAGAATATATCTTGTATCCATATATATTTATCTGTAATACTCCTATAAATTAATGCATATACCGAACCCACAAATTGTGTGGTGATTTTATTAATCTTTACATTTAAACTTTATATAATAATAAAAATTTGATAAATATCAACTAAAAAAAATTACGAAGCATTTCACATATCAATATACCGTATAGTATTTAATCGTTTTGTGTTTGTTGTGTTGGTATTGAGATGTACATGTTTTTGTATATATAAAATTGTATTAATTGATGTTAATGAAGTTCGGATATTCAGATAGTCCGATATCCAAATCCAATATCCAAATTTTCGAATATCCGATTTTAATCCCCCCTAGTTGTAAATACTTAATTATATCAAAAAAAAATCATTTGTTTAGAATATATAGATAAAATACATGGATAAAGATAACAATAACATATTAATATCAACATCAGCATACAATACAATAAATCAAAACTAAAACTATATTTTTCTAATAAGCTATTGCAGCCTTAATATTAATGTGCATAAAAATAAACAAATAAACCTGCGTTAACCAAGCATGCCATTGATCAAAACTATTGACCATAACCATTCATTAATCCAAATGCAAATCACAGATTTACATAAACTGCAAAAATAAATACCCACAAAATCCCTACACCAAAATACCTAAAATCACCTTTCAACATTACACCATCATAACAAAACAACAAAATACCAAAACTAAGAACTAGTAAACTTGGTAACAGCTTTAGTGCCCTCCGAAACGGCATGTTTTGCAAGCTCACCAGGCAACACAAGTCTAACAGCAGTTTGAATCTCACGTGATGACAACGTGTTCTTCTTATTATACCTAGCCAATTTAGAAGCTTCTTGTGCAAGTTTCTCAAAAATATCATTAATAAAGGAATTCATTATTCCCATTGCTTTACTTGATATCCCAATATCTGGATGAACTTGTTTCAACACCTTAAAGATGTAAATCTTGTACGTTTCAACAGACTTTTTGTGCCTTTTCTTCTTCTTATCTGCTCCGGCTGCCGTTGTTTCTTTCGGGAGCTTTTTCCCGGCGCTTGGTTTCTTCTCGGCTGCCGGTTTCTTCTCGGCGGCTGGCTTTTTTTCGGCTGCTTTTGGTGCCATTGTTTGTTTGTTTACTGAGTTTGTGTTGAATGAGTTTGGTAATTGTAAAGTGGAGTGTTTGTTTAAGTAGTGTGTGGGAGAGTAAATTTGATTGGTGGAGTATGGGTCACGTTGATCGTGAGTTTATACCGTTGATTTGTTGAATGAGATTTGGACGGTTGAGATTATGAGTTAGGAATTTGAAATTTTCGTTTCTGTTCCGAAGTAATTTGCTTTTTGGCGGGTTGATGAAATAGATGGATGCAAACACGTGGGATTATATTTAGCTGAATCAGTTTATAACTATATTCTCAGGATGAATTCAACTTTTAAATTGAGATTGAATGGATTAATCAGAGTACGACATGTGACGCGACTATCATATGTGATTAAAAAAAATTTATTTAAAAAAAAATATTTAAAAAAAATTATATTTTTTTTTCAAAAATATTTTTTTTCAATTTTTTTTCAATCACATGTGATATTTGATATGATATGCAGTAAATGACATATAATTCTGCATGCCAATGAGATGTGATTGTAAAACCAAGTCACATGTGATTATGCATGTCAAATCCAATCATATGTGATTGAAAAAAAAAATTGATAAAAAATTGATTTTTTTTCAATCACATGTGATTATCGCACCTCACGTCGCACATTGTCCCTTGAATTTCAAGAAAATTGTTGAATTCACATGATTATAACTATTCTCGGGTATTTTATTCATGCATAATTTTAAATATATATTTTTAATAAGTTATTTATCTTAATGATATAACTAAGAGTAACGCAATATATGTGAATAATAAATACATATAACAATTGAAATTCAAACTCATGACAAATCAAATAATAGTAATAATACCTGCATACAAAAGATTAACAAAAACCGTTGAAGATATTTCAAATTCCTCCACAACGCATCATAAAACTTAAAACTTGCAAAACCCAAATCTCTAAAGCGAGTTTTGTTACAAATACCATTCAAATGAAAAGATGAAAGTAACAAAGTTGGGTTGTACGTGCAAATGAGCTTTCAAAAATTAAACATTTATTCATAGATAAAAAAAAGTTGGTTAAGCCACAATAGCATATCATCATCATCGTCATCGTCTTACAAAGTTGGTTAAGGTGAAACCATCAAAATGAGCAAATTATTGAAGCAACACTTTATGCTTTAGAGTTCAGAGCATGTTTTGAAAATCCAGAGACTTCACGTCCGTCATTGGCTATCATTGAACTCCTCCCTGCAGACATCATTTAGATTTAGATCACTACAAAAAATTAATCATTTTGACACACTACAAACCTACTCATTTTGCCACTAGTTATTAAAATCTAATTGAGACGACAGTTCTCACAAGAACTCATAATCTAGTTCATCAAAATATTAGCGAACTTGAACCAAGTAGAACATTTTGATTATTGTCACCTGAACTCAAACAAAAACAGATATGGCTCATGACCTACAGCCTAATGAGCCTACTTATACAAGATACCAGGTAATATACATTAAGTTAACATTTTCTGATTTGAATTTATTCTTACTTGAATTAGTTGATACAGTTATGTACAAGCTTGTATAAGTTTAGTCAACTCGCCTATGCATATAAGCCTTTACGAACCAAACTAAATATCAGGATCAAGCTCCCAAGGTCGGGAAACTAAAAGCGAACCTAAGGCTACCATGTTTAGGGTTTAATCAATTGAAAAACACCTTACCCCCCATTTTCATTATTAACAATGATCGATAAAATTAAATTGGCCTACAGAATGTAATCCCCAACAAGTCAAATAGGTAAAATTTAAAAATACAAAGTTAATAAGAAACGGGTCAGATGAATCAAATGAGCCATAGAGTGCCATCTTTACCTGTCATCCAACCTGACCATACTGCCACATCTAGTATTTTCGGCATAACAATCTACCGACTACCGAAAAAGACAAGAACTAATGTAGCACCCCAATGCTCATTGAAGTAGATAATGTACCTTTTCTTTTATATACCACCAGATTGACTGGACTATTTTGTTGCACACTTTGTGAGCATAAATGTACCAAGCTTCTTCCTCACACACTTTTGAGACTCGACCTCACAAAACAAATATAAAAATAAAATTGGTTAATTTCTGTTGATTAAAATCTTGATATACATATATCGAGATTTAATTAACATTCACATAAACATACAGGATAACTATATGATCTATTGATACCTCTCTAACATCTCCAACTTCTTGACACGTTTTTGCTGGTGGCTTTGAATAACAATCCACAACTATTTCCAACAACGTTTGAACTTGAATATCACCAAGAACAAGAATAACAATCAACTGTTTTTTCCAAGTAAGTTAGAACTTGGATTTAGCAAGAACAAATGGTAATATCTCTCCCTCTTGACTTAACATCTTAATCATGTAAAAATGAACATATAAGCTTACAATTTTATATATGTTAACACGCGCACACACACATGGAGATATATAGATATATAATAAAAATGAAACTTACTCAGCCTCGAAATAATTAACAGCTGGTATATCTTCATGTTTCCACGCCAAGGTATAGGTCGATGTGTTCTCTAAATACTAACGATCATCACAGCCACCATGAATATAACCATCAATTTCACCTGCAATACCAACAACATACCACAGAAGAATCACCAAGAATACTATATCACTATATTACGATATACGGGTAAATGGGTCATTACCACTAGGTCTAAATCGACGTTGTTACAAGAGGAGGGGGATGGGTGTCAGCACCATTGAGGACGGGGGTGAGGGCAACTGGGCAAGGAAGGGGTATGTTGGTAGTGGCTAAGACCATTCGTAATGGTAGTAATTGTTGCTGAGAATTTTGCTAACGTGACTATGTTGTGAGTAAGGAGTCTCGATAGTATTTTCGGGGGAAATGTTGTTGTTGAATGTGACGTTTTTTTTTATTTTATATTTTTAACTAGTTGTTGAACCCTCGCTTCGCGCCGGGGGTTCTGTTTTCAATGTATTTTATTGCGTTTAGTTTGTAAAATTATTTCGTGACTAAAGAATGATATCGCTGAAGCGCAACTCGAGTCGAACTAAAAGGTGTAACCCGTGAAAAATTTAAATGTTATGTTAAATTAACAATATATGTCCATCTTCGCGTTTAGCTATGTAATTATCGACTTTTAAAAATTTAACGCAAAATCAACGTGTATGAAAAGTACCGCAAATATTTAGCGTTTTTTAAAAAGCGTCCGTTTTGCGTATAGTTAGTGACATTGTGTTCCTAAAATTATTTCGAGTTTAACGATGATGTCGGAGAAATTTAACTCGTTGCGAGTGAGAAGATATGACCCGTTGAATATTTGGGTGGAGTTTATTTAAGGTTTTTATGAAAATGGTTATTTGACACTTTACCCCATGTTTGGGGGGTCGATTTGAATATTTGAAAAAAGTGTGGGGGTCTTTTTTGGTGTAGTGAAATTTAATTAGGATTAAAAAAAAAGTGAAAGGACGAAAATACCCGTAGTTACTATTCACTATTTTTGTCTGTTAGATAATATAGTAATATGTAATCCAATATAAGAAAATATTGAAATTAAAATCAAAAATCATGGAGGAACAAAATGTGATATGGAGGGGTGAAGCTACAAATTATAGTTGAGGGAGACCTTAATATGAAATGAAAAAATATAAGTATGTGTATATAGATGACATTAAAAACTTTCATACCGTATAAAAAGAAATTATATTTAAGTGAAACTTAATTTACTTTTATAAATATTTACTAGTGAAATGACCCGTGAGATCACGGGTTTGTTTAAACGTAACAATTAATTGATATGTTTTAGGTATTACGTGAATGTAAATGCTAAATTCATTTAGTTTAATAACATGTGGAAACACAGATTCCGACAAAAAAACTTGATAATCAAATTATTGAACTTTATAAAATGCATATAGCAAATAATGACAACGAAAGTGTACCATAAATATTTTGCCTGTAACATATGATCCGAAATAATCAAAGATTTTGAAAGAGATAATGCTAAACAATTAATACGAAGATAGGTGATATTGTTTTGAAATTTTGACTAAATAATATGCAGGAGAAAATTTTTTATAATTAGAAACAGAATAATTGTTTAAGCTATCTCTTTTGCATTTATTTTTCATTATTATCATTTTACCTTTTATTGTTATTAATTAAGTGTATATAATTAAGATTAATTGTTATTTATGACATCATCATGGTGCTTTAAGAATTTTTCAATTTCTTTTTGAATATTTTTTAAGCTTGAAAAATGTTTATTTATGATATCATCATTTTAGAATTTTAATTGAAACTATAGATTTACAAATTTATTGGCCTAATGAATTTAAAGTAGAGTTATGAGAAAGAAATAAGAATCGAATTTAACAGGTTAATAACATTTAACTTCACATTTTGTGAAATTTATATTAAATATAACACAGATTAAGGTGGATTTGTTTGGACTAATGGATTGTGAAGTGATAAATGAAAGGACCCATTCATATACATTATAAACGATTCACAATAGTTGATTACATCGCGAGAGATTTGACCTCTATATGATACATTTTACAAACATTTCATTAGTTTCTAAAAGACAAATTTTCTTTACAACGAAAGTTGACGGCATGCATACCATTTCATAATACATCTAACTATAATTGACTTAATAATAATCTTGATGAATTTCAACGACTCGAATGCAACGTCTTTCAAAATATGTCATGAATGACTCCAAGTAATATCTCTAAAATGAGCAAATGCACAGCGGAAGATTCTTTAACACCTGAGAATAAACATGCTTTAAAGTGTCAACCAAAAGGTTGGTGAGTTCATTAGTTTATCATAATCATTCATTTCCATTATTTTAATAGACCACAAGAATTTCATTTTCAGTTCTCATAAATATACGTCCCATGCATAGAGACAAAAATCATTCATATGGTGAACACATGGTAACCGACATTAACAAGATGCATATAAGAATATCCCTTATCATTCTGGGAAATCCTTCAGACATGATAAAAACGAATTCGAAGTACTAAAGCATCCGGTACTTTGGATGGGGTACGTTAGGCCCAATAGATCTATCTTTAGGATTCGCGTCAATTAGGGTGTCTGTTCCCTAATTCTTAGATTACCAGACTAAAAAGGGGCATATTCGGTTTAATAATCCAGCCATATAATGTAGTTTTATTTACTCGTGTCTATTTCGTAAAACAGTTATAAAAGCAGCGCATGTATTCTCAGCCTAAAAATATAAAGGGTAAAAAGGCAAATGAAACTCACCATACTGTATTTCGTAGTAAAAATACATATAACGTCATTGAACAAGTGCAAGGTTGGCCTCGGATTCATGAACCTAAATTAATTATATATATTTATGTGTTGGTCAATATTTGTCTAACAAATTAGGTCAAGTCATAGTGTATCACAATCATAAGGCTCGAGAATAATATGTAAAGGTCAACAAAAGTCAATTTAACTCAAAATAATTTCCAAAATCTATACATGTTTAATATATAGTTTAAATATCGTCGTTTTATATTTTTAAATATTTTTAAAAGATTTATTAGAGTAAATAATATAATTCATTTATTAATAAATAAAATTTTATATTAAAATTTATATAATAAAATATACTTTTATATATATTAAGTAATAAAATTTATAGAGTTCATTTAATATCATAAAGATAATATGATAGGTATTATTAAAGTAATTTTATTACACGTAGTAAAATATGTTTATATCACATATTTATTTGATAAAATAATATCTATAATAATAGTAAGTAAAAGTTATATTATTTTGTAATAATAATTATTATTATTCTATTAATAAAAATATCAATATTTATAATTACTAAAAATGACATTATGATAAAATGATAATTCTAATTATGATAACTTTAATATTTACGATACTTTTTAATATTAACTTTAAAATAATAATTCTATTTAAAATGATAATAATAATGATATTTTATAATAACAATGACATTTCTATTAAAATGACAATTTTTGTTAAAATGATAGTTTTTAATATTAACGATACTTTTAATAATAATAGTAATGATAAAAATAATAAGAACGATAATTTTATCTAAATCAATATCTTATAATATTTTAATTTCATCATGATACTCATACTCATTATTTCCTAATCGTTTCGTTTAATAGCTTTTAATCGTCTTTTATATCGTGTTTATAATAATGATAATAATAGTAATCAAAATAATTAGGTGTTACTAATATTAGTTTTAATTACAATAATACTAATAATGATAATTACTATGATATTATTAACGATAATAATAATTAATATTTTAATGATAATAATTAATAATAATAATAATAACAATAACAATAACCATTTTTAAATAATGATATATAATAATAATAATAATAATAATAATAATAATAATAATAATAATAATAATAATAATAATAATAATAATAATAATAATAATAATAATTAGACAATAATAATAATAATACTGATTATAACTTTAACGATAATAACGATAGTAATAATAATAAAAATAACAATTTTTAATGATAATTCCTTTTATTGATAATGATAATAGTAATAATAATATAAAACTAGAACGACGATAATAACGACGATAATAATAATCATTTTTAATAATAATACAAAAATTCAATTGACTATAACTTCAAATCCGTTCATCGAAATCATTCGATATCTAAATGAAAAGTTCTTAATTTTTCACTAGCTTTCCAACGACATGCATATCTTATACCTTATCTCAACCTCATACGTAACTAATTCATGATTCAACATATCCTATCTAATGGCAATATCAAAAGTACAAGCATGCATAATCCTATATTCTCAAGCACTAGTCAGGGATACACTATTTATATATAAAAATTAAATTATGAGTACTCACGTATCAATATTGAGATTCAATATTGCAGGAAAAGTACGTAGACGCAACGGAGATGATAAACACTAGTTTGACTTACCAGCAATACTCCCGAACCATACCCATAACCTCCATAGCTATAACCCATAATTTCCTTAGCTCTATCCCGCTCGAAAAATAATTTCGAAATCACTCAGACAGCACTCCATCGTAATATTTTATGTATACTAATAATATCTTGAAATAATACGGAGTAAATATATATATGTAAATCGATTGAGAGACTTTAGAGGAAATATTTTTAAGTTTCTATGAAATAATGAAACCTATTGAATTCTATTTATAATAGATTTTTGAATTATTAAAGTAAATTATTAAAGTATGAATTATTAAAGTGAATTATTAAAGTATGAATTATTAAAGTATGAATTATTAAAGTGAATTATTAAAGTTAAAGTAAAGTAAAGGTAAAGTTTAAGTATAGTAGAAGTATAAAACTATGTACGTATAATACGCGTATAAATATATATAATATTAATTTAAATCGTTATATATACTTAATAAAATAAAATATAAATATCGTTATCTTTATCATACTGGTTAAGTAATGAGTTGTCAAAAGTGGTTCTAGATATTTATAAAAGTTATATACGTTTTAATAATAAATTTCTTTTTAAACTGAAAACGTTTTTGTACATTTGAAACTAAATCAAATAAATATGATAATTTTGTTTTTTCAAAACTAAATATATTTAAGAATTATTTTGTTTAAAGGTTAAAATAATGGAAATCGTTATATCATAAAACGTTTTAGAAAAGTAGAATCATATATATTCATAATAGGTTTCAAGTTTTTAAATTACAGTATGTTGGTGAAGCATGGGATATAGTCCAAAGGTTAAATAAACGTATGAAATCATCTTAATGAAAAATGTCGAGTTACTTAATTTGTTGATATCCAACATCTAAGTTATTTACACTCCACGTTCTTACTTATAAATCACTTTACCATTTTCCGAATGTTGTCAAAAAGAATAGATTTCTTAAATCACAGTGGACCTCATAACATAGACCCGTAATCATATCACAATGTATCTGATAAATCAGTCATTTGATATTATCTTCTAATTCCATTGATAACTATTAGAATATATTTTGAAACAATTACGTTTATATAAAGTATTATACTCCTAATACTTTGTTAATGTTTTTAAGTTATAATATATACACATATACATATATAATCATGTTCGTTCAATTTAATGGTTCGTGAATCGTTGGGACTTGGTCGAGGTTTAAATGAATGTATGGACACAGTTTAAAATTCTTGAGATTTAACTTAACAAACTTTGCTTATCGTGTCAGAATAATATAAAGATAAAGTTTAAATTTGGTTGGAAATTTCCGGGTTGTCACAGTACCTACCCGTTAAAGAAATTTCGTCCCGAAATTTGAATGGGATGGTCATGGCTGACAATAAGTATGTTTTCATGATGTACACGAGTTGAAAATTAGAGTTTTATTATCATCAAGTAATATAGATAAAGCAATTTGATTTTTGTGAAGAGTATGAGTGAAGTTATCACAAAAGAATGAAATGAGTAAATGCACGTTCTTTTTAACCAATGACATAGTCACGGTTGATTTCCGAAATTCAATGAATTTAGAGAAAAACTTCGTAATAAGATTTGATTCTTTGGTAATTAAGGAAGTTAGGGTCCGCTTGATTAAATGCGATAATCTGTTTTGATTTCTCTGTCGGATATTTTACTATATATCCACCCCCTTCGTTTTCTTATTTCCACAACTCACACCTTTTATTCTTTCTCCCTCAATTCATACTTTATAGCATTCGATAATATGCTCCATCCAGTTCTGATTCTTGATATACTCCTAACTTTCATATCTGTCATTCTTCTTTTTCATCTGCCGCTGAAAGAATCTATTTACTTCTACTATACTCTTGGTTTTATAGTATTTTTAGTTCTCCCGTGTCTTTATATTGCTATATGCATCGATATATATGGTTTGTAATTTCTGAATTATTGTTGGGTTTTATATCTTCACTTATACTTCAAAGTCTCTTCTTATGTCTTCTATAATCATTGTCATCCACATTTAATACTCCCTCCTATTTGCTGCGATTTATACTCCAATTTCTATTTTGGAGCTTTGTCATTTCGTTTCTTCTTCTTGCAATTAAGCATCGCTTGTAATGGTCCATAATTCACAGATATAAATTTCGGAATGAATATTGTTAATGTTCTAAGAAGGAAATGGTAATGGCACGGTCTTGATTTGTTAAATTACCAGAATACCCTGGAAAAGACCGAATCATCAAAAAATATTTTCTTAATATTTTAGAGGTTAAATAGAATACAAGAGTCGTGTAACATGGCACATGATGATGTTATGATCTGTGAATCATCACGTTCCATTTAAAAACTCAACATAACTTACTGTAATATAATCACGTTGATCAAGTGTCATTATATTATACTAACTCATGCTTCAGTTCCCAACACTACTTTAATAATATACATATTTTAAATTCGAATTTTTCAGAATTTAGAAACTAAAATAGTTTCTTTTATGATGTAACACAGATAGCGCAAAGAGAAAAATGATTTCGAATAATAATAGTTATGAAGATATCTTCAGAAACATTGAAGATATTTATAATGAAAGATATGATGATATCTTATAATATCTAAGATCAGAGGATGATGAAGAATATTATTCACAAGGGTTTAGAGTCAGGAGTAAGGTATTTGTTAATAATTTCAGCAGACACTGAATCATTTAGATTCTTTGAAGGCAGGTTTAGTCTTTGTGATTTGTCCACAGCCTCCTTCATGGTTTGCTTAATCCGTTTTCCAGTTCCAAACCTTCTCTTTTTCTGAGCTTTTCTAACACACTGTCCTTTATTATCAAACTTTTGACTGTTAAGGTCGTTTACAGTTTTTGCTGCTTCATCAGCATTTTCCAAACTTCGGAGAACTAGTTCGCAGTTTAGGGTGTTTTTCAGAAACTTCACATTCGAAGTATATAAGTCTATGAGATAGATATTATATATACACCTATAACCGTTGGCGGAGACATTCTGCAAGATTTCAAAATACTGATTGCTGATTCCCAGTAATTGGCATGACAATTCTTGTTACAAGATGCAGATGAGTAAATAATGGGGTTTCGATAAATATAATGATTTTTTAGAAAGTCAAAGATAAGTGAAGTTGTTGGTAAGTTTATTGCTAATGTGGTGAGACATAAAAGGTTCTCCGGTAACGATGACGAAAGGGCAACGTCTATATCAAGGCTATAATAAGACTGTTTCAACTGAAAAGTCGAAGTTGACTTGCTGGAGCTGTGACAAAACTGACTAATTTGAAAAAGAATTGCAAAGTTATTTTTGCTAACAAATGCCAAAGGGTCTGACACGGATACATGTTAAATTATGACTCTAGTTTCGAGAGCTTTTCAGATGCAAGACTGTGGTTAATATGTGGTTGGATCATCTTTTCGATTGTTCATTATTTGAAGTGTCTTCAGGAAATTTGAAGGGTTTTGAACACAGATTGTAATCGTTAATATACATATGATGTTCTAACACAGTTTTGAAGTCAAAGTATAGCTTGTGAAAGATGTAAGGATCTAAGAGTGATGATTTTGGTCATATCTCGAGTTGAATTCTGAGATTTCAAAATCAGAATATGTAATTAAATTTTGAATGAGTATGGTTGTTTTGATTTCTATAAAAGAATGTATATTGTTGTGAAAGTAGGGAGTATAATGGATGATTTGTTGAATCAGATTCGAAGAATGTAACATATTAATTGTGAATTTATATATCTCTCGGGTATTACCTACCCGTTAAAAAAAAATCACAATTAATATTTTGTACAAAAGAATTTTATTACAGCCTTTATAAAAAAATATATATATATATATATATATATATATATATATATATATATATATATATATATATATATATATATATATATATATGTATATATATATATATTTATATATGTATATATATATATATGTATATATATATATATGTATATTTTCTTCAGATGTAACATAAATTTAATGAGTTAATGTTAAATTAAACTCATTTGATTTACGGTTGAAACTAGAATTGAATAATCCCTAAAGGCTTTAAAAATTACATAACTTTTACGGAGTATTTCTTTAATGACATTGAAATTATGAATCAATACTTCGTTATTTGTTGATGTATGATGTTCGGTTCGTGGAATTCTTGTGAATTTTGCAAAGTACGAATGATGTTATTTGAAAATTTTCGAGTACATCGATGATGAAAGTGTAAAATCAAACATATATTTGAATAATACACTTGATTTATTATGAGATGGAATTTATTGAATTAAAACAGAGATTGTAGTTAACGGTGGTTAAGTTGTTAAGGAAGGATGTACATCTTAGCATATTAGTAATATGAATTTAATCAAGTAGTATTTACCCTTATTTAATTCATACATAATAGCTTAGTACGAAAGATTTATTTTGATCTCAAAATTTATATATATATATATATATATATATATATATATATATATATATATATATATATATATATATATATATATATATATATATATAATATACATATAATTTCTTCAGAGGGAATGAGTTAATACTTCATAACTCGTTGATACAATATGCGCGTTATTGATTCGTAATGATGTCCACGGTGGTTCTTGAACTGACGGAGTTTGTAATGTTATAGGTGCTGCTGATTCTGATGACACTGACGGCACTGACTGTGATGGTGATGCTACGGTACTGTTGATGCTGTTGGTAAAACAAGTCTAGCTTATAAATCATGCATCATTCTTGTCAGGGTTTCTACTCTTCCTTCTATCATTTCGATTCACTCATCTGATTTATAATTAGGGTTAGAATAGATAATCTCTATGACTTTAGAGATTACATAATCGACGCGGAGTGTTTCTCCAATGAAGTTATGAATCAACACTTCATCATTTGTTGTTGTTGGTATTCCTTGGTATCTACAGGGCGTATGACATTGGTGCTCGTGGGACAGATTGTAAAGTTGAGGTTTACGACGCGGTTGTGGTTGGGGGTGGTAATGGTACTGTTGGCATTGATGATGGTAGTACTGGTTATGATGTTGGTGTTGCTGCTAGTGTTTGTAACCTTTACACCATATTCTCCAAAGCCACTACCCGAGCGTGAAGCTCGTTGACTTCTTCTAATACACCGGGGTGATTGTCGGTTCGGACGAGCGGATAAATAAAATTTAGAATTTGATGTAGTATATAATCGTGACGAGATACTCTGGAAATGAGAGAGAAAATAGTGTTTCGGATTGGTTCGCCGGTAAGTGCTTCAGGTTCTTCGTCAAGAGGGCAATGGGGTGGATGGAAGGGATCACCTTCTTCTTGTCTCCAATGATTGAGGAGGCTACGAACCCATCCCTAATTCATCCAGAATAGATGATGGCTGATTGGTTGATCCATTCCGGTCACACTGCTTTTAGAGCTGGAGTGGGATTCCATTTCGGAATCCGAGGAACTTGAATTAATGATGAATTCCATTTCATACGATTGAATAAGGATTTTTCGATATGAAATGATTTTTGGTTATCGGATGGTATTCCAATTACATAGAATATCCATAGATATAGAACAAAAGATTTCGTAGATTACGGAGGAATTTGCGGGATATGTCAGGTAAAGTTTAAAGTAACAGATACGATAAGATATGATCTAGCAGATACGCTAAGATATGAATTTTGTCTTCACACTACTCATGCAATTAATGTAGCAAGACGTGCCTAGACTAGTAATGATAAGCAGGTAATTTCCTAAGAATGATAAGCAGATGATTTTCGACTAAAAATGATAAGCAACACTTTTGACATGCAGACACGATCGAAGTCCAGACTCACTAATGCATCCTAATGACTTATCAGTTAGACACACTAATGCAGACCTGGTTCGCTAAGACCACCGCTCTGATATCAACTGAAAGGACCCATTCATATACATTATAAACGATTCACAATAGTTTATTACATCGCGAGGTATTTGACCTCTATATGATACATTTTACAAACATTTCATTAGTTTCTAAAAGACAAATTTTCTTTACAACGAAAGTTGACGGCATGCATACCATTTCATAATACATCCAACTATAATTGACTTAATAATAATCTTGATGAATTTCAACGACTCGAATGCAACGTCTTTCAAAATATGCCATGAATGACTCCAAGTAATATCTCTAAAATGAGCAAATGCACAGCGGAAGATTCTTTAACACCTGAGAATAAACATGCTTTAAAGTGTCAACCAAAAGGTTGGTGAGTTCATTAGTTTATCATAATCATTCATTTCCATTATTTTAATAGACCACAAGAATTTCATTTCCAGTTCTCATAAATATACGTCCCATGCATAGAGACACAAATCATTCATATGGTGAACACCTGGTAACCGACATTAACAAGATGCATATAATAATATCCCCTATCATTCCGGGAAATCCTTCGGACATGATAAAAACGAATTCGAAGTACTAAAGCATCCGGTACTTTGGATGGGGTTCGTTAGGCCCAATAGATCTATCTTTAGGATTCGCGTCAATTAGGGTGTCTGTTTCCTAATTCTTAGATTACCAGACTAAAAAGGGGCATATTCGGTTTAATAATCCAGCCATAGAATGTAGTTTTATTTACTAGTGTCTATTTCGTAAAACAGTTATAAAAGCAGCGCATGTATTCTCAGCCGAAAAATATAAAGTGTAAAAAGGCAAATGAAACTCACCATACTGTATTTCGTAGTAAAAATACATATAACGTCATTGAACAAGTGCAAGGTTGGCCTCGGATTCACGAACCTAAATTAATTATATATATTTATGTGTTGGTCAATATTTGTCTAACAAATTAGGTCAAGTCATAGTGTATCACAATCCTAAGGCTCGAGAATAATATGTAAAGGTCAACAAAAGTCAATTTGACTCAAAATAATTTCCAAAATCTATACATGATTAATATATAGTTTAAATATCGTCATTTTATATTTTTAAATATTTTTAAAAGATTTATTAGAGTAAATAATATAATTAATTTATTAATAAATAAAATTTTATATTAAAATTTATATAATAAAATATACTTTTATATATATTAAGTAATAAAATTTATAGAGTTCATTTAATATCATAAAGAAAATATGATAGGTATTATTAAAGTAATTTTATTACACGTAGTAAAATATATTTGTATCACATATTTATTTGATAAAATAATATCTATAATAATAGTAAGTAAAAGTTATATTATTTTGTAATAATAATAATTATTATTCTATTAATAAAAATATCAATATTTATAATTACTAAAAATGACATTATGATAAAATGATAATTCTAATTATTATAACTTTAATATTTACGATACTTTTTAATATTAACTTTAAAATAATAATTCTATTTAAAATGATAATAATAATGATATTTTATAATAACAATGACATTTCTATTAAAATGATAATTTTTGTTAAAATGATAGTTTTTAATATTAACGATACTTTTAATAATAATAGTAATGATAAAAATAATAAGAACGATAATTTTATCTAAATCAATATCTTATAATATTTTAATTTCATCATGATACTCATACTCATTATTTCCTAATCGTTTCGTTTAATAGCTTTTAATCATCTTTTATATCGTGTTCATAATAACGATAATAATAGTAATCAAAATAATTAGGTGTTACTAATATTAGTTTTAATTACAATAATACTAATAATGATAATTACTATGATATTATTAACGATAATACTAATAACTATTTTAATGATAATAATTAATAATAATAATAATAACAATAACAATAACTATTTTTAAATAATGATATATATATATATATATTAATAATAATAATAATAATAATATTAATAATATTAATAATATTAATAATAATAATAATAATAATAATAATAATAATAATAATAATAATAATAATAATAATTAGACAATAATAATAATAATACTAATTATAACTTTAACGATAATAACGATAGTAATAATAATAAAAATAACAATTTTTAATGATAATTCCTTTTATTGATAATGATAATAGTAATAATAATATAAAACTAGAACGACAATAATAACGACGATAATAATAATCATTTTTAATAATAATACAAAAATTCAATTGACTATAACTTCAAATCCGTTCATCGAAATCATTCGATATCTAAATGAAAAGTTCTTAATTTTTCGCTAGCTTTCCAACGACATGCATATCTTATACCTTATCTCAACCTCATACGTAACTAATTCATAATTCAATATATCCTATCTAATGGCAATATCAAAAGTACAAGCATTCATAATCCTATATTCTCGAGCACTAGTCAGGGATACACTATTAATATATAAAAATTAAATTATGAGTACTCACTTATCAATATTGAGATTCAATATTGCAGGAAAAGTACGTAGACGCAACGAAGATGATAAACACTAGTTTGACTTACGAGCAATACTCCCGAACCATACCCATAACCTCCATAGCTATAACCCATAATTTTCTTAGCTCTATCCCGCTCGAAAAACAATTTCGAAATCACTCAGACAGCACTCTGTCGTAATATTTTATGTATACTAATAATATCTTGAAATAATACGGAGTAAATATATATATGTAAATCGATTGAGAGACTTTAGAGAAAATATTTTTAAGTTTCTATGAAATAATGAAACCTATTGAATTCTATTTATAATAGATTTTTGAATTATTAAAGTGAATTATTAAAGTACGAATTATTAAAGTGAATTATTAAAGTATGAATTATTAAAGTGAATTATTAAAGTATGAATTATTAAAGTAAATTATTAAAGTTAAAGTAAAGTAAAAATAAAGTAAAGGTAAAGTTTAAGTATAGTAAAAGTATAAAACTATGTACGTATAATACGCATATAAATATATATAATATTAATTTAAATCGTTATATATACTTAATAAAATAAAATATAAATATCGTTATCTTTATCATACTGGTTAAGTAATGAGTTGTTAAAAGTGGTTCTAGATATTTATAAAAGTTATATAAGTTTTAATAATAAAGTTCTTTTTAAACTGAAAATGTTTTTGTACATTTGAAACTAAATCAAATAAATATGATAATTTTGTTTTCCAAAACTAAATATATTTAAGAATTATTTTGTTTAAATGTTAAAATAATGGAAATCGTTATATCATAAAACGTTTTAGAAAAGTAGAATCATATATATTCATAATAGGTTTCAAGGTTTTAAATTACAGTCTGTTGGTGAAGCATGAGATATAGTCCAAAGGTTAAATAAACGTATGAAATCATCTTAATGAAAAATGTCGAGTTACTTAACTTGTCGATATCCAACATCTAAGTTATTTACACTCCACGTTCTTACTTATAAATCACTTTACCATTTTCCGAATGTTGTCAAAAAGAATAGATTTCTTAAATCACAGTGGACCTCATAACATAGACCCGTAATTATATCACAATGTATCTGATAAACCAGTCATTTGATATTATCTTCTAATTCCATTGATAACTATTAGAATATATTTTGAAACAATTACATTTATATAAAGTATTATACGCCTAATACTTTGTTAATGTTTTCAAGTTATAATATATACACATATACATATATAATCATGTTCGTTCAATTTAATGGTTCGTGAATCGTTGGAACTTGGTCGAGGTTTAAATGAATGTATGGACACAGTTTAAAATTCTTGAGATTCAACTTAACAAACTTTGCTTATCGTGTCAGAATAATATAAAGATAAAGTTTAAATTTGGTTGGAAATTTCCGGGTTGTCACAATAAATAGAAAAATACGAGATAGAGTAGTACACGACCAACTTCGAGAAATATTTAGAATCTTCCATAAAACTTTTGCGTTGTCAATTAGAAATTATCTAATATCATTAATCATGTACTTTTTTAGTTTAAAAAAATATTAGTTATGTAGTTTTTAAATATTAATATGTAATGTTTTATATTTATTTTTTCAACCATGTATGCTTGTTTATGGGATGCTAATTCTTTAGTTCTTATTTAATTATTCTTGTGTAGTTATGTTTAATCGATTATATATGCTCCATTGTTGATCATGCATATGCATTTAAAGTTTTAAATGTCACTCATGTAGCGTGTTTGAACTTATATATAAAAAGAAGCTTGTCAACAAAGAAGTTTAAACACAAGAATCATACACAATACATTTTATTATTATTTAAATTATTCTCAATCATTTTTATTCACATTTGCAATGCCAATTAATACATTTTGCTTTCTTTCCGGGTGGACAGGTTCCAACACATTCAGATGCGTTGTGACATACTTTACCTTCATTTGAGATCAAGACTGTGTTTATGGATTCTGCGTTTACTGAACCTTCTACGTCTTCAGTGACGTTAGGAACCAATTTTTGGTCCTTACCTTCTCGTATGGCGTCGACATTAAATACACTGATATTGTTGAGCACTAATGTGGCTAAAAAGACAAGTTTGATCATACCATTTGCCATTGCTTCTACTGGTTTGTGTGTTCTGAGTTATGTTCATGAAAATGATAGACCCTATATCCTCTTTTTATATAATTCAGGCATCAAGTATAATAAATATGTAATTTCTAATATTAGTATGAAATGTAAAATACATGTAAATAATATAGTTACAGAATGACTTCTAGCTAATAATGATATTTAATTTCTTAAATGAAAATTGATAGCTATCTAAAAAGGGCGATTGAATTAATTTTTTTTTTTTTTGAAAGGCGATTGAATTAAATTATAATTAATTTATTATAACAGAATATATCTATTAAAGAGGGGTTTGTTCATTGTTCATTCTATTTCTCTGTCACGTGTCATATATCTTATTGGTGGAATAAGAGATATAATTTTTCATTATATGAAAAAAATGATGTTTAGGATATAAGTGATTTTCTATTAAAAAAAAGAAAAAGAAAACAAACTTATATAATTTAAAGCCTTTCATGTAAGGATGAAATAATTTGCAACGGAGGACAACAAAAACTATAAGGCTCACAACCAAGGTTGTAAAAGTCGCGAGTCGGGGACGCATCGGTCGAGACCTAAAAAGGACGCGTCGGCCGAGTCGGGGGACGCGTCGGGGACGCATCGGTCGTTGACCAACGTTGACTTTATTAATAATTTCTTAAATATATATATATATATATATATATATATATATATATATATATATATATATATATATATATATATATATATATATATATAATAGTTGATTATATACCATAATTTCTTAAATAAGAATTCGAATTTAAAAACAATCAAACTTCAAACTCAATTAATGTTACCGAGTACATAATCAGTAAGGACAAAAAGAAAAGAGCGGCCCAAAAAATGAAAACAACCCCTAATTTTAAAATATATCAGATCTTGACGAAAATTTGACTGACTTTGACCATTTTTGACCGTCTTTGACAGACTTTGACCGAACTTTTAGCTCCGACCGTCTTTTGAGTCATTTTTTGAAAAAACGGAACGGAGCACCCCAAAAAATGACGCGTCGGTCAAGTCGGCCGAATTTTACAACACTGCTCACAACTATAAACCATGTTACAAACAAACCAACATGAACCGGGAACTATCTAAATGAGAGCCAAGTACAAGCACAACAAACAAATAGCGCCAAGAAAATGAAAAAAAAAACCCTCAAAAACACCCACAAACAAAGAAACATAACAACTAAGAGCACTAACAAACAAGCCTACAACAAAACGCCATACAACAAAATAAAGAATCAAGGGACGCTGGAATTCTCTACTGCCCGGGAAGCCTTCTTTCTTTTCGACCCAAATTTTAGAAGTTTACTGATATTGCTCAAAACATACATATTTATATTCGCAATATCTCCCTACATTCGTGGCATTTCAATATGATTTGTGATTTGAGACGACCCGTCCTAATCCATCAGGACGAATACATTACATATGGTTACATCGAGAGGTACTTTACCTCTATATGATACATTTTACAAACATTGCATTCGTTTTTAAAAGACAAACTTCCATTACATCGAAAGTTGACGTCATGCATACCATTTCATAATATATCCAACTATAATTGACTTAATAATAATCTTGATGATCTCAACGACTCGAATGCAACATCTTTTGAAATATGTCATGAATGACTCCAAGTAATATCTCTAAAATGAGCAAATGCACAGCGAAAGATTTCTTTCATACCTGAGAATAAACATGCTTTAAAGTGTCAACCAAAAGGTTGGTGAGTTCATTAGTTTATCATAATCGATCATATCCATAATTTTAATAGACCATAAGATTTTCATTTTTCCATAAATATACATCTCATATCAGGCATTTCGTAAACTGTATAGAGATAAAAATCATTCATATGGTGAACACCTGGTAACCGACCTTAACAAGATGCATATAGAATATCCCCATCATTCCGGGACTCCCTTCGGACATGATAAATTCAAAGTACTAAAGCATCCGGTACTTTGGATGGGGCTTGTTGGGCCCAATAGATCTATCTTTAGGATTCGCGTCAATTAGGGTGTCTGTTCCCTAATTCTTAGATTACCAGACTAAAAAGGGGCATATTCGGTTTAATAATCCAGCCATAGAATGTAGTTTTAAGTACTTGTGTCTATTTCGTCAAACATTTATAAAGCAGCGCATGTATTCTCAGTCCCAAAAATATATATTGCAAAAGCATTTAAAAATGGAGTAATGAAACTCACAATATTGTATTTTGTAGTAAAAATACATATGACGACAATGAACAAGTGTAGGGTTGGCCTCAAATTCACGAACCTATATCATTTATATATATATTAACACATATAATCATAATCGAACAATTATATATATATATATTTTTTTATTAATAATATACTTGTTATACTATATGTTATTTAGATAAATTTAATATATTTAGTTTATATGTTTTATATATAACTATTACTTATCATTAATAATAAAAATTGTATATTAAGGTTTAGTATATATTTATATATTAATTGATATAACTTAACTAATATCTTTTTAATAATAAAAATATAGCGTAATGTATTTTTATATAAAAGTATCTATTTGTGAAAATATTGAGAGTTTTAGTGATCAAAATAATAATTTTAGTAAGAATGATAATAATGATAATATGTTTAATAATAACAATATTAATAATTATATTAATAATAATAATGATAATATTTATATTTATAATACTTATATTACTACTAATAATAATAATAATAGTACTAAAAAATGATACTAATGCTATTATTTATGAAAACAATAATAAGTTATATTATTTTCATAATAATAATAATAATAATAATAATAATCATAATCATAAAAAAATGAGAATAATACTAATTGGTAAAATTAGTAATAATAGTTATATAACTAATACTTATAATAATACTAACAATACTAATGATAATAATAATTATAATACTTATAAGTATGGTAATAATAATAATAATTATTATAATACTAACTATAACAATAATAATAATAATAATAATAATAATAATAATAATATAATAATAATAATAATAATAATAATAATAATAATAATAATAATAATAATAATAATAACAATAACAAATAATAGTGAGAGGACTACCTCACAAAGAGTTCCAAAAAATAAATATAACTGCCCACGCCCGGGCTCGAACCCGCGACCTCTGGCTCAACACACAACACCCTTATCCGTCCCTCTGTTCCTGCTTTTCTGTTTTATTTAGCTCCTAAAATTTACCTAACCCGTCATTTGTCTCGTCCCAAATTATTCATGGCCCAACATAATAATATAAGTTGGCTACGGCCCAACAGAAAATCCGAAGCCCAACAGAATGTATCTCGGCCCATTGTCATAAAATGGCCCACGTTGAAATAAATGGGATTTGTTGTGATCGTCCGGAAAAAAAAAAAAAAACTAGGAAGTAAACCATGAAGTTTCGATTCCTTATCATCACCATTATCACAGCATATCATCTTCCTCATCATCAATTATCATGTATCATCATCATTTAAACATTAACATCATCATCTAAACTGAATCGTCATCATCATCTTTATCATCATCAACAAACTACGGTATCATATCATCATCATCATCATCATACGTCATCATATTATCCTTCACGTATATCATCGTCATATACCTTCCATGATCACGATCATCATCATCCTCTAAATCGTCTTCATCATCAACATACATCATATCTGTAACCATCATCATATTTACGTAATCATAATCACTATTCATCATTTTCAACATCGTTATTCATCATCGCTATCTTCTTCATCGTTTCATCATATTCTTCGTAACATCATCATCATCGCTTCATCTTAAAGAAATCATTATCATCATTAAATAAAAACAGCAACAGTAGTGTAGTAACAAAAGTACAGCAGAAGTAGTAGCAACAACTCAAGAGTTGCAATGGGTTTTCGAGCATCATTTATGCTATAACAGCAGCAAATCATCGAGCAAGGAAGATTTAATAGAGAAGAAAAAATATAGTGATTATACTTCGGTTGTTTATCGAGGACGGTGATGGCCGGTGTGGTGGTGGAAGTGAGGGTGGTGATGGACGATGGATGTGATGGTGATCGGAGGTGGAGGTTGATGGATGGTGGTGGAGGCCGATGGATTCTGTGTCAGTATATGTGATGTTCATATATGCTATATCTATACATTTATATATAAGATAAAATTTATATATAAAATATATAATATAATAATAATTATAATATAATAATAATAAAAATTAAAACATGTGAGTTAGGAAAAGAAAAACAGTACATCCATCCATAAAATATCTACCGACAGTTTAGCTCAGATACATATCGTGGTCCGTTGTTAATCCGTGACGAATAAAAGTCTCTCAGAAAAATTCCAAACTTTTAAATTAAATATATTTATTTATTTTCGTCATTATGGTATAAAATTCAGTCATTAACTATTAATTAAAAAGTCACATTAATTATTCACTCCCAACCCCAAGTAAAATATAAAAAGTTTTAAAATTCTACAATTAGTTCCTAAATACATTTTCAATAAGCTTAAAATATATAGAACTCATTTTCGGATCACCGTTTATTTTAAAATCGTATAAGTTTGAATTTAGTTTGCTTAATAACAATCGGAACATCAAACGAGTATTTTAATCAATTAATATTTATTTTTACTATACTTTATTTATATATATAGATATATTTTAAATAATAATTATTATAATATCCTATTTTTATTTTATTAAT
Organism: Rutidosis leptorrhynchoides; assembly: GCF_046630445.1. Lineage (NCBI taxonomy): Eukaryota > Viridiplantae > Streptophyta > Magnoliopsida > Asterales > Asteraceae > Rutidosis > Rutidosis leptorrhynchoides. The sequence continues at coordinate 552,781,626 of NC_092335.1, read as the reverse complement.
TTTTAATAACAACAACATATAATACATCAAATTATATTTCAAATTATTATTTATATATACATACACACATATCTATTTACAATTAATTGTTCGTGAATCGTCGAGAGCAGTCGAAGGTCAATTGAATATATGAACATCGTTCCAAAACTTTTAAGACTCCACATTACAGACTTTGCTTATCGTGTCGAAATCATATAAAGATTAAGTTTAAATTTTGTCGGAAATTTCCGGGTCGTCACATGATTGTTAGTGAGTGGTCTGTGGTATTTGGTTGTTTCGGGGGAAAAGTAGTCTAAGAGATCATATTTGTGCAAAGGATCAAGACTTGAGCCTAAGGAATGAACCAAGTTGAAGTTTTGGTGTGAAAAGGTCAATTTCCAGCCAAAAACGGCGTTCCAAAAGGCAGAACGGCGTTCCTATACACTAGAAAATGAGAAATCAAAGTCAGAAACTTTTCATGCCTTACGGAACGTAGTTCCTGTTTCATGCCTTAAGGAACGTAGTTCCTGTTTTAGGAACGTAGTTCCTGTTTCATGCCTTAAGGAACGGAGTTTCTGTTCCAGGAACGTAGTTCCTACCTGTTCAGTCCAGAAATTCCAGCTCGACTATAATAAGGTTTTGGTTCAAGAGAGCTGCACTTTGGGGGTCATTTTGGAACCCTATATGGGTTTCTTCCATGATTCTATCAAGATGAAGTCTAATTTGATGCTCCTAGTTCAAGATCTATGAAGATTAGTGATAGATTTTTATCATCATTTCCATTTCTTTTAGTTTTCATCTCATTTTGGTATTGTTCTTCTTTGTTCTATTTGTAATGATTCTTACTATAGATTTAATTAATGTTGTTCTTGTTTATCTCATGATGTTAGCTTAGATTTGTTTGTGCTTACTTGATTATGAAACTCAATGCTTGAATTTTACCCTAATCTATAAAATTGAAGTTTGAATGAGTGTTGATTATTGTGTTTAGTTGAAGAACCATTGCCATGATTGTTTTAAGCTTAATTTTGATTACATAGATTGTTAAACTATCTTAGTGATTTGATTTGTGATGCAATTTATGCTTCAACACCAATTGGTGATCAAGACAATTAATATTGGGGATTTCACGTGATTGTATCTTTAATTTAAGTGGTTTTCAAATGGGTTTTTAGTCACATGGAAGTGTTAGTCATTTCAAGTGATTGTTGTGATTAACAATTTTAAGTGATTTTAATTTAAGACCAAGTCTCAATGATTTCATTCAACATAGTTTTTATCATTTGAAATGAGTTTACGTGAGTTAATGAACTTTACTTGATTGAGGTTTTATGAAGATTGACAATCAGAATGAAACCATATATTTTGGACATTGATATTTAACTAAGTGTAAAAGGTAATTCCATGTCAAAGAGTGGATCAATCAAGTGGAAATATTTTTCTCTTATTTGTTAATCTCTCTTAGGTTAATATTAGTTTAATCAACACTTTATTAAAACCCCCAATCAACTTAGGATAATTATTAGTGTTTTGAGATTCATGAAAGCTGCTCCATGTGGAACGAACATTGCTTGAATACTTGCTAGTTGCTATAATGATTGGGTCATTGTTGCCCGGGCATTTGTGGTAATTGGTTAAGTGTTTATCATTGTTTTTATATTATTATAAGTTGAACACGAAACGTCAAACATCAAACTTTTTGGCGCCGCTGCCGGGGAGCGGTTTCCGTCAAACGTCAAACATCAGTTTGTGGGTGATATACTGTACTCATGTCTAAACGGGTTCCCATTGCATTTTGTAAGGTTTGCCAGAATCTAGATGTGAATCTGTTGTCTCTGTCGGAAATAATAGATATCGGCACTCCATGTCGGGAAACCATTTCATTTATGTAAGTCTGTGCCAACTTCTCCATCTTATCCGTTTCCTTAATCGGTAGAAAATGATCTGACTTTGTGAGACGATCAACAATAACTCAAATAGTATCGTAACCTCCCACAGTCTTGGGTAACTTAGTAATGAAGTCCATACCAATACATTCCCATTTCCACTAGGGAATCTCTGGCTGTGTCAGCAGTCCTGACAGTTTCTGATGTCCTGCCTTGACCTTAGCACATGTCGAGCATTTACCAATATAGGTAGCAATATTGGCTTTCATATTAGGCCACCAGTGCAGTGCCTTAAGATCTTGATACATCTTGTCGGATCCAGGGTGAATAGAATATCTTGTCTTGTGTGCCTCATCCAGCACTAGTTCCCTTAATCCGCCAAATTTCGGTACCCAGATTCTATCTATGAAGTATCGGGTTCCATCTTCTTGGATGACAAATTTCTTATCCAATCCTCTAAGTGACTCAGTAACAATGTTCCCTTCTTTCAATGCCTCAAGTTATGCATCGCGTATCTGAGAAGTAAGGTTCGTTCGGACAGTCATATTCAGCGCTCTAACTCGGAGAGTTTTAGCCTTCTCTTTCCTACTCAAGGCATATGCAACCAAGTTAGCCTTGCCGGGATGATAGTGAATCTCACAGTCATAGTCGTTCAGTAGTTCTACCCAACGTCTCTGCCTCATGTTGAGCTGTTTCTGATCAAAGATATGTTGTAAGCTCTTGTGATCGGTGAAAATTGTAAACTTAGCACTATAAAAATAGTGCCTCCAAATCTTCAGCGCAAAGACCACAACACCAAGTTCCAAATCATGTGCCGTATAATTCTGTTCATGTATCTTCAATTGTCGTGATCCATAGGCAATCACTTTCTTCCGTTGCATCAACACGCAACCAAAACCCTGCCGTGAAGCATCACAGTAAATCACGAAATCTTCATTCCCTTCGGGTAAAGACAAAATCGGAGCAGTAATCAATTTCTGTTTTAACAACTGAAATGCAGACTCATGTTGCTCAGTCCACTCATACTTCTTATCCTTATGAGTCAACGCTGTTAACGGTCAGGCTGTAGCGACCCGACCAAATCATGTTTGACGGTGCCGACTACTTCGGTCCCGTTGCGTGGTCATAAGTCTTTATTATGACGTTTGACCAAAATATGTCGCATTTATTTCATAAGTGAAAGGATGTTTCAAGTTTACAAATGTAGTTCAAAAGATTAGTTACAATACAAAGTTTAACGTACGAATGAAACCTATGCGACACAATTTAAAGTAGTCAAAAGACGCTCCAACTATGCATGCATACTCGACATCCAAGCAAGTATCAAAAAGAGTGCGGAAGCATGTATCAAGTAGCTTTCAAGGACCTGAGAAAACATATAGAAAACTGTCAACAAAAATGTTGGTGAAATCATAGGTGTTTTGGTAAACGTTGCATTTGAACCACAAGATTTAATATAATATGATTATCAAAATCATTTGCATTCCAAAGTTGTTATTTGTTTCGCGGGCACCCAATTATCAAACTTAACTGTTTTGCACCCTTTGCGTAGTGTTAGAACATACACTAGACCCGAAAATATATTTCATCCGCTAACGGTAGCGAACCGTCCGAATGAGGCTCATCAAGCCCATGTGATCACATAATATAAGTTCACGTTTACACCCTGCAAGTGTAACTAATGATAATTGAATTGAGGATTTTTGTTCAAACCCGTACGTGGAATGTTCGTTTTCGTACTTGTGTTCAATGTATAAAAGTATGATACGTATATGTTTCTCATCCCATAGTTTAAAGCATAAAAGTTGTTTGAAAGATGGGACTATGATCTCACCTTGAGTGCACGTACGAAAAGTACTTCACAAAATAACATGTGCGAAGGATAGTGCTAGTCTTGACCTAAACAAATAGGTCGTATCAATAACGGTAAACACGATAGGTCAAAGCTGTTCAATTAGTCCTATGGCTCGTTACGACTCGATTATGTAGCATGTGAAATCAAATTGTCAAGTTTCATGCAAGATACAAGTATAGAAACAAGTTAGGAAGGTTGCATAATCATTTGGTTAAGTTTGACAAAAAGTCAAACTTTGGTCGGTCAAAGTCAACGAAAAAGTCAACACGTTCGGGTCGGGTCCCGAACTATTTTTCTGAGGTTATTAATCATGTATGAGCATGTTAGAACAAGTTACATGTGAATCGGAGGTGCGTAGCATAGCAAACATTATTCAAAAATCGACAAAGTTGGACAGACCACTTTGGCACGCCGCGCGGGTATATGGCGCGCCGCGCCATTACCTGTGCAGAGAATTCTGGCAGTTTTTAAGTTTTATACACGAACCTAACTTCAACCAATCACCATTTATGACTCGCAAACAACCAAAGCATGTATCTTATATCATCGGAAAGGTATTTTGACAAGGAAAACAACTAAACACATTTCATCTATCACATTTACTTTTACAACAACCAAAAAATCATATTCAAAGCTCCTCATTAAATGCACTCAAGTTCTTAAATGAAATTCGATGATTGGGCAACCAATTTACATGAATGATATGCCGTTTCGAAGGTGATCAAGCATACAATACAACCTAACACTTACAAATAACATTTCATGTCATTCAAAGCATCAAAAGTTCATTTCAAGTTCATCAAACCCTAACCCAAATCCACCAAAACCAATAATCAAGTTTATGAAGTTTTCTAAAACAACCTACACATCAAATTGAAGCTAGTGCTACTAGTAACACATTTAATACTTGCACTTTACCATAACAACAACATTTAAGCAACCAAATTACCAAATCAAACACACCAAAGTTTATGTTCATGCTAGTTACTTCAAATAACAAAGTCGAACATATAAATCATATATTCATGTTAGAATTGAGCCATAGACACTAATTAACAACTTTATAAGTTAAAAACATCAAGAACACAAAATCTAGTGATTTTAGAAAGTTACCCAAACTTGATGAAATCGGTATGTAATCGAAGAGGAAGATGAGAGGATTCCGAATATGCAATTTGTTTAGATGGATGCTTGCTCGATTTGATTTGGATGATGAATCCTTGAAGTGGTGTTTGAGAGATTTGGTGAAAGTATTAGAGAAAATGGAAAAAGAAAAGGAATTAATGAATGGATGAGAGTGAAGGGTTGACTAGTTGACCTAGTCACCTCTTTGCTCTCTTGGCAACAATGGTCCCTCTAGTTCGGTTGCGGGTGCGTGAATTACCTAAACGAGATATTTTAAAACGCATATTAACGAGGGATGTCATAATCATATAACGGACTTTAAATAGTTAAATGGAAAAGTAAACGGAAAAAGGCGGGATGTTACACAGGCAATAGTAGAAAATCCATCAATGAATCTCCTATAATAATAGGCAAGACCTAAGAATTGACGAATCTGTGTTGGCGACTTAGGAGACTCCCATTTCTTGACCGTTTCTATCTTCGCAGGATCAACTTGAATACCATTGACACCTACGATATGACCCAAAAATTGAACTTCTTGTAGCCATAAGTCACACTTCGAAAATTTTGCGTACAGCTGCTCTTTCCTGAGCATCTCAAGTATTAAACGGAGATGTTGTTCATGTTCCTTATTGTTCTTAGAATATACCAGAACATCATCAATAAACACAACAACAAACTTATCTAGATATGGCTTACACACACGGTTCATGAGGTCCATGAACATTGTCGGTGCGTTCGTCAATCCAAACGGCATTACTGTAAATTCATGGTGTCTGTAGCGTTCTAAACACTGTCTTCGGTATATCTATCTCCTTTACTCTCATCTGATGGTAACCTGACCTCAGATCAATCTTAGAGTAACATCTCGATCCTTGCAACTGATCAAACAAATCATCGATCCTTGGTAATGGGTATCTATTCTTGATAGTCAGCTTATTCAGTTCACTGTAATCGATACAAAGTCTCATAGATCCATCCTTCTTCTTTACAAAAAGAACTGGAGCTCCCCATGGTGAAGAACTCGGTCGAACGAATCCATTGTCTAAAAGCTCTTGTAACTGACTAGACAGCTCTTGCAATTCTGAAGGCGCAAGTCTATATGGTGCGCACACTACAGGTGCTGATCCAGGCATTAAGTCAATATGAAATTCTACGTCTCTATGCGGTGGCAGTCCGGGTCGCTCGTCTGGAAAAACATCGGGAAAGTCTCTAACAATCGGCACATCTTTGAGTTTCTTGACTTCGGGTTCAATTTTGCTCCCGTGAACCAACATAGCAAGACAACCCTTTCTTATGTGTTTATGTGCCTTTAAATAATTAATGAAATGCAACGGTGTATTACTCCTCTCTCCATACACCATCAAAGGCTCATCTTCGGTAACGGGAATGCGAATCACTTTCTAGTAGCAAATGATGTCGGCTCTATTTTCAGATAGCCAGTCCATTCCAACCACAAGGTTAAAACTTCCCAGCTTAATCAGTATCACATCTATTCTAAAAGATTTCCCAGCCAATTTCAAAGTACAATCACAATAGATCTTATCAGATCTCATTAGATTACCATTCCCTAGTTCTATAGAGTACAAGTTTTCAAATGACGATACAAAATTCTTAAGGTTATGGCAAAAATCTTTAGACACAAAACTCCTATCAGCACCAGAATCAAAAAGTACATAAGCATGATGATTGTCGAGAAAAAATGTACCCGTGACTAACTTGGGATCATCACGAGCTTCGCTGGAGTTGACGTTGAAAGCTCTGCCTTTAGCAGGTTCAGTATTCTTATTTGTAGCTGGACAATCCTTTCTAAAATGACCAGTTTTCCCGCATCCATAACAAACATTTATTCCAGCTTTACACTCCGAGGTCACGTGTCTGTTCTTCTTACATTTATCACAAACCTTGTTGCAATTTCCTGGGTGATGCCTATTACATTTAGCACATAACGGATACTTTCCCTTGTACCCAGAGTTGGCATTCGGGGTAGTAGTGTTACCCTTGGCTGTATCCTGCTTCTTGTAGGGCTGCTGGTTATAGTTCTTTCCAGAATTGTTGTTATTCCACTTTCTCTTGTTGTCAAAAGTTTTTGTCTCAGCTGATGCAGGAGCTTTTCCTCGTTGTTCAATTTGATCCATTAACTCATGTACCATTTCAACGGCCTCCTGAACCGTCCTTAGCTTTGAAGTAGTCACACCTCCTTAGATGTTCTCAGTTAACCCTTTCACATACAAAGTGATCTTTCGGCGCTCAGGAGTAACCATGTTCGGACACATAAGAGAAAGCTCAAAGAATCTCTTATTATAGTTGGCTAAATCAGTGCCAACCAGTTTCAGGTTCTGGAGTTCCCGCTCCATCTTAACAATCTCATTATAAGGGCAATACTCTTCAATCATTCTCTGCTTCAAGTCCTCCCAAGTAGTTTCAAAAGCCTGATCTATACCTACAAACTTCGCACACGTATTCCACCATGTTAGAGCACCACCCGACAGCTTACATGATGCAAACTTCATTCTATCAGCATCCCTACAGCCGCTGATATGAAAACAAATTCGAGCTTCTCGAACTAACGGGTCAGGCCGACCGGGCCTTCAGTACCAGTGAATGAATGTGGTTCACAGCTTAAGAAGGTCTTATACGTGCATCCTCCCTGATTAGTGTTGGTGTTGGTAGTATTGTTGGTGTGGACAGTGTTGGTTTGCTGGTTGCCGGTGTCGTTTGTAGTGTTGGTGGTATCCTGGTTGTTGTTGTTCTGAATATTAGTGGTGTCCTGATTATTCTGATTCTGTTGGTTACCAGTGTTGTTAGTGTTTTTGCTGTTGGTTCCATTCCGGAGTTCAGCCACAACTTCAGTTAGACCTTCGGTGATCCACTAACGGACATCAGCTTAGGTAACCTTCTTTGGTGGCATTATCTTTCTAGACAAGATAACATAACAGATTAGCGTCAATGAAATCAGTACGCAAAAATATACTAGCAACGGGTAGTGATGCATAGTAAATAATATTAATTCGTAAAGATTCTAGTAGTGATAGTAATGATGAAGGTGAATCGTAGCGGCATCAACACTAAGTAGTAACTAAGAAGTGATAAGATGTAGTGATAATTAAACAATTCACAACAACTATAAATAGATCATCATGCATCACAGGATAATAGTAAACCAACCACCTTAAGTAACAAAATTATTCGTTTAGTATTCATGCATTAATAAAGAAATAAAATATCCCAAAAGTCATAACGTAAAAGCCATGAATAGTAGAAAAAACCACATCAAGAAATGTATATGCGAGCACTAAGTAAATAAGTAATAATATGAAATAATATCCAGAAAAGTGGAATGAGTCCAATAGAGCATCTCTATATAGGTTTATGAAGTTCCTTCAACAGGTACTCGGCGATTCTTTCCAAGTTCTCAACTCTCAGCTTAAGGTCGTCGGAACCATTGTCATTTGTATCAGCAGTAGAGGTGATAGGTTTGGAAGTAGAAGCATCATAGGGATGGAAACGACGGAATTCTTGAAGTGTTCGGTTGTCACGTGAAATTTTTTGCCAAAATGGGTTCATGTTTCGTGTGGGACCCTTTGGTATCCTACCGGATTTAAGTCCGTAGGGGTTATCGTAGTATGGGTGCTTGAAAGTTGAATTGGTGACAGAAGGTGAAATGGGTTTCTCAGGTTCGGATTCGGATTCGGGTTCCTCCTTAGGGCCTCCTCCGGGTCCTCTTCGGGATCCTCTTCTGGTTCTTCTTCCGGTTCCTCCTCAGGATCCTCTTCTGGTTCGTACTCCATCTCAGGTTCTGACATAACATCATCCTCGATCTTAGGTACAGGACTCCCACGTGTCTGCACTGTCTCTTTAGATTCCGTGTCAGAGTCGGTAAGAATAATGGGATTGGAAGAAGTCATCTAACACTCAAAAAGAAACACAAAGTTAGTACACTAGCAACTATATCATTTAGTTAGATATGAAATTAAGTAAAGCAGCAAGTAGTGTAACTATAGTCTATATAGCTCAAACTAGTCTACGGTTACAGTTTAGACTCAAAAGGTGTCCTAAGGTCTGACACTCTAATGCAGCCTAATCCTAAGTAACCGTTACGCTCTGATACCATATGTAATACCCCGTCAGAATTGACTAACGGCATATTAACTCTAGTCCCACAGTTAATGGTCTCGCCCTCTATATGAGACGTTTCCGAAAAAGCATTCGTATTAAAGTTGAATAAACCATGTCATTAAGTAAATGTACTTCAAAATAGTTTAACGGAAATAACCAATGTAAATGACTTTCAAACATTATTTAAGTAAATGAAAAAGTTTCATAATGCGAATGTATATTATTCTTGAAAACAGTAGTAATCATGGTGGACTTCACTCCAGTAATAGCAATAAGCAATCATAATGACATCAGCTAGCGGAAGCAAACCTCTAAGGACCTGAGATAAAAACATGCGAAAAGTCAACAAAATTATTGAGTGAATCTACAGGTTTAGTAAAACATTTATCGTAAGTTAGGCCACGAGATTTCTCTGAAAGCATCGTAAAAGTCATATATTTATCATGAGCACTTGATTATAACAATTTAACCTGCGGATAGCTCATGCGCTACACGTCTTCCTTTCACTCTTTCTAAGCATACACTGATCAAGTGTACAAGTTACAACTACATAAGCACCCCTGTGTGCTTGGGCGAGGTTTGTCAAACCTAACAGTACTGTCCCTATAAGTCGAGCTTACGTAAAGTAATTAATATAATCAAGCTAAGGGATTTATGATCTGAACTCATATATATATCGTTTAGTTATTCGTGCCTAATATGTAAAACATTTGAAATAACATGTTATCTCATCCCACATGAAAAGTATATTGGGACTGTAGACTCACTCTAATGCCCCGTCCTAATCTATCTGGACGAATACATTACATTTGGTTACATCGCAAGGTACTTGACCTCTATATGATACATTTTACAAACATTACATTTGTTTTTAAAAGACAAACTTTCATTACATCGAAAGTGGGCAGCATGCATATCATTTCATAATATATCCAACTATAAATGACTTAATAATAATCTTGATGAACTCAACAACTCGAATGCAACATCTTTTGAAATATGTCATGAATGACTCCAAGTAATATCTCTAAAGTGAGCAAATGCACAGCGAAAGATTTCTTTCATACCTGAGAATAAACATTCTTTAAAGTGTCAACCAAAAGGTTGGTGAGTTCATTAATTTATCATAAACATTCATTTCCATCATTTTAATAGACCACGAGATTTTCATTTTCAGTTCTCATCAATATACGTCCCATGCATAGAGACAAAAATATCATTCATATGGATTGAACACCTGGAAACCGACATTAACAAGATGCATATAAGAATATCCCCTATCATTCCGGGAAATCCATCGAACATGATAAAACAACATCGAAGTACTAAAGCATCCGCAACCATGGATAGGGTTCGTTAGGCCCAATAGATCTATCTTTAGGATTCGCGTCAATTAGTAGATCGGTTTACTAATTCTTAGGTTACCAAGCAAAAGGGGCATGTTCGGCTTCGATCATTCACCCATATAATATAGTTTCAATTACTTGTGTCTATTTCGTAAAACATTTATAAAAATTATGCATGTATTCTCAGCCTAAAAATATAAAGGGTAAAAAGGCAAATGAAACTCACTATACTGTATTTTGTAGTAAAAATACATATGACGAATCTAAACAATGCAGGGTTGGCCTCGGATTCACGAACCTATATCATTTGTATATTTATTAATATAGATAGTTGTAATCGAATAAATATATATATAAATTTACTAATTTTATCCTATTTATATTAATATATATATATATATATATATATATATATATATATATATATATATATATATATATATATATATATATATATGTTTCATATATTCATTTTGTACATAAAAGTATTAAATGTTGTTATGTTATGCATATTAAATATATTTATATATAAATATCATTTGGTTGTTAAAGTAGTATTTTAATAACACTAAAATAATATTAGTAGTGATAAAAGTAATAATAATGATAATAATAATAATGATAATGTTCATATTACTTAATAATAATATTGTTAATGTTAATAAAACTAATACTTTGTAATAATACTAATAATAATGATACTGATAGTTTTAACGATAATGGAATGATACTTTTAATAAGATGATAACAATTCTTAATAATAGCAATAGTAAAAATTATAAATATATATATATTAATAATAATAATAATATCAATTATATTACGTATGTTAATAATAATAACAATAATAATAATAATAATAATAATACTAATACTTATAGTTCGATACTAGTACCTATATTAATGATATTAATAATAGTTTGTGTTATTTTTATGATAACAATAATAATAATAATAATCATTTTCATAATAATAACAATAATACCTATATTCATATTACTAATAATAATAATAGTGCTAATAGTATTAATTATGTTACTTAATGATGATTAAAGTGATAATTATAATAATAATTATATTATTAATTTTAGCATAATGATGTCAACAATCAATAATAACAATAATCATAGTAATAATATTAATAATAACAATAACAATAATAATAATAATAATAATAATAACAATAATAAAAACAATATTAATAAAAGAAATAAAAAGGCTACCTCTAATATTCGGATTTATATAAAAAAAAGAATGCCTCAGTCAGGTCTCGAACCCGAGACCCCTCGCCCACACGCTAACACCCTTAACCATGCTTCCAATCCTGCCTTTCTGATTAATTTACAGACCCTAATTAATTTAACCCATTTTTTTCTGTTTCCACTTGCTTCTTCTCCTTCTCTAAAATACTACTCGATCAGGGACAACCTAAAATCAATAAACGAATTACCAAGACAAGATATAAGACTTTGCCAACTACTAGGAACTAATAAATGGTGCAATTGATTAATAAGGAAAACGAAAAAAAAAGAACCAAGATATCTGCTGCTGCTGTCGCATGGTTTAACAAAAAAAATTTAATGATTTTGATTTGTAGGACATTTTAGATAAAACTTATAACACAAAATATGCTCTGAATCTTTTATAGAAACTATATGGATGATCAATTTCAACAGAATCGTCACAACACATTCGAATTTTTACGATGAACATAATTGTTGACTTTTGAAAATTAAGTTTGACTCAGAAATTCCAACTTGATAAAAGGAATTGAAGTTTAAAACTTTGCAGAAAGATCATTCAGAGGGTTCCTAACACAATGGCATTAACGAATTTTGAAAACTCGTTCGAATTTGAGTCTGTGATAAAAAGTATATACGAACATAGGTAGCAAGGATGTTTCTTAAATTTCTGTTTAACTCTTCCACTAGTAACTGCTATACGAATATAATATATAATGATGGAGGACAATTGAATGATTTTTCAACATCTTTGTGACGTTTAATTGTTATGTAGCGATGTTAATTGTCAACAAGTAATCACGGGAAAGCAGAAACTCAGGAAAAAAATAATAAAAAGAATCAGATAGTGATACCTATATATACGCGTATAAATCTGTATCTGTATTATATATATGTATTTTATATAACTGACTTTTATATATAAATCTTAATATTTAATAAATATTAATAATATTAATACTTTTAATATTATGAATTAAAAATACCGAAAATAAAATAACATTAATAACATAAAATAACAATAATACAATATTAATAATAATAACAGAAAATAATAATAATAGTAATAATAAGTAATCATAATAATTATGTACATGATAACAATAATATTATTATTGATAATAATAATGATAATAATGATATAAGTAGTAATAATATATCAAATTTATACATATATAACCAACTTCATATTTATATGTTATATATATTGAAATAATACTATTAATATTACTGATTTTAATATTAATATTAATATTGACAATAATAATAAAAGTAGTAATAACAATATTAGTTCAACAAATTTTTTATTTTTTTTACTTGATAATAAAAGTTACTTATACTAATCTTACACATTATTAATTGAATTTTTTACATTTTAATATATTACAATATAATTATCAATTATGTATTGTAATCATATACATATATATATATATATATATATATATATATATATATATATATATATATATATATATATATATATATATATATATATATATATATATATATATTAAATTATTAAGTTTTATTATTTAGATAATTATATTAATTATTTATATTGGAACAAATAATTTAAGGTATACATTTGATTCTTTGTTACATTTAATCTTTTGTTAATGTTGACAATTCATGTTCGGAACCATTTATATTCAATATACTCTACATATTCAAATAACAGGTTTTGATTATTTTATGTTATATTATAATAGTTTAGTAACATATTTAATTTATTATAAATATAATTATTTACACATATTATCATTCATATATAAATTGAAGGTTCGTGAATCGTCGGGAACAGTCAAAGGTTAAATGAATATATGAACACAGTTCAAAATTGTTGAGACTCAGCATTATAGACATTGTTTATCGTGTCGAATTTATATAAAGATTAAGTTTAAATTTGGTCGGAAATTCCCGGGTCGTCACAGTACCTACCCGTTAAAGAAATTTCGTTTCGAAATTTGAATGTGGTTGTCATGGCTAACAATAAAAATGTTTTTATGACGAATATGAATTGGTAAGATAGGTTTGTATAAACATGGAGTAGCATGGATAAAATTATTCGATTATTCGAATAGTACGAATGAAGTCATCACTAAATAGTGAAATGAGAAAGACATGTGTCATCATAATTTTTGACCAGTCATGGTTGAATTTAGAAAATAAGATGTATCTTAACTTTTGACGTTGTCTTGGTTGAATTTCGGAATTCAAAGGATTTAAAGAAAATCTTCAAAATCTACAAGATTTGATTCTTCGGCGAATAAGGACATTAAGTTCCGTTTGTATTAAATGTGATAATCTGTCCTGATTGCTTTGTCCTATATTTTACTATATATCTACCCCCTTCGTTTCCTTTATAATTCGGGGTTCCATCCTTTTGTTTTATTTTACCGACTTTAATTCAAGCGAATAATGATCCAGAATTCGTAGGTATAGAGTTTCGAATGAACATGACTAATGTTATAAGAGAGAGATTGTAATAGTATGATCTGACTTGCCAAATTAATAGAATTCAGGATAACAGATAGAACTATCAGAAAATTATGTTCTTGATATGATTATATATTAGATAGAATGTAAGAGTCGTGTAACATGGCACATGATGACGTTAGAGTCTGTGAATCATCACGTTTCATTAGAAACTCAGCATGAATTACTGTAATATAATCACGTTGATCAAGTGTCATTATATTATACTAACTCATGCATCAATTTCCAACACTACTTCAAATCATTCATAATTCAAACTTGAATTTTTAAAGAAATTTAGAAACTAAAGTAGTTTCCTTTATGATAAAATATAGATAGCACGAAGAGATAAATAATTTTGGACAAGAATATTTATGAAAATATCCTCAGAAATATCGAAGATATTTATGATGATATTTTTAGAATTGCTAAGATCGAAGGCTGATGAAGGAAGATTTTTTTTCCCACAAGATTTAACATGAGTACGGAGCAAGATATTCTCTAAAGATTTCATCGGATACAGAATAATCTGGATTCTTTGAATATAGGGTTTGGTCATTGTATTTGTCCTTGGTCTCCTTCAGAATTAGCTCAATCCGTCTTTCATTACCAAATTTTCTATCGAGCGTTCCCAACCCTTCATTCTTTATTATCAAACTTTTGGCCGTTTAGACTATCTACAATTTTTCTGTTTCCTCTGCATTTAATGCTTCCATATCTAAATCATCGGTTATCAATCCGAGGTGGTTTCAAGAGAATTGTGTTTTTAGATGATTAAACGCTAATGGTAATATGGTGGAATATAAAAGGTTCCCCGGTAACAATAAGAGAACACACATATGTATCAAGGTGTTAATAAGGTTAATCCAACTGAAAAGTCGAAGTTGACTTGCTGGAGCTGTGACAAAATTCGCTATCTTGAAAAGGGATTGTAAAGTTATTTTGGGTAATAATAACGCTAAAGGAATTTGCACAGCTACATGTTAAATGTTTACTCAGTTTCTTAGAGTTTTTCAGGTGCATAACTATATGCATCAATCTTTTCTTCTATAGATGAAGTATGGTTGGTTCATCCTCTCGGTTGAGATGTTTTCAAGAATCATGAAAGGTTTGAACGCAGATTGTAATCGTCAAGATACAAACGAGGTTTAAGATGAAATCAAGTGGCAAACTTGAAGAAATGTTTAGTTTCATATGTTATAATCAATATTTTAATTCATTTTAATTGTCCAATGTTGGTAGTCCTCAGTTGATAGTCTACAGTTAGCAATTCAATAATTCATATGTGGTTTAATATATAATATTCGAATTAATTAATACGTATCGTGACCTTTTATTTAAAGTGCGTAAAATAAATAATAGAAATTAAATGACGATAAATAAAATTGCGAGAATATAAATTGCGATAATTAAATTGCGATAAATAAAATGTAATCAGTTAGCTAGGAACAGTTAGCTAGGATTTTGTTAGCGTGGATTCTTAACAAAATTTCTCATGGTTAATTTGTTTATTTCTAACAAATTTTATTTTGTCCAATGTTTTCTTCATTATGCCACTTGTTGGATTCTGATAAGTCAAAATCCAAATATGAAATTGAATGAAAATAGTTATTCTGCGGTGAACGGATACGTATATCTGTGGGTGTAAGTAGGATAGTAAATGACTGTTGAATCAGATTCGAAGAATGTACAGTGTAACTTATTAATGTGAAATCTAAATATTTCTCGGGTATTACCTACCCGTTAAAATATTTTCACCATTAATCGTTTGTACAAAAGAATTTTTAATTACAATCTTTATGAAAATATACTTACATATATATTCTCTTTAGATGTAATCATGGATTTAATGAGTCAATATGATATTAAACTCATTTGATTTACCGTTAGAACAAGAATATATAATCTCTAGAACATTAGAGATTACATAATCGTCATGTCGTACGAAGATAAATGATGTAGAACGTCATGTAAAACGATGATTATGCTCGTGGTACAGATTGTGATGTTGAGGCGTGTGTTGTTGTGGTTTGTGTTGTTGCTGGTGGTACTGTTGATGCCGTTGATGATGGTGGTACTGATTATGCTGCTGGTGCTGCTGCTGGTGTTTGTAACCTTTGCACCATATTCTCCAAAGCCACTACTCGAGCACGAAGCTCGTTGACTTCTTCTATTACCCAGGGGTGATTGTCGGTTTGGACGAGCGGATAAACAAGATCTAGAATTTGGTATAGTATATAATCGTGACGAGATACTCTGGAAATGAGAGAGAAAATGGTGTTTCAGACAGGTTCGCCGGTAAGTGCTTCAGGTTCTTCGCCAAGAGGGCAATGTGGTGGATGGAAAGGATCACCTTCTTCTTGTCTCAAATGACTAAGTAGGCTACGAACCCAGCCCCAATTTATCCAGAATAGATGATGGCTAATCGGTTGATCCATTCTGGTTATACTGCTTCCGGAGCTTGAGTGGGACTCCATATCGGAATCCGAGGGACTTGAACTAGTAGCGAGTTCCATTTCGTACAATTGAATAAAGAATGTTGCGATATGAAACGATTTTCGGCTATCGAATGGTATTCTAATTATATAGAATATCTATATATAGAACAAAGGATTTCGTAGATTACGGAGGAATTTATGGAATATATCAGATAAGTCTACAGTAACATATACGCTAAGATATGAATTATCAGATACGCTAAGATATGAATTTTGTCTATACACTATTCATGCAGTCAATGCAGTAAAACGTGTCTAGACTAAGAATGATAAGCAGGTAATTTTCTAAGGATGATAAGTAGGTAATTTTCGACACGAAATGATAAGCAAAACTTTTGACATGCAGACACGGTCGAAGTCCAGACTCACTAATGCATCTAAACAACTATCAGTTTGACACACTAATGCAAGACCTGGTTCGCTAAGACCACCGCTCTGATACCAACTCTAATGCCCCGTCCTAATCCATCTGGATGAATACATTACATTTGGTTACATCGCTAGGTACTTGACCTCTATATGATACATTTTACAAACATTGCATTCGTTTTTAAAAGACAAACTTTCATTACATCGAAAGTGGACAACATGCATACCATTTCATAATATATCCAACTATAAATGACTTAATAATAATCTTGATGAACTCAATGACTCGAATGCAACGTCTTTTGAAATATGTCATGAATGACTCCAAGTAATATCTCTAAAGTGAGCAAATGCACAGCGGAAGATTTCTTTCATACCTGAGAACAAACATGCTTTAAAGTGTCAACCAAAAGGTTGGTGAGTTCATTAATTTATCATAAACATTCATTTCCATCATTTTAATAGACCACAAGATTTTCATTTTCAGTTCTCATAAATATACGTCCCATGCATAGAGACAAAAATATCATTCATATGGATTGAACACCTGGAAACCGACATTAACAAGATGCATATAAGAATATCCCCTATCGTTAGGCCCAATAGATCTATCTTTAGGATTCGCGTCAAATAGTAGATCGATTTACTAATTCTTAGGTTACCAAGCAAAAGGGGCATATTCGGCTTCGATCATTCACCCATATAATGTAGTTTCAATTACTTGTGTCTATTTCGTAAAACAGTTATAAAAATTGCGCATGTATTCTCAGCCCAAAAATATAAAGGGTAAAAAGGCAAATGAAACTCACTATACTGTATTTTGTAGTAAAAATACATATGACGAATCTGAACAATGCAGGGTTGGCCTCGGATTCACGAACCTATATCATTTGTATATTTATTAATATAGATAGTTGTAATCGAATAAATATATATATAAATTTACTAATTATATCCTATATATATATATATATATATATATATATATATATATATATATATATATATATATATATATATATATATGTTTCATATATTCATTTTGTACATAAAAGTATTAAATTTTGTTATGTTATGTATATTAAATATATTTATATATAAATATCATTTGGTTGTTAAAGTAGTATTTTAATAACACTAAAATAATATTAGTAGTGATAAAAGTAATAATAATGATAATAATAATAATGATAATGTTCATATTACTTAATAATAATATTGTTAATGTTAATAAAACTAATACTTTGTAATAATACTAATAATAATGATACTGATAGTTTTAACGATAATGGAATGATACTTTTAATAAGATGATAACAATTCTTAAAAATAGCAATAGTAAAAATTATAAATATATATTAATAATAATAATATCAATTATATTACGTATGTTAATAATAATAACAATAATAATAATAATACTAATACTTATAGTTCAATACTAGTACCTATATTAATGATATTAATAATAGTTTGTGTTATTTTTATGATAACAATAATAATAATAATAATCATTTTCATAATAATAACAATAATACATATATTCATATTACTAATAATAATAATAGTGCTAATAGTATTAATTATGTTACTTAATGATGATTAAAGTGATAATAATAATAATTATATTATTAATTTTAGCATAATGATGTCAACAATCAATAATAACAATAATTATAGTAATAATATTAATAATAACAATAATAATAATAATAATAATAATAATAATAATAATAATAATAATAATAATAATAATAATAATAATAATAATAATATTAATAAAAGAAATAAAAAGGCTACCTCTAATATTCGGATTTATATAAAAAAAGAATGCCTCAGTCGGGTCTCGAACCCGAGACCCCTCGCCCACACGCTAACACCTTTAACCATGCTTCCAATCCTGCCTTTCTGATTAATTTACAGACCCTAACTAATTTAACCCATTTTTTTCTGTTTCCACTTGCTTCTTCTCCTTCTCTAAAATACTACTCGATCAGGGACAACCCAAAATCAATAAACGAATTACCAAGACAAGATATAAGACTTTACCAACTACTAGGAACTAATAAACGGTGTAATTGATTAATAAGGAAAATGAAAAAAAAGAACCAAGATATCTGCTGCTGCTGTCGCATGGTTTAACAAAAAAAATTTAATGATTTTGATTTGTAGGACATTTTAGATAAAACTTATAACACAAAATATGCTTTGAATCTTTTATAGAAACTATATGGATGATCAATTTCAACAGAATCGTCACAACACATTCGAATTTTTACGATGAACATAATTGTTGACTTTTGAAAATTAAGTTTGACTCAGAAATTCCAACTTGATAAAAGGAATTGAAGTTTAAAACTTTGCAGAAAGATCATTCAGAGGGTTCCTAACACAATGGTATTAACGAATTTTGAAAACTCGTTCGAATTTGAGTCTGTGATAAAAAGTATATACGAACAGAGGTAGCAAGGATGTTTCTTAAATTTATGTTTAACTCTTCCACTAGTAACTGCTATACGAATATAATATATAATGATGGAGGACAATTGAATGATTTTTCAACATCTTTGTGACGTTTAACTGTTATGTAGCGATGTTAATTGTCAACAAGTAATCACGGGAAAGCAGAAACTCAGGAAAAAATAATAATAAAAAGAATCAGATAGTGATACCTATATACAACCGTATAAATCTGTATCTGTATTATATATCTGTATTTTATATAACTGACTTTTATATATAAATCTTAATATTTAATAAATATTAATAATATTAATACTTTTAATATTATGAAGTATAAATACCGAAAATAAAATAACATTAATAACATAAAATAATAATAGTACAATATTAATAATAATAACAGAAAATAATAATAATAGTAATAATAAGTAATCATAATAATTATGTACATGATAACAATAATATTATTATTGATAATAATAATGATAATAATGATATAAGTAGTAATAATATATCAAATTTATACATATATAACCAACTTCATATTTATATGTTATATATTGAAATAATACTATTAATATTACTGATTTTAATATTAATATTAATATTGACAATAATAATAAAAGTAATAATAACAATATTAGTTCAACAATTTTTTTTTACTTGATAATAAAAGTTACTTATACTAATCTTACACATTATTAATTGAATTTTTAACATTTTAATATATTACAATATAATTATCAATTATGTATTGTAATCATATATATATATATATATATATATATATATATATATATATATATATATATATATATATATATATATATATATATATATATATTCAATTATTAAGTTTTATTGTTTAGATAATTATATTAATTATTTATATTGGAACAAATAATTTAAGGTATACATTTGATTCTTTGTTACATTTAATCTTTTGTTAATGTTGACAATTCATGTTCGGAACCATTTATATTCAATATACTCTACATATTCAAATAACAGGTTTTGATTATTTTATGTTATATTATAATAGTTTAGTAACATATTTAATTTATTATAAATATAATTATTTACACATATAATCATTCATATATAAATTGAAGGTTCGTGAATCGTCGGGAACAGTCAAAGGTTAAATGAATATATGAACACAGTTCAAAATTGTTGAGACTCAGCATTACAGACATTGTTTATCGTGTCGAATTCATATAAAGATTAAGTTTAAATTTGGTCGGAAATTCCCGGGTCGTCACACTCACCTCGAAAAGCACAGTAAAAGCTTAGTAAACAGTACGTTAGCCGAACGATCACAAATGTATAATGCAACCTAATCAATTAGATTACCTTAAGTAAATACATAAGTCACACTATGTCAACTCATAGTGTATGCGTAGTCCTAGTGCTCAGACTGACTCAACATGAAAGCAAAAGTCAACTAGTTTATGCAAGTCAACAAAAGTCAACCAAAGTCAAACCAAAAGTCAAACTTGGTCAGAGTGGTCAACTAAAGTCAACCATATCAGTAGGTCATACAATCTTAGTCAACATGTCAATCCTAAGTCAACTAACATGTTTTAGCTCACAGTTTGTCAAGTACACGTTCACAGTTTATCGTATAACATACAATTTACGCACACCTTGCAAACAACGAACGTAAATCACAACACATAAGTCATAGTAACATGGAAAACTCGAGATCATGACTAGACTCAGAAATGTTTCTAAAAAGCTTAGCCATGCCCTCATACGATGTCTACAAGTCATGTTTTTGATAAGGTTCAGATAAGGTTTACCAAATCAGTTTCAGCTCGCGCAACAGTTTTAGAAAAATTCTAATTTAATATAGAAAATATTAATTAATGAACGGCCAATTGGAGATGACTCTAGACACTCCAAATTTTCAATGGTAAAATAATCAAGAAATTTATGTAGCAATTTTTACAGTTTTACATAACTCTACAGGCCTTCTGTTTTGGACAACATCTAGACATGTCATTTTTGATGCATATAACACATAGCAAACAATGGTTTTAGAAGTTATCATATAAATGAAATATGTTTATGAACATTTAAATGACAATATACCAGAAGATCAAAGTCTCAAATAATTTCTAGTTCATGTGGGGTCATTTAGAGTGCATATGAAACCAGTTTCTGAGCAATACAAGTCATCATTTTTCGTTTAATCATACCGAGAGCTATACATAACCTTTTAACATGATTCTTAAGTCTAACATGAGTGATTTTTAACAAAGAATCCAATGGTTAGCATATCAATAACTCATTCATAAAGCATAAACACCAGAAAATTCGTATTACATGCAAAACCCTAGCAAAAACTTCAATCAATCATAATTAACACATCCGGTAACGAAATCATGCAATTCTAAAGTCTAAATTTATTAATTTTTCGAGATCTATCCATCTAGATTCATTAAATTAACATTAGATGAACTCATCTCATCAGATTCATAGCAAATCAATTCGTAGTTCAATCAAAACACATCAATCGAGCAAAAATAATGACTAATAACATATGCAATCACAATCAATTGAGCACTAGACCCTTCCTTGTACACTACATAATTGATCAAAATCAGATATAATAAGATTAGGGTTAGTGGTTTTATACCTCAAAAACACAAATTGCAAGTAGATACGTGTAGAGGATGAAGCAAAAAACAACTTTAATGCACGAGACTTGTTCTAATTTTGAGTTGATGATGGTGTTATGGTAGTGGCTATGGTCGAAAAACACA
The DNA here is from genome assembly GCF_046630445.1 of Rutidosis leptorrhynchoides. Taxonomy (NCBI): domain Eukaryota; kingdom Viridiplantae; phylum Streptophyta; class Magnoliopsida; order Asterales; family Asteraceae; genus Rutidosis; species Rutidosis leptorrhynchoides. The sequence goes on along the minus strand of NC_092335.1, from coordinate 552,759,499 downwards.
AGAGGGAGGGAGAGGGTGAGTGTCGACTAGGGTATGAGGATTATGAGAGTCCAGATAAATTTTTGCTAGTTATATTACCATTTAGGGCCTAATTAAGTCCAATACTAGCAAGCAAGAGCCCATAATACAAAAACAAGGGGGGCTTGGAGGGTGGCTGGCCGAATGGGCCACTAGGGATGTTCTTGGGCTCGTTTTGTCTAAAATATTATACGCACGTGGTCCGTTTTGAGTGCCGTTAACCATACTGGGTCCCCGTAACGTTAATCGGTTGTTGAAACGCAATCCACCGGGTTTAAATCATTAAATACTTAATAAATTAAATAAGTTTTTCATAAAGTTAATAATGATTAAAAATAATTATTTATTCAAGTTTCTAAGTTCCGTAAACTGCGGTTATCGTAACCGTGTCGTTTTCTAGGTATTTCGTTATCTGAAATAAGTTTATCAATTAATATCAAAATATTAATTCAAGTAATCCACTAGGATCAAGTATGCATTTAAATTAATTAAACACATAAAGTTCTATGTAATCACCGTTAAATATTTAACAGACAAGCAACGATAGTAACGGGAAAAGTAGGATTGTTACAAGGGTGAAGATGACAATGAAGTTGATCATGAGAATATCATACCCGAAACTTTTAAAGTGTATAACAATCTATTCGGGTATGATGATGATGATGATGATGATGATATTGAGGAGGTTTTGCAACCCAAGGTTGAAGTGAACGAGTCACCAAAGATCATGGAGGAAGCGACAATTGTTATAGAAAAACCACTTGAGGAATCACTTTTTCATATGGAATTTATACATCCTTAAGAGCTTAACACTTGTGCTACTTTAAAAGATGATCCATTTTGGTGCGAGCCGATTGAGAGAATTAACCTTATTTCTACGACCCTCATCATTTGCACGTATTACAGACGTTCGGGCAAAAACCCGAACCCGATCAACGGTACCCGGGAACACATCCATTCGGGCAGTGTTCCTGGGTAAAGGTCCGTGAACGAATCCGGTAAAACCTCCCTACAGGGTCAATATATACCACCATTATTGATGTTCAATTTTTTTTTATAGAAAATCATGTCATCCCTAAGGATCGAACTCATGACATCTCCCTGTCCCATGACACAAAGTACATGGGGGAACCGTTGGGCTATGCCCTGTTGGTGATTTTAGTGTCATCCAACGTGAATTTTAGTTAGTTGCGATTTACTTGAATGCAGGTGTTAGCTAACTATACTTAACAACGGGTTCGGAGAGTGTGGAGTACATACCCGTAAGAGTTGGCTAATAACTGTCGTGCAAAATGCGGGGGGTCCAAGGGGCAACAACTCTGGCTGGGGCAGTGCCCCGAACCTCAACTGTGATGCCCCGTACAAAACCATTGTGTACGAATCATCAACAACAGGATCATTACAAGGTTAAGTACTATATGCGTTTTCAAAAAGAGTTGGCATTCAATAATAAAGTGATGTCTAAACTAACATAGAATTTTTACAATCCAAAAGCATGCTTCACTAAGTAGAAGCAAATAATAAGTGTACGTGACCACAACAGTCGTTACAAGTCATAGTTCAAAAGTACTAATGTTTGAATGCAAAATAAAGTAGTTCATGCGATGACAACTCTAAGCAGCGGGTGTCTACAGCACGACTAGTACACAGCGGAAGCTAACCTCAAGCACCTGAGAAAAACATGCTTAAAAATGTCAACACAAAGGTTGGTGAACTATAGTTTAAGTATAACAGTAAGTAAGGCAGGCCATGAGATTTCAGTGCTACAAAGAGCGTTTCAAAACAGTATGATAAAGTATATGTTAATCGTGGGCACTTGGTAACTAACTTAACGTTTATACCCCCCTGAAAGTACACTTGGTAAGTGCTTATGTTTACGAAGTATTAAACACTTGTTAAATGCTAGCACTACTAGCCCGAGTGGGGATGTCAAACCCTATGGATCCATATCTAAGATTCGAGTTCACCGGTTCAAAAACCAATGACTAAACGTTACCGAGCTAAAGGGAAAGTTTCTGCCGTTATATAACCCACACATATATAAGTTTAAGTACTCGTGCCTAGTATGTAAAACATAAAATGCGCATGTATTCTCAGTTCCCAAAATAGTTAAAGTAAAAAGGAATGCTATAACTCACAATGATAATGTAGTCGTAAAGTCGGTCCGGAAAGGTGTGCAAGTAAACGGTCCGAAAGTCCTCAACCTAAGTCAAATAGTACTAAGTCAGTAAATTGTCTTAATAGGTTTAAAAGTATGTAAATAAGGTCGTAAAGGTCATCATCATTCATCATTTAACAAAAGGTGTAAAGTAGGTTTCGTTTATGAAAGTAGTTTAAAATAAAGACTGAATTCAGTCAGTCACCACGGCCTCTACCCTTACTGAATTAAGGTGAGACCAGTGGCCATGGCTCCGTATATGAGTCCTTTAGTTGTGGTAAAATTTTCAGAAGCAAACTCATCTTGGTTTGACCGTGGCGACGGTCTAAGTGCGAGTAGGTCATAAATTTCTGCACAACGTTAAAGGACATAGTGACGATCGGAGGGCCATAAATCCTAAACCGTAACTCGGATTAAGACGAGTCCTATATGAAAAGTTATCTAATAGAAAAGTTCTATCTATAAATCATGGTGTCAGTAGCCCAGGTCTACTGGTCTGTTACAGGAACAGCAGGTCAGTAGGGTTTGGACAGAAACAATAAGTTTAAGTGAGTTCCGGTGGTCTTGGTGCTTGATGTTCATCATGGTTCTCATCCTTGATACATATAGCTTCAAGTGTATAAATCATTGATGTATCTACATCATCTTAACCAAGTCTTGACCATCATAACCCTAGTGCAAGTCTAAGACATGAAGCACAACTCACTTAAGAGTTGCATGTAGTTTGATGAACCAAAGTTATATCAAAGTCTTAGGTTTGACACTTACATGAACTATAATAGAAATATTGAACTCTAAACTTGAAAATAAACTAACTAATCAAGATCTTAAGGTGTAGAACATGGTTCTTAGTTAGATCTTGAAGATCCAAGACCCAAAAGTCTAGATCAAGCATAAGTATACAAAGTTATATTTAAAGAAAACTTATTTGTGTGTTCTTGAACTTTCAAGGTTGACTTTTAGTTCAAGATTAAAGAGATCAAGGCTAACTTGTAGTTCTTGACCATTTAAACTAATTACATGAATTTAAAGTGCAAGAATGAAGAAGTAAACTAAGTAAACATGTAATTTGTTCATGGTTGTTCATACTTTAAAGATTCAAACCAAAGTTTGATCTTTAGAAAGTAAACTTTAAAGTTTACTTCATGAACTTCAAGTATGAGTTTAATCAACACATGAACTTGCAATATTTTAAGAAAGTATATGTAGAATCATAACTAGTAAGTTATGTTCTTGAGTGTTCTTGATAAATACAAGATATTATGAAGAATCAAACTAGAAAGTTTATTCTTGTAACATGAAAGTAAGTAACAACAAGTAAGTAACTAAACAACATGAACAAATTTAACAACAAACAAATGATGATGAGATGCTTTAGAATTCGGTTTAGACAAGAGAGAAAAGAGAGAAAGAATGTTCAAGTTACTTACCAAAAACTAGAGAGAAAAGAGAGGAAAGTTGAGAGGATTTTTGCAAGTAAGTGTGTGTGAGTTTGAATGAGAGAATGTGAGTGAAGTAGTAATGAAAAAAAAGATTTTGAATCCCATGTAACCCCCTCTAGGTCACGGCTCAGCAGAAAAAAAAGAGGGGATGGCTTGGTTCTTTGGTCACTAGTATGCAAAGCTTCAAAAGTTGGTTAAAAGGATGGTTGTTCATGGAGATTATGAGCTAACAAGATTCCAAGTCTTTTAAACTACTAGTTACCCTTGTAAGTACTACTTACATGTAAAAGAAATGGGCTAGTTACATGGGAGTTGGGCTAAAGAGTCCATAAAAGATGTAGGGTGGGCTTCCAAAGTCCAATAACCTAATAAAGGCCCAAGTTCCAATAATGCGCAAGTTAAACCAATTAAAGCCCAAGTAATTAACTAAAAACCTTAGTTAATTAAAATGATTAATAAAACTAATCATGAATGTAAATAATACTCTAAAAATATTATTCGTGAAGTTTTGGGTGTCACAAAGACGTTTCGGGCAATTAAAGTCAAGTTCGGGCAATCATGGCAACATGTAAATGTAATAACATACATTCGTTTTATCACACGTATTAATAATAACAATTATTAATAAATAAACATTAGAAAATCCAGGGTCGTTACATTACCCACCTGTTAAAGAAAATTTAGTCCCGAAATTTAAGCTGAGGTAGATGGAGGAGTCGGGAAAAGGTGAGGATACTTCCGCATCATTTGATCCTCTCGCTCCCAAGTAAACTCAGGTCCTTGTTTGGCATTCCATCGTACTCGGACGATCAGAATCCTGTTGCATTTCAAAGTTTTGATCTCACGATCCATAATTTCAACAGGCTCTTCCACGAAGTGGAGTTTGTCGTCAATCGTAAGTTCTTCCAATGGTATGATAAGTTCAGGTGCAGCAAGACACTTCTTCAAGTTCGACACGTGGAAGGTAGGATGAACTGAGCTCAATTGTGCTGGGAGATCTAAACGGTATGCAACGGGTCCAACACGTTCCAAGATTTCAAAAGGACCAATGTATCGTGGGTTTAACTTTCCATGTTTTTCAAAACGGATCACACCTTTCCAAGGTGCAACCTTCAACATTACACGATCACCAACATTGAATTCAAAGTCCTTACATTTGAGATCGGCGTAACTCTTTTGGCGATCACGGGCAGTCTTAAGTCTAGCTTGAATCTGGGCAATCTTCTCCGTTGTTTCATGGACTACCTCGGGTCCGGTAATTTGCTTTTCGCCTACTTCGGCCCAACAAATAGGAGATCGGCACTTACGGCCATACAATGCTTCAAAAGGTGCAGCATTAATGCTCGAGTGATAACTGTTGCTGTACGAGAATTCGGCTAGTGGCAAATGCCTTTCCCAGGCCTTTCCATAATCAATGACACATGCACGCAACATGTCTTCCAACGTCTGAATTGTTCGTTCACTTTGCCCGTCGGTTTGTGAATGATAAGCAGTACTCATGTCAAGACGAGTTCCCATGGCTTCTTGCAAAAAATGCCAAAATCTAGAGGCAAAACGGGGATCGCGATCGGAGATGATCAATAGAGGTACACCGTGTTGTGATACAACCTCCTTAATGTATAGCTGAGCAAGTCTTTCCATTGTATCAGTTTCCTTCATCGCTAGGAAGTGTGCAGATTTGGTAAGGCGGTCAACAATAACCCAAATAGTATCATATCCGCCCATCGTCTTTGGTAGCTTGGTAATGAAATCCATTGTGATCCTTTCCCACTTCCATTGTGGGATCTCCGGCTGTTGAAGTAACCCAGAAGGTCTCTGATGCTCGGCTTTAACCTTCGAGCAAGTCAAACATTTACCAACATAAGTCACAACGTCCTTCTTAAGATTCGGCCACCAATACTGTTCTTTAAGGTCGTGGTACATTTTGCCCGCTCCAGGGTGAATTGAATATCTCGATTTGTGTGCCTCATCAAGTATGAGGTTCCGTAGATCTCCATAAAGAGGTACCCAAATCCTTCCGGCATAACATCGGAGTCCAGACTCCCTAACCTCGAATCGAGAGACAAGTATGTTCAAATGTTCGTGAGATATATTCTCCTTCTTGAGAGCCTCATCTTGGGCTACTCCGATCTGACTGTTGAGGTTCGAATGGATGGTGATGTTCAGAGCCCTAACATGAAGAGGTGCCGTCCTCTCCTTTCGGCTTAAAGCGTCAGCTACAACATTGGCCTTGCCAGGGTGATAACGGAGTTCACAATCATAGTCGTTGAGCGTCTCGATCCATCGACGCTATCTCATATTCAGTTGCTTCTGATCGAAGATGTGCTGGAGACTCTTGTGATCGGTGAAGATAGTGCTCTTAGTTCCATACAAATAGTGTCTCCACAATTTGAGTGCAAAGACAATGGCTCCAAGTTCAAGATCATGTGTAGTGTAGTTCCGCTCGTGAATATTCAATTGGCGGGAGGCATAGGCAATAACCTTTGATCGTTGCATCAGTACACAACCAAAACCACTCTTCGATGCATCACAATAAACAACGAAATCGTCACTGCCTTCGGGAAGCGATAGAATAGGTGCGGAGGTTAACTTCTTCTTCAAAGTTTGAAATGCTGATTCGTGTGCTGGTTCCCAAATGAACTTCTTGCCCTTGTGAGTCAGCGCGGTCAAAGGATGCGCAATCAGAGAAAATCCTTCGATGAATCTTCGGTAATAACCGGCGAGACCTAGGAATTGGCGAATATGAGTCGGATCCCACTTGCTGATTGCTTCAATCTTGGCGGGATCAACTTTGATACCCTGGTCGCTCACAACATGACCCAGAAACTGAACTTCCTTCATCCAAAATTCACACTTGGAGAATTTGGCGTATAGTTGCTCTTGTCTCAAGAGTTCAAGTACTAGACGAAGATGTTGCTCATGCTCTTCTTCGCTCTTAGAGTAGACGAGGATATCATCTATGAAGACGATGATAAACTTGTCCAAGTACGGCTTGCAGACACGATTCATGAGGTCCATGAACACGGCATATGCATTTGTCAAACCGAATGGCATCACAAGAAACTCATAATGACCATAACGAGTTCTAAACGCAGTTTTCATCACGTCACTTTCCTTCACCCTCAACTGGTGGTAGCCAGATCACAAATCGATCTTTGAGTAAACGCTCGATCCTTGTAGTTAGTCAAAAAGATCGTCAATTCGTGGAAGAGGATACCGATTCTTGATAGTCAATTTGTTGAGTTCGCGGTAGTCGATACACATACGGAAGGATCCATCCTTCTTTTTCACAAACAACATAGGTGCACCCCAAGGCGAGAAACTTGGTTGGATAAACCCTCGATCTAACAGCTCTTGTAGTTGGCTCTGTAATTCTTGCATCTCAGAAGGTGCGAGTCTATAAGGTGCGCGAGCTACAGGTGCAGCTCCTGGCACTAAATCAATCTGAAACTCTACTACTCTCTGCGGCGGCAATCCAGGCAATTCCTCTGGGAAGACATCGGAAAATTCGTTCACAATTCGAACGTCGTTCGCGCTCTTCACCTCAGTTTCCACTGCTTTCACATGTGCTAGGACAGCAAAACGTCCCTTCTTCATAATCTTTTGCGCTTTCACGCAACTAATGAGGTTCAACTTCGAGGTACATCTCTCTCCGTAGATAACCAGTGGTTCGCCATCTCCTTGTGGTATGCGAAGTGCTTTATCTCTGTAGATAATATCGACCCTTATCTTACTCAACCAATCCATACCAACGATCACGTCAAAATGATGTCAAAGCTAAGGTATACGAAATAGTTTATATTTTACTAGGAAAAACTATTAAATACGATACAATTTTACACAAGATATTTATTTATTTAGAGAATGGATATACTTAAACCTTGCTACAACACTTATAGGCAGTGTACCTAATCGTACAGTAGTGTAGTTTTTAGTAAGTCCAGTTCGTTCCTCAAAGAATCTTTTTTAAACAAAGCTCAACGCTATATTAGTTTACTTTTATAAAAATACAAATATATATAAGTAATATTATTATTATAAAGGGGGTTTTTACCGTTTAATGACCGGTTTGTCGATTTTAAAACTTTAGTCGCAGTTAAAACCTAATGTAAAATATTAAATAAATAAAAGACTTAAATTAAAACTTAAAGTAAATAACGATAATGAAATTGCGAATAATAAAAGTGCGATAAAATAAACTTGCGATAATTAAAAAGTACGATAATTAAAAGTGCGATTAAATAACAATAAATAAAAGTGCGATAATTAGAAGTGCAATTAAATATAAAATAAAGGAAATTAAATATGAAATAAAAGAATTATGCTTATTTAAACTTCCGTAATCATGATGTTCGACGTGTTGATTTTAGTTTTATGCCCATGGGTTAATTGTCCTTTGTCCTGGATTATTTAATATGTCCGTCTGGTTTTTGTCCATAACAGTCCATCAGTCATAAATATAAAGTGCGAGTGTCCTCGTCAAATTATTCTTATACCCGAAGTTAAATATTCCAACTAATTGGGGATTCGAATTGTAACAAGGTTTTAATACTTTGTTTAATGAATACACCAGGTTATCGACTGCGTGTAAACCAAGGTTTTACTACTTTGTTAACAATTACACCAATTACCCTTGAATGTAATTTCACCCCTGTTTTAATTATTCTAGTGGCTATTAATCCATTCCCGTGTCCGGTTAAATGAACGATTATTCGTACATATAAATACCCCGCGCATCGTGTCCGATTGAGTGTATATGGTAATTTATAGGGACGCCCAATTGTAAATCTTTATATTAACATTAACAAACTATCATTTAGTTAAACAAATATAAAGCCCATTAATAGCCCATAGTCTAATTTTCACAAGTGTCGTTCTTTTGTCCAAACCCCAATTATGGTACAAAGCCCAATTACCCAATTTTAGTAATTAACCCAACATCATGATTACTTCGTTTTAAATAAGCATAATAATAACTTAGCTACGAGACATTAATATAAAAAGGTTGAACATAACTTACAATGATTAAAAATAGCGTAGCGTTACACGGACAGAACTTCGACTTACACCCTTACAACATTCGCTAACATACCCTTATTATTAGAATTAAAATTAAAATTAAAATTAAAATTAAAATATAAATATAAATATATACGATATAGATAGAGAGATGGATATATTTGGTTTCTTTTTTTGCGATCAGAATTCGTTTGCTTTTATAGGGATTTTTGACTTTTGGGGCTCCGCGACTCGCGGCCATTTTGGCCTTCAAACTCCGCGAGTCGCGGAGTTTGAAATTCCAGCTCACATCTTGGAGTCTTTCTCTGCCGACGGTTTTTATTTATAAATATAATATATATATAATTAATATAATTAATTATATATTATATTATATTTATATGCATAGTTAACTTGTAATTTTTAGTCCGTTGCGTCGAGCGTTAAGAGTTGACTCTGGTCCCGGTTCCGGATTTTCGAACGTCCTTGCGTACAATTTAATATCTTGTACTTTGCGTTTTTAATCTTGTACTCTTGTAATTTCGAGACGTTTCTTATCAATAATTGGAACCTTTTTGATTGTCTTTTGTACTTTTGAGCTTTTTTGTCGTTTGCGTCTTCAATTCGTCGAATCTGTCTTTTGTCTTCACCTTTTATTATTTAAACGAATATCACTTGTAAATAGAACAATTGCAACTAAAAGCTTGTCTTTCTTGAGGAATAATGCTATGAAATATATGTTCGTTTTTAGCATTATCAAATATTCCCACACTTGAGCGTTGCTTGTCCTCAAGCAATATCATCTTGAAATACTAGAATCACTTCTTTATTCTTCACACTTTGTACATCAGTGATTTCTATACGGCGGTATAAACAATGGTAGTAACGATATGGTTTACAGTCCCACATGACTATAAAAATTTAGATCGATTAAGGAAATTGGATCTTTATGAAAACATTTGATCTTTTGAAAATTAAATCTAGTTTTTACCCTAGATAAGTTTTCCGGGATAACCCTTTACCGGTGTTTGCAAAATAATTTTGTGGGTTTGGTGGGTTTCAGATTTGAAAATTTTAGCTCAACACTTATGGTTTTGTGTTACCCACTTGCTAACCTTGTATTAGGAAATCAACACGTCCAGTTTACTTGTTCCGTATATTACCTTTCGGCAAACTACCGTCCGGTTGTAAAGGAAAGCGTTGAACAAGCAACTGTTAAGGCAATGTCTAATGACATGCATTTGTTCATGGTCTAAAACGTGTCGGATGCAATTACTATCCTTTGTAGGAGCAATAGTAAAGATCATCCTATGATTTTTCGGTCTGGCACAAGGTCCTGTCTCCGACCATGCTATGCAACCACCGTTCTTACGGTTGACACCCGATTTGGTTCAGGTGACCTAATGAATTCTAGGTGAATTCTTAGGATTTTACGTTCAATGGTAATGAACGCATTAAAAATGGGTTTTTAGAAAACAAATCGGTTTTAATTTGATCAAAATATTTTCTCGTTCAAGCTCGAGTTTAGATATCATCGAATTCCATGAGTTTGTAATTCTCAATCTTTAAGGTCAATCTCTAGGATTGAGTAATATCAGTCTTAAAAGCTGATTTTTAATCTTTAAGGAGATTATCCTTTCTGGGGGTCTGATTCATTAGTCTTATCAAGCTAATTTGCACGGCGCCCTCCCCATTTTACGAGACAGATCCTCATATGGTTAGGATAAATCTGAACACTTGGCGACCCTGTTTAATGCTGAGGTCCGTGGATTTCCTGCTGATTTTAGTGATGACTTTTCTAGATTTTTCGTCAACCTACAGCTGATCTGGACGACAACTTCATGACCTAAATCAAGAAGCGCGTTTCTTTTTTCGGAAGACTTTACTTCCTTTTAATGATGGAATTGATTCATCGTGTAGATCCATCTTTTCTTTTCTTTCATTGGGTAAAACAGTTTAGTTTAGTCCAAAGCAAAAGTATTTTCAGTTATTTGTTACAGATATATGTGACATATGTTTAAGATAACTTGGTAAATTTTCCCACACTTGGCTTTTATTTTCCTTTTTTATCGTCCTCTATTCCATTTTAAATGAATTTCAACATTTTGGTTTATTTCTCAATTTATGTCCTTTCCGAGGTAACAATAATTTCGGTGTTAACACCTAGTTTTATCGTTCATAAATATGTATAAACATGATTTTGAGTTCATTTAATTGAAAATTTTGAAAAATTTTACTAGAATTGGGTAGTCAGTATATAAGACTAGGGCTGTTCTTTATTATCAGAGAGCACTAGATTCTAATACAACTACTACGTTACTAGTATTTTTTAATGGTTACCAAGTGTATAAAGTAAAAAAAATTTTTAAAATCCGAAAGAATTTAACCCCTTCCCACACTTAAGATCTTGCAATGCCCTCATTTGCAAGAAATCAGTAACAATTTAAATTATTGAGGGTGATTTGTGTGAAAATGATTAAATTTTACCAAAGTTTTCAAATATATTGGCGTTTGTTTGCTGAATGATAAATGGTGCACATCATTTGTTCATTCCGTCTATTGTGACATCACATTTATTTGTCATCTTGTCGTCAAAATTAGTAGCTTTTGCTGAACTTAATGCCAGTCTTTGAAAACGCGTTGTTTTACCCTGTCTTGTAAGATAAACTACAAACAAATATATACATACTATATTTTTTTTTTTATTTATAAAACCTTTAACTTATAAAACAAATATTAATTAATTTTAAAAATTTGTTTCTTTTAAGAATGAGGGCGTTTCGGTACGTTGACCTAGTCCGTCCCTCGACAAAATTTTTAAAATTTGTCATTTTCAAGCAATTGTTTTAAAAGCTTAGAATTTTGGATTTTTAATTTTTTTTTTTTTTTTTTTTTAATGTTTTTGGCATACTTTAATTCAATAAGATTAAAAATAATGATAATAATAACTCTCGTCCCTCCCTCGGGTAAAGCAATTTCGGTTCAATGACCTAGTCTTCAACTTACGACGAATTTTAAAAATCATATTTTTAACTTAATGAGATAAAGTAAATTTTTGTTTTTAAATTCACACAATTTAAATATAAAATTCAAAATTAATATTAAAAATTCACACCAAACTTAAAATTTGAAATGCATAAAATTAAAAAATTCATATTAAAAATTCACACCAAACTTAATTTAAAAATTCATATTATAAATTCACACCAAACTTATATTAATTTTTCAAATATTTACAATTTTAAATATATTGTTTTTTACAAAGTTTACAATATTAATTTAAGATTTAAATATTAATTTTAAAAACATGGTAAAAATAAAATTAAAAATCTTTTTGTCTTTTTATTCCACTTTAATCAATCAAATATTATCAAAAATATACGCCCCTCTTTTCGGTAAAGTAATTTCGGTTCCAAGACCTAATTTAACTCATGACGAATTTTTGAAATATTTTGGGTTGATTGATTAAAGATATTTATACCTTAAGAATAAACGGTAAATTTCGCAGTGATGTAATAAATTTTTGAATGATATCAATAATTTCGGTCGCCAAACCTAATTTTATTCAATACCAATTTAATACTTTTTAGCGAACAAATTAGCGTTTATTATCAAAAGGTTAAAAATAAAAATAAAAATAAAAACTGTACAGACAAACCTGTGAAATAGATTTCTTAGTTATATGATCTATCCCATTTATAAGATAGTCGGTTTAATTGGTTTTCCATGGCTACATAGGCGTAACCTCGAGCATTCAGTGTCTTTTCTTCTAAACATATGAACAGTCCGTCTCTGCATAAAGTAACAAATTCGGTATTTGAATAGGTTTGATTATTTGAACATTTACCTCCATGTGACCATTTTCCGCATTTGTGACATCGTTCTAGGTGTCGTGCTCTTCTTTTCGCTGCGGATTTTGATTTTCCTTTACCAAATTGTAACTTATTATCTTCGCATCTAGATTCTTTTCTAACTCCGTCCATTCTTTCTCTGATTACTGATACTAATTCACTCGGTAGTATGTCATTATTTCTTTTAGTGATCGAAGCGTGTAGCATTAGACCATGGTTTAGTTCACAGGCAGTCTTCATTTTGTAAAAACCTAAAAAAAATAAAAATTCAGAATGGGGGGAGAAGACTAGTTCTTTAGGGTCTGCTAGGGAAAGACCATTCGGGTTCCATTTTCGAGAACTACACGAAAACAGACAATCTAACTCTAACAGAAATACATATTATCCTTTAAAGACTTGATTCTCCCCACACTTAGTTAGCTGTGGTGTCGAAATTGTGATTAACTTCGTTGTCGACTTCCATCGGACCATGTATGTAATGTTTAACTCTGTGACCATTAACTTTAAATTCAATCCCATTTGAATTTATCAATTCTATCGTTCCGTATGGGAAAACTCTTTTGACTATGAATGGTCCAGACCATCTTGATTTCAATTTTCCAGGAAATAGCTTGAATCGTGAATTGAAAAGAAGAACTCTGTCTCCTTCTTTAAATTCTTTTGAACTTCTGATTTTTTTATCATGCCATTTCTTCGTTCTTTCCTTATAGATTAACGAATTTTCGTATGCTTCATGTCTTAATTCTTCTAATTCGTTTAGTTGACTTAATCGTAGACGTCCGGCTTCATGTAAATCAAGATTACATGTTTTCAAAGCCCAAAATGCTTTGTGTTCAATTTCTACTGGAAGATGACATGCTTTTCCATAAACAAGTCTAAAAGGTGTGGTTCCAATTGGAGTTTTGTAGGCTGTTCTAAAAGCCCAGAGTGCATCCTCCAATTTAATGGACCATTCCTTCGGATTTGATCCTACGGTTTTCTCTAGAATACGTTTTAAAGCTCGGTTGGTATTTTCAACTTGTCCACTTGTTTGTGGATGATATGCGGTGGAGATTTTATGAGTTACTCCATATCTTTTAAGAACTTTCTCAAGTTGATTATTACAGAAATGAGTACCCCGATCACTTATTAAAGCTTTCGGTGTTCCAAACCTTGCAAAAAGACGTTTTAAAAAGTTGACTACAACTCGTGCATCGTTAGTTGGGAGAGCTTGTGCTTCCGCCCATTTAGATACATAATCAATGGCTACGAGTATATATAGATTATTATGAGATTTTGGAAATGGACCCATAAAGTCAATACCCCAAATGTCAAATACTTCACATACTTGGATGACATTTTGTGGCATTTCATCACGTTGACTTATTTTTCCGGCCCTTTGACATGCATCACAGGATTTGCAAAGAAGGTGTGCGTCTTTGTAAATTGTAGGCCAATAGAATCCAGCTTCATAAACTTTTCTTGCTGTTAGTTGAGGCCCATAATGCCCTCCTGTTGGTCCTGTGTGACAATGGTTTAATATTTTACTAGCTTCATCTCCAAATACACATCGGCGTATTATTCCATCGGGACAACTTTTAAACAAATGTGGATCTTCCCAGAAATAGTGTTTTATATCACTGAAGAATTTCTTTCGTCTTTGGTACGATAATCCTTTTTCAAGGAATCCACAAACTAAGTAGTTTGCATAGTCTGCAAACCATGGGATTTCTTTATAATCTATCTTCAATAGATATTCATCAGGAAAGTTGTCTTGTATGGCTGATTCATTTAGAACTTCTAATTCGGGATTTTCAAGACGAGAAAGATGATCAGCGGCGAGATTTTCTGCTCCTCTTTTATCTCGGATTTCAATATCAAACTCTTGTAAGAGTAAGATCCAACGGATTAATCTTGGTTTAGCATCTTGTTTTGAAAATAGGTATCTAAGAGCAGAATGGTCGGTATAGACCACCGTTTTTGCTAGAACGAGATATGATCGAAATTTGTCAAAAGCAAAGACAATAGCAAGGAGTTCTTTTTCAGTAGTTGTATTTTTTGTTTGTGCTCCTTGTAATGTCTTACTAGCATAATATATAGGTTGAAATCGTTTTTCAATCCTTTGTCCTAAAACGGCTCCCATTGCAAAATCACTTGCATCGCACATTAGTTCAAATGGTAGATTCCAATTTGGTGTTATCATGATTGGTGCATTAGTGAGTTTCTCTTTAAGAATATTAAAAGATTTGATACACTCATCTGAAAAGATGAATGGCGCATCCTTTTCTAGGAGTTTATTCATAGGAGTGGCAATTTTAGAAAAATCTTTTATGAAACGTCGGTAAAAACCGGCATGCCCTAGAAAAATCCTAACTCCTCTAACATTTGTGGGATGTGGAAGTTTAGCAATTACATCTACTTTAGCTCTATCCACTTCAATTCCTTCTTTTGAAATTTTATGTCCAAGAACGATGTCTTCTTTAACCATGAAATGGCATTTCTCCCAATTAAGTACTAGATTTGATTGTTCGCATCTAATTAACATTCATTCCAGATTAACTAGACATGATTTAAATGTATCACCGAAGACTGAAAAGTCATCCATGAATACTTCCATGCATTCTTCTATCATGTCGTGAAAAATCGCCATCATACACCTTTGAAAGGTTGCAGGGGCGTTACAAAGTCCAAATGGCATGCGTTTGTAAGCAAAAGTACCATAAGGGCACGTGAATGTGGTTTTCTCTTGGTCCTCGGGTGCTATTGGAATTTGAAAATATCCGGAAAATCCATCTAGAAAACAATAGTAACTATTTCCGGCTAATCTTTCCAACATTTGATCTATGAAAGGTAAGGGAAAGTGATCTTTTCTGGTGGCGTCATTTAATTTTCTATAATCAATACATACACGCCATCCTGTTACAGTCCTAGTAGGAATAAGCTCATTTTTCTCATTTGTAATGACAGTCATGCCACCCTTCTTAGGCACGCATTGAACTGGGCTTACCCATGGACTATCAGAAATTGGATATATCAAACCTGCATCTAGCAGTTTAATAATCTCTTTCTTAACTACATCTTGCATATTAGGATTTAGTCTTCGTTGGCGTTGCACATATTTTTTGACCTTCTTCCATAAGGATTTTATGTGTGCAATACGAAGGACTTATTCCTTTAATATCATGAATCTTCCATGCAATGGCTGGTTTATGAGCTTTTAACACAGAAATGAGTTGTGATTTCTCATTTTCAGTAAGAGAAGACGATATTATTACAGGTAATTCAGATTCACCATGTAAATAAGCGTATTCTAAATGGTTTGGAAGTGGCTTTAACTCTAATTTCGGAGGTTCTTCTATCGATGATTTATATCGATATCTGTCTTCTTCTTTTAACATTTGAATTTCTTCTGTTGTTGGTTCATATCCATTAGCTATAAGTGTAGCTAACATTTCAGCTTCATCAATTGGTTCATTACCTTCTCCTAAAGAACATTCTCCTGTTCCTTGTAATTCTGGAAATTCTTCTAATAATTCTGCATGTGCATCTATAGTTTGAATATAATAACATGTATCATCTGCAGATTGTGGTTGTTGCATTGCTCTATCAACTGAAAAGGTAACACTCTCATCCTCTATACTTAGGGTCAGTTTCTTACCGAACACGTCTATCATTGCTTTAGCCGTGTTTAAGAATGGTCTTCCTAATATGAGAGGAACTTGAGAATCTTCTTCCATGTCCAAAACAACAAAATCTACTGGAAATACTAAAGTACCAACTTTAACTAGCATGTTCTCCATTATCCCTCTAGGATATTTTATTGATCTATCGGCTAGTTGTATGCTTATTCTGGTTGGTTTCAATTCTCCAAGGTCTAGTTTAGCGTATAGTGAATACGGCATTAGATTTATACTAGCACCTAAGTCTGCCAATGCTTCTATTGAACTAAGACTACCCAGAAAACATGGAATTGTGAAACTTCCTGGATCAGATAGTTTTTCTGGTATCTTATTCAACAGCACTGCTGAACAATTAGCATTCATAGTAACAGCCGAGAGTTCTTCCATTTTCTTTCTATTTGAGATTAGATCTTTCAAGAATTTAGCATATCTTGGCATTCCTGAAATCACATCAATGAAAGGAAGATTTACATTTATCTGTTTAAACATATCCAAAAATTTGGATTGCTCGGCTTCAAGTTTCTCTTTCTTCATTTTACTCGGGTAAGGAAGTGGTGGTTGGTATGGTTTAACATAAGGTTTATCCTTAACTGTGTTATCTTCATTAACCTTTTCAACTACCGGTTCTTTTTCCTTATCTTGATCAGGTTGTGGTTCTTGTGGAGTAGGAATGGTTTCATCAGAAGTTACAGTATTTCCTGTGGTTTAAGTGTTGTACCACTTCTTGTGGTAATGGCTTTAGCTGTTTCATTCCGGGGGTTAGCGTTTGTATCACTAGGTAGACTTCCCGGTTTTCTTTCACCTATTAACCTTGCTAGGTTACTTACTTCTTGTTCCAGATTTTGAATAGAAGCTTGTTGATTTCTAAATGCTTGAGCATTTTGTTCATTAGTTTGTTTTTGAGATGTGAAAAACTGCGTTTGAGTTTCAACTAGCTTTGTCATCATATCTTCTAAATTCGGCTTTTTATCATCGGTTTGTTGTGGTGGTTTGTTTTGAAAATTCGGTCTTTGCTGATTGTAAGTATTATTGGATACTTGTTGATTGCTAGGACCTTGTTGGTTGTTGTATGGAATATTTCGGTTATAATTCTGGTTTTGATTGTAAATCGGTCTTGGCGGTTGATAATTACTCTGATAATTATTTCCAGGCCTTTGGTTTATGTATGAAATATTCTCTCTTTGTTCCATTGTTAATTCAATACTGAGACAATCTTTTGTCAAATGTGGTCCTCCACACTGCTCACAACTAATTCGTATTGAGTGAATATCCTTAGTCATCTTTTCCATTCGTCTCTCCACAGCATCTATCTTTGCGGAAATGGAATCTAAGTCATGGCTAGAATCGGCTCTAGCTGCTTTAGACGATCTAATGATATCTTTTTCTTGGTGCCACTCATGTGAGTGGGAAGCAGTGTTATCAATAATTTTGTAAGCATCAGTTTCGGTTTTCTTCATAATAGAACCACCAGCTGCTATATCTATGTCTTTTCTTGTAGTGATGTCGCATCCTTGGTAGAATATTTGTACTATTTGACAGGTGTCTAAACCATGTTGCGGACATCCTCTTAACAACTTTCCATATCTTGTCCATGCCTCATATAGAGTTTCATTTGGTTTCTGTGTGAACGTAACAATTTCTGCTTGAAGTCTTACGGCTTTAGATGCAGGAAAGACTTGTTTAAGAAATTTGTCAACTAAAACATCCCATGTATCAATCGCCCCTTCAGGTAACGATTCCAACCAATCTTTGGCTTCTCCCTTTAAAGTCCAGGGAAATAACATGAGATATATCTGTTCATCCTCCACTTCTCGGATTTTAAATAGTGTGCAGATCCTATTAAAAGTACGTAGATGTTCATTTGGATCTTCCTTCGGCGCACCACTAAATTGGCATTGATTAGTCACCATGTCTAGAATTTGTCCTTTGATTTCATAATCTGGCGCATTAATGTCAGGATGAGTAATTGCGTGACCTTGGCCAGTGCGTTTAGCTCTCATTCGGTCTTCCATACTTAGAGGTTCCAGATTCTCCATAATTGAATTTGTTGAATCGGTATCACTAGATGATTCTGATTTAATGGTTCGTTCCTCAACAATCTCTGTTTGAATGATTGGTGGTTCCGGAGGAAAGTTTAGTGGTTCAGGATCTACGAACCGTTCCTGAATATTCTCCGGATTCTCAATTGTGAGGTCGGGTTCAAAAAATGGATTATCGGAAATTTGAACTGAAGTACTTGGTCTACTGGATGACGATTCTAAAGAAAAATTAACGGCGGTTATATTTGCTAAATGTCTTGATCTAGTTACAGGTGGTGAACGTACAAAAGGTGGTGAACGTCTTGCTCGGTGCATTCACTGAATATCCTATTAGTTTTAAAAAGGAAAGAAAAATTATAATAAGTTATCCAATCAATAGACTTTTCTGATTTTGCCCACGTTTCGAATAGCCAAAAGATGCAGCAGAGGGGCAGGATTCGTTTGGTCTCAATATAATTGAGGACTGTTTGGCTCCAATAACCCGGTCCACGTACAAATCCAACTATTACTACGAACCAGAAAATTTTGATGTCTATTAATTTAACCACTTAAAATAAATTTTCGTAATTTTAAGAAATTTAGATAAGAAGTAGAAAAAATATCTATGTCCTAAAACTAGAATAGCGAGAAATAAGAAAGAAAAAGAATTCGTCGAAAAAGGTCGAAAAAGAAAAAAATGGTTGAAAAATAAAAGGTGACGGAAAAATAAAAGAAACTTATAAAAACTTAAAAATACTTGACTAACCTAACCTTATTACTACAACTAACTTAAAATTATAATCGCAAATTGAAATTACTAATTGGAATGATAATTGATACATAGTAAAAGGTCGTCTAAAAATATTAAAGCTTACAAGAAAAACTAAATCCCAAATGGAAATAACTTAAAAAGAAACTAAAACTTAAAAAGGCATCACAAAATTCTAAAGCACCTAAATCTTAGTCTAAAGAAAAAGCACTTAAGGAATTCTACGGCAAAGCCTAAAAATCTAGGAGTAAAAATAACTATAGCAAAAACTAAGTTTAAAATTAAATATGAGCTAAAAATACAAAAGTTATGCTACAACGATTAAAAAGGGACAAAATATAAAAATATACAAAAAGTTGTAAAAAGTACAATTTTTATAAAAATATTATTTTTATATTATTTATTTTATTAAACTATTAATTTAATTAAACTTAATAAACTAAAATATAAATTAAATAAAACTTAAATTAAACTAAAACTAATAATAATAATAATAATAATAATAATTAAGGTTAAATAATAATAATAATTAATTAATACCCGTAATTAATGCAGGATTAGGGTTTCTGTTCGCGTGTCAGAGAAGCTCCGCGACTTGCGGTATTTAATGCTTCAAACCCCGCGACTCGCGGGGTTCAGAAATTCAGTTGACAGATTTAATCTTCAACGCGTTTTTTCTTTATTTATTTATTTTTATTTTCTGTTTTCTTTTTTTTTTTAAATAAAAGATATTAAAATTAAACTTATATTTTTATAAACTAAAATAAAAATAAAGAAACTTATAAAACTTAAATATTTAACAAAATCTAAAAAAAATACTTATATTTTTGTTTTTCTTTTTATGTTTTCGAATAATTAAAACGTATTTTTACAAAAGCGAATTTTTAATAGAAGTAAGCTAAAAAATTTTTTTTATTAGCGTTGCGCTTCCGGCGTTTAGAAAGTTCCCCGGCAGCGGCGCCAAAAAATACTTGATGTCAAAGCTAAGGTATACGAAATAGTTTATATTTTACTAGGAAAAACTATTAAATACGATACAATTTTACACAAGATATTTATTTATTTAGAGAATGGATATACTTAAACCTTGCTACAACACTTATAGGCAGTGTACCTAATCGTACAGTAGTGTAGTTTTTAGTAAGTCCAGTTCGTTCCACAGGGAATCTTTTTTAAACAAAGCTCAACGCTATATTAGTTTACTTTTATAAAAATACAAATATATATAAGTAATATTATTATTATAAAGGGGGATTTTTACCGTTTAATGACCGGTTTGTCGATTTTAAAACTTTAGTCGCAGTTAAAACCTAATGTAAAATATTAAATAAATAAAAGACTTAAATTAAAACTTAAAGTAAATAACGATAATGAAATTGCGAATAATAAAAGTGCGATAAAATAAACTTGCGATAATTAAAAAGTACGATAATTAAAAGTGCGATTAAATAACAATAAATAAAAGTGCGATAATTAGAAGTGTAATTAAATATAAAATAAAGGAAATTAAATATGACATAAAAGAATTATGCTTATTTAAACTTCCGTAATCATGATGTTCGACGTGTTGATTTTAGTTTTATGCCCATGGGTTAATTGTCCTTTGTCCTGGATTATTTAATATGTCCGTCTGGTTTTTGTCCATAACAGTCCATCAGTCATAAATATAAAGTGCGAGTGTCCTCGTCAAATTATTCTTATACCCGAAGTTAAATATTCCAACTAATTGGGGATTCGAATTGTAACAAGGTTTTAATACTTTGTTTAATGAATACACCAGGTTATCGACTGCGTGTAAACCAAGGTTTTACTACTTTGTTAACAATTACACCAATTACCCTTGAATGTAATTTCACCCCTGTTTTAATTATTCTAGTGGCTATTAATCCATTCCCGTGTCCGGTTAAATGAACGATTATTCGTACATATAAATACCCCGCCCATCGTGTCCGATTGAGTGTATATGGTAATTTATAGGGACGCCCAATTGTAAATCTTTATATTAACATTAACAAACTATCATTTAGTTAAACAAATATAAAGCCCATTAATAGCCCATAGTCTAATTTTCACAAGTGTCGTTCTTTTGTCCAAACCCCAATTATGGTACAAAGCCCAATTACCCAATTTTAGTAATTAGCCCAACATCATGATTACTTCGTTTTAAATAAGCATAATAATAACTTAGCTACGAGACATTAATATAAAAAGGTTGAACATAACTTACAATGATTAAAAATAGCGTAGCGTTACACGGACAGAATTTCGACTTACACCCTTACAACATTCGCTAACATACCCTTATTATTAGAATTATAATTAAAATTAAAATTAAAATTAAAATATAAATATAAATATATACGATATAGATAGAGAGATGGATATATTTGGTTTCTTTTTTTGCGATCAGAATTCGTTTGCTTTTATAGGGATTTTTGACTTTTGGGGCTCCGCGACTCGCGGCCATTTTGGCCTTCAAACTCCGCGAGTCGCGGAGTTTGAAATTCCAGCTCACATCTTGGAGTCTTTCTCTGCCGACGGTTTTTATTTATAAATATAATATATATATAATTAATATAATTAATTATATATTATATTATATTTATATGCATAGTTAACTTGTAATTTTTAGTCCGTTGCGTCGAGCGTTAAGAGTTGACTCTGGTCCCGGTTCCGGATTTTCGAACGTCCTTGCGCACAATTTAATATCTTGTACTTTGCGTTTTTAATCTTGTACTCTTGTAATTTCGAGACGTTTCTTATCAATAATTGGAACCTTTTTGATTGTCTTTTGTACTTTTGAGCTTTTTGGTCGTTTGCGTCTTCAATTCGTCGAATTTGTCTTTTGTCTTCACCTTTTATTATTTAAACGAATATCACTTGTAAATAGAACAATTGCAACTAAAAGCTTGTCTTTCTTGAGGAATAATGTTATGAAATATATGTTCGTTTTTAGCATTATCACAAAACTTCCCAGTTTGATAGGTATCAAATCAATTTCGAAATCTGCACCAGCTATGTTGATAATAGCTCCACGACTAATATGGTCAACCTTTTCAAGTTTTCCATTTGCGACCTCGACCAGCATACTTTCTTTTAACGGGACTAATGACCAATTAATCTTATCGCAGAAATGTCTACATACATAACTTCTATCCGCACCAGTATCAAACAAGACAGAAGCTAAAAGATTGTTGATTTTGAATATACCTGTCACCAAGTCGGGATTCTCGCGTGCATCCCTTGCATTAACATTAAAAGCTCGTCCACGGGGTGGTCCGCCATCTTTTCGCTTATTTGGGCACGCATTTTTGAAATGGCCCGTCTGCCCGCATTCGTAGCACTTCTTCGGTCCATTGGTGTTCGGCTTCCCATTCAAAGTGGTGACCTTGCAGTCCTTTTCGATATGCCCAGACCGTTGGCACTTCTCGCAGACAATATTGCAATACCCAGTGTGGTGTTTGTAGCACCATTTGCATTGTGGTAAGGTTCCCTTGTAGTTCGGGTTGGAGTTGATGTTGTTGTTGGGGTTGTGGTGTCCACCGTTGTTGTGCCTCTTGGCGGGGGTCTGGTCATAGGTTCTCCCCCTGTTGTTGTGGTAGTTGTTGTTGTTGTTGTTATTATCCCACTTTCACTTTTCGCTACTACTGATGTGCGAGCGGAGTGGTATAAAATAATATTAAATTTTTGCAGGAAATACTATTAAATACGTTACAATTTTACACAAGATATTTATTTATTTATAGAATGGATATACTTAAACCTTGCTACAACACTTATAGGCAGTGTACCTAATCGTACAGTAGTGTAGTTTTTAGTAAGTCCGGTTCGTTCCACAGGGAATCTTTTTAAACAAAGCTTAACGCTATATTAGTTTACTTTTATAAAAATACAAATATATATATATAAGTAATATTATTATTATAAAGGGGGTTTTTACCGTTTAATGACCGGTTTGTCGATTTTAAAACTTTAGTCGTAGTTAAAACCAAATGTAAAATATTAAAAATAAATACAAGACTTAAATTAAAGCATAAAGTAAATAACGATAATGAAATTGCGAATAATAAAAGTGCGATGAAATAAACTTGCGATAATTAAAAAGTATGATAATTGAAAGTGCAATTAAATACAATAACAATAAAAATGCGATAATTAGAAGTGCAATTAAATATAAAATAAAGGAAATTAAATATGAAATAAAAGAATTATGCTTATTTAAACTTTCGTAATCATGATGTTTGACGTGTTGATTTTAGTTTTATGCCCATGGGTTAATTGTCCTTTGTCCTGGATTATTTAATATGTCCATACGGATTTGTCCATAATAGTCCATCAGTCATAAATATAAAGAGCGAAAGCCTTCGTCAAATTATTCTCATTCCCGAAGTCAAATATTCCAACTAATTGGGGATTCGAATTGTAACAAGGTTTTAATACTTTGTTTAATGAATACACCAGGTTATCGGCTGCGTGTAAACCAAGGTTTTACTACTTTGTTAACAATTACACCAATTACCCTTGAATGTAATTCACCCCTGTTTCAACAAGTCTATTAACTATTAATCCAGTTCCGTATTCGGTAAAATGAATAATTATTGGTATTTATAGATATCCCGCCCACCGTACCCAGTCAAGCGTATGTGGTTATATATAAATACGTCGAATTATAAGTTTGTATATTAAATTAACAAGGTATTGTTTAGTTAATATAAAACCCATTAATAGCCCATAGTCTAATTTCCACAAGTGTCGTTCTTTTGTCCAAACCCCAATTATGGTACAAAGCCCAATTACCCAATTTTAGTAATTAGCCCAACATCATGATTACTTCGGATTAAATAAGCATAATAATAACTTAGCTACGAGACATTAATGTAAAAAGGTTGAACATAACTTACAATGATTAAAAATAGCGTAGCGTTACACGGACAGAATTTCGACTTACACCCTTACAATATTCGCTAACATACCCTTATTATTAGAATTATAATTAAAATTAAAATATAAATTATAAATATATATATATATATTTTACGTATGAATGAGGAGAAGAAAAAGATGATGATTACGATCAGAATGCGCGAGCTTTATAGGGATTTTCTGAAATTGGGGCTCCACGACTCGCGGCCTTTTTGGCCTTCAAACTCCGCGAGTCGCGGAGTTTGAAATTACAGCTCAGATACTTTGGAGTCTTTCTTGCCGACGGATTTATAAATATATATAATATATTAAATAATTATAAGAATTATTTAAATATTATATTATATTTATGTGCATAGTTGATTTGTAATTTTTAGTCCGTTGCGTCAAGCGTTGAGAGTTGACTCATGTCCCGGTTCCGGATTTTCGAACGTCCTTGCGTACAATTTAATATCTTGTACTTTGCGTTTTGAATCTTGTACTCTGGTAATTTCGAGACGTTTCTTATCAATAATTGAAACCTTTTTGATTGTCTTTTGTACTTTTGAGCTTTTTGGTCGTTTGCGTCTTCAATTCGTCGAATCTGTCTTTTGTCTTCACCTTTTATTATTTAAACGAATATCACTAGTAAATAGAACAATTGTAACTAAAAGCTTGTCTTTCTTGAGGAATAATGCTATGAATTATATGTTCGTTTTTAGCATTATCAAATATTCCCACACTTGAGCGTTGCTTGTCCTCAAGCAATATCGTCTTGAAATACTAGAATCACTTCTTTATTCTTCACACTTTGTACATCAGTGATTTCTTTACGGCAGTATAAACAATGGTAGTAACGATATGGTTTACAGTCCCACATGACTATAAAAATTTAGATCCATTAAGGAAATTGGATCTTTTATGAAAACATTTGATCTTTTGAAAATTAAATCTAGTTTTTACCCTAGATAAGTTTTCCGGAATAACCCTTTACCGGTGTTTGCAAAATATTTTTGTGGGTTTGGTGGGTTTCAGATTTGAAAATTTTAGCTCAAAACTTATGGTTTTGTGTCACCCACTTGCTAACCTTGTATTTGGAAAGCAACACGTCCAGTTTACTTGTCCCGTATATTACTTTTCGGTAAACTACCGTCTGGTTGTAAAGGAAAGCATTGAACAAGCAACTGTTAAGGTAATGTCCCCTGACATGCTTTTAATTATGGTCTATAACGTGTCGGACGCAATTACTATCCTTGGTAGGAGCAATAGTAAAGCTCACCCTTATAATTTTTCGGTATGGCACAAGGTCCTGTCTTTGACCACTATGCAACCACCGTTCTTACGGTTGACACCCGATTTGGTTCAGGTGACCTAATGAATTTCAGGTGAATTCCTAGGATTTTACGTTCAATGGTAATGAACGCATTGAAAATAGGGTTTTCAGAAAACAAATCGGTTTGTAATTTTTTTTGATCAAAATATTTTCTCGTTCAAGCTCGAGTTTAGATATCATTGAATTACATGAGTTTGTAATTCTCAATCTTTAAGGTCAATCTCAAGGATTGAGTAATATCTGTCTTAAAAGCTGATTTTTAATCTTTAAGGAGATTATCCTTTCTGGGGATCTGATTCATTAGTCTTATCAAGCTAATTTGCATGGTGCCCCCCCCATTGTACGAGATAAATCCTTCTCATGGTTAGGATAAATCTGACCACTTGGCGACCCTGTTTAATGCTGAGGTCCGTGGATTTCCTGCTGATTTTAGTGATGACTTTTCTGGATTTTTCGTCAACCTACAGCTGGTCTGGACGACAACTTCA
This sequence comes from Rutidosis leptorrhynchoides, assembly GCF_046630445.1. Taxonomy (NCBI): domain Eukaryota; kingdom Viridiplantae; phylum Streptophyta; class Magnoliopsida; order Asterales; family Asteraceae; genus Rutidosis; species Rutidosis leptorrhynchoides. Next base: position 552,733,863 of record NC_092335.1, on the reverse strand, counting down.
TGACCTAAATCAAGAAGCGCGTTTCTTTTTCGGAAGACTTTACTTCCTTTTAATGATGGAATTGATTCATCGTGTAGATCCATCTTTTCTTTTCTTTCATCGGGTAAAACAGTTTAGTTTAGTCCAAAGCAAAAGTATTTTCAGTTATTTGTACAAAAATATGTGATATATGTTTTGAATAAATTGGAGAATTTTCCCACACTTAGTTTCTTTCTTTGCCTTTTTATCGTCCTCTATTCCATTTTAAATGAATTTTAACATTTTGGTTTGTTTCTCAATTTATGTCCTTTCCGAGGTTACAATAATTTCGGTGTTAAAACCTAGTTTTATCGTTCATAAATATGTATAAACATGATTTTGAGTTCATTTAATTGAAAATTTTGAAAAATTTTACTAGAATTGGGTAGTCAGTATATAAGACTAGGGCTGTTCTTTACTATCAGAGAGCACTAGATTCTAATACAACTACTGCTTTACTAGTATTTTTAATGGTAACCAAGTGTATAAAGTAAAAAATTTTAAAATCCGAAAGAATTTAACCCCTTCCCACACTTAAGATATTGCAATGCCCTCATTTGCAAGAAATCAGTAATAATTTAAATTATTGAGGGTGATTTGTGTGAAAATGATTAAATTGTTACCAAAGTTTCCAAATTTATTGGCGTTTGTTTGCTGAATGATAAATGGTGCACATCATTTGTTCATTCCGTCTTGTTGTTATTTCACATATATTTTGCATCTTGTCGTCAAAATTAGTTGCTTTTGCTGAACTTAATGTCAGTCTTTGAAAATGCGTTGTTTTACCCTGTTGTGTACATAAGATAAACTGCAAACATATATACATATTTTTGAAGTTTGGTATATTACCCCACATTCAAAAATTATTAAAATCTAAGAATAAAAGTTAGACAATTATAAAAATGATTACAATATTAACAAAAGTATCATTACAAATTACAAAATAAAAAAAAAACTAAGTATACTAGGGATGATACTGGTACCAATAGAGGTTCCAGGCATAACCATAGGTGCTATAGAATGCTTCGGCAGGGTTATACGTAGGATACGGTGGCTGCATCTCTATAGACCAGGGAGGGAAGATGGGTTTCGGTGTAGGAATATAGTTTCTACCTATATGTTGGCAATGAGCTATGATTTGGTTCTGATGAACTTGCCAATCTTTAAATGCTCTCTGTCTAGCATTTTCGTATTCCTGAGAAGCTATAAACCTTTGCATTTCTTGCATCTCATTTCCCCCTCCTACATTACCTTGCTGTTGGTTTCTCTCAACCTGTGGATGTCTACCATGGTATGGTACTGCGGCGTTATTTCGCCTCTTCAAAACTTTCGCACCATGGTCATTTAAACCTATAGTATCGCGGGGTTCTGGTTCTTCTACTAATAATCCCCCCCGACTTATATCCACACCGAGATATTCAACAATCAAAGTAATAAAAATACCACCTCCTATTATGCTATGCGGTCTCATCCCCCGAACCATAGCTGATAAATAATAACCCACACAATACGGTATACTTACAGCGCTTTGTGGGTCTCGAATACACATATGGTAAAACAAATCCTGTTCATTTACCTTTTCCTTGTTCTTACCCCTTTGTGTAATCGAATTAGCTAAAAACCTATGAATCACTCTTAATTCGGCTCTATCTATATCCAAATAAGAGTAATTTCCCCCTTTGAAACGGTGATGGCTTGTCATTTGACTCCACACACCGTGTGTATCAAAATTTTCATCTATCTTTCTACCGTTTAGTATCAACCCTCTACAATCGGCAGATGCTAACTCCTCAGGCGTATATATACGTAAAGCCTGAGCCATGTCCAGTAAAGACATGTGGCGCATTGAACCGCCTAACAAAAATCTAATAAAAGAACGATCGGTTAAACTATCTACCCGATCATTCAACTCTATACTACACAACAATTCTTCACACCATACTTTATATACAGGTCTACGCATGGTGAATAAACGTACCCAGTCATTAAAAGTAGAATTACCATACCTTTGTACAAGTAATTCCCTAATTGGCCCGGCCAATTCTACAGCTTCTAAGGGTCCCCATTCTATGACCCTCGGTACCTCAACAACCTTAGAATGAAGAGTATGCAAACCCCTTTGATATTTTGGATAATCTATCCAAAGTCTGTCAAATCTCAGGTTCGGGTGCAACTCTTCCAAGTGCATATCAGAAAAGGTCATGACTGGATGAGGTATATCCTGCTTGTAGTAGTTATCCACCTCCTGTTGTTCCGCATTCTCAGCAGGAGCATTGCGGGCTTGGGATGAAGATTCACCCCTTTCAGTCTGCAAAACACATCAAACACAATTTTTGTGCATCCAAATATGCATTAGTGTCAGCAAAATCATCAATCAAAATAATTACAATGACAATATCAATTTATATCAAACTTAAGCTCATTTTCACATTTTTATCAAATCTACACTTTTTCAAATAAGCATATACGAAAATGTTCGCCAAGTTCATAAGCATTCAACTCAAATAACATGTCAAAATAATCATTACTAGCAATTAAACAAGTCTCAAATGGCATTATCTTTCAAAAATCAAGTTCATGAATTTTTAGACTTGAAAAAGTCCACTTTAATTCTCAAAATCATGTTTAGGCTCAAAGTTTGGATCATTTAACTACCTAAACATGTTACACTACTTAATTTAGCAACAATTCATGACAAAAATTGGCCATAACCTGTTTATATCAAAAAGCCCCAAATTTGCTCAAGAACACAAACCCTAGATTACTCTAAATTTGAAGTTTAAGGCTTCTAATCATATTAAATAGCATCAATCTAGGTTATACAAGCATAATACATAAACAATTTAATCATAATTACACTAAAAAGCATCAAAATCAAATTGGGGAAAAAATTGCTCAAGAACACCAAATTTCGGATTAAATGGTGTTTAGTTGTAGAAATTTACCGTTTTTCTTGAGTAATTCCTAGATAGCATCCTTCTCAACATGATTTTAGTAAAAAATTTGGTGATTAACGGTTAAAAATTGTGATTTTGGGGTGTATTTTTCGTTTATTTTCGGCAGTATTTTCGCAGGTTTTTAGTTTTTGTGGTTTGGGGACTGATCTGTTCTGCGGTTATATTTTTTTTCTGATTTTTAGTCCCTCCGCGACTCGCGGTATTTAAACCTCCAAACTCCGCGAGTCGCGGAGTTTGGTATATATATATATATATTTTTTATATAATCTTTAACTTATTAAAACAATTAAGTAATTAATTTTAAAATTTTGTTTCCCTTGTTATTTAGGACGAGGTCGTTTCGGATCGATATCCTAGTCCGTCCCTCGACAAAATTTTAAAATTTGTCTTTTTGTAGCGATTGTTTTAAAAGCTAAGATTTTTGGGTTTTTTTTATTGTTTTTGGCATACTTTAATTCAATAAGATTAAAAATAATGATAATAAAAGTTCTCGTCCCTCTCTCGGGTAAAGCAATTTCGGTTCAAAGACCTAGTCTTCAACTTACGAAGAATTTTAAAAATCATATTTTTAACTTAATGAGATAAAGTAAATTTTTGTTTTTAAATTCACACAATTTAAATATAAAATTCAAAATTCATATTATAAATTCACACCAAACTTATATTAATTTTTCAAATATTTACAATTTTAAATATATTGTTTTTACAATATTAATTTAAAATTTAAATATTAATTTTAAAAACATGGTAAAAATAAAATTAAAAATCTTTTTGTCTTTTTATCCCACTTTAATCAATCAAATATTATCAAAAATATGCGCCCCTCTTTTCGGTAAAGTAATTTCGGTTCCAAAACCTAATTTAACTCATGACGAATTTTTGAAATGTTTTGGGTTGATTGTTTAAAGATATTTATACCTTAAGAATAAACGTTAAATTTCGCAGTGATGTAATAAATTTTTGAATGATATCAATAATTTCGGTCGCCAAACCTAATTTTATTCAATACCAATTTAATACTTTTTAGCGAACAAATTAGCGTTTATTATCAAAAGGTTAAAAATAAAAATAAAAATAAAAACTGTACAGACATACCTGTGAAATAGATTTTTTTAGTTATATGATCTATCTCATTCATAAGATAGTCGGTTTAATTGGTTTTCCATGGCTACATAGGCGTAACCTCGAGCATTTAGTGTCTTTTCTTCTAAACATATGAATGGTCCGTCTCTGCATAAAGTAACAAATTCGGTGTTTGAATAGGTTTGATTATTTGAACATTTACCTCCATGTGACCATTTTTCGCATTTGTGACATCGTTCTAGGTGTCGTGCTCTTCTTTTTGCTGCGGATTTTGATTTTCCTTTACCAAATTGTAACTTATTATCTTCGCATCTGGATTCTTTTCTAACTCCGTCCATTCTTTCTCTGATTACTGATACTAATTCACTCGGTAGTATGTCATTATTACGTTTAGTGATCAAAGCGTGTAGCATTAGACCATGGTTTAGTTCACAGGCAGTCTTCATTTTGTAAAAACCTAAAAAAAAATAAAAATTCAGAATGGGGGGAGAAGACTAGTTCTTTAGGGTCTGCTAGCGAAAGACCATTCGGGTTCCATTTTCGAAAACTACACGAAAACAGACAATCTAACTCTAACAGAAATACATATTATCCTTTAAAGACTTGATTCTCCCCACACTTAGTTAGCTGTGGTGTCGAAATTGTGATTAACTTCGTTGTCGACTTCCATCGGACCATGTATGTAATGTTTAACTCTGTGACCATTAACTTTAAATTCAATCCCATTTGAATTTATTAATTCTATCGTTCCGTATGGGAAAACTCTTTTGACTATGAATGGTCCAGACCATCTTGATTTCAATTTTCCAGGAAATAGCTTGAATCGTGAATTGAAAAGAAGAACTCTGTCTCCTTCCTTAAATTCTTTTGAACTTCTAATTCTTTTATCATGCCATTTCTTTGTTCTCTCTTTATAGATTAACGAATTTTCGTATGCTTCACGTCTTAATTCTTCTAATTCGTTTAGTTGACTTAATCGTAGACGTCCGGCTTCATGTATATCAAGATTACATGTCTTCAAAGCCCAAAATGCTTTGTGTTCAATTTCTACTGGAAGATGACATGCTTTTCCATAAACAAGTCTAAAAGGTGTGGTTCCAATTGGAGTTTTGTAGGCTGTTCTAAAAGCCCAGAGTGCATCCTCCAATTTAATGGACCATTCCTTCGGATTTGATCCTACAGTTTTCTCTAGAATACGTTTTAAAGTTCGGTTGGTATTTTCAACTTGTCCACTTGTTTGTGGATGATATGCGGTGGAGATTTTATGAGTTACTCCATATCTTTTAAGAACTTTCTCAAGTTGATTATTACAGAAATGAGTACCCCGATCACTTATTAAAGCTTTCGGTGTTCCAAACCTTTCAAAAAGACGTTTTAAAAAGTTGACTACAACTCGTGCATCGTTAGTTGGGAGAGCTTGTGCTTCCGCCCATTTAGATACATAATCAATGGCTACGAGTATATATAGATTATTATGAGATTTTGGAAATGGACCCATAAAGTCAATACCCCAAATGTCAAATACTTCACATACTTGGATGACATTTTGTGGCATTTCATCACGTTGACTTATTTTTCCGGCCCTTTGACAAGCATCACAGGATTTGCAAAGAAGGTGTGCGTCTTTGTAAATTGTAGGCCAATAGAATCCAGCATCATAAACTTTTCTTGCTGTTAGTTGAGGCCCATAATGCCCTCCTGTTGGTCCTGTGTGACAATGGTTTAAAATTTTACTAGCTTCATCTCCAAATACACATCGGCGTATTATTCCATCGGGACAACTTTTAAACAGATGTGGATCTTCCCAAAAATAGTGTTTTATATCACTGAAGAATTTCTTTCGTCTTTGGTACGATAATCCTTTTTCAAGGAATCCACAAACCAAGTAGTTTGCATAGTCTGCAAACCATGGGATTTCTTTATAATCTATCTTCAATAGATATTCATCAGGAAAGTTGTCTTGTATGGCTGATTCATTTAGAACTTCTAATTCGGGATTTTCAAGACGAGAAAGATGATCAGCGGCGAGATTTTCTGCTCCTCTTTTATCTCGGATTTCAATATCAAACTCTTGTAAGAGTAAGATCCAACGGATTAATCTTGGTTTAGCATCTTGTTTTGAAAATAGGTATCTAAGAGCAGAATGGTCGGTATAGACCACCGTTTTTGCTAGAACGAGATATGATCGAAATTTGTCAAAAGCAAAGGCAATAGCAAGGAGTTCTTTTTCAATAGTTGTATAGTTCGTTTGTGCTCCTTGTAACGTCTTACTAGCATAATATATAGGTTGAAATCGTTTTTCAATGCTTTGTCCTAAAACGGCTCCCATTGCAAAATCACTTGCATCGCACATTAGTTCAAATGGTAGATTCCAATTTGGTGTTATCATGATCGGTGCATTAGTGAGTTTCTCTTTAAGAATATTAAAAGATTTGATACACTCATCTGAAAAGATGAATAGAGCATCCTTTTCTAGGAGTTTATTCATAGGAGTGGCAATTTTAGAAAAATCTTTTATGAAACGTCGGTAAAAACCGTCATGCCCTAGAAAACTCCTAACTCCTCTAACATTGGTGGGATGTGGAAGTTTAGCAATTACATCTACTTTAGCTCTATCCACTTCAATTCCTTCTTTTGAAATTTTATGTCCAAGAACGATGCCTTCTTTAACCATGAAATGGCATTTCTCCCAATTAAGTACTAGATTTGATTGTTCGCATCTAATTAGCATTCGTTCAAGATTAACTAGACATGATTCAAATGTATCACCGAAGACTGAAAAGTCATCCATGAATACTTCCATGCATTCTTCTATCATGTCGTGAAAAATCGCCATCATACACCTTTGAAAGGTTGCAGGGGCGTTGCAAAGTCCAAATGGCATGCGTTTGTAAGCAAAAGTACCATAAGGGCACGTGAATGTGGTTTTCTCTTGATCTTCGGGTGTTATTGGAATTTGAAAATATCCGGAAAATCCATCTAGAAAACAATAGTAACTATTTCCGGCTAATCTTTCCAACATTTGATCAATGAAAGGTAAGGGAAAGTGATCTTTTCTGGTGGCGTCATTTAATTTTCTATAATCAATACACACATGATGTTCTGCGAGGTGTATATAAAATAGTTTATATTTTACTAGGAAAATACTATTAAATACGATACAATTTTACACAAGATATTTATTTATTTATAGAATGGATATACTTAAACCTTGCTACAACACTTATAGGCAGTGTACCTAATCGTACAGTAGTGTAGTTTTTAGTAAGTCCGGTTCGTTCCACAGGGAAATCTTTAAACAAAGCTCAACACTATATTAGTTTACTTTTATTAAAAATACAAATATATATATATAAGTAATATTATTATTATAAAAGGGGGGTTTTTACCGTTTAATGACCGGTTTGTCGATTTTAAGACTTTAGTCGCAGTTAAAACCTAATGTAAAATATAAAATAAATACAAGACTTAAATTAAAGCGTAAAGTAAATAACGATAATGAAATTGCGAATAATAAAAGTGCGATAAAATAAAATTGCGATAATTAAAAAGTACGATAATTAAAAGTGCGATTAAATAACAATAAATAAAAGTGCGATAATTAGAAGTGCAATTAAATATAAAATAAAGGAAATTAAATATGAAATAAAAGAATTATGCTTATTTAAACTTCCGTAATCATGATGTTTGACGTGTTGATTTTAGTTTTATGCCCATGGGTTAATTGTCCTTTGTCCTGGATTATTTAATATGTCCGTCTGGTTTTTGTCCATAACAGTCCATCAGTCATAAATATAAATTGCAAGTGTCCTTGTCAAATTATTATTATACCCGAAGTTAAATATTCCAACTAATTGGGGATTCGAATTGTAACAAGGTTTTAATACTTTGTTTAATGAATACACCAGGTTATCGACTGCGTGTAAACCAAGGTTTTACTACTTTGTTAACAATTACACCAATTACCCTTGAATGTAATTTCACCCCTGTTTTAATTATTCTAGTGGCTATTAATCCATTCCCGTGTCCGGTTAAATGAACGATTATTCGTACATATAAATACCCCGCCCATCGTGTCCGATCGAGTGTATATGGTAATTCATAGGGACGCCCAATTGTAAATCTTTATATTAACATTAACAAATTTTCATTTAGTTAAACAAATATAAAGCCCATTAATAGCCCATAGTCTAATTTCCACAAGTGTCGTTCTTTTGTCCAAACCCCAATTATGGTACAAAGCCCAATTACCCAATTTTAGTAATTAGCCCAACATCATGATTACTTCGTTTTAAATAAGCATAATAATAACTTAGCTACGAGACATTAATATAAAAAGGTTGAACATAACTTACAATGATTAAAAATAGCGTAGCGTTACACGGACAGAATTTCGACTTACACCCTTACAACATTCGCTAACATACCCTTATTATTAGAATTAAAATTAAAATTAAAATATAAATTATATATATATATATAAGTTTTACGTATGAATGAGGAAGAAAAGATGATGATATTTTGATCAGAATTCGGTTTGCTTTATAGGCAGAGTTGAAATTTGGGGCTCCGCGACTCGCGGCAAAAGCCTCTTCAAACTCCGCGAGTCGCGGAGGATGAATTTACAGCTCACACCCTTGGAGTTTCTCTGCCGACGGTTTTTAATATATATATATAATATATATATAATTAATATAATTAATTATATATTATATTATATTTATATACATAGTTAACTTGTAATTTTTAGTCCGTTGCGTCGAGAGTTAAGAGTTGACTCTGGTCCCGGTTCCGGATTTTCGAACGTCCTTGCGTACAATTTTATATTTTGTACTTTGCGTTTTGAATCTTGTACTCTTGTAATTTCGAGACGTTTCTTATCAATAATTGGAACCTTTTTGATTGTCTTTTGTACTTTTGAGCTTTTTGGTCGTTTGCGTCTTCAATTCGTCGAATCTGTCTTTTGTCTTCACCTTTTATTATTTAAACGAATATCACTTGTAAATAGAACAATTGCAACTAAAAGCTTGTCTTTCTTGAGGAATAATGCTATGAAATATATGTTCGTTTTTAGCATTATCAAATATTCCCACACTTGAGCGTTGCTTGTCCTCAAGCAATATCGTCTTGAAATACTAGAATCACTTCTTTATTCTTCACACTTTGTACATCAGTGATTTCTATACGGCGGTATAAACAATGGTAGTAACGATATGGTTTACAGTCCCACATGACTATAAAAATTTAGATCCATTAAGGAAATTGGATCTTTATGAAAACATTTGATCTTTTGAAAATTAAATCTAGTTTTTACCCTAGATAAGTTTTCCGGAATAACCCTTTACCGGTGTTTGCAAAATATTTTTGTGGGTTTGGTGGGTTTCAGATTTGAAAATTTTAGCTCAAAACTTGCGGTTTTGTGTCACCCACTTGCTAACCTTGTATTTGGAAAGCAACACGTCCAGTTTACTTGTTCCGTATATTACCTTTCGGCAAACTACCGTCCGGTTGTAAAGGAAAGCGTTGAACAAGCAACTGTTAAGGCAATGTCCCGTGACATGCTTTTGATTATGGTCTATAACGTGTCGGACGCAATTACTATCCTTGGTAGGAGCAATAGTAAAGCTCACCTTTATAATTTTTCGGTATGGCACAAGGTCATGTCTTTGACCATGCTATGCAACCACCGTTCTTACGGTTGACACCCGATTTAGTTCAGGTGACCTAATGAATTCCAGGTGAATTCCTAGGATTTTACGTTCAATGGTAATGAACGCATTGAAAATAGGGTTTTCAGAAAACAAATCGGTTTATAATTTTGATCAAAATATTTTCTCGTTTAAGCTCGAGTTTAGATATCATTGAATTCCATGAGTTTGTAATTCTCAATCTTTAAGGTCAATCTCTAGGATTGAGTAATATCAGTCTTAAAAGCTGATTTTTAATCTTTAAGGAGATTATCCTTTCTGGGGATCTGATTCATTAGTCTTATCCAGCTAATTTGCATGGTGCCCCCCATTGTACGAGATAAATCCTTCTCATGGTTAGGATAAATCTGACCACTTGGCGACCCTGTTTGATGCTGAGGTCCGTGGATTTCCTGCTGATTTTAGAGATGACTTTTCTAGATTTTTCGTCAACCTACAGCTGGTCTGGACGACAACTTCATGACCTAAATCAAGAAGCGCGTGTCTTTTTCGGAAGACTTTACTTCCTTTTAATGATGGAATTGATTCATCGTGTAGATCCATCTTTTCTTTTCTTTCATCGGGTAAAACAGTTTAGTTTAGTCCAAAGCAAAAGTATTTTCAGTTATTTGTTACAGATATATGTGACATATGTTTAAAATAACTTGGTAAATTTTCCCACACTTGGCTTTTATTTTCCTTTTTATCGTCCTCTATTCCATTTTAAATGAATTTTAACATTTTAGTTTGTTTCTCAATTTATGTCCTTTCGGAGGTAACAATAATTTCGGTGTTAAAACCTAGTTTTATCGTTCATAAATATGTATAAACATGATTTTGAATTCATTTAATTGAAAATTTTGAAAAATTTTACTAGAATTGGGTAGTCAGTATATAAGACTAGGGCTGTTCTTTTTTATCAGAGAGCACTAGATTCTAATACAACTACTGCTTTACTAGTATTTTTAATGGTAACCAAGTGTATAAAGTAAAAAATGTTAAAACCCGAAAGAATTTAACCCCTTCCCACACTTAAGATCTTGCAATGCCCTCATTTGCAAGAAATCAGTAACAATTTAAATTATTGAGGGTGATTTGTGTGAAAATGATTAAATTTTTACCAAAGTTTCCAAATATATTGGCGTTTGTTTGCTGAATGATAAATGGTGCACCTCATTTGTTCATTCCGTCTTGTTGTTATTTCACATATATTTTGCATCTTGTCGTCAAAATTAGTTGCTTTTGCTGAACTTAATGCCAGTCTTTGAAAATGCGTTGTTTTACCCTGTTGTGTACATAAGATAAACTGCAAACATATATACATATTTTTGAAGTTTGGTATATTACCCCACGTTCAAAAATTATTAAAATCTAAGAATAAAAGTTAGATAATTATAAAAATGATTACAATATTAACAAAAATATTAAATGTATCAATAATTACAAATTACAAAATAAAAAAAAAAATAAGTATACTAAGGATGATATTGGTACCAATAGGGGTTCCAGGCATAACCATAAGTGCTATAGAATGCTTCGGCAGGATCATACGTAGGATATGGTGGCTGCATCTCTATCGACCAAGGAGGGAAGACGGGTTTCGGTGTAGGAATATAGTTTCTACCTATATGTTGGCAATGAGCTATGATCTGGTTCTGATGAACTTGCCAATCTTCACTAGCATTTTCGTATTCCTGAGAAGCTATAAACCTATGCATTTCTTGCATCTCATTCCCCCCTCCTACATTACCTTGCTCCTGGTTTCTCTCCACCTGTGGATGTCTACCATGGTATCGTACTGCGGCGTTATTTCACCTCTTCAAAACTTTCGCACCATGGTATACATTTAAACCTATAGTATCGCGGGGTTCCGGTTCTTCTACTAATAATCCCCCCCGACTTATATCCACACCGAGATATTCACCAATCAAAGTAATAAAAATACCACCTCCTATTATGCTATGTGGTCGCATCCCCCGAACCATAGCTGATAAATAATAACCCACACAATATGGTATACTTACAGCGCTTTGTGGGTCTCGAATACACATATGGTAAAACAAATCTTGTTCATTTACTTTTTCTTTGTTCTTACCCCTTTGTGTAATCGAATTAGCTAAAAACCTATGTATCACTCTTAATTCGGCTCTATCTATATCCAAATAAGAGTAGTTTCCCCCTTTGAAACGGTGATGGCTTGTCATTTGACTCCACACACCGTGTGTATCAAAATTCTCATCTATCTTTCTACCGTTTAGTATCAATCCTCTACAATCGGCAGACGCTAATTCCTCAGGCGTATATATACGTAAAGCCTGAGCCATGTCCAGTAAAGACATGTGGCGCATCGAACCGCCTAACAAAAATCTAATAAAAGAACGATCGGTTAAACTAGCTACCCGATCATTCAACTCTATACTACATAACAACTCTTCACACCATACTTTATATACAGGTCTGCGTATGGTGAATAAACATATCCAGTCATTAAAAGAAGAATTACCATACCTCTGTACAAGTAATTCCCTAATTGGCCCGGCCAATTCTACAGCTTCTAAGGGTCCCCATTCTATGACCCTCGGTACCTCAACAACCTTAGAGTGAAGAGTATGCAAACCCCGTTGATATTTTGGATAATCTATCCAAAGTCTGTCAAATCTCAGGTTCGGGTGCAACTCTTCCAAGTGCATATCGGAAAAAGTCATGACTGGATGAGGTACATCCTGCTTGTAGTAGTTATCTACCTCCTGTTGTTCCAAATTCTCGGCAGGAGCATTACGGGCTTGGGATGAAGATTCACCCCTTTCATTCTGCAAAACACATCAAACACAAATTTTGTGCATCCAAATATGCATTAGTGTCAGCAAAATCATCAATCAAAATAATTACAATGACATTATCAATTTATATCAAACTTAAGCTTATTTTCACATTTTTATCAAATCTACACTTTTTCAAATAAGCATATACGAAAATTTTCGCCAAGTTCATAAGCATTCAACTCAAATAACATGTCAAAATAATCATTACTAGCAATTAAACAAGTCTCAAATGGCATTATCTTTCAAAAATCAAGTTCATGAATTTTAGACTTGAAAAAGTCCACTTTAATTCTCAAAATCATGTTTAGGCTCAAAGTTTGGATCATTTAACTACCTAGACATGTTACACTACTCAATTTAGCAACAATTCATGACAAAAATCGGCCATAACCTGTTTATATCAAAAGCCCCAAATTTGCTCAAGAACACAAACCCTAGATTACTCAAAATTTGAAGTTTTAGGCTTCTAATCATGTTAAACAGCATCAATCTAGGTTATACAAGCATAATACATAAACAATTTAAGCCTAATTACACTAAAAAGCATCAAAATCAAATTGGGGAAAAAAAAATAGCTCAAGAACACCTAATTTCGAATTAATGGTGTTTAGGTGTAGAAATTTACCGTTTTTCTTGAGTAATTCTTAGATAGCATCCTTCTCAACATGATTTTAGCAAAAAATTTGGTGATTAACGGTTAAAAATTGGGATTTTTGGGGGTGTTTTTCGGGTTTTTTCGTGGGTTTTCGCTGTTATTTTTCGCAGTGTTTTGTGTGGGGGAGTTGGGACTGATCTGTTGTTTAGTTATATTTTTTTTCCGGTTTTTAGTCTCTCCGCGAGTCGCGGAGATTTTCCTTTCAAACTCCGCGAGTCGCGGAGTTTGCTCTTTTTTTTTTTTTTTTTTTTTTTTTTTTTAATAATAATCATTAACTTATTAAAACAATTTAGTAATTAATTTTAAAATTTTGTTTCCCTTGTTATTTAGGACGAGGTCGTTTCGGATCGATGTCCTAGTCCGTCCTTCGACAAAATTTTAAAATTTGTCTTTTTGTAGCGATTGTTTTAAAAGCTAAGATTTTTGGGTTTTTTAATGTTTTTGGCATACTTTAAATCAATAAGATTAAAAATAATGATAATAAAAGTTCTCGTCCCTTCTTTGGGTAAAGCAATTTCGGTTCAAAGACCTAGTCTTCAACTTACGACGAATTTTAAAAATCATATTCTTAACTTAATGAGATAAAGTAAATTTTTGTTTTTAAATTCACACAACTTAAATATAAAATTCAAAATTAATATTAAAAATTCACACCAAACTTAAAATTTGAAATGCATAAAATTAAAAATTCATATTTTAAAAATTAAAAATTCACACCAAACTTAATTTAAAAATTTATAAATTCATATCAAACTTATATTAATTTTTCAAATATTTACAATTTTAAATATATTGTTTTTACAGAGTTTACAATATTAATTTAAGATTTAAATATTAATTTTAAATATGGTAAAAATAAAATTAAAAATCTTTTTGTCTTTTTATCCCACTTTAATCAATCAAATATTATCAAAAATATGCGCCCCTCTTTTCGGTAAAGTAATTTCGGTTCCAAGACCTAATTTAACTCATGACGAATTTTTGAAATATTTTGAGTTGATTGATTAAAGATATTTATACCTTAAGAATAAACGTTAAATTTCGCAGTGATGTAATAAATTTTTGAATGATATCAATAATTTCGGTCGCCAAACCTAATTTTATTTAATACCAATTTAATACTTTTTAGCGAACAAATTAGCGTTTATTATCAAAAGGTTAAAAATAAAAATAAAAATAAAAACTGTACAGACATACCTGTGAAATAGATTTCTTAGTTATATGATCTATTCCATTCATAAGATAGTCGGTTTAATTGATTTTCCATGGCTACATAGGCGTAACCTCGAGCATTCAGTGTCTTTTCTTCTAAACATATGAACGGTCCGTCTCTGCATAAAGTAACAAATTCGGTATTTGAATAGGTTTGATTATTTGAACATTTACCTCCATGTGACCATTTTCCGCATTTGTGACATCTTTCTAGGTGTCGTGCTCTTCTTTTCGCTGCGGATTTTGATTTTCCTTTACCAAATTATAACTTATTATCTTCGCATCTGGATCCTTTTCTAACTCCGTCCATTCTTTCTCTAATTACTGATACTAATTCACTCGGTAGTATGTCATTATTACGTTTAGTGATCAAAGCGTGTAGCATTAGACCATGGTTTAGTTCACAGGCAGTCTTCATTTCGTAAAAACCTAAAAAAATAAAAATTCAGAATGGGGGGAGAAGACTAGTTCTTTAGGGTCTGCTAGGGAAAGACCATACGTGTTCCATTTTCGAGAACTACACGAAAACAGACAATCTAACTCTAACAGAAATACATATTATCCTTTAAAGACTTGATTCTCCCCACACTTAGTTAGCTGTGGTGTCGAAATTGTGATTAACTTCGTTGTCGACTTCCATCGGACCATGTATGTAATGTTTAACTCTGTGACCATTAACTTTAAATTCAATCCCATTTGAATTTATCAATTCTATCGTTCCGTATGGGAAAACTCTTTTGACTATGAATGGCCCAGACCATCTTGATTTCAATTTTCCAGGAAATAGCTTGAATCGTGAATTGAAAAGAAGAACTCTGTCTCCTTCTTTAAATTCTTTTGAACTTCTGATTCTTTTATCATGCCATTTCTTCGTTCTTTCTTTATAGATTAACGAATTTTTGTATGCTTCATGTCTTAATTCTTCTAATTCGTTTAGTTGACTTAATCGTAGACGTCCGGCTTCATGTAAATCAAGATTACATGTCTTCAAAGCCCAAAATGCTTTGTGTTCAATTTCTACTGGAAGATGACATGCTTTTCCATAAACAAGTCTAAAAGGTGTGGTTCCAATTGGAGTTTTGTAGGCTGTTCTAAAAGCCCAGAGTGCATCCTCCAATTTAATGGACCATTCCTTCGGATTTGATCCTACGGTTTTCTCTAGAATACGTTTTAAAGCTCGGTTGGTATTTTCAACTTGTCCACTTGTTTGTGGATGATATGCGGTGGAGATTTTATGAGTTACTCCATATCTTTTAAGAACTTTCTCAAGTTGATTATTACAGAAATGAGTACCCCGATCACTTATTAAAGCTTTCGGTGTTCCAAACCTTGTAAAAAGACGTTTTAAAAAGTTGACTACAACTCGTGCATCGTTAGTTGGGAGAGCTTGTGCTTCCGCCCATTTAGATACATAATCAATGGCTACGAGTATATATAGATTATTATGAGATTTTGGAAATGGACCCATAAAGTCAATACCCCAAATGTCAAATACTTCACATACTTGGATGATATTTTGTGGCATTTCATCACGTTGACTTATTTTTCCGGCCCTTTGACATGCATCACAGGATTTGCAAAGAAGGTGTGCGTCTTTGTAAATTGTAGGCCAATAGAATCCAGCTTCATAGACTTTTCTTGCTGTTAGTTGAGGCCCATAATGCCCTCCTGTTGGTCCTGTGTGACAATGGTTTAAAATTTTACTAGCTTCATCTCCAAATACACATCGGCGTATTATTCCATCGGGACAACTTTTAAACAGATGTGGATCTTCCCAGAAATAGTGTTTTATATCACTGAAGAATTTCTTTCGTCTTTGGTACGATAATCCTTTTTCAAGGAATCCACAAACTAAGTAGTTTGCATAGTCTGCAAACCATGGGATTTCTTTATAATCTATCTTCAATAGATATTCATCAGGAAAGTTGTCTTGTATGGCCGATTCATTTAGAACTTCTAATTCGGGATTTTCAAGACGAGAAAGATGATCAGCGGCGAGATTTTCTGCTCCTCTTTTATCTCGGATTTCAATATCAAACTCTTGTAAGAGTAAGATCCAACGGATTAATCTTGGTTTAGCATCTTGTTTTGAAAATAGGTATCTAAGAGCAGAATGGTCGGTATAGACCACCGTTTTTGCTAGAACGAGATATGATCGAAATTTGTCAAAAGCAAAGACAATAGCAAGGAGTTCTTTTTCAGTAGTTGTATAGTTTGTTTGTGATCCTTGTAACGTCTTACTAGCATAATATATAGGTTGAAATCGTTTTTCAATCCTTTGTCCTAAAACGGCTCCCATTGCAAAATCACTTGCATCGCACATTAGTTCAAATGGTAGATTCCAATTTGGTGTTATCATGATCGGTGCATTAGTGAGTTTTTCTTTAAGAATATTAAAAGATTTGATACACTCATCTGAAAAGATGAATGGCGCATCCTTTTCTAGGAGTTTATTCATAGGAGTGGCAATTTTAGAAAAAATCTTTTATGAAACGTCGGTAAAAACCGGCATGCCCTAGAAAACTCCTAACTCCTCTAACATTGGTGGGATGTGGAAGTTTAGCAATTACATCTACTTTAGCTCTATCCACTTCAATTCCTTCTTTTGAAATTTTATGTCCAAGAACGATGCCTTCTTTAACCATGAAATGGCATTTCTCCCAATTAAGTACTAGATTTGATTTTTCGCATCTAATTAGCATTCGTTCCAGATTAACTAGACATGATTTAAATGTATCATCGAAGACTGAAAAGTCATCCATGAAAACTTCCATGCATTCTTCTATCATGTCATGAAAAATCGCCATCATACACCTTTGAAAGGTTGCAGGGGCGTTGCAAAGTCCAAATGGCATGCGTTTGTAAGCAAAAGTACCATAAGGGCACGTGAATGTGGTTTTCTCTTGATCTTCGGGTGCTATTGGAATTTGAAAATATCCGGAAAATCCATCTAGAAAACAATAGTAACTATTTCCGGCTAATCTTTCCAACATTTGATCTATGAAAGGTAAGGGAAAGTGATCTTTTCTGGTGGCGTCATTTAATTTTCTATAATCAATACATACACGCCATCCTGTTACAGTCCTAGTAGGAATAAGCTCATTTTTCTCATTTGTAATGACAGTCATGCCACCCTTCTTAGGCACGCATTGAACTGGGCTTACCCATGGACTATCAGAGATTGGATAAATTAAACCTGCATCTAGCAGTTTAATAATCTCTTTCTTAACTACATCTTGCATATTAGGATTTAGTCTTCGTTGGCGTTGCACATACGTTTTATGACCTTCTTCCATAAGGATTTTATGTGTGCAATACGAAGGACTTATTCCTTTAATATCATGAATCTTCCATGCAATGGCTGGTTTATGAGCTTTCAACACAGAAATGAGTTGTGATTTCTCATTTTCAGTAAGAGAAGACGATATTATTACAGGTAATTCAGATTCACCATGTAAATAAGCGTATTCCAAATGGTTTGGAAGTGGCTTTAACTCTAATTTCGGAGGTTCTTCTATCGATGATTTATATCGATATCTGTCTTCTTCTTTTAGCATTTGAATTTCTTCTGTTGTTGGTTCATATCCATTAGCTATAAGTGTAGCTAACATTTCAGCTTCATCAATTGGTTCATTACCTTCTCCTAAAGAACATTCTCCTGTTCCTTGTAATTCTGGAAATTCTTCTAATAATTCTGCATGTGCATCTATAGTTTGAATATAATAACATGTATCATCTGCAGATTGCGGTTGTTGCATTGCTCTATCAACTGAAAAGGTAACACTCTCATCCTCTATACTTAGGGTCAGTTTCTTACCGAACACGTCTATCATTGCTTTAGCCGTGTTTAAGAATGGTCTTCCTAATATGAGAGGAACTTGAGAATCTTCTTCCATGTCCAAAACAACAAAATCTACTGGAAATACTAAAGTACCAACTTTAACTAGCATGTTCTCCATTATCCCTCTAGGATATTTTATTGATCTATCGGCTAGTTGTATGCTTATTCTTGTTGGTTTCAATTCTCCAAGGTCTAGTTTAGCGTATAGTGAATACGGCATTAGATTTATACTAGCACCTAAGTCTGCCAATGCTTCTATTGAACTAAGACTACCCAGAAAACATGGAATTGTGAAACTTCCTGGATCAGATAATTTTTCTGGTATCTTATTCAACAGCACTGCTGAACAATTTGCATTCATAGTGACAGCCGAGAGTTCTTCCATTTTCTTTCTATTTGAGATTAGATCTTTCAAGAATTTAGCATATCTTGGCATTCCTGAAATCACATCAATGAAAGGAAGATTTACATTTATCTGTTTAAACATATCCAAGAATTTGGATTGCTCGGCTTCAAGTTTTTCTTTCTTCATTTTACTCGGGTAAGGAAGTGGTGGTTGGTATGGTTTAACATAAGGTTTATCCTTAACTGTGTTATCTTCATTAACCTTTTCAACTACCGGTTCTTTTTCCTTATCTTGATCAGGTTGTGGTTCTTGTGGAGTAGGAATAGTTTCATCAGAAGTTACAGGTATTTCAGGTGGTTTAAGTGTTGTACCACTTCTTGTGGTAATAGCTTTAGCTGTTTCATTCCGGGGGTTAGCGTTTGTATCACTAGGTAGACTTCCCGGTTTTCTTTCACCTATTAACCTTGCTAGGTTACTTACTTCTTGTTCCAGATTTTGAATAGAAGCTTGTTGATTTCTAAATGCTTGAGCATTTTGTTCATTGGTTTGTTTCTGAGATGTGAAAAACTGCGTTTGAGTTTCAACTAGCTTCGTCATCATATCTTCTAAATTCGGCTTTTTATCATCGGTTTGTTGTGGTGGTTTGTTTTGAAAATTTGGTCTTTGCTGATTGTAAGTATTATTGGATACTTGTTGATTGCTAGGACCTTGTTGGTTGTTGTATGGAATATTTCGGTTATAATTCTGGTTTTGATTGTAAATCGGTCTTGGCGGTTGATAATTATTCTGATAATTATTTCCAGGCCTTTGGTTTATGTATGAAATATTCTCTCTTTGTTCCATTGTTAATTCAATACTGAGACAATCTTTTGTCAAATGTGGTCCTCCACACTGCTCACAACTAATTCGTATTGAGTGAATATCCTTAGTCATCTTTTCCATTCGTCTCTCGAAAGCATCTATCTTTGCCGAAATGGAATCTAAGTCATGGCTAGAATCGGCTCTAGCTGCTTTAGATGATCTAATGATATCTTTTTCTTGGTGCCACTCATGTGAGTGGGAAGCAGTATTATCAATAATTTTGTAAGCATCAGTTTCGGTTTTCTTCATAATAGAACCACCAGCTGCTATATCTATGTCTTTTCTTGTAGTGATGTCGCATCCTCGGTAGAATATTTGTACTATTTGACAGGTGTCTAAACCATGTTGCGGACATCCTCTTAACAACTTTCCATATCTTGTCCACGCCTCATATAGAGTTTCATTTGGCTTCTGTGTGAACGTAACAATTTCTGCTTGAAGTCTTACGGCTTTAGATGCAGGAAAGAATTGTTTAAGAAATTTGTCAACTAAAACATCCCATGTATCAATCGCCCCTTCAGGTAACGATTCCAACCAATCTTTGGCTTCTCCCTTTAAAGTCCAGGGAAATAACATGAGATATATCTGTTCATCCTCCACTTCTCGGATTTTAAATAGTGTGCAGATTCTATTAAAGGTACGTAGATGTTCATTTGGATCTTCCTTCGGCGCACCACTAAATTGGCATTGATTAGTCACCATGTGTAGAATTTGTCCTTTGATTTCATAATCTGGCGCATTAATGTCTGGATGAGTAATTGCGTGACCTTGGCCAGTGCGTTTAGCTCTCATTCGGTCTTCCATACTTAAAGGTTCCAGATTCTCCATAATTGAATTTGTTGAATCGGTATCACTAGATGATTCTGATTTAATGGTTCGTTCCTCAACAATCTCTATTTGAATGATTGGTGGTTCCGGAGGAAAGTTTAATGGTTCAGGATCTACGAACCGTTCCTGAATATTCTCCGGATTCTCAATTGTGAGGTCGGGTTCAAAAAATGGATTATCGGAAATTTGAACTGAAGTACTTGGTCGACTGGATGATGATTCTAAAGAAAAATCAACGGCGGTTATATTTGTTAAACGATGTCTTGATCGAGTTACAGGTGGTGAACGTACAAAAGGTGATGAACGTCTTGCTCGGTGCATTCACTGAATATCCTATTAGTTTTTAAAAGGAAAGAAAAATTATAATAAGTTATCCAATCAATAGACTTTTCTGATTTTGCCCACGTTTTGAATAGCCAAAAGATGCAGCAGAGGGGCAGGATTCGTTTGGTCTCAATATAATTGAGGACTGTTTGGCTCCAATAACCCGGTCCACGTACAAATCCAACTATTACTACGAACCAGAAAATTTTGATGTCTATTAATTTAACCACTTAAAATAAATTTTCGTAATTTTAAGAAATTTAGATAAGAAGTAGAAAAAATTCTAAGTCCTAAAAACTAGAATAGCGAGAAATAAGAGAGAAAAAGAGTTCGTCGCAAAAGGTCGAAAAAGAAAACAAAATGGTTGAAAAATAAAAGGTGACGGAAAAAAAATAAAAGAAACTTATAAAAACTTAAAAATACTTGACTAACCTAACCTTATTACTACAACTAACTTAAAATTATAATCGTAAATTGAAATTACAAATTGGAATGATAATTGATACATAGTAAAAGGTCTAAAAATATTAAAGCTTACAAGGAAAAACTAAATCCCAAATGGAAATAACTTAAAAAGAAACTTAAAAGTGCGTCGCAAAATTCTAAAGCACCTAAATCTTAGTCTAAAGAAAAAGCACTTAAGGAATTCTACGGCAAAGCTTAAAAATCTAGGAGTAAAAATAACTATTGCAAAAACTAAGTTTAAAATTAAATATGAGCTAAAAATACAAATATTACGCTACAACGATTAAAAAGGGACAAAATATAAAAATATACAAAAAGTTGTAAAAAGTACAATTTTTATAAAAATATTATTTTTATATTATTTATTTAATAAAACTACTAATTTTACAATTTAATAAAACTAATTAATACTAAATACATAAAGTAAATAAAAAGTAAAAATAAAAATAAAACTAATAATAATAATAATAATAATTAGGTTTAAATAATAATAATAATTAAAAATAACCCGTAATTAATGCAGATTTAGGGTTTTTTGTCGCCTGTCAGAAAGGCTCCGCGAGTCGCGGCAATTAAAGCTTTAAACCCCGCGAGTCGCGGGGTTCAGAAATTCAGTTGACAGGTTTGAATTTTTTACGCGTTTTTATATTTTTTTTTTCTGTTTTCTGTTTTTAAATAAATAAAAGATTTTAAAATAAAACTTATATTTTTATAAACTAAAATAAAAATAAAGAAACTTATAAAACTTAAATATTTAACAAAATCTTAAAAATACTTATATTTTTGTTTTTCTTTTTATATTTTCGAATTTTTAAAACGTATTTTTACAAAAACGACTTTTAATAAAAGTAACTAAAAATCTTTTTTTTTTTTTTATATTAGCGTTGCGCTTCCGGCGTTTAAGATAGATCCCCGGCAGCGGCGCCAAAAATACTTGATGTTCTGCGAGGTGTATATAAAATAGTTTATATTTTACTAGGAAAATACTATTAAATACGATACAATTTTACACAAGATATTTATTTATTTATAGAATGGATATACTTAAACCTTGCTACAACACTTATAGGCAGTGTACCTAATCGTACAGTAGTGTAGTTTTTAGTAAGTCCGGTTCGTTCCACAGGGAAATCTTTAAACAAAGCTCAACACTATATTAGTTTACTTTTATTAAAAATACAAATATATATATAAGTAATATTATTATTATAAAAGGGGGGGTTTTTACCGTTTAATGACCGGTTTGTCGATTTTAAGACTTTAGTCGCAGTTAAAACCTAATGTAAAATATAAAATAAATACAAGACTTAAATTAAAGCGTAAAGTAAATAACGATAATGAAATTGCGAATAATAAAAGTGCGATAAAATAAAATTGCGATAATTAAAAAGTACGATAATTAAAAGTGCGATTAAATAACAATAAATAAAAGTGCGATAATTAGAAGTGCAATTAAATATAAAATAAAGGAAATTTAATATGAAATAAAAGAATTATGCTTATTTAAACTTCCGTAATCATGATGTTTGACGTGTTGATTTTAGTTTTATGCCCATGGGTTAATTGTCCTTTGTCCTGGATTATTTAATATGTCCGTCTGGTTTTTGTCCATAACAGTCCATCAGTCATAAATATAAATTGCAAGTGTCCTTGTCAAATTATTATTATACCCGAAGTTAAATATTCCAACTAATTGGGGATTCGAATTGTAACAAGGTTTTAATACTTTGTTTAATGAATACACCAGGTTATCGACTGCGTGTAAACCAAGGTTTTACTACTTTGTTAACAATTACACCAATTACCCTTGAATGTAATTTCACCCCTGTTTTAATTATTCTAGTGGCTATTAATCCATTCCCGTGTCCGGTTAAATGAACGATTATTCGTACATATAAATACCCCGCCCATTGTGTCCGATCGAGTGTATATGGTAATTCATAGGGACGCCCAATTGTAAATCTTTATATTAACATTAACAAATTTTCATTTAGTTAAACAAATATAAAGCCCATTAATAGCCCATAGTCTAATTTCCACAAGTGTCGTTCTTTTGTCCAAACCCCAATTATGGTACAAAGCCCAATTACCCAATTTTAGTAATTAGCCCAACATCATGATTACTTCGTTTTAAATAAGCATAATAATAACTTAGCTACGAGACATTAATATAAAAAGGTTGAACATAACTTACAATGATTAAAAATAGCGTAGCGTTACACGGACAGAATTTCGACTTACACCCTTACAACATTCGCTAACATACCCTTATTATTAGAATTAAAATTAAAATTAAAATATAAATTATATATATATATATATAAGTTTTACGTATGAATGAGGAAGAAAAGATGATGATATTTTGATCAGAATTCGGTTTGCTTTATAGGCAGAGTTGAAATTTGGGGCTCCGCGACTCGCGGCAAAAGCCTCTTCAAACTCCGCGAGTCGCGGAGGATGAATTTACAGCTCACACCCTTGGAGTTTCTCTGCCGACGGTTTTTAATATATATATATAATATATATATAATTAATATAATTAATTATATATTATATTATATTTATATACATAGTTAACTTGTAATTTTTAGTCCGTTACGTCGAGCGTTAAGAGTTGACTCTGGTCCCGGTTCCGGATTTTCGAACGTCCTTGCGTACAATTTTATATTTTGTACTTTGCGTTTTGAATCTTGTACTCTTGTAATTTCGAGACGTTTCTTATCAATAATTGGAACCTTTTTGATTGTCTTTTGTACTTTTGAGCTTTTTGGTCGTTTGCGTCTTCAATTCGTCGAATCTGTCTTTTGTCTTCACCTTTTATTATTTAAACGAATATCACTTGTAAATAGAACAATTGCAACTAAAAGCTTGTCTTTCTTGAGGAATAATGATATGAAATATATGTTCGTTTTTAGCATTATCAACACACGCCATCCTGAATCAGTCCTAGTAGGAATAAGCTCATTTTTCTCATTTGTAATGACAGTCATGCCACCCTTCTTAGGTACGCATTGAACTGGGCTTACCCATGGACTATCAGAAATTGGATATATCAAACCTGCATCTAGCAGTTTAATAATCTCTTTCTTAACTACATCTTGCATATTAGGATTTAGTCTTCGTTGGCGTTGCACATACATTTTATGACCTTCTTCCATAAGGATTTTATGTGTGCAATACGAAGGACTTATTCCTTTAATATCATGAATCTTCCATGCAATGGCTGGTTTATGAGCTTTCAACACAGAAATGAGTTGTGATTTCTCATTTTCAGTAAGAGAAGACGATATTATTACAGGTAATTCAGATTCACCATGTAAATAAGCGTATTCCAAATGGTTTGGAAGTGGCTTTAACTCTAATTTCGGAGGTTCTTCTATCTATGATTTATATCGATATTTGTCTTCTTCTTTTAGCATTTGAATTTCTTCTGTTGTTGGTTCATATCCATTAACTATAAGTGTAGCTAACATTTCAGCTTCATCAATTGGTTCATTACCTTCTCCTAAAGAACATTCTCCTGTTCCTTGTAATTCTGGAAATTCTTCTAATAATTCTGCATGTGCATCTATAGTTTGAATATAATAACATGTATCATCTGTAGGTTGTGGTTGTTGCATTGCTCTATTAACTGAAAAGGTAACACTCTCATCCTCTATACTTAGGGTTAATTTCTTACCGAACACGTCTATCATTGCTTTAGCCGTGTTTAAGAATGGTCTTCCTAATATGAGAGGAACTTGAGAATCTTCTTCCATGTCCAGAACAACAAAATCTACTGGAAATACTAAAGTACCAACTTTAACTAGCATGTTCTCCATTATCCCTCTAGGATATTTTATTGATCTATCGGCTAGTTGTATGCTTATTCTGGTTGGTTTCAATTCTCCAAGGTCTAGTTTAGTGTATAGTGAATACGGCATTAAATTTATACTAGCACCTAAGTCTGCCAATGCTTCTATTGAACTAAGACTACCCAGAAAACATGGAATTGTGAAACTTCCTGGATCAGATAGTTTTTCTGGTATCTTATTCAACAGCACTGCTGAACAATTAGCATTCATAGTAACAGCCGAGAGTTCTTCCATTTTCTTTCTATTTGAGATTAGATCTTTCAAGAATTTAGCATATCTAGGCATTCCTGAAATCACATCAATGAAAGGAAGATTTACATTTATCTGTTTAAACATATCCAAGAATTTAGATTGCTCGGCTTCAAGTTTTTCTTTCTTCATTTTACTCGGGTAAGGAAGTGGTGGTTGGTATGGTTTAACATAAGGTTTAGCCTTAACTGTGTTATCTTCATTAACCTTTTCAACTACCGGTTCTTTTTCCTTATCTTGATCAGGTTGTGGTTCTTGTGGAGTAGGAATAGTTTCATCAGAAGTTACAGGTATTTCCGGTGGTTTAAGTGTTGTACCACTTCTTGTAGTAATGGATTTAGCTGTTTCATTCCGGGGGTTAGCATTTGTATCATTAGGTAGACTTCCCGGTTTTCTTTCACCTATTAACCTTGCTAGGTTACTTACTTCTTGTTCTAGATTTTGAATAGAAGCTTGTTGATTTCTAAATGCTTGAGCATTTTGTTCATTGGTTTGTTTTTGAGATGTGAAAAACTGCGTTTGAGTTTCAACTAGCTTCGTCATCATATCTTCTAAATTCGGCTTTTTATCATTGATTTGTTGTGGTGGTTTGTTCTGAAAATTAGGTCTTTGCTGATTGTAAGTATTATTGGATACTTGTTGATTGCTAGGACCTTGTTGGTTGTTTTATGGAATATTTCGGTTATAATTCTGGTTTTGATTGTAAATCGGTCTTGGCGGTTGATAATTATTCTGATAATTATTTCCAGGCCTTTGGTTTATGTATGAAATATTCTCTCTTTGTTCCATTGTTAATTCAATACTGAGACAATCTTTTGTCAAATGTGGTCCTCCACACTGCTCACAACTAATTTGTATTGAGTGAATATCTTTAGTCATCTTTTCCATTCGTCTCTCGACAGCATCTATCTTTGCGGAAATGGAATCTAAGTCATGGCTAGAATCGGCTGTAGCTGCTTTAGATGATCTAACGATATCTTTTTCTTGGTGCCACTCATGTGAGTAGGAAGCAGTGTTATCAATAATTTTGTAAGCATCAGTTTCGGTTTTCTTCATAATAGAATCACCAGCTGCTATATCTATGTCTTTCCTTGTAGTGATCTCGCATCCTTGGTAGAATATTTGTACTATTTGACAGGTGTCTAAACCATGTTGCGGACATCCTCTTAACAACTTTCCATATCTAGTCCACGCCTCATATAGAGTTTCATTTGGCTTCTGTGTAAACGTAACAATTTCTGCTTGAAGTCTTACGGCTTTAGATGCAGGAAAGAATTATTTAAGAAATTTTTCAACTAAAACATCCCATGTATCAATCGCCCCTTCAGGTAACGATTCCAACCAATCTTTGGCTTCTCCCTTTAAAGTCCAGGGAAATAACATGAGATATATCTGTTCATCCTCCACTTCTCGGATTTTAAATAGTGTGCAGATCCTATTAAAGGTACGTAGATGTTCATTTGGATCTTCCTTCGGCGCACTACTAAATTGGCATTGATTAGTCACCATGTGTAGAATTTGTCCTTTGATTTCATAATCTGGCGCATTAATGTCTGGATGAGTAATTGCGTGACCTTGGCCAGTGCGTTTAGCTCTCATTCGGTCTTCCATACTTAAAGGTTCCAGATTCTCCATAATTGAATTTGTTGAATCGGAATCACTAGAGGATTCTGATTTAATGGTTCGTTCCTCAACAATCTCTGTTTGAATGATTGGTGGTTCCGGAGGAAAGTTTAATGGTTCAGGATCTACGAACCGTTCCTGAATATTCTCCGGATTCTCAATTGTGAGGTCGGGTTCAAAAAATGGGTTATTGGAAATTTGAACTGAAGTACTTGGTCGACTGGATGATGATTCTAAAGAAAAATCAACGGCGGTTATATTTGCTAAATGTCTTGATCTAGTTACAGGTGGTGAACGTACAAAAGGTGGTGATCGTCTTGCTCGGTGCATTCACTGAATATCCTATTAGTTTTTAAAAAGGAAAGAAAAATTATAATAAGTTATCCAATTAATAGACCTTTCTGATTTTGCCCACGTTTCGAATAGCCAAAAGATGCAGCAGAGGGGCAGGATTCGTTTGGTCTCAATATAATTGAGGACTGTTTGGCTCCAATAACCCGGTCCACGTACAAATCCAACTATTACTACGAACCAGAAAATTTTGATGTCTATCAATTTAACCACTTAAAATAAATTTTTGTAATTTTAAGAAATTAAGATAAGAAGTAGAATAAAAATCTATGTCCTAAAAACTAGAATAGCGAGAAATAAGAAAGAAAAAGAGTTCGTCGAAAAAGATCGAAAAAGAAAAATGGTTGAAAAATAAAAGGTGACGGAAAAATTAAAGAAACTTATAAAAATTAAAAATACTTGACTAACCTAACCTTATTACTACAACTAACTTAAAATTATAATCGCAAATTGAGATTACTAATTGGAATGATAATTGATACATAGTAAAAGGTGTCTAAAAATATTAAAGCTTACAGGAAAAACTATATCCCAAATGGAAATAACTTAAAAAGAAACTAAAACTTAAAAAGGCGTCGCAAAATTCTAAAGCACCTAAATCTTAGTTTAAAGAAAAAGCACTTAAGGGATTTTACGGCAAAGCCTAAAAATCTAGAAGTAAAAATAACTATGGCAAAAACTATGAATTAAAACTAAATATGAGCTAAAAATACAAATATTACGTTAAAACAATTAAAAAGGGACAAAATATAAAAATATACAAAAAGTTGTAAAAATTAAAATTTTTGTAAAAATATTATTTTTATATTTTTTTATAAAAGTATTAATTTAAATATATAAATAAAACTAATTAAAACTTAATATAACTAAATAATTAAAATTAAATATTAATTTAATTAAAACCTAAATCTTAATTAATTAATAATAATAATTATTACTCCGTATTAATTGCAGTTAGGGTTTCTGGCAGGCGTGTCAGAAAAAGCTCCGCGAGTCGCGGTATTTCAAACAGCAAACCCCGCGAGTCGCGGGGTTCCAAAATTCAACCCTGGAACATGAAATTTACGCGTTTTTCTTTATTTTTTTTTATTTTCTGTTTTCTGTTTTTATATTTTCTGTTTATATTATTTTATTAAAATATTTATATAATTTAAATAAAACTTATCTTTAATAACTAAGATAAAAATAAAATACTTTATAACAATAAAAAAAATAGATTTATATATATATATATATATATATATATTTTTTTTTCGGTTTTTTATTTTATAAAATATATTTATAAAATAGATTAAATAAAACTTATATTTTTACAAACTAAAGAAACTTTATAAAACTTAAATATTTATCAAACTCCTAAAAATACATAAATTTTTGTTTTTCTTTTTATATTTTCGAATAATTAAAACGTATTTTTACAAAAACGAATTTTAATAAAAGTTAACTAAATTTTTTTTTTTTTTTTTTTTTTATATTAGCGTTGCGCTTCCGGCTTTTAAAAGAGTTTCCCCGGCAGCGGCGCCAAAAATACTTGATGTGCGAGCGGAGTGGTATAAAATAATATTAAATTTTTGCAGGAAATACTATTAAATACGTTACAATTTTACACAAAATATTTATTTATTTATAGAATGGATATACTTAAACCTTGCTACAACACTTATAGGCAGTGTACCTAATCATACAGTAGTGTAGTTTTTAGTAAGTCCGGTTCGTTCCACATGGAATCTTTTTAAACAAAGCTTAACGCTATATTAGTTTACTTTTATAAAAATACAAATATATATATATAAGTAATATTATTATTATAAAGGGGGGTTTTTACCGTTTAATGACCGGTTTGTCGATTTTAAAACTTTAGTCGCAGTTAAAACCAAATGTAAAATATTAAAAATAAATACAAGACTTAAATTAAAGCATAAAGTAAATAACGATAATGAAATTGCGAATAATAAAAGTGCGATGAAATAAACTTGCGATAATTAAAAAGTATGATAATTGAAAGTGCAATTAAATACAATAACAATAAAAATGCGATAATTAGAAGTGCAATTAAATATAAAATAAAGGAAATTAAATATGAAATAAAAGAATTATGCTTATTTAAACTTTCGTAATCATGATGTTTGACGTGTTGATTTTAGTTTTATGCCCATGGGTTAATTGTCCTTTGTCCTGGATTATTTAATATGTCCATACGGATTTGTCCATAATAGTCCATCAGTCATAAATATAAAGAGCGAAAGCCTTCGTCAAATTATTCTCATTCCCGAAGTCAAATATTCCAACTAATTGGGGATTCGAATTGAAACAAGGTTTTAATACTTTGTTTAATGAATACACCAGGTTATCGACTGCGTGTAAACCAAGGTTTTACTACTTTGTTAACAATTACACCAATTACCCTTGAATGTAATTCACCCCTGTTTCAACAAGTCTATTAACTATTAATCCAGTTCCGTATCCGGTAAAATGAATAATTATTGGTATTTATAGATATCCTGCCCACCGTACCCAGTCAAGCGTATGTGGTTATATATAAATACGTCGAATTATAAGTTTGTATATTAAATTAACAAGGTATTGTTTAGTTAATATAAAACCCATTAATAGCCCATAGTCTAATTTCCACAAGTGTCGTTCTTTTGTCCAAACCCCAATTATGGTACAAAGCCCAATTACCCAATTTTAGTAATTAGCCCAACATCATGATTACTTCGGATTAAATAAGCATAATAATAACTTAGCTACGAGACATTAATGTAAAAAGGTTGAACATAACTTACAATGATTAAAAATAGCGTAGCGTTACACGGACAGAATTTCGACTTACACCCTTACAATATTCGCTAACATACCCTTATTATTATAATTATAATTAAAATTAAAATATAAATTATAAATATATATATATATTTTACGTATGAATGAGGAGAAGAAAAAGATGATGATTACGATCAGAATGCGCGAGCTTTATAGGGATTTTTTGAAATTGGGGCTCCGCGACTCGCGGCCTTTTTGGCCTTCAAACTCCGCGAGTCGCGGAGTTTGAAATTACAGCTCAGATACTTTGGAGTCTTTCTTGCCGACGGATTTATAAATATATATAATATATTAAATAATTATAAGAATTATTTAAATATTATATTATATTTATGTGCATAGTTGATTTGTAATTTTTAGTCCGTTGCGTCGAGCGTTGAGAGTTGACTCATGTCCCGGTTCCGGATTTTCGAACGTCCTTGCGTACAATTTAATATCTTGTACTTTGCGTTTTGAATCTTGTACTCTTGTAATTTCGAAACGTTTCTTATCAATAATTGGAACCTTTTTGATTGTCTTTTGTACTTTTGAGCTTTTTGGTCGTTTGCGTCTTCAATTCGTCGAATCTGTCTTTTGTCTTCACCTTTTATTATTTAAACGAATATCACTAGTAAATAGAACAATTGCAACTAAAAGCTTTTCTTTCTTGAGGAATAATGCTATGAATTATATGTTCGTTTTTAGCATTATCAACTACCAGCTTCAAACTTAGCCTTCTCCGGCTCATCAATAATGATTTGGTTCATGAGAGTATGTGCCATGCGCATTGCTTCGGGAACATTCGGTGATTTGGACGATGTGACGTTTCCCTTGATGGACTTAGGGAGTCCCCAGAAGTACCTTTTCATTCATTTGAATTCCGGGGTGACCATTGTCGGACACATCAGGGCTAGTTCCAAAAATCTCCTGTTGTAACCATCAAGGTCGTTCCCAACGGCCTTTAACTGCATGAATTCTATTTCCATCTTTTGGATTTCGGTTCTCGGACAATACTCATCAATCATAGCCGCCTTGAATTCCTCCCATGGCGTAGCATACACCTCATCAATGCCTTTCGCTTGAGCTAACGTGTTCCACCACGTTAGTGCACCGTCAGATAGCGTGCACGAAGCAAACTTGGTCTTATTATCCTCCGAACAGTTGCTAACTCGGAATACTGATTCAAGTTTCTCGAACCATCTGGTGAGACCAACCGGTCCCTCGGTTCCACTGAAGTTATGTGGTTTGCAACTCTGGAATTCCTTGTAAGTACACCCATTTCGAACGGGTGGGATAACCGGTGGTGGTGGCGGTGGAGCTTGGAGGTTTCTTTCTGCTAGGGCTGCAGCTACACGTTCTTGGATCATCTCTTCAATTTGAGTAGCAGTAGGTGTGGATCGACCGTTAGCCATGGTGTTCTATACAAACATTTTGACTCAAGTTAAAATCCAACATTTAATAAATAAAAATATAGTGTATAACAACCAACATGTAAACAGCACAACACATGTTAATTAAGTAACGCAAGTTGATACAAGTACCGCAAAACACCATACAGTAACGTAAATAGAACATCGTGCAAAGATTAAATAATGCAAAGTTCCATTAATAATAATAATAAGTTTCATACATCCGAATAAGTCCGTACAATACATGAGTAATACAATAAACTACAACTAGATTACATAACGAAATCTAAATACAAAAGTCCTACGGTGAAGGTGGGTGAAGGATGTCTAAAACCTGAGCCAACTGCTCCTCGAGCTCAGTAACCCGAGCTCGGAGGATTCCCACCTCCCTTGTCAATTCCTCGACAGTGGGAGTTGGTGGGGCAGGCGGCGCTGGTGGTGCAGGTGGGGCCGGTGGAGCGGATGGTGCTGGTGGAGCGGGTGGTGCAGACCACACGAAACGGGGTGCAGATGTCCCGGCTCCAGAGATAGTCAGCACGTAACGAGGTGCCTTACGTATGAGTGGGTCGGCAGGGTACGGCACAAGCCGCTTACGGGCGGTAACCCTCCGACGCCGACCAAAAGCGTCAGTGAAAGCACGACCTCCATTCACCCCTGGAATGACGGTGCCATCAGGACGGTACCGCTTCTTCGACGGGGTGGAGGGTGCCTGAATAGGTATATCAGCAGGGTCCTCGTCGTCACTAGAGTCTGATGATGTCATAACCCGACCTTAACCATAAGGACGAATACAATAACATATGATTTCATCGCGAGGTATTGACCTCTATATGCGACATTTTTCAAAAACTGCATTCGTTTTTACAATACAAACCATAGTTTTTATTACAAATACAAGGTTTAAACAACTTAATAATGATTATCGTTTAGCGATAATCTTAGACTTACAAACTTTACATGTGATAATAACAATACGACCTCCAACATATTTTACATTACAAATCCTCCGATATGCAGTTTTATTTTTGACACAAATATGCATACTCAAGATCTTGCTTAAATTCAACATGTTGCAGCGGAAGCTTTTAGTTATCACCTGAGAATAAACATGCTTAAAATGTCAACATAAAGTTGGTGAGATATAGGTTTAATGCCGGCAGCGTTATGAATATAGACCACAAGATTTCATATATAAACGTTTTAATAAAAATATTCTAAGTTGTTGAGCACTTGATAACCATACTTAACATTTAATCAACGTCGCATATTCCCTTTATTATGAAATCTTACTACACCGTACCAAGTGTAGTCACCGAAACGAAGTACTGTGCAACCGTTGAATACTGGTCGTCCAGTCCGGTTGGGGTTGTCAGGCCCGATAGATCTATCAACAGGATTCGCGTTTACAATACCTCAAGTAAATAGTAGTTACCAAGTTACAGGGAAGTATGCCAGTGATACAACTCAACGTAGAATATATATTTTTAATCACTTGTGTCCATAACGTAAATCATAAAATGCATGTATTCTCATCCCGAAATATTTAGAGTTTAAAAGGGGGACTATATACTCACTTTTGTCTTGAAGGTATTTAACTCGACTTGGTCTCCGATAGATATCACGAACCTAACCATATATATAATATATCAACATATTTTCTTTTCAAGTAATCGTTACATATATGTATATATATATATATACTTTTAATACTTTTAATATTTTCTTAGTCCGTAGTTAGCAGTCCGATGTTAGTGGTCCACAATTAGTTGCTTAAATAAAATAAATAAAGACCCCATCGTATTCGTGTTGATCAGAATTAATCTTGACCCATGGTACCATGTTGTCAAATGACGTGTTGCGTACATAAAGTACCGTGTTGTCAAATGACGTGTTGCGTACAATCATGAGGTCTTATGATTAATCTTCTCGTGTTGTTTACGGGTGGTCCTGAAATATATAAAATAAAATCATAAGTAAATATATATTAAATATTATGTTAATTAGCCAAGATATGATTAATCCGATTTTGTCGTAATATGATATATTACAGGTCTTGAAGTGTTTTTAAAAATCAAATTAGAAGGATCTATTTAGTTTGCGAACAAGTTTGAAATCACTCAAACTATGTTCTTGTTGTTAAAATTTTATAACACAAAATAAGATAGCTATATAAATATGAATCGAATAAAGTTATGAATAAGGTTACTACCTCAAGTTACTTGGACAAAGCTACTTTAAAAGGTAAGAAAAATCTTGGAATCAAAAGAGTGGTGGAGTGGGATTGAAAGATTGAAAGTAATCTCCTTGAAATCGGATGACTATATTGATACGTTCTTGAGTAGGTAAATGAAGAGAGATTAGGGAGTGAATTAACTTGAAAGAAAATTGGAAATGAAATTGTATGTGTGTGTGTGTGCAAAATAGCATAATTATGGGATGGATATATAGGAGATTTAGTTTGTTTTCTTGCACAAAAGTCACACATGAGGTTAAATGGCTGGTTCCCACATGTAACATCATGTCTAGTGGCTGATCATTGAAGTTTATTGTTGGTATATACCAATAGTAAATACGTATAGAAGCTGGGTATGATACGGTTACAAATACCCTAGATATACTTGTAGAAATTTTGAGGAATCGGAACGAGAATTCAAATATGGACGGGTTTATAACTGTAAAAGAGGCTCAAAACTGGGCTTTTATTTTTGGGTCAAACCGGGCCAAAATAAAATTTTAAGACATTTTTAATAAAGCAATGTTAGCCCAAAAAAAATTTTCCAAGCTGACCTGGCAGCTCGACCCCAGCCAGGGGCTCTGCCCCTTGGACCCCGCCAGGGGTTGCCACCCCCTTGGACCCCGCTTATCGGGGGCGCTGCCCCCGAACCCCCGTCATAATCAAGATAAGTTCAAACAAGTGTGCACTCCACACTTCCCCAAACTTGTTCGATATTTATCAAGATTATTTTGGTTACAAATTAATCCCATTACACTTAAATCATATTGGTGACATAGATCACCAACACATTATATATTGTAAGTATATATGTCAAAGAATGTTACATATAGTTATCGTTTTGATAACTTAAGTTAGTGGTCTCAAAGTATACTTATAACTCATTGTTGTTAGTTCACAATGAAATATTAAACCATCCTTAAATCATGTTAAATATGTATAGATATGTACATATACATAATCGTATAATTATCGTGTGTTATATAGTTCGTGATATCATCGGTCAAATTGGACGGTCAAACGTTGTGTGAAACTCTTTTCAAAAACATAAGTCTCAACAGTTTGGATTGCTTATCATGTTGGTAAGGTTTATTTTATGTAAATATTAATCTCATAAGTATAAAACGATCGGAAAAATTTGGGTCGTTACAGATGAAGAATCGGCGAATGATGAGTCATCCGAATCATGCGGTGGTGGCACGGGTGGCTGAACTGGCAGTCCGAAGGCGGCCAACATCTCTCTGTGTCTGCCTGGCGGAATCGGCACTAAACATCCATCTGGAGTGCGTCGGCACGGCATGCGCATATGGTTGCGGAATGGCCCTTCCCCGAACTCCGCGGGGATCACAACTCCACCGATGCGGGGCTGTGAATCCGAGGGTCCGGGAGCAGACGGAGCTGGAATCTCCGTAGGGCTCACGTGTCCATCAGAAGTAGCCACTGGTGCAGGCGGCTGGCTGCTAGTCCCGGAAGATGAAGCGCCGGGGTCACTCGTGCGTATCGGGATCGGTGGATCAGCAACAGTGGTAGGTGGAGTAGCTGAAGAGTCTAAACTGCCCAAAACGCTAGCAGGTGGTACATCCGACATCTGAACAAGGAAAAATAAATTTTCCATGTCAGTAAGTCACAAGCAAGCACGTATTAGGCCAACAGTTTAAATCATGTATAACAATAAGTAGCATGGCAATAATAACGAATCGTACAGAAGTAGCATGCAATCGAAAGCAAGTAATATCATGCAGTAGTGAAATCATGTAATAGCATACGGCATATAGCAGTAAAAGTAAGCAGCAGCATGCAGTAAGCTCAGCAGAAACACGTAAACTAGCAAGTTATAGATTAGTCCTATTAGTGAATCCTACTCGGGTCGGTCTTAGACTCACTAATGCAACCTAATTCCCTACAACCAATGCTCTGATACCAAATGTAATGCCCCGTACAAAACCATCGTGTACGAATCATCAACAACAGGATCATTACAAGGTTAAGTACTATATGTGTTTTCAAAAAGAGTTGGCATTCAATAATAATGTGATGTCTAAACCAACATCGAATGTTTTACAATCCAAAAGCATGCTTCACTAAGTAGAAGCAAATAATAAGTGTACGTGACCACAACGGTCGTTACAAGTCATAGTTCAAAAGTACTAATGTTTGAATGCAAAATAAAGTAGTTCATGCGATGACAACTCTAAGCAGCGGGTGTCTACAGCACGACTAGTACACAGCGGAAGCTAACCTCAAGCACCTGAGAAAAACATGCTTAAAAACGTCAACACAAAGGTTGGTGAGCTATAGTTTAAGTATAACAGTAAGTAAGGTAGGCCACGAGATTTCAGTGCTACAAAGAGCGTTTCAAAACAGTATGATAAAGTATATGTTAACCGTGGGCACTTGGTAACTAACTTAACGTTTATACCCCCTGAAAGTACACTTGGCAAGTGCGTATGTTTACGAAGTATTAAACGCTCGTTAAACACTAGCGCTACTAGCCCGAGTGGGGATGTCAAACCCTATGGATCCATATCTAAGATTCGCGTTCACCGGTTCAAAAACCAATGACTAAACGTTACCGAGCTAAAGGGAAAGTTTCTGCCGTTATATAACCCACACATATATAAGTTTAAGTACTCATGCCTAGTATGTAAAACATAAAATGCGCATGTATTCTCAGTTCCCAAAATAGTTAAAGTAAAAAGGGATGCTATAACTCACAATGATAATGTAGTCGTAAAGTCGGTCCGGAAAAGGTGTGCAAGTAAACGGTCCGAAAGTCCTCAACCTAAGTCAAATAGTACTAAGTCAGTAAATCGTCTTAATAGGTTTAAAAGTATATAAATAAGGTCGTAAAGGTCATCATCATTCATCATTTAACAAAAGGTGTAAAGTAGGTTTCGTTTATGAAAGTAGTTTAAAACAAAGACTGATTTCAGTCAGTCACCACGGCCTCTACCCTTACTGAATTAAAGTGAGACTAGTGTCCGTGGCTCCGTATATGAGTCCTTTAGTTGTGATAAAATTTACAGAAGCAAACTCATCTTGGTTTGACCATGGCGACGGTCTAAGTGCGAGTAGGTCAGAAATTTCTGCACAACGTTAAAGGACATAGTGACGATCGGAGGGCCATAAATCCTAAACCGTAACTCGGATTAAGACGAGTCCTATATGAAAAGTTATCTACTAGAAAAGTTATATCTATAAATCATGGTCTCAGTAGCCCAGGTCTACTGGTATGGACAGAAACAGTAAGTTTAAGTGAGTTCCGGTGATCTTGGTGCTTGATGTTCATCATGGTTCTCATCCTTAATGCATATAGCTTCAAGTGTACAACTCATTGATGTATCTACATTGTCTTAACCAAGTCTTGACCATCATAACCCTAGTACAAGTCTAAGACATGAAGCACAACTCACTTAAGAGTTGCATGTAGTTTGATGAACCAAAGTTACATCAAAGTCTTAGGTTTGACACTTACATGAACTATAATAGAAATATTGAACTCTAAACTTGAAAATAAACTAACTAATCAAGATCTTAAGGTGTAGAACATGGTTCTTAGTTAGATCTTGAAGATCCAAGACCCATAAGTCTAGATCAAGCATAAGTATACAAAGTTATATTTAAAGAAAACTTATTTGTGTGTTCTTGAACTTTCAAGGTTGACTTTTAGTTCAAGATTAAAGATATCAAGGCTAACTTTTAGTTCTTGACCATTTAAACTAATTACATGAATTTAAAGTGCAAGAATGAAGAAGTAAACTAAGTAAACATGTAATTTGTTCATGGTTGTTCATAATTTAAAGATTCAAATCAAAGTTTGATCTTTAGAAAGTAAACTTTAAAGTTTACTTCATGAACTTCAAGTATGAGTTTAATCAACACATGAACTTGCAATATTTTAAGAAAGTATATGTAGAATAATAATTAGTAAGTTATGTTCTTGAGTGTTCTTGATAAATACAAGATATTATGAAGAATCAAACTAGAAAGTTTATTCTTGTAACATGAAAGTAAGTAACAACAAGTAAGTAACTAAACAACATGAACAAATTTAACAACAAACAAATGATGATGAGATGCTTTAGAATTCGGTTTAGACAAGAGAGAAAAGAGAGAAAGAATGTTCAAGTTACTTACCAAAAACTAGAGAGAAAAGAGAGGAAAGTTGAGAGGATTTTTGCAAGTAAGTGTGTGTGAGTTTGAATGAGAGAATGTGAGTGAAGTAGTAATGAAAAAAAAAGATTTTGAATCCCATGTAACCCCCTCTAGGTCACGGCTCAGCAGAAAAAAAAGAAGGGATGGCTTGGTTCTTTGGTCACTAGTATGCAAAGCTTCAAAAGTTGGTTAAAAGGATGGTTGTTCATGGGGATTATGAGCTAA
The DNA here is from genome assembly GCF_046630445.1 of Rutidosis leptorrhynchoides. Lineage (NCBI taxonomy): Eukaryota > Viridiplantae > Streptophyta > Magnoliopsida > Asterales > Asteraceae > Rutidosis > Rutidosis leptorrhynchoides. The sequence goes on along the minus strand of NC_092335.1, from coordinate 552,695,863 downwards.
CAAGATTCCAAGTCTTTTAAACTACTAGTTACCCTTGTAAGTACTACTTACATGTAAAAGAAATGGGCTAGTTACATGGGATTTGGGCTAAAGAGTCCATAAAAGATGTAGGGTGGGCTTCTAAAGTCCAATAACCTAATAAAGGCCCAAGTTCCAATAATGCACAAGTTAAACCAATTAAAGCCCAAGTAATTAACTAAAAACCTTAGTTAATTAAAATGATTAATAAAACTAATCATGAATGTAAATAATACTCTAAAAATATTATTCGTGAAGTTTCGGGTGTCACAAAGACGTTTCGGGCAATTAAAGTCAAGTTCGGGCAATCATGGCAACATGTAAATGTAATAACATACATTCGTTTTATCACACGTATTAATAATAACAATTATTAATAAATAAACGTTGGAAAATCCAGGGTCGTTACATCAACCGAAATACACTATACGTTATGAAAGAAAAGTTCAGCCAAGTGTCATAATTGTTTTTCCTGCCCATTATGAAAGGTTACAACCTTTCAAATTATAACTGTTTTCGTATACAGTTTTATGTTTCGTTTTGAAACATTCTACATTCAACAACAAACAAAAAAGATACACATAATCTCTCAGAAATTTGATTAGTGATTTCATTGCCAAAACCACTAATTACGTTCTTGTCTTATCCCTGTAAAAATTTCGTGCAACCGAGGCAATCGTTGGGTCGAAATACTTTATAGAGAAAGTGAACACACGATTCAAGAACGAATTCAGGCAGTCCCCGCAAATTCAGTTAACTAAATTTAGTAATGTAAAATTATGAAGTTTTTCGGAGCTTCGGTTACCCGAGAGGGCGCCGGGAGGGCGTGTAATCTGACACATACTCTATTGTAAAAGTATGATTACTTCGTGAATGTTTCAACGCTGCGCCACCACATGATTCAAACTTGAGACTTTTTGCAAAGATATCTCGGCCCCATTCACTAGCTACCTTATGATGGTTAAAATTAGGGTTAAAGCAAAAAATAGGCTACAAACTTACACAAATGTACCGATGTCGCCTACAAACCCATTTCCATCCTACTGTCGCCTACAAACTTATAAAAAATGTGCTGATGTCGCCCACTATACTTTTTTTACCTGTAACGGAAACAATTGATGACGTGGCTTCTAGGTAGTCATGATACGTCGATGATACATCGGAACAGAAACTGAAAGTATATGGGCGACATCGGAACACAACTGAAAGTATATGGGCGACATCGGGACTTATAAAATGAAAAAAATAAGTTAAATAATTAAGTTTACCGGTTCAGCATGTAACCCGTAACAAAATGTTAACATTGGTACATTTTTTTATAAGTTTGTAAGTGATAGTAGGACGGAATGAGTTTGTGGGCGATATCCGTACATTTATGTAAGTTTGTAGCCTATTTTTAGCTTTAACCCTTAAAATTAATACTCCGTAGTTAACAACCTCACAATTGGTGATGAAATTAATGAAAGGTTAATCATAAATCCCAAATCTTAAATGAATTTCAGTGTTGTTTTGGTGAGACTATAAATGAAATTCATTCTTAGACGTTTACAAGAATTGAATTCAAGTCTCATGCTTCAATGAAAACTCGGTGGTCAATTGAGAATTCAATCACTTTACTTAACTATTTCTTAGTATAAAAAAACAAGATTATTAAAAAGGCCATAGTGTTACACCCCAATGTAAAATGTCGTTTGAATCTATAGTTTCTATTAAAATGCTAAAATGATGACATCATAAATAGACATTTTCCAAGCATAAAAATAAATTTCAAAAAAAAAAAAAAAAAATTTCCAAGCATAAAAATAAATTTAAAAAAATTACTTAAAAAAAATACATTAATAAATCAATAACATAAATCAATAACATATGTAAAAAAAAAACGCCACATACGCTTTTTTTTCTCCAAATCAAAATAAACCCTTGAGCCAAATACGATCAGCTTCTTCTTCTTCTTCTTCTTCTTCTTCTTCTTCTTCTTCTTCTTCTTCTTCTTAGGGTTTCTTCTTCTTCAGCCATCATCTTCTTCATTAACTACTTGAAGTTCCATTCTTATCGTTTTCCTTTCATTTTTATCTCTGTCTCAGGTAATACCGAAATCTTCATTCAATTTTGGGGTTTTGCAGTACATCATTATGTGATTTATGCTGATCGAAACTCATGGTAAAATTGGACAAAAGGTGTCTTTTTGTCAAACCCTCTGGTACAAACAAGAGGTTGAAGATAAAATTCAGGTAAGCATCATGATTTAAAATATTGTCTTTGGTAAGGGTAATTGTGATCATTTTTTTACTTTCCTTTAAACGTGACTTTTTGAGTTTTTGTTACCTACATATAAGCTGTTTGATGAAATGCTTGAATGAAAACTGAATTTGTTAGTATTGTGTTTGGTTCAAGATTATATTAGTATCATTGTAGTGCATTTTATTGAGCCTAGAAGTAATGACATCTCATGGATTAAAGCTTTCCAACAATTGGATTAAAGGTAAGTATAATTAAATTTGAAGGTTCGGTAATTCAGGTTTGAAGGTTTGTTGAATTCTTGATGGGTTTTTGTTTTTATGTACAACTTATGATTGAATGCACTTCAACTGTTTAATAAAATTTCTATGTTAGAGGTTTGTGGCTATGGTATGTTTTTTCAACAAAAATCATTTTCAATACATTTTTTGACGTTGTTATCGTCTTTGATGGATCGTAAGGTTGTATTTTATGCTCCAACATGTTTGTTTAACAACATTCCATGCATATGTGAACTATCACATGAATGTGAGACATCAAATTTCTTATTGTTTTCTACATACTTCATAAGATCTGCCTATTTATGTAGTTAATATAAAAGAAGCACTAGAGTAATAATGATTTACGCATTATACACTAACTATATCATTTAAGTTTATTCATGTAGTAAGTTGGACATGTGGATACTTGGCCCCGAAAAAAGTAAAGTAATCAAAAATGCTATACAAAAATGGTGCATTTGATTGAACTGTGTTTTTTTGGAGTATTTGCAATTTAGCTTTTGATTTTGTAATGAGTTATAATCTTGATCTTGATTGAAGATTAAAACTTGCTTATTGTCGATGGGTCTCCTTCCTGAATTAAAATAATGCAAACTTGTAGTATTCACAATGTAAATTCTCATGGAAAAATTTTGAGTACATGTTTATAAAATGACCGATTAATGTTTTAAGAGGGTGGTAGCAATTAAGTTTGCATTTACACAAGTTTGGATTTTTTTTTTTGACCCACACACGAGTTTAGTATTGTATAAATAGATTACATACTTTGTGCATATTTTGAACCATATTATGTAAGAATAAAAATCTGCATATACCTTTAGTAGTTCAGTATGTTTCATTTTATGAGAATATTTTGAACAATTATTTTGTTTAGATGATAACCATGAATGTTTTAACCATGGCTATCGTGTAGATTAAAGAACTTTACTGATCTGATTCTTTTTATTTGTTCTACAGGTGCGCTGTTACAGTTGCATTGAGCTTCTAACCCATTATATGCTAATGAAATAGCTTGCTTATTCCTTCTATCATGCACCATAGATGTACCACCAATATATATTAATTTTTTTCTATATTATGTGGTAGAATGTTATCTTTTTAGAGTGAATGCTACTTTGAAGATTAGTTAATTTGACTCTCACAATTAAGTAGTACTATATTTTCATATGATAATGAATAGTTCTAATGGCCTACAAAGTTCATGGCAACACAATCGAAATTATACTAATTTAGCTCAGTTTTGCAGGAATGCTTTTGGTTAATCTTATTTGAGCAGTGAATAAACAACATATAAAGTGAAAAAGGACCTCTTATAAAAGGGATCTGGAGTATGTTTAGAGGATTTAGATTATGTATATTTGAGCAGTGAATAAACAACATATAAAGTGAAAAAGGACCTCTTATAAAAGGGATCTGGAGTATGTTTAGAGGATTTAGACTATGTATCTAATTGATCTTATTTTTATGATCAATAATCATGGTCTCTCTAACAACTAATGGTTCGTTTGTAATTTTGTAGTTGTTTGAAGATAAATGAACATCGTGGGATGAATTTGATCAACAGCTAAATGACTATTTAGCTGAGATAAATGCACATTGGAATAGAACATAAACTGCCTACAAATGCAGGGTTAAGGCTGGAAGTCTAAAAATTAACCTAAGTAGATGCGCAACACTCTGGAGGGATCTTGACGATTAGTTCAATGTACGTATCTAGACTACCTTATTCTTGATTTCGAATGTGTGAATGGATGTGAAAAAATGGGATGATTGGAGAGTTGAGCTACAATAGAAACATGGTCAAACCAAGTCGACCAGGCCCAACGCATTTTCATATGTCCTAAAGTATCCACACTTTGAACATAATTGGTAGCCCAATATTACATCTCTATTTACAAATGTCTATGTTGTCATTGATCAGGTATACACATCTAACAAATTCAGTTTTATTGTGTATTGAGTAATATAAGGTTTATTGCTGTATATTTGCAGACAAGTTTTTGGTGCTTATGTATTTGTAGACCCAACGCTTATGTATAGTAATAATTGAATGATAATGTATTTTTTATGTAGACCCAACACATATGTACCCACACATATATTAGGTACATGTGAACTTGTGCTTCTGACTTGACACAATGATAACTGATTACCAACCTAACAAAGAGTTTCTCTATTTTAAGTTTGTAAATTCAATAGATGAATCTGTTTCGTTTAAACAAACCCGTGATTTCACGGGTCATTTCACTAGTATAGTTAATATTAAAATGCTAAAATGATGATGTCATTATTAGGCTAATTTCTTTATTAAGAAAAAATCAAAAAGAAAAAGAAAAAAATCTAAGCATGGTAGGTGATGTCATTAATCTAAATATTTTGATTTAAAATTAAATCTTATTAATTAATTATTATTATTAAATCTTATTAATAACTATTTTAATTATTAAGATTAAATAATTTTGAATTATTTTAATTAATTATTTTGAATTGAGTACGCGAAGGTATAAATGCTAGGCAGAAGAAAATCAATTCTAAATTTATATTTTGATTTACACTTTTAAAATAAAATGACAACCAATATCATCTCTTATGATTGGATGTGGATTGTATAATATGTATTTTAGGTGTTTGATGAAATGTTCAGCTGACGAGTTTCTTAGTCGGACTCTGTAATTCCACGGGTCATTAAACTAAATAACTTTAATATTTACGTTCACTTAATACCTAAAACATATCATTAAACTGTTTCGTTAATGGGTTGGTGCACAGGAAACTGCAGCGATTCTGAACAGGTATATTGTATTATCTTACCCATTTTTGCGTCCTTTTGTCTGCACAATTCCTTTATTTTACTATATATTTTAATAGAAGAGTTGGATTGGAAATGTTTAGTAAGATATATATATATATATATATATATATATATATATATATATATATATATATATATATATATATATATATATATATATATATACACGGCAATTATCCGGGTTCTTTTTAGTATTATGACTATGACTATTTCTTAGGATAAAAAAACAAGAGTAATTATAATAAGCCTTTTTACATCTTTAAAAAGGCAAGACTCTATATAACATAAAAAATCACTACTCATGAATAATTCTACTTTATAATTTATAATGCTAGTAAGATCACCAAATCAAACGTTAATCGAATGCTGTGTTAGTTTCCACGAAACACGGTTGTCTTTTCACCAACATTTCTACCTCCACCAGAATATCCCCATTTTACTTTAATATCTAGTCACGATACTAAAGGGTTTCACATTCTATTTTGGCGGTTTAAAATATTCAATTTCTAATACACAAAAGTCTTCATTCTTACCATCATAGAAACTTAAGGAAATGGTTAAAATATCCTAGATAATGACATATTCCAACATGTATTATCACTAATTCTTTGGATCATATTATCTTTAAACATGATTAAATGCATTTCAATTACACAAACATCTCCTAATCCGCATACAGTTTTGCTCAATCATGGTCCCCTTACATAAAACTTCTTGCATCATTCTCATGATACTACTCAGTTGTTTATTACTATTCTTTCCGTTTTCTAAATCAGTATCGTTCGAGATCACAACTTTTGCTAACGATGCAACAAATATCGTCTATTCAGGTGATGCCGCACCTTCTGATGACGGCACCATACACTTCAACGACGTCAATTACTTCACTCGTGTGGGCCAAGCCAAATACGCCGATCCAGTCCATATTTGGGACAAAAAATCCCGAAAACTCACAGATTTCACGACTCATTTCATTTTCACGGTTGATACATTAAACGCTTCGATTTATGGTGATGGGATCACATTCTTTTTAGCACCAGAAACCTTCCAAATCCCACCCAATTCGGCTGCTGGTTTTTTAGGCCTAGTCAACAGAACGTACACTGATTCGCCACTTAATCAAATGATTTTCGTTGAGTTTGATACTTTTGTGAATACTGAGTGGGACCCTCCAACTGGACATGTGAGTATCAACAAGAACTCGCTTCATTCTGCTAATTATACGGCTTGGAATGCTAGTATACATAGTAGACAACGTACGGATGCTTGGATTACGTATAATAGTACTACAAAAATTCTAGACCTGATTTGGGGCTATGGGGATGAAAATTCGAGTCTTTCGTATCAAGTTGACTTAAGGGAAGTTGTTACTGAGTGGGTCGTAATTGGATTTTCGGCTGCTACTGGTAACTATGTCGAACAACATACGCTTGAATATTGGAAATTCGATTCGAGCTTGAATATAGTAGAAAAAAGTAACAAAGATTCAAAAAAATGGAAACTTGCAGTTGCCTTATCCATCCCACTTGGTGTTCTAATTATTGGAGGTATTATTATATCATGTGTTAAATTATCGAAACGAAAAAGGAAAACTACACCGGAAAAACTAGAAACAGTTTCATTGACATCAATGATAAACGACGATTTTGAAAGTGGGTCCGCTAAAAGGTTTTCTTATGGTGATCTCATTTTGGCTACGAATAACTTTTCCAATGATCAAAAATTGGGTGAAGGAGGATTCGGGTGTGTTTACAAAGGTTTTTTACCATGTCAAGCAATTGCGATTGCTGTCAAAAAAATTTCGCAGGGTTCAAAACAGGGGAAAAAAGAATTCATGACTGAAGTAAAGATTAATAGTAGTTTAAGACACCGAAACTTAGTGCAACTTCTTGGTTGGTGTCATGATGAAACTCAATTTTTGCTAGTTTACGAGTATATGCCAAATGGAAGCCTTGATTCGCACCTATTCGGTCAAAAAAATGGTCTAAAATGGGACGTGAGGTATAAAATTGCGATGGGGTTAGCCTCAGCGTTACTTTATTTACACGAAGAGTGGAAACAATGTGTGGTGCATCGAGATATTAAACCGAGTAATATCATGCTTGATTCGTCGTTTAATGTGAAGCTTGGAGACTTTGGGTTGGCCCGTTTCATGGAACATGAGTTGGGCCCACAAACGACGGGTTTAGCTGGAACGTTAGGCTACATGGCTCCTGAGTATATAACAACGGGCAAGGCAAGTAAAGAGTCGGATGTGTATAGTTTTGGTGTAGTTGCGCTAGAGATTGCGTGTGGACGAAAAGTGATGGACGGATCGGATTGGAATTTTGATCTTGGTTTGGTGAAAAGGGTTTGGGATTTATACGGAAAAGGCGAGTTGTTATCTTGTGTGGATCCGTTATTGGGCGATGAATATGATGTTGATGAAATTGAGTGTTTGATGATGGTTGGTTTATGGTGTGCGCACCCTGATCAAAGTAAGAGACCATCTATTCGACAAGCGATGCAAGTGCTTAAGTTCGAAGGTCAACTCCCAAATCTTCCGAAGAACATGCCAGTGGCTATGTACTATAGCGCACCAGATATTGTCCCTCAATTCGGGTCTCATGCTGCCACGATGACCAATACTAGCATTGATCTAGCACGTTGACCAAAAGTAACATTCGAAAAACAAAAATTGGAAAAACCAGATTGTTTCTCGACTAGAAAAATGATTGTCTAACTGCATATGCCTTGCTAGATTAAAATTTTGTTTTCATTGTTGTAAACCAGCTGATTGTAGCCATGTTTTTTTTTTTTTTTTTTTTTTTTTTTTTTGTTCATTGTTGAATTTGTTTACGTTATTTTATGAGTGTAAAGCTTGTGATCAAAAAAGAAAGTTTCATTAATTGATGGTTCTGTTATGCCCAGATCTCAATAGAACATGAACTACATTTGATATAAATGGTTAACGATCGTTTAGCGAAACCGTATCACGTCCTATTCATTCGGGACTAAGGTGTATAGTAAGTTCGATGTGTGAATATGCAGTTAATATATGATACATGTAGACATTTTTCTAAGATATTAAGATATATTTATTTATTTGCTATGTCAAACAAGTTGCTTGATAAACTATCGCAGTATGCATTCGTTCATATTGGTGACTGTTTAAACAATAACATAATTAATTTAAAGTGTTCTTTTTGTAATGATTAGCTGTTATCTTTATATAGTAAAAAGTCAGTTTGAAATAGTCATGGTCAAATGATGATTTATACTTTGATGTATATATTAATATTAATTAACTCAAGTGAAGGTAAAATCAAATATTAGTGATGAAAATAATTAATTAAAGAACTTGATCAATACGGCATAGGCAATAAGAAACTAAGATAATGAAAGCCTTGTTGTTATTAATAAAGCTTTGGTTTACAGTTCATATCAATTAATTAAAAAATCTATATATCAATCAATAAAGCTTTCGTTTATTGTTCATATTAAATAATTAATTAAAAATGACAATCTGTCATGTTAAATAGTATTCTGTCAACATAATTTTAAACTAGTTTATAACCAGCAAATTCGCTGAATTTTATAACTGATTTTTTTGTTTACTACTTGATGTCGAAGCAATTGTTTTCTTAATCTTGTTTATTGAGGCAGTCATTAATTGAGAACAATGTTGTTGCAAATTTACAAGTTAACATGATTAAATACCAAAAGTCTACAAAATTTTAACGAATTGCATAGATAGAATCGCATAGATCTAAACGTACATATCAGATGATCATCAATACTTTTGTCATATCAAATTGTAGATCACTGAATAGTACATTCTGTCATATGAGACTAGTCACAGCGGTCCGCGGTTGGAGCTCCGTTGCCCACCGCCGTTGCATCCAGCGTTTATATAGAGATGTAGGAGGATTTGTTTGGGGAGTAAGAAGCCCCTTTGACATCTCTTCATCTGCAAATAATTCTCGGTGTGAAAACACAGAGACAAAGGGCTGAGCTTTGAATGGGAAAAAGAGTGGATCTGCAGGGTCCCAAATGAATTGGCTTATTCGAAAAAGGCCTTGTTCTTTGGAAGATCTATCTCGTGTCATGCTAGCAAGCGTGGTTGGGGCGCGGTTGCTACCACCGCGGTCCATTTTGCTTCACAACGACATTATGCATCGCGCTAGTGGGGCCCAAATTAAATGATATATCCGTTGCAAAATAGCCGTTTTTTTTTTTTTTTAAGGTAGCAATATATATATGTGTCTCAAAACCATTTCATACATATTATACTTCCACCATTATTACTAACAAAAACACTTAAAAAAATTATTTATTTAAGAATGGAGCGAGATAACGAAATTTATGAAGAGGCGTTATCACTTGCAAGTGCATATAATCCAACGCAAGTACTCGATGTAATTGATTTTTTAGAAGAAAAAGATGAAGCCGAAGGTGAAGTCGTATCGATACCTAGAGCTCCTAGAAGACATTTTCCTAGAGATCGAGAAGGAAAAGCTAGACGACTATTCAACGATTATTTTTCCGACAACCCTACTTTCCCGCTTGATAGGTTCCGGCGGCGCTTTCGTATGAGCAGGTCTTTGTTTATTCGTATGAGCAGGTCTTTGAAATGTCGTTTCGTAGGGGTCTTGACACCACATTGAATTTCTTGCAACAAATTAAGATGTTAAATGAGTATGAAAAGAATAAGTGTGGGGAAAAATAAGCCTAAGGAGTGATCCCATTAGAAGAATGAGTCGCGCAACCGACTCTATAATCAAAACTACCTATCCCTATATATGTTTATTAGGATATTAGGATTATATCATTTCTAAGTGTTTTATCATTTTACTTGTTTAATTATGAATGTAAGAACAATATAGCTCCTAAATGTTAAATTGTTTAAGTGATGAAAGTTATTAATAAAATATTATGTTTGTGTTATACTTCGTGTTATTTAATATTTTGTCAAGTTATTTATATTCAATTCAAAAGAAGTCTGCAAAAGTGTTCCGCATTCATTCTATAATCCTACAATCAAGTAACATCACTCTTTCCCTTATTCTCAATTATGTCCATTATTTATTACTATCTTTTATTATAAATGCAATGAGGACATTGCATAATCTAAGTGTGGGAAAGAAAGTGATTAATCACTTAAAATATTAAAAGATACTACAAATTTTCCCGAAAAAGTTGAAAAATGAGTACAATTTTAAAATTTTTCAAAAGTAGAAATTCTTAGTCAAAGTTATGTCTTTTTAGTAACTTAATCTTAATATTAATAATAGAACTACTCTCAATTTCGAGATCGGATTACTTGTTTAAGATTGAAATTAAACGCCAAATATTGTGAAACGAGTGCAAACTTATAGCCACTACCATATGGCATAATAAGCATGGACCACCGAGGCAGCAAAAGAGTCCAAAAAAGGTCCAATTTAGAAAAATTGCCAAGTGTGAAGCTAAAAGCTAAGCATGAAAACAAAAGAAATAAAAAAGGTAAAAAAGCCCAATGAAGGCCAACAAAAGAAAAGAGTTCCAATGAGAACCATACACTTTTAAAATTCTAGTTAGAAAACAAAAGAGTCTAATGATGACCAACTTGTATAAATTTGACTTAATAAACATTAGAACTACTTGTAATCCTTGGTCTGGTTCAGACTAGTTTTTACGAATAATAAATGCTAACTTATTTTTGACTTTGCAATTTTACTTTAATACCCATGATATAATCTATAAGGTTTACTTGAGGACAAGTAAAGGTTTAAGTGTGGGAAATTTGATAACTCCTAAATTATACAGTTTTTTGATAACATTCTGAGGGGTTATCTTAGTATTTTTAGAGTCATTTAAATCCCAAAACACACTAAAATGAGGAAAATGGTATTTCTAATGATTTTATCAAAGTTATGTATCAAACAGGATCAAAAATAGAGAAAATTGCAGAAAGGCTAAGGAAGCCACTGACATGGATGCAAGGAAGCCGCTGGCCTGGGGTTGAATACGCCAGAATGTTCCAGAATCTCTGTAAAATTGAAAGAACTTGTTGATCAAGTAAAAAGCAAAGGAAGCCGCCGGCTTCCCACTGAAGCCGCCGGCCTAATGAACACGGTTTCTCAACTTGTCGACCAAGTTCAAGTAAAAATGGAAACAAAATCAAGAAGATTTGGCGAATCATTGAAGCCGCCGGCCTTCCCTGAAGCCGCCGGCTTAGTTATGACGGTTAAAATTTGTACTTGCAGATTAAGTTAAACTTGCAGAAGGAGTCACCGACCTAAGGCAAGCCGCCGGCTTCCCACTGAAGCTGCCGGCTTGGCCACCGTTTCTGAACATTATAAATAGAGGCCTCTGGTCTCAGTTTTCGTATGTAGTTTTCAGAATTCGATAATTCTACTTAGTTCGTTTTTCTTTTTAGGGTTTTCTCTAAACCCTTAGATTAGATTTATTCATTGTAATCAACAATCATTCGAGTTTTTAATTCAAGTTTCTTACATCTACCTTTTTAAGGTATGATTCTATCTTTACTTTACTGTTTAATCTATTTTATTTACTGCAATTGCTTCTGTTCGTCTTCTACTATGAACTAAACGTTCATAGTGGTTACATGGATGAAAACTGAACTTCATCTGGGAATCAGATGAAGCCGCCGGCCTCACCATCCAAGCTGACGGCTTGGTTGGGAGGAAGCCGCCGGCTTCGTGTGCTTCATCCGTACAGTTCCTGGTTCTTTTCCAGATCTGTATGGTCGAGTTTCTGTAATGATGTTTGAATTGTTTCGAATCTGTTTTGCTTAAATACACTTGTTTGCCATGCTTAATGATTAAATAACATTATTTTAGGGTTGAGTAGTACTTGATCCGATAATCTATTATTCGATTCATGTGACAACCCGGAAATTTTCGACTAAATTTAAACCTAACTTTTATATGATTCCGACGATTCACGAACAATTATTCGTAAATAATTATGCATTAGTATTAATTCGTTATATTAATATTATTATTAATATCATTTTTAATAATATATCACTAGTCATTATCATTTACAAGTATTAGTATTACAAATATTATTAATGTTATTATTATTATTAATTATTAATAACATTAATATTATTAGTATTATCACTTTTACTAAAATTATTAAGAATATTATAAATATCATTATTATTAATACAACTTATTATTAATAATATTATTATTATTAATAGTATTATTAACATTTTATAATGATTATTATCATTATTATTAATTATAATTAAAAATTATCATTTTTTTTTATTAATATTGTCATATTAATATTATTATCATTATTTTTATTATTTATCATTAATAATAATATTATTATTATTATGATTATTATTAATATTATTATTAATATTATTATTATTATTATTATTATTATTATTATTATTATTATTATTAATATTATTAGTATTATTATTATTATTAATTCTATTATTATTATTATTAGTATTTTTATTATTAATAGTATTATTATTATTAATATATCTATTAATTATTAATTAAAATTAAAAATAATTTAAGAAGTCAAAAACAATGTACTAATCATATATATATATATATATATATATATATATATATATATATATATATATATATATATATTATCAATCTGCTTTAATTTTTTTTTCTTTCTTTTAATCCATCGTGATTTTTATTTTTTTTATTCCTCCTGTTCTTGACTAAAAGATAATTATCGACACCCATTTTTCTATTTAAATCAATCGGCTCAATTGGCTAACGAATCATTCAACTTTCCTCCATTTTCAACCACAATCACCATTCCTATCTGATGTCTGATCGAATTTAAACAGATATATATATATATATAAAAAGGAAACCGTCGGTCTCTGTTCTTGGTTCTTTTGTCAAAAGCTCGATTTCAAATCGAATTTCAAATTCTATAAATGTAGTTGTGTTAGGAATTCTCTAAACAAACTTCCTGTAAAATCCCAAGTTCCAATTCCTCATATCGATTACGAATTCGAGAGTCAAAGTTTTAATTTCAAAAAGTCAACTCAATGTTCATCATGAAATTCGAAGTCATGTTGATGTTTTTGGATCAATTAATGATTCAGAAAGTTTCTAAGGAGGATTTAGAGTATAATTCGTGTTGTAATTTCCACCTAAAATGATCTAAAATTCGAAAACCAATTTGGTGTTCTTCATGTTCTTCGAAACTGTTACTGCTGCTGCTATTTATACTTTTTTTGTTCTCTGTTAATGCAAATCAATCACAACTGGTTGCTTGTATTTCGATTTCACATCATAGTTCAAGACTTGAACTAGTTATTTTGATTATAACTTGCCTCTATTCGATTAAGTAATGAGGAAGAAGAAGAAGAAACAGATATATAAGATAAATAGATTTAGGTGGTAAAATAAAATAGAAATGATTGAGCAGAGCAGTTGGTTTGAGGTGTTTTTGGGTGAGCGAGAGTTCTTGGGTTCGAGGCCAGGCAAAGGCAATTATTTTTTTTGAAGCCTATTTCTTGTGAGGTAGTAATTTTGTTGTTATTATTATTATTATTATTATTATTATTATTATTATTATTATTATTATTATTATTATTATTATTATTATTACAAGTATTAGTTACCATTTATTATTATTATCATGATTATAATTACAATTATTATTATTATTATTACTAACATTATTATCATTACTAGTATTATCATTAAATATTATTATTATTATTATTATTATTATTATTATTATTATTATTATTATTAAAGTTATTATTATTATTATTACTAGTATTAAGTATTATTATCAAAATTATTATTTTCATTATCATTATATTGTTAATATAAGTATTCTTATTATTATTAAGAACTATTGTTATTATCATTTTCATTAAAAACTACTATTATTATAATTATTATTTTTACTACTAATATTATTATTATTATTATTACAAAATAATACAACTCTTTATTCATTTTCATTATTAATATTATTTTATCAAATAAATACTTATATATAGAATATATATAAAAGTATACATATAGAAATATATAACAATTGAAATAATATATATAAACTTGTTCGATTACGAATATATGTGTTAATATATATACTTGATATAGGTTCGTGAATCTGAAGTCAACTCTGCACTTGTTCAGTGCCGTCATATGCTTAATTACTAAGAAATACAGTATCGTGATTTTTCATTTGATCCCTTTTTAATTGTTGTTGCAATATATATTTTTGGGCTGAGAATACATGCGCTATTTTTATAAATGTTTAACGAAATGGACACAAGTACTAAAATTAATTCTACGTGGGTTTGAATCAAAAATCCTCTAGCTTGGTAACTTTAACTATTGGTTTATGAACTGGTAGGCGCGAATCCTAAAGATAGATCTATTAGGTTTAACACCCGCACCCAGTATGTTGTACTAGTCAATGATTTATATTGGCTTAGAAGAACGGGTGTTTAATACTTCGAGGTTAACAAACATGCACTTGATTCGGTGTACCAATTATTATAACTCATGGGGTAAAAACTTTGTTAAGGCTAGCTACCGAGTGCTCACAACATGGAATACTTTTATACACTGCGGTGTATGTATTTATTTATTGAAACTGAAATCATGTGGTCCATTATATATATATATATATATATATATATATATATATATATATATATATATATATATATATATATATATATATATATATATATATACTAAAATCATGATTTATGATAAACTTATGAACTCACCAACCTTTTAGTTGACACTTTTTAGCATGTTTATTCTCAGGTATTACATAATGCTTCCGCTGTGCATTTGCTAATTGAAAGCAACATTACAACGAGTCATTCATGGATAATTTGAAAGACTTTGCATTTAAAATCATCACTATGCATCATATAGATGTCAATACCTCGCAATGGGACCAGATGATGACGTACCGCGTCAATGGTGATTTTGGCGGGGTGTCACAGTTGGTATCAGAGCGGTGGTTGTAGGAAACTAGGCAGTCTTAATGTGGATAACCCAGATTAATAGGGTGCATTAAAGTCTAGTCTACAGCCTGACCTATAGCTTTAGAACATTATTACTTGCATCATATATATATGCATATCTTTTATTCTGTCACTCCGGGAGGAACTCCCATTGTGATTCACAATATTCTATAACTCACGCGCATTATCTTTATAAGATCACCTCGGTTGGTGAAACCAAGGGATGTCACTCATGATTTCTGAAATTCTTGACATTCCTATGTCATCTATCCTGGTTTTTTGTATTACGTATGTATTACATGAAATGTCATCCATGATTTTTGAAATTTCTATATTTGTTACTACTCATACTCATACATATATAACCTCCTTGTTATATTACGTACCTATGTGCCCTTATGCCTTTGTGCATTGGTTTGCGAACCAAAAAATGTCATTATTGACTCATAAAGATTCTCGATAACTCAAAGACATTATAGTGTCATCACTATTCATATTCATTACTTTAAAGTTTTTGTTTTCTCGTTATTGTTGATCATTGAACTTTCTTGACGGGTGGCGTCTACGAAACTCTAGGATGGAAGGGTTTGGATTACCGATTTAAAGGATCCTATAGCTCAAGCCTCTAGACCTGAATATGCCATTACAAATTGAAAGTCTTTAATCGAAAGATAATCTGATT
Source organism: Rutidosis leptorrhynchoides (assembly GCF_046630445.1). Lineage (NCBI taxonomy): Eukaryota > Viridiplantae > Streptophyta > Magnoliopsida > Asterales > Asteraceae > Rutidosis > Rutidosis leptorrhynchoides. The sequence continues at coordinate 552,679,850 of NC_092335.1, read as the reverse complement.
ACATACTTATCATTTTTTTATCTCGACACGTCATACTGCAATTATTGCATAAATGGAGTATAGACAAATCATATCTCATCATATTTATCCCAGTAGACTTTGTCTGACACTTTTCCTAAATTTCCTCCGTAAATTACGGAAATCTTTTTGCTATATATACGTATTCGAGGAGACAAATATATCATTCAGTATTCAACACTCATCTCATATCGAAACCCTTATTCAGATCACATAATATGGATTTCTCACTTGATTCCTCGAGCTCCACAGGCAGCGTAACCGGAACGAACGAACAAATTAGCCATCATCTATTTTGGATGGATTGGGGATGGGTTCGTAGTCGACTTAATCAATGGAGAAGTGAAGAAGGTGATCCTTTTCACCCACCACATTGCCCTATTGGCGAAGAACCTGAAGCACTTACCGGCGAACCGGTCCAAAACACCATTTTCACCCTCATTTTCAGGATATCCCACCACGATTATATAATATCTAGAATTCTGGATCTTATTCATCCACTTGTCCGAACCTCCAATCATTCCGGAATAATGGAAGAAGTCAACGAGCTTCGCGCTCGAATAGTGGCTCTGGAGAATATGGTGCAATATCTACGAGCATCAGCAGCACCAGCAACATAACTAGTACCACCACCCACAACATCCACAACCCACGCCTCAACATCACACTCGGTACCTCGAACATCAACGTCATACGCCCCATAGATACAAAGAATACCAACAACAATAACTGATGAAGTATTGATTCATAACTTCATCAGAGAAATATTCTGCGGCGATTATGTAATCTCTAAAGTTTTAGAGATTATTCATTCCTAGCTCCAACAGTAAAACAAATGAGTTTAATATTATATTAACTCATTAAATCCATGATTACATCTGAAGAAAAATATATATGTACATATATTTTCATAAAGATTGTAATTAAATATTCTGTTGTACAAATTGTTGATGGTGAAAATATTTTAACGGGTAGGTAATACCCGAGAAACATTTAAGTTAGCAATTAATATGTTACACCGTACATTCTTCAATTTAGATTCAATAATCATTAACTATACTCACTACCCTCAGAGCGATACACAATCATTTTCATACAAATTCAATTACATATTATGATTTTGACAGAACAGAATCCAAGTCAAGATTTAACAGGTGACGTCACTCCTAGATCCCTACATCTTTCAAAGCTATACTTTGACTTTAAAACTGTGCTTGAACATCACTTTTATTCATAAAACCCAGAAAAATATCTGTATCATTCAAGATTCATGACGATTTCATCTTAAACATCATACGTATCTTGACGACTACCATCTGCGTTCAAACTCTTCAAAATTCTTGAACACACCTCGGATTGATAACCAATGATTCAGATATATTAACGTTGTGAATGCTGATGAAGCAGCAAAAGCTATAGATGGTCTTAATGGCCAAAAGCTTAATAATAAAGAATAACGTGTTGAAAAAGCTCAGATTTGGAACTGAAAAACGGATTGAGCAAACTATGAAGGAGACTGTTAACAAATCACTAAGACTAACCCTGCCTTCAAAGAATCTAAATGATTCAGCATCTGCTGAAATCATTAACGACTATGTTGCTCCTGACTCTAAACCTTTACGGACAAATCTTCTTCATCATCCTTCGATATTAGAAATTCTAAGATATCATAGTATCTTTCATTATAAATATCTTCGATATTTCTGAAGATATTTTCATAACTATTCTTATCTGAAATCATTTATCTCCTCGCGTTATCTGTATTACATCATAAAGGAAACTGTTTAGTTTCTATATTCTGTAAACCTTCGAGTTTAAATTATGAATGTTTTTGAAGTAGTGTTGGGAATTGAAGCATGAGTTAGTATAATATAATGACACTTGATCAACGTGATTATATTACAGTAAGTCATGCTGAGTTTTTAATGGAACATGATGATTCACAGACCATACCATCATCATGTGCCATGTTACACGACTCTTACATTCTATTTAATCTCTAAACATATCAAGAACATATTTTCTTGATAGATCTAACTTTTCTCATGAATTCTGGTAATTTAACAAATCAAGATCGTACTATTACAATTGCTTTCTTAGAACATTAATTATGTTCATTCGAAACTTCATACCTACGAATTATGGACCATTACTTGCTTTACAAAAGCATGAAGCACCAAAATATAAGGGAAAATATAAAGCCCGATAATAACACAGAAATTACAAACCGTGTATATCAATACGTATTGCAACGTAAAGACACGGGAGAATAATAAACACTATAATCCCTAGAGCATAGTAAAAGTAAACAGACTCCTCCGGTGGGAGTTGGAAAAGAAGGATGATTGTGGCGATAACCAATATAAAGTCAAGAACAAGAACTGGATTGAGCATTTTTACAATCTTTTGGAAGTATGAATTGAGGAAGAAAGTATAGGAGTGGTGAAGATAATGAAATGGAAGAAGCTAATTTATAGCAAAATTCTAGACACAGCAATCAAGGCAATTCACCGCATTTAATCAAAGAAAATCTCAATTTCCTTAATTACCGGAGAATCAAATCTTATAAAGATTACGAAGATTTTCTTTTAATTCCTTGAATTCCGGAATTCAATCGTGACTACGTCAAAAGTTAAGGCGAACATTTAATTTCCTCATTTCACTCTTTTGTGATAGCTTCACTCGTACTCTTCGAGTAATCGAATTATTCTATCCATATTACTCAATGGTGATAAAACTCTATTTTTCAACTCATATTCATCATTAAAATATTCTTGTTGTCAAAAATGACGAACTCTAATAAATTTCATGACTGTGATTTTCACGAACTCTTCTTTGTTTTGTCTGCCTAATATTACGGCATAAACACTCAAGGTTTAAATGAGCTCAATATTATTCATAACACATTTCATATATACTGAAATGCTTGTATAGCGTCATCATCTCTTCTGAGGAAAACTAATCAATGACACTCGTGTTATTCCCTTGAATGACCTCCGCATTAATAATAAAATACACTTCATATAAGAACCTATAGAAATTATGGTTCGTATGATTTAAAAGCTTGAAACAGAACAATATTCTATCCGTTGAAATTCACGCAAGGCCCTGAGCAAACATGGGAACGTGAAGACCAAATAAAACGAAAATATCCTCACCTGTTTACAAACAACGCCGATTGATGGCAACAACTAAATTTCGAGACGAAATTTCTATTAACAGGGGGATACTGTGACAACCCGAAAATTTCTGACTAAATTTAAACTTAACTTTTATATGATTCTGACGATTCTCGAACAATTATTCGTAAATAATTATGCATTAGTATTAATTCATTATATTAATATCATTTTCAATAATATATCACTAGTCATTATCATTTACGAGTATTATTATTACAAATATTATTAATGTTATTATTATTAATAATTATTAATAACATTAATATTATTAGTATTATCACTTTTACTAAAATTATTAAGAATATTATAAATATCATTATTATTAATACAACTTATTATTAATAATATTATTATTATTAATAGTATTATTAACATTTTATAATGATTATTATCATTATTATTAATTATAATTAAAAATTATCATTTTTTTTTATTAATATTGTCATATTAATATTATTATCATTATTTTTATTATTTATCATTAATAATAATAATTATATTATTATTAATATAATAATAATTATTATTATTAATATTATTATTATTAATTCTATTATTATTATTAGCATTTTTATTATTAATAGTATTATTATTATTAATATATCTATTAATTATTAATTAAAATTAAAAATAAATTAAGAAGTAAAAAACAATGTACTAATCATATATATATATATATATATATATATATATATATATATATATATATATATATATATATATATATTATCAATCTGTTTTTAATTTTTTTTTTCTTTCTTTTAATCCATCGTGATTTTTATTTTTTTTATACCTCATGTTCTTGACTAAAAGATGATTATCGACACCCATTTTTCTATTTAAATCAATCAGCTCAATTGGCTGACGAATCATTCAACTTTCCTCCATTTTCAACCACAATCACCATTCCTATCTACCGTCTGATCGAATTTAAACAGATATATATATATAAAAAAGGAAACCATCGCTCTCTGTTCTTGGTTCTTTTGTCAAAAGCTCGATTTCGAATCGAATTTGAAATTCTATAAATGTAGTTGTGTTAGGAATTCTCTAAACAAACTTCCTGTAAAATCCCAAGTTCCAATTCCTCATATCGATTACGAATTCGCGAGTCAAAGTTTTAATTTCAAAAAGTCAACTCAATGTTCATCATGAAATTCGAAGTCATGTTGATGTTTTTGGATCAATTAATGATTCAGAAAGTTTCTAAGGAGGATTTAGAGTATAATTCGTGTTGTAATTTCCACCTAAAACGATCTAAAATTCGAAAACCAATTTGGTGTTCTTCATGTTCTTCGAAACTGTTACTGCTGCTGCTATTTATACTTTTTTTTTGTTCTCTGTTAATGCAAATCAATCACAACTGGTTGCTTGTATTTCGATTTCACATCATAGTTCAAGACTTGAACTAGTTATTTTGATTATAACTTGCCTCTGGTCGATTAAGTAATGAGGAAGAAGAAGAAGAAACAGATATATAAGATAAATAGATTTAGGTGGTAAAATAAAACAGAAATGATTGAGCAGAGCAGTTGGTTTGGGGTGTTTTCGGGTGAGCGAGAGTTCTTGGGTTCGAGGCCAGGCAAAGGCAATTATTTTTTTTGAAGCCTATTTCTTGTGAGGTAGTAATTTTGTTATTATTATTATTATTATTATTATTATTATTATTATTATTATTATTATTATTATTATTACTATTATTATTATTATTATTATTATTATTATTATTATCATTATTATTATTATTATTATTATTATTATTATTATTATTATTATTATTATTATTATTACTACTAATACAAGTATTAGTTACCATTTATTATTATTATCATGATTATAATTACAATTATGATTATTATTATTATTATTATTATTACTAACATTATTATCATTACTAGTATTATCAATAAATATTATTATTATTATTATTATTATTATTATTATTATTATTATTATTATTATTATTATTATTATTATTATAGTTATTATTATTATTATTATTATTACTAGTATCAAGTATTATTATCAAGTATTATTATTTTCATTATCATTTTATTGTTAATATAAGTATTTTTATTATTATTAAGAACTACTGTTATTATCATTTTCATTAAAAACTACTGTTATTATAATTATTATTTTTACTACTACTATTATTATTATTATTATTACAAAATAATACAACTCTTTATTCATTTTCATTATTAATATTATTTTATTAAATAAATACTTATATATAGAATATATATAAAAGTATACATATAGAAATATATAACAATTGAAATAATATATATAAACTTGTTCGATTACGAGTATATGTGTTAATATATATACTTGATATAGGTTCGTGCATCCGAAGTCAACTCTGCACTTGTTCAGTGCCGTCATATGCTTAATTACTACGAAATACAGTATCGTGAGTTTTCATTTGATCCCTTTTTAATTGCTGTTGCAATATATATTTTTGGGCTGAGAATACATGCGTTATTTTTATAAATGTTTAACGAAATGGACACAAGTACTAAAATTAATTCTACGTGGGTTTGAATCAAAAATCCTCTAGCTTGGTAACTTTAACTATTGGTTTATGAACTGGTAGGCGCGAATCCTAAAGTTAGATCTATCGGGTTTAACACCCCCACCCAGTATGTTGTACTAGTCAATGATTTATATTGGCTTAGAAGAACATGTGTTTAGTACTTCGAGGTTAACAAACATGCACTTGATTTGGTGTACCTATTATTATAACTCATGGGGTAAAAACTTTGTTAAGGCTAGTTACCGGGTGCTCACAACATGGAATACTTTTATACACTGCGGTGTATGTATTTATTTATTGAAACTGAAATCTTGTGGTCTATTATATATGTACTGAAATCATGATTTATGATAAACTTATGAACTCACCAACATTTTGGTTGACACTTTTTAGCATGTTTATTCTCAGGTATTACATAATGCTTCCGCTGTGCATTTGCAATTCATACTACTTGTTTAGATCTAGTCCATCAAACTTGTTAAATTGGATTGCATGCAACTAAGTTAAAAAGCTTAATAGTGATAAACTTGTTTAAATAAAATTACGCTTATATAATAGAATTTGATATTGTTAGGCTTAATAGAAGAACCTTTATTTGGATTTGTTTAATTAATGATTGCATGAGAACTTAGTAGTAATTGACTTTCAGCTAGTAACTTGACTTGATCTACTTGGTGTTTAATAGCTTATATGATTTGTCAGTCTATTTTCATATTGATCCTCATCACAAGATTGATATGTATCATGTAATTGAATTGAACATGAAGAATTAAGTTGTTAGTTATGCACATCACATATCTAACATATGCTTTAAGTCCTACTTGTTGAATGATATGCGACACTAGCTTAACCTATTAAGGAATAATAGTTGGTCTATGATTATTATTCTGCTTTGTGTTACTATAAGTTATAAAACCTGCCTAATATGATTCCTGTATGAGTTGGTTGTTCATGTAACTCCTTTTACTTTTATTTGTTTATTTTGAATCTTCAATTCCTTACTTGATTTTATTCTCTTGTTTATCTTTAAAGCATCTCTTTCCTAAGAGATAAGAATCTATCCCATAAAAAACATAAAAATATATCTTTAATTCTTTAATAAGAATTAAATAATAAAACAACTCTTATCCGCATCTACGCTCTCTTGGGACGATAACCTAAAATACTACATCTGATCGGGTTTTGTTGCTCGTTAAGGTGTTAAAGTGTATTAAATAAAGGTTTTGTAAATTTAAAAGTTGAAGGATAAGTTAAGCACTACCGCACACACTTTCAACACATCACTTTTATTCAAAACACATTTTTAAACAGTTACATTTTTTTGAAATACAACAGAATTAAAATTAACATAAAAGACAACCACAAACACAAACACAAACACATGATACTTAATCTTCTTGGGATGTTGGAACATTCGATCAGAATTGACCATCACTGTAGTAAGCAGAACTACAAGGAGGAGAGTAGTCTTCATAAACCAAATACAGAGATATCACATTTGAACGCCATGAGAGAGTTTCTTTGATAATAAAGTTTCTAACCCGATGTCATGAATGTCGATTTTGGCAAAAGTAAACTTTTTTCCACTAGCGTAATCATACACTTTATACTCCGAATTGAAACTACCACCGTAGTAAACGTTGAACGAAGCAATCATGGGGGGAGTAGTCAACATTTTCTTTTGTTTAAGTTGTTTGAGTTTGAGTATGAGAAAGAAGAAGATAAGGAATTGTGTGTTTAAGGAGTTGTGAATGGTTGTTTATATAGAGTGTGTGGAAAAGTAGCCGTTTTTTTTTAAAAGGTTCATTTTATAGTCGTTTGAGTTTGAATTTTATTTTTAAATTTTAAAATATAAATAAATTAATAATAATAATAATAATAATAATAATAATAATAATAATAATAATAATAATAATAATAATAATAATAATAATAATAATTAATATTGGAAGTGGGGTCAATGGGTCAATGTAGTGGGTGTGATGGATGTTAGTGAATGTAGTTGGAAGAAGCTGCTAAGGTGGCGCTGATGTGGCATCAATGTGGTTTTATGACAGGTGTCATGGATAAGAGTGGTCTTAAACAACATATATATATATATATATATATATATATATATATATATATATATATATATATATATATATATATATATATATATTAAATATTAATTGTTGTCATAGCTAAAAAAAATACTCATTCAATATTAATTGTTGTCATAGCTAAAAAAAATACTCATTCAGTACTAAAGTTATAAACAACTCTACAAACCTAAACCAATACCATAATAAAAAGATAATATAAACGGATAAACATAGAAAGATTTGTAAAAGCATAAACATTAAACAACACCGGGACATGAACCGATTATTGGTTCTTTGCATTGCTCTGTATCGAAGAATTTTAGTTGTGAAGACTTGAATATAAGTCAAAGCAATTTTTTAAGCGTCTTCAGCCGCCACCCAGTACCTCTGTACCGTAACCACAAACACAACTGACATGTATATACTAAGAGTGAAGTAGTGACACTAAGAGTGATCCAACCAAGACTAAATTTCTTCCACGACTAACCAACCATTCAGCGCCAAATCAGCACCTCCATCCCACTTCATTACCAGGACTAAACCAGGACTAAACACTCCCAACAATGACACTCCTTCCTCATCCACTATATTAATTAATTAATCAATTGTACAAGATTAGTAGCAAAAAGTACCACAAAACTTGCAAGCCTTCCGTCCTCAAATGTGTTGTAAATGGACGAAAACATGGACGAGATACCTGGGCGCCACCCTGGACTAAAGCTGGGCTAGGTGGTGCCATTGGTGTCCTCCTGGACTAGAACTTGGGCGGCTCCTGGACGAGACCAATTGGAGCACTCTAAAAACATCTAATTTTCACCAATATTACACTTTAGTCGATTAACATCTATTACACTTATAAATACGGGAGTATTAATTTGAAAGTTTTACAAAGTTATACGTATAGCACATATAAAATGGAGTTAAAACTATAAATACGCTATATACTTTCACTTTTATTCTAATGTACGCTATATACCCAATATAATACCAGTGTAAGCTATATACCTTCAAAAAGTGTGCTAATATGAACGCATTGAACTTGTTAATCGGATAAAACAAAATGAGCGAACAAAAGTGAAAGTATATAGCCTACACCAGAACAAATCATTTTTGTATATAGCCTACATCGGAACACAAATGAAAGTATATAACCTATTTCTAGCCATATAAAATAAAAAACAAAATGTTATAAAATTGATTTTACCGGTTCAGCTGGTAACCTGTCACCAATGACCTACACCGGTAATACATTGGGTATTGATATCGGCTAAAAAATCACGTTTTTACCCCCGATATTAGCCCCATTTATGATAAAGTAATTGACTTTATCATCTAATGTAACATCCTGTAATCGGGCCTAGCTGAAAAGAACCTTTTGACCTTGGGTGTGTTTGTATGTTAGTATAATAATTATATGTTTATAATTATTTGGTTGTTTAGTTAAGACCAGTTTGTGACAAGGGTCACAGAACAGGTTCGTTTATTTAATTTGGACTCCGTTAGGGTTGTCAAATTAAGTACGAAAGTTATCAAATAACTGGTAAATACCCGTGTGTGATGGGGTATTGTATTTAACAGAGATATATAAGCAAGAATCAGCTCATTTCTCTCACTTTCTTGAACCTTCTAAAATCACCCCGTACCTAAACTTTCACTCCCTTGAAACCCTAATCTCTTGAATCTTGATTTTGAGTCTAAATTGTGTTATGTAATCGGTTGCTACTGATTTCGTGGTCATAACAAGGTAAGAATCATTCATTTTCATGATGTAATATGTGTTTAAATGGAGTCTTTAGTTAGGTTTTTATCTAAGTGAGTTTGATATCAAATTGGTTGATTTTGATGTTGGTTTGGTGTAAAACGTTATGGTTTATGTTCCTTTAGTTGTTATAAACGTTTTTTAAGCTTCATTCGGTGTCAAAACGTTTAGAAATCGAGATTTGGGTGATTGTGGTTAGAAACCCGTCAGTTTCTGCTGCTGTTGCTCGATGAATACAACCGTACGGTTGCAGCTTGCAACCGCACGGGTAGACTGTGTAACCGTACGGGTGCATGTGCAGCCGTATGGATGCAGGGGTGTTGGTGCAACCAGGCAGTGGGTGTGCAACCATACGGGTGCACGATGCAACCGTACGGATGGACTTGCAACCGTACGGATGGACTTGCAACCGTACGGATGCATGTGCAACTGTACGGATGCAAATCAATACTACAATGTTGTTTAATTTGGCAGTTTTCTAGCCATTATGCTGCCCGCGTGACTTATGTTAATCAGATGTAAATTCTGAAAATGCATAAGTGTTAAGTAGACCTTTTTGTGGCGCTTTTGATACTGATTCGATGTTTTGTGCTGTTTTGTGCTAACGGACAGAAACTAACTTGATTTATGCTGTTATCAGGTGGAAAGGACGAAGAGAAGGCTCAGTAAGATTAGAATTCTGAGTGCCTTCTGTTGCTGGTAATCAGTGAGTGGGATTATCACTTGGTCTAGTATAGAGTAGCAAATTGCGCTACTATGTTTATATTGTTGTTAGTTGCCATGTTTAGTAGTTATCTTGTACATTTGATCACAGTTAGGGTTGCCATGCTTTAAGTAGTAATATTTGCTTGTAGTAGTAGTAATAGTTGACTAGTTGCATGTGCACAAGTTGTTGTTGTTGTTGTTGGAACTTTGATCTGTTAGGTTCAGCTCAGAGAGGTCAACCTAGTTGTGGTTGGGTCCAGTTGGCTACTGTTTGTTGAGTATAGTGCTGAATGACGCATCTCCTGCGTGTGGATGACTATACTTGGGATTCAGTAGTAAGGACTATCAGTAGATTCTAGCCTGATCAGCTAGTGTCGTGTGCCCGTACAAGCCGCCGATCCTCTAGTTGGAGCATAGTTGCTAGTTGATGGCTGTTGTATGTTGTTGTTAAAGGAGTACAAGTTGGTACTGTATGCTAGACCTATTGATAGTTCCATTCACTTAGCCTCGTGCTAACCCCTCACCTTCTCCCCTGTAGGTTTTGGATCCTAGTGCTGGTAGGGATGGGAGTCGGGTTGAAGATATGTTTGACAAGACAAACTCTGATGTCTTAACTTTTGTAATTATGTAACTAGTCGTTTAAGCGTAACACCAGTGGTTTGTAATTAAGTAATTAACAAGATGATTTGCGATAATCATGTTTGTAATTAAATAAGGCTATTTATGTAAATTAAGTCTTCCGCTGTGATTTAAAAAAAGGGTGTTACATCTAAATAAGCATTTATTTGCTTCATATGGTAGATTATGTCATTACGAATGCTATGTTTCAAGAATCACTAAAAACAGATAAAAAACGAGCAAAACCGGCTAAGACAATTCACTCGCATTTAAAATACTTATTTTATAAATTTCGAAAAATATTATTTAGTTGATCTTATATTGTAGCATATTTAATTACGAGCGCGTGGGCGCAAGAATCGCTTAAAACGGATAAGAAACGAAGATTCTAGAGCGAAACGATGAAAGACAAGTTACTACGCCGGAAACTGTAACGACCCTGGATTTTTCAACGTTTAATTATTAATATTTATTATTAATGCTTGTGATTAAATGAATGTATTGTTATACATTTACTTGTTACCATGATTGACTTTTAATTGCCCGACACGTCTTTGTGACACACGAACATTTCACGAATAATATTTTCAGATATTATTTACATTCACGATTGATTTTTATTAATCATTTTAATTAACTAAGTTTACTAGTTGATTACTTGGGCCTTTATTAGTGTTAATGGACTTTTACTTGGATTATTATTTATTTGGACTTGGGCTTGTGTTAATGGACTTAGAAGCCCACTATACTACTCTTAATGGATTAATTAGGAGCCCTTTTGTTGCAAGTAGTCCATTATGATACAACTAGATTGATTAAGTTAAAGGAAAGACTTGTTACTTGTTCCATTACATCTAGTTCCCATGTAAGCAAACCTTATAACCAACTTTTAAGTCTTTACATGCAATAAACTAATGGACTCTTTCCTTCCTCTTGATTCCCTTGAAGCCGTCGGCCTTTGTGGCCTTGGGGAGTGTTTTTTGTTTCAAATTTTGTTAACATATCTACTAGTATTCTTCACATATCTCACACACACAAAATACTTCTCTTTTCTCTCAAACATTTCTCTCCTTTTTGTAAGTAACTTGAGCTTTTTCTTCTCTTCTTTTTCCTTACAAAAACCGTAACATATACACTCTCATCATCATCATCTTTTGCTTGCTTGTTACTTGTTTCATGTTGTTGTTTGATTACTTGTCTTTGTTAGTTGTTACTTACTAGTACAAGGATCAAACTTTCTAGTTAGATTCTTCATATTATCTTGTATTTACAAGAACACACAAGAACCTAACTTACTAGTTATGTTCTACATTTAATGTCTTGAAAGATTAAAGTTCATGTGTTGTAAAAATCATTACTTGAATTCATGTTAGTAAACTTAAAAGTTTACTTCCTTAAAGATCAAGACTTTGGCTTGAATCTTTAAAGTATGAACAACCATGAACTAGTTACTTGTTTACTTAGCTTATTTCTTCATTCTTGCATCTTTTGAATTCGTGATTCTTGTGTTGTTGGTCAAGTGTTACTAGTTAACTTTGATCTCATTTTTCTTGAACTAAAGTTAACTTTAAAAGTTCAAGAACATGGAAGTATAACTTTTTAGTTATAACTTCATATACTTATGATGGATCTAAGTTCTATAGCTTATGGTCTACTTATTTTGTTATAAACAAAAGCTTGAAAGCTTACATACACTTTACAAGATGAAAATCTAAGTTTTGTAACTTATGGTTTCATCAAAGTAAAGATTCAAGTGTTATTACTTAGGATTTAACTTAATAACTTTAGATCTAGACTTTTGGGTCTTAGATCTTCAAGATCTAACTAAGAACTATGTTCTACAACTTAAGATCTTGATTAGTTAGTTTATTTTCAAGTTTGTAGTTCAATATTACTTTTATATTTCATGTATGTGTCGGATCTAAGATCTTGATGTAACTTTAGTTCATCAAACTACTTGCAACACTTAATTGAGTTGTGCTACTTATCTTAGACTTACACTTGTGTTATGATGGTCAAAACTTGGTAAAGATAATGTAAACACATCAACGAGTTGTACACTTGAAGCTATATGCATCAAGGATGAGAACCGCGATGAACGCCAAGCACCAAGAACCCACCGGAACCTACTGTTTACTGTTTTCTGGAACTGGTCAGACCACCTGGGCTGCTGTAAGGATGATTTTCAGTTTGCTCAGCTCATGTAGATAACGTTTCATTTAAGACTCATCTTAATCCGAGTTACGGTTTAGGATTTATGGCCTTCCGAGTGTCACTATGTCCTTTTAACGTTATGCTGAAAATTCTGATCTACTCGCACTTAAACCGTCGCCACGGTCAAACGAAAATGAGTTTGCTTCTGGAATTTTTACCACAACTAAAGCACTCATATACGGAGCCATGGCCACTGGTCTCACCTTATTTCAGTAGGTATAGAGTCTGTGGTGACTGATCGAATTCAGCCTTTGTTTTAAACTCTTTTCTTGAATGAAACTTACTTTACACCTTTTGTTTGATGATGAATGATGATGACCTTTAAGACCTAATTTACATAATTTTAAACCTTTTGGGACGATTTAATGACTTAGTAATATTTGACTTAGGTTGAGGACTTTTCGGACCTACATACTTTGCTTACTTCCCGACTCAACTTTACTACTACTTTACACTGTGAGTTATAACATTCCCTTTTTACTTTAACTATTTTGGGAACTGAGAATACATGCACATTTTACGTCTTACATACTAGGCACGAGTACTTAAACTTATATATGTGTGGGTTATACAACGGCATAAACATTCCCTTTAGCTCGGTAACGTTTAGTCATTGGTTTTTGAACCGGTGAACGCGAATCTTAGATATGGATCCATAGGGTTTGACATCCCCATTCGGGCTAGTAGCGCTAGAATTTAACGGGTGTTTAATACTTCATAAACATATGCACTCGCCAAGTGTACTTTCAGGGGGTTATAAACGTTAAGTTAGTTACCAAGTGTCCACGGTTAAACATATACTTTATCATACTGTTTTGAAACGCTCTTTGTAGCACTGAAATCTCGTGGCCTACCTTACATTACCGTTATACTTAAACTATAGCTCACCAACCTTTGTGTTGACGTTTTTAAGCATGTTTTTCTCAGGTGCTTAAGGTTAGCCGCTTCCGCTGTTGTACTAGTCTTGCTGTAGACACCCGCTGCTTTAGAGATGTCACCGCATGAACGTTTATCTCGCATTCATAAACATTATTACTTTTGAAACTATGATTTGTAATGACCTATGGGTCACATACTATTATACTTGCTTCTATTCATTGAAGCATACTTTTGGTTGTTAAACATTGATGTTGGTTAAGACATCACCTTTTACCATGAATGCAAACGTATTTTGAAATAGCATATAGTGTTTAACCTTGTAATGATCCTGTTGTTGATGATTCGTACACGATGGTTTTGTACGGGGCATCACATTTGGTATCAGAGCATTGGTTGTAGGGAATTAGGTTGCATTAGTGAGTCTAAGACAGACCCGAGTAGGATTCACTAATATGACTAATCTACAACTTTCTAGTTTACTTGTTTTCGCTGAACTTACTGCATGTTGCTGCTTACTTTTACTGCTATATGCCGTATGCTATTAGATGATTTCACTACTGCATGCTATTATCTGCTTTCGATTGCATGATGCTTGTCGTTATTGCCATGCTACTTACTGTTACACATGATTTAGACTGTTGTAGTTACTTGGCCTAATACGTGCTTGCTTTATGACTTACTGACATGGAAAATTTATTTTTCCTTGTTCAGATGTCGGATATTCCACCTGTCATCCTTTTGGGCAGCGACACAGATTCATCAGCCAGATCACCTGCCGTTATTGCCGATCCTCAGATACCGTCGGCGACACACTCTAGTGACCCAGGCGCTTCATCCTCCGGAGCTAGTAGTCATGCGCCTGCCCCAGTGGGTACTGCAGACGGAGCCCAGGACCTCCCGAAGATTCCAGCTCCACTAGCCCCAGTACCTCAGGAGCCACAGCACCATCCTAGTGGTGTTGTGATTCCCGCGGAATTTGGGGAAGGTCCATTCCGTAATTAGTATCGTCATTGGTGCCGACGTGCTCCTGATGGACGTCTCGTGCCAATCGGACCCGCCCGATACCGACAGATGATGGCCGCCCGATGAGAACCAGTACAGCCACCTCCACATGATTCAGATGACCCGTCATCCGACGACTCATCCACAGACGAATCTAGTGACGATGACTCCGATGAGGAGGACCCTGATGATGCACCTGTACAGCCACCCTCCACCCCACCGAAGAAGCGGTACCATTTCGATGGTACCGTCATTCCAGGGATGAATGGAGGTCGAGCATTCACTGACGCATATGGTCGGCGTCGTAGGGTTACCGCCCATAAGCGGCTTGTGCCGTATCCTGCTGATCCCTTCATCCGTAAGCCTTACCGCTTCACAGCCTCTACTTCTGGAGCCGGACCGTCTGCACCGCCAGCTCCACCAGCACCACCTGTACCGACTGCACCGCCTGCCCCACCCACTCCCTCTGTCGAGGAACTGATGAGGGAGGTGGAGCTCCTCCGTGCTCGGGTAACTGAGCTCGAGGACCAGATGTCCCACGTGTTGGACATCCTACACCCACCTTTACCATAGGACCTTTGTAGTAGAGTTCATTATGTAATCTAGTTGTAGTTTTATGTATTACTTATGTATTGTACGAACCTATGCTGAAGTATGCAACTTATTATTATTAATGAATGGAACTTTGCATTATTTAATTCTTGCACGATGTTCTATTTACGTTACTGTATGATGATTCTATGGTATTTGTACCTGGATTGCATTACTTAATAAACATGTGATGTGTTGATTCCATGTTGGTTACCATATACCGTATTATTACTATTTGAATACTGGATTTTGACTTGAGTCAAAATTTTTGTTTAGAACACCATGGCCAACGGACGATCAACACCTACCGCAGCCCAAATCGAGGATATGATCAATGAACGAGTCACCGCAGCTTTAGCAGAAAGGAACCTCCAAGCTCCACCGCCACCACCACTGGTTATTTAGCCCATTCGTAATGGGTGCACGTACAAAGAGTTCCAAAGCTGCAAACCCCACAACTTTAGTGGAATGGAGGGGCAGGTTGGTCTCACTAGATGGTTTGAGAAATTAGAATCTGTGTTTCGAGTTAGTAACTGCTCAGAAGCGAATAAAACCAAGTTTGCTTCATGCTCTCTGTCTGACGGCGCACTAACGTGGTGGAACACGTTGGCTCAAGCAAAAGGTATTGATGAGGCGTTTGCTACCCCATGGGAGGAATTCAAAGGGGCCCTGATTGAGGAATATTGCCCTAGGACCGAGATCCAGAAGATGGAAATTGAGTTTATGCAGTTGAAGGTTGTGGGAAACGACCTCGATGGTTACAATCGTAGATATTTGGAACTAGCCCTGATGTGTCCTACCATGGTCACCCTGGAATTTAAGCGTATGGAGAGATATTTGTGGGGACTTCCTAAGTCCATTAAGGGAAACGTCACCTCGTCCAAACCACCCAATGTCCCGGAAGCGATGCGCATGGCGCATACTTTAATGAACCAAATTATCATCGATGAACTGGAGAAGGCTAAGTCTGAAGCGGGTAGTAGTGAGAAGCACAAATAGGATAACAACAGGGGAAGGACCTATGATCAAAACCCGGTGAAACGACATGAGGGTTTCAGAGGAAACAACAACGGTGGAAACCCCAATCCGAACACCAACTTAAACCCCAACTACAAGGGTACCCTACCACAATGCAAGAGGTGCTACAAGCACCATACTGGGTATTGTAACGTTGTTTGTGAAAAGTGCCAATGGACTGGACATATCGGTAAGGACTGCAAGGTCACCACTTTGAATGGGAAGCCGAACACCAATGGACCTAAAAAGTGCTACGAATGCGGACAGATGGGCCACTTCAGAAATGCGTGTCCCAACAAAAGAAAGGACGGCAGACCACCCCGTGGTAAAGCTTTCAACGTTAATGCAAGGGATGCACGCGAGAATCCCGACTTGGTGACAGGTATATTCACTATCAACAATCTATTAGCTTCTGTCTTATTTGATACTGGTGCCGATAGAAGTTATGTATGTAGACACTTTTGTGATAAGATTAATTGGTTGTTAGTCCCTTTAAAAGAGAGTATGCTTGTCGAGGTCGCCAATGGAAAACTTAAGAAAGTTGACCATATTAGTCGAGGAGCTATTATCAACATAGCTGGTGTAGATTTCGAGATTGACTTGATACCCATTAAGTTGGGAAGCTTTGATGTTATTGTCGGTATGGACTGGTTAACCAAGATAAAGGCTAACATTATCTGTGGAGATAAAGCTCTTCGTATATCACACGGAGAGGGCGAGCCACTGATCATTTACGGAGAGAGATGTACCTCGAAGCTGAACCTCATTAGTTGCGTGAAAGCGCAAAAAATCATGAAGAAAGGACGTCTTGCTGTACTAGCACATGTGAAAATGGTAGAAACCGAGATGAAGAGTGTAAACAACGTTCGAATTGTGAACGAATTTTCCGATGTCTTCCCTGAAGAATTTCCTGGATTACCGTCGCCGAGAGCAGTAGAGTTTCAGATTGATTTAGTACCAGGAGCTGCACCTGTAGCTCGCGCACCTTATCAACTCGCACCTTTCGAGATGTAAGAATTACAGAGCCAACTACAAGAGCTGTTAGATCGAGGATATATCCAACCAAGTTTCTCGCCTTGGGGTGCACCTGTGTTGTTTGTGAAGAAGAAGGATGGATCCTTCCGTATGTGTATCGACTACCGCGAACTCAACAAATTGATGATCAAGAATCGGTATCCTCTTCCCCGAATTGACGATCTTTTTGACCAACTACAAGGATCGAGCATTTACTCAAAGATCGATTTGCGATCCGGTTATCATCAGTTGAGGGTAAAAGAAAGCGATGTAATGAAGACTGCATTCAGAACTCGTTATGGTCATTATGAGTTTCTCGTGATGCCATTCGGTTTAACCAACGCACCTGCCGTGTTCATGGACCTCATGAATCGTGTCTGCAAGCCGTACTTGGATAAGTTCGTTATCGTCTTCATAGATGATATCCTCATCTACTCCAAAAGCGAAGAAGAACATGAACAACACCTTCGACTAGTGCTCGAACTCTTGAGACAAGAACACCTTTACGCCAAATTCTCCAAGTGTGAATTTTGGTTGAAGGAAGTCCAATTTCTGGGTCATGTTGTGAGCGACCAGGGTATCAAAGTTGACCCCGCCAAGATTGAAGATATCAGCAAGTGGGAAACCCCCACTACTCCGACGCATATCCGCCAATTTCTAGGTCTTGCCGATTACTACCGAAGGTTTATTGAAGGTTTCTCTCTGATTGCGCGTCCTTTGACCGCATTGACTCACAAAGGGAAGGAGTACATTTGGGAACCCGCACACGAATTAGCATTTCAAACCTTGAAGAAGAATTTGACCACCGCACCTATCTTATCTCTTCCTGAAGGCAGTGACGATTTCGTCGTTTATTGCGATGCTTCGAAAAGTGGTTTTGGTTGTGTACTGATGCAACAATCAAAGGTTATTGCCTATGCTTCTCATCAACTGAAGATTCACGAGCGGAACTACACTACTCACGATCTCGAACTTGGAGCCGTTGTCTTTGCGCTCAAATTGTGGAGACACTATTTGTATGGAACGAAAAGTACTATCTTCACCGACTACAAGAGTCTCCAGCACATATTCGATCAGAAACAACTGAACATGAGACATCATCGATGGATCGAGACGTTGAACGACTACAATTGTGAACTCCGTTATCACCCTGTCAAGGCCAATGTTGTAGCTGACGTTTTAAGCTGAAAGGAGAGGATGGCACCTCTTCGTGTTAGGGCTCTGAACATCACCATCCATTCGAATCTCAACAGCCAGATCCGAGCAGCCCAAGATGAGGCTCTCAAGGAGGAGAATATATCTCACGAACATTTGAACATACTTGTCTCTCGATTCGAGGTTAGGGAGACTGGACTCCGATGTTATGCCGGAAGAATTTGGGTACCTTGTTATGGAGATCTACGAAACCTTATACTTGATGAAGCCCACAAGTCGAGATATTCGATTCACCCCGGAGCGGGCAAAATGTACCACAACCTTAAGGAACAGTATTGTTGGCCGAATCTTAAGAAGGACGTTGCAACTTATGTTGGTAAGTGTTTAACTTGTTCGAAAGTTAAGGCCGAACATCAGAGGCCCTCTGGATTACTTCAACAACCGAAAATCTTGCAATGGAAGTGGGAAAGGATAACAATGGATTTCATCACCAAGCTACCAAAGACGGCGGGCGGATACGATACTATCTGGGTTATCGTTGACCGTCTTACCAAATCTGCACACTTCCTAGCTATGAAGGAAACGGATACAATGGAGAGGCTCGCTAAAATCTACATCAAAGAGGTTGTATCTCGTCATGGTGTACCTTTATCGATCATCTCAGATCGCGATCCCCGTTTTGCTTCTAGATTTTGGCGTTCTTTACAAGAAGCCATGGGAACCCGTCTCGACATGAGTACTGCTTATCACCCACAGACCGACGGGCAAAGTGAATGAACGATTCAGACCTTGGAAGACATGTTGCGTGCATGTGTTATCGATTTCAAAAAGGCCTGGGAAAGGCATTTGCCGTTAGCCGAATTCTCGTACAACAACAGTTATCACTCGAGTATTAATGCCGCACCTTTTGAAACGTTGTATGGCCACAAGTGCCGATCTCCTATTTGTTGGGCCGAAGTAGGCGAAAAGAAAATCACCGGACCCGAGGTAGTACACGAAACAACGGAGAAGATTGCTCAGATTCAAGCGAGACTTAAGACTGCCCGCGATCGTCAAAAGAGTTATGCCGATCTTAAACGTAAAGACTTTGAATTCAATGTGGGCGACCGTGTAATGATGAAGGTTGCACCTTGGAAAGGTGTGATCCATTTTGGAAAACGTGGAAAGTAAAACCCGCGATACATTGGTCCTTTCGAAATTTTGGAGCGTATTGGACCCGTTGCTTACCGTTTGGATCTACCAGCACAATTGAGCTCAGTTAATCCTACCTTCCACGTGTCAAACTTGAAGAAGTGTCTTGCTGCACCCGAACTCATCATACCACTGGAAGAACTTAAAATTGATGACAAACTCCACTTCGTGGAAGAACCTGTCGAGATTATGGACCATGAGGTCAAAACTTTGAAACGCAACAGGATTCCGATCGTCCGAGTACGATGGAATGCCAAACAAGGACCCGAGTTTACTTGGGAGCGAGAGGATCAAATGATGCAGAATTATCCTCACCTTTTCCCAACTCCTCCATCTACCCCAGCTTAAAATTTCGGGACGAAATTTTCTTTAACAGGTGGGTAATGTAACGACCCTGAATTTTCCAACGTTTAATTATTAATATTTATTATTAATGCTTGTGATTAAATGAATGTATTGTTATACATTTACTTGTTACCATGATTGACTTTTAATTGCCCGACACGTCTTTGTGACACACGAACATTTCACGAATAATATTTTCAGATATTATTTACATTCATGATTGATTTTTATTAATCATTTTAATTAACTAAGTTTACTAGTTGATTACTTGGGCCTTTATTAGTGTTAATGGACTTTTACTTGGATTATTATTTATTTGGACTTGGGCTTGTGTTAATGGACTTAGAAGCCCACTATACTACTCTTAATGGATTAATTAGGAGCCTTTTTGTTGCAAGTAGTCCATTATGATACAACTAGATTGATTAAGTTAAAGGAAAGACTTGTTACTTGTTCCATTACATCTAGTTCCCATGTAAGCAAACCTTATAACCAACTTTTAAGTCTTTACATGCAATAAACTAATGGACTCTTTCCTTCCTCTTGATTCCCTTGAAGCCGTCGGCCTTTGTGGCCTTGGGGAGTGTTTTTTGTTTCAAATTTTGTTAATATATCTACTAGTATTCTTCACATATCTCACACACACAAAATACTTCTCTTTTCTCTCAAACATTTCTCTCCTTTTTGTAAGTAACTTGAGCTTTTTCTTCTCTTGTTTTTCCTTGCAAAAACCGTAACATATACACTCTCATCATCATCATCTTTTGCTTGCTTGTTACTTGTTTCATGTTGTTGTTTGATTACTTGTCTTTGTTAGTTGTTACTTACTAGTACAAGGATCAAACTTTCTAGTTAGATTCTTCATATTATCTTGTATTTACAAGAACACACAAGAACCTAACTTACTAGTTATGTTCTACATTTAATGTCTTGAAAGATTAAAGTTCATGTGTTGTAAAAATCATTACTTGAATTCATGTTAGTAAACTTAAAAGTTTACTTCCTTAAAGATCAAGACTTTGGCTTGAATCTTAAAAGTATGAACAACCATGAACTAGTTACTTGTTTACTTAGCTTATTTCTTCATTCTTGCATCTTTTGAATTCGTGATTCTTGTGTTGTTGGTCAAGTGTTACTAGTTAACTTTGATCTCATTTTTCTTGAACTAAAGTTAACTTTAAAAGTTCAAGAACATGGAAGTATAACTTTTTAGTTATAACTTCATATACTTATGATGGATCTAAGTTCTATAGCTTATGGTCTACTTATTTTGTCATAAACAAAAGCTTGAAAGCTTACATACACTTTACAAGATGAAAATCTAAGTTTTGTAACTTATGGTTTCATCAAAGTAAAGATTCGAGTGTTATTACTTAGGATTTAACTTAATAACTTTAGATCTAGACTTTTGGGTCTTATATCTTCAAGATCTAACTAAGAACTATGTTCTACAACTTAAGATCTTGATTAGTTAGTTTATTTTCAAGTTTGTAGTTCAATATTACTTTTATATTTCATGTATGTGTCGGATCTAAGATCTTGATGTAACTTTGGTTCATCAAACTACTTGAAACACTTAATTGAGTTGTGCTACTTATCTTAGACTTACACTTGTGTTATGATGGTCAAAACTTGGTAAAGATAATGTAAACACATCATCGAGTTGTACACTTGAAGCTATATGCATCAAGGATGAGAACCGCGATGAACGTCAAGCACCAAGAACCCACCGGAACCTACTGTTTACTGTTTTATGTTTTCTGAAATTGGTCAGACCACCTGGGCTGCTGTAAGGATGATTTTTAGTTTTCTCAGGTCATGTAGATAACTTTTCATTTAAGACTCGTCTTAATCCGAGTTACGGTTTAGGATTTATGGCCTTCCGAGTGTCACTATGTCCTTTTAACGTTGTGCTGAAAATTCTGACCTACTCGCACTTAAACCGTCGCCACGGTCAAAAGAAGAAGAGTTTGATTCTGGAATTTTTACCACAACTAAAGGACTCATATAAGGAGCCATGGCCACTGGTCTCACCTTATTTCAGTAGGTATAGAGGCTGTGGTGACTGATCGAAGTCAGACTTTGTTTTAAACTCTTTTCTTGAATGAAACTTACTTTACACCTTTTGTTTGATGATGAATGATGATGAACTTTAAGACCTAATTTACATACTTTTAAATCTTTTGGGACGATTTACTGACTTAGTAATATTTGACTTAGGTTGAGGACTTTCCGGACCTACATACTTTGCTTACTTCCCGACTCAACTTTACTACTACTTTACACTGTAAGTTATAGCATTCCCTTTTTACTTTAACTATTTTGGGAACTGAGAATACATGCGCATTTTACATTTTACATACTACGCACGAGTACTTAAACTTATATATGTGTGGGTTATACAACGGCATAAACATTCCCTTTAGCTCGGTAACGTTTAGTCATTGGTTTTTGAACCGGTGAACGCAAATCTTAGATATGGATCCATAGGGTTTGACATCACCCCTCGGGCTAGTAGCACTAGCATTTAATGGGTGTTTAATACTTCGTAAACATACGCACTCGCCAAGTACCCACGGTTAAACATATACTTTATCATACTGTTTTGAAATGCTCTTTGTAGCACTGAAATCTCGTGGCCTACCTTACATTACCGTTATACTTAAACTATAGCTCAGCAACCTTTGTGTTGACGTTTTTAAGCATGTTTTTCTCAGGTGCTTAAGGTTAGCCGCTTCCGCTGTTGTATTAGTCTTGCTGTAGACACCCGCTGCTTTAGAGATGTCACCGCATGAGCGTTTATCTCGCATTCATAAACATTATTACTTTTGAAACTATGATTTGTAATGACCTATGGGTCACATACTATTATCCTTGCTTCTATTCATTGAAGCATACTTTTGGTTGTTAAACATTGATGTTGGTTAAGACATCACCTTTTACCATGAATGCAAATGTATTTTAAAATAACATATAGTGTTTGACCTTGTAATGATCCTGTTGTTGATGATTCGTACATGATGGTTATGTACGGGGCATCACAGAAACCAAGTTACGATCCCGGGAACGAGCAAGATGATCCAAGCAACAGTAGCCCAAAATGGCTTGCCAGGTCGGCTTGTCATTAGGGAATCTAGTGTTCATACCAAGGTATATGATACCGGCTTAAAATGTAGAGACCCGTCCTAATCCATCCGGACGAAGTCCATATCGATCATAAACAATTTACAACAGTTGATTACATCGCGAGGTACTTGACCTCTATATGATACATTTTACAAACATTGCATTCGTTTTTGAAAAGACAATCTTTCATTACATCGAAAGTTGACAGGCATGCATACCATTTCATAATATATCCAACTATAATTGACTTAATAATAATCTTAATGAACTCGACGACTCGAATGCAACGTCTTTTGAAATATGCCATGAATGACTCCAAGTAATATCTATAAAATGAGCAAATGCACAGCGGAAGATTTCTTTCGTACCTGAGAATAAACATGTTTTCAAGTGTCAACCAAAAGGTTGGTGAGTTCATTAGTTTAACATAAATAATCATTTCCATCATTTTAATAGACCACAAGATTTTCATTTCTCATAAACATACGTCCCATGCATAGAGACAAAGATCATTCATATGGATTGAACACCTGGTAACCGACATTAACTAGATGCATATAAGAATATCCCCTATTATTCCAGGAAATCCTTCGAACATGATATAAAACAACATCGAAGTACTAAAGCATCCGGTACTTTGGACGGGGTTCGTTAGGCCTATAGATCTATCTTTAGGATTCGCATCAATTAGGTGTGCACTAATTCTCAAAATTAGTGATGTTCCCTAATTCTTAGGCTACCAAGCTAAAAGGGGCATATTCGGCTTCGATCATTCAACCATATAATGTAGTTTCGATTACTTGTGTCTATTGCTTAAAACATTTATAAAAATAGCGCCTGTATTCTCAGCCTAAAAATATAAAGGGTAAAAAGGCAAATGAAACTCACCATACTGTATTTTGTAGTAAAAATACATATAACGATATTGAACAATGCATGGTTGACCTCGGATTCACGAACCTATATTATTTGAATATATATTAAAACATATACTCGTAATCGAATAAATCTATTTATTATTAATGATGTATTTGTTATATTAATAATTTATAAGTTTCATTATTTATTTATATATTTTCATTTTATATATGTAGGTATATTAATATAGTTAAGTTATGTAATTTAAATATACTTTTATATAATTACTCTTTTGTTTACAAAATACTAGTTATAATAATACTAGAATAATTATACTGATAATAATAATAATTTTCATAGTACTAATAATATTAATGATAGTATTAATAATAGTTTCTATAAAAATATAGATTTAAAGCAATAATACTTTTAATAATAATTATATAATTTTTTTTAATAATAATAGTACTTGTTAATGATACTCATATTAACGAAAATGCTAATATTAATAATAATACTTACGTCAATATTAATAATACTAATAATTTTAAAATGATCCTAATACTCATATTAACGAAAATACTAACAAGTTTTATTATTTTCATACTGTAATAATAATAATATTCATAATAATAATAATAATAATAATAATAATAATAATAATAATAATAATAATAATAATAATAATAATACTATTTAAAGGTACAATTTATAATAATCTTAATAATACTTACAACATACTAATGTAAATGACATTTTGAATACTTGTAATATAAATATGATATTATTATTAATAATAATTATAATACAAGCAATAACAACAATCTTAATAATCATATTATTAACGATACTTTAAATGATAAAATTAATAATAATTATACAAATATAAATAACACTTATCCTAAATACTAATACTAATATTAATGTTAGTAATAATTATAATGCTTATAATTATGGTAATAATAATAATAATAATAATTGTAAGTATGGTACTAATAATAATAACAATAATAATAACAATAATAACTTATCATAATAATAATAACATTTATAATAATCATAATAATAATAATAATAATAATAATAATAATAATAATAATAATAATAATAATAATAATAATAATAATAATAATAATAATAATAATAATAAATTTAAAAAGAAGAGACTACATTTAAAACCTTAAATAAAAAGATTGCACCAAGTGAGGATCGAACCCGAGACCTCCCGAAAACCCTCAACACCCTAAACCATCGACCCATATGTTTTTATCTGTTTTATATCCACTTTTAAAACCTTTAACACTGTATTCATAACTCTTCCTTCTTCTTCTAATTTACCCAGACCAAATCGATGATCTTAACAGCAAACAATAAAATGTTTTGTATTTACAAACAAAACATAATTAACAGATGTTTGGGAGTTTGTCTTTAATCAAAATTTTTTTTAAAAGGAGCTGTAGAACAGTCGTGAACCAAAAGAACAACTCAAATCGTGATTATGAAATTGAGACCGTTTTAGATGATTGTTACAACATGAATTTGATTGTAAATCGTTCCTAGAAACTATACAGATCCTCATCTGAACCTATAACATCGAATTGAAATCGAATTTCGTGATGAACAAAAAGTTGACTTCTGAAATTGAAAGTTTGACTCAGAAATTCGAATTCAATATTAAGAATTAGCATTTGAAACTTTGCAGACATCTTAAATAAGATATTCCTAACAAGACTGCAATTCCATATTTTGAAAATTTATTTAAAATCATGGTTATGACAAAAAAAGTAAGAACAGAGGTAAGCGACTGTTTTTCTTCATTTTTCTGTTTAATTCAACCAAAATAAAAGCTGTGAAAGGTAATTGTAATTGTTAATTGATAATTTTAGTCGACTAGTATCACGTACACTGAATGTGATTGAGTTTTATAACAATTATAGTTCGTTGAGGATTATTCAGCAGAAATTAAATAAAAAATAATAAATCTGAAAAAGACCCCTAACTGAATCAGATGAGGTTAAGAAATTTGGAAATCGAATTGTACGAATTTTTGGATCCTGTCTGGAAGCTGAAGTCGACTTATAACAAAGTTTAGATGAGAACAAAATCAGATAAAGTTTGCTTGACAATTTTTAACAGTTTATATAATTATTATATATATATAATTAATAATCTATAAAAACAATAATACATTAATAATATTAGGCTGTAATATCACTAAATAAAAATATTAATACTGTTTCTCTAATACTTCTGTATTTATTTCCGTATTTATATACTCCTTATTTTTATAAAATATATATATAGTTTTATAGATTATAGTTTATCTTATAAATATAATTATAATAATAATACTAATAATAATAACACAGTTCTTTAATAATATAATAATAATAATATTGTTAATGATAATGATAAGAATTACTATAAAATGTATTACAATAATATTATATCAATAATACTAATAATACTTAATATTATTAATAATTATAATATTAATAATAATGTTACTATATATATATATATATATATATATATATATATATATATATAGATTATATATTATAATTATACCTTATATATTATATGATAACATGTGTTGTATATAATATGTGTATGCATATTAAATGTGAAGATGTAATTGTCTTATATATATGTATATATATATATATATATATATATATATATATATATATATATATATATATATATAAGTATTGTATATTATAATATTTTCGCATCATAGAAATAAATTTAAACATATAGTATTTATAATATATATATATATATATATATATATGTATATTTTCCAATATCCATATGATAATAATTATTACAGAAAATCATATATATCTATTCATAGATTTATTTTAATATTAATTTTCTTATCTTGCATTTTATTTTACATATTTAACTCAATTGATTAAGTTGTATTTTATTATTTCGATTTATTATATAACTGATATTATATATATATATATATATATATATATATATATATATATATATATATATATATATATATATATATATATATATATATACACCTATTTACAACAATCGTTCGTGAATCGTCGGGAATAGTCAAAGGTCAATGAGTTTATGTAAACAGTTCAAAAGTTTTGTGACTCAACATTACAGACTTTGCTTATCGTGTCAAAATCATATTAAGATTAAGTTTAAATTTGATCGGAAATTCCCGGGTCGTCACATAAATGTCACGTTTTCACCCCGGTATTAATGCTCAAAAACAATAAAGTTCTAAGCTTTATGGCCAAAATACTCGTTTTCCAGTTAATATTGAAGATTAAGAAATTATAAAGACTGATAGGTCAGATCTTGTTGAGATTTGAAGAAGTGACAAGTTAGAGTGAGATTCGGTATGTATGAAGGAGACTCGGTATGAGAGAGAATCAGTAAGATTTACATTCCATAGCTTTTAGAACTCGTTTACAATGTAATGGCTATCTAATTAGGACTACATAGGTTCCTTATATAGCCTCTTCTAAGGAACCTTCATTTAAGCATGTTTCACATTAACACTATACAACTTCGGGGTCCTAACAATCTCCCCCTTAGTGTTAAATGTGAAATTTAAAATATAATCCTATTGGGTAATCTTGAGAGGTCCAAACGTTAGTTTCCATCATGTGCCATATGTTTTTGAAACTTCTGCTTGATTTTCTAAAATTTGCTTAGAAGGTTTCCAGACGCCCCACGCTTTTCTTGGATCTCCCTCATGTAATGGATAT
Source organism: Rutidosis leptorrhynchoides (assembly GCF_046630445.1). Taxonomy (NCBI): domain Eukaryota; kingdom Viridiplantae; phylum Streptophyta; class Magnoliopsida; order Asterales; family Asteraceae; genus Rutidosis; species Rutidosis leptorrhynchoides. The sequence continues at coordinate 552,651,804 of NC_092335.1, read as the reverse complement.
TCATCCATTTCTTTAAAATACCTTCTTTAACTTTGGCCATGAAGAATCTCAAACTATCTTGTACGGATCCGGAGCTTCAGACGATCTCTGATATGCTTTATGAACTCTCCAAGTCCCATTTTCATGTCAATGTCATCAAACTTGCTTTGACGAATTTTAAGATACTTCAGTGCAGCCTTGAGTGTACCATCAGAGTATTTGTTTAACTCTTTAGTGCGGATGAACACTTTTTCTTTCTTAGAATTCACAAATACAAACCCTTTGGGTTTGAATTGCATTTGAAACATTCCCATATCCTTCAGTCCCTTTGTGAATTGATTCAGACAAGTAAATCGAATCTTTTTCTTATTTGCTTCGAGACCAATTTGAAAATCTTCACGTCTCATCAGTTCAATTGTCTCCATCATGTATCTTTTCACAGCTTCCAAAGCTTGAGCCTTAGCAAAAGGTCAAATGGTGATGATACTGAGGTAGTTATAGATGTGAATGATGTCAAACATATCTAGATTTTGAAAATTAACTTCTGTGAACTTGTATTCCTTCTCATCTTCTCTAATAAGGTGGAACTGACTGATGACGTCTTTTTTCTCACTTATCTCTACTCCAACTCGAGTAATATTTAACATTTCTAAAATACGATACTTTTTTTGAAGCCACAAATCATCTTCATTCTTGTTGATATGTTTCCTCCACATGCTGGAAGCAATCGTGAACCTATATAGGTAAACCTTTTACTTCTTAGCGTTTCGTGAATGCGGAAGATCTTATACGCATTTTCCTCGATGAATGTGTTTCGTAACGTTATGAAATCATGTTCAACTCCCAATAACAATCTTTGTTCCCGATTCTTAAAGAATATACCATTGTTGTATTTGAATCAGGAATTCACTGTTTCACTTGAAGTAGAGGTACCAGAAGTTGAACTTTCATTTGCATTTGTTAGATTTGAATTTAATGATGGTGTAGAATTTGATGAATGATCTGTAGGATTTGTCGTGTCATCTGTTGGAGCATTATCTTCTTCAATATGATTAAAGATGTCATCATCATTTGGATTAACATAAAGGTTATCTCCATCTTCATCAGTAGAATCTATTTCGTCATCACTTTTTGTTACCGGATCAGGATACCCTTCATCCACAATTTCTACATCTTCAAGAATAGAAGATACTGCAGATAATTTACTTAGAACGACAAATCCATCATCATCTGTTTCTTCAAGATAGAAATCACTTAAATTTAAATCCTCATCTACCGGTCCACTTTCAGCCTCTGATTGAATAATTGGAATTAAGACTTGCTCAGGTTCCTTGTCAACAATATCATCATGAATAGAAACCGTTTCTGATTCTGTTTGAACATGTTGAGCTTGAGAAGCTGATGAAGACCCCACACCACCACCCCTAGTAGAAATGTTGACCGTTAGATATTCTCCATCTACTCCTATTGTAACGACCCGCACTTTTTCGATCGTTCTATACTTATAAGATTAATATTTACATAAATTAAACCTTACCAACATGATAAGCAATCCAAATTGTTGAGACTTATGTTTTCGAAAAGAGATTTACACAACGTTTGACCGATGATATCACGAACTATACAATATATGATAATTATACGTTTGTGTATATATATGTATATATACATATTTAACATGATTAATGAATGTTTTAATATCTCATTTTGTATTAATAACAATAAGTTATAAGTATATTTTGAAACTACTAACTTAAGTTTTCAAAACGATAACCATACGTAACGTTATTTGACATAAATACTTATAACCTATAATGTTTATACATATATCGTATATGTAATGTATTTAATCACTTTTAAGGACTTAAATACATAAAATCATATAAGTGTATTCACAAAAGATAGCTATATTTGAATCCTCATTCCATTTTTCACAAAATTTCTATACGTATATCTAGAGTACATGTACTCGTATCATACCTAGCTTCTATACGTATTTACTATTGGTATATACACATCAAATCACCACCAACCAGCCCTTGTTCAATGCCTTATGTATAAGGTAATTGCTTTTGTATGATTGTTTGACAAATACACAAGATTACAAGCTAAAAATTTTGTCTTCATACCCCCCTTTGTCACGTTTTTAAAGGGTCTTCATGGATCCTCATTTTGATTCATTTTAACTTCAATTATCTTAGCTAAAACACACACTCTTTCTTAACCTTTAAACTCCATAAACATTCAGCAAAGTTCCATGAAGATCTAGCTTCAAAAACCTTACTTAATCACCATAAGAAAACTCTTACAACAACACTTCAAGAAATCCTTCCAAGAACACAAACTTACTTCCAATCTTTCATCCAATTCCATCACCCTTTTGGTTCTAGCTTTTTACTCCTCTTTTATAGCAACCTTGTCCAAGGAACTTGAGGTAGTAACTATGTTCATAACCTTATTCGATTCATATATATATAGCTATCTTATTTTGTGGTATAAGATTTTAACAACAAGAACATAGTTTGAATATTTTCAAACTTGTTTGCAAACTAAATAGATCCTTCTAACTTAAATTTTAAAATACTTCAAGACCTGTAATATAACTTAAATATATGTTAACTTAACAAGGTATAACTTGGTTTTTCAAAGATTACCTTAAAAACTGTTTTTACGACGTCGGAGTGTAACCGGGGGCTGTTTTGGGTTGGATAATTAAAAACCATCTTAAACTTTGAATTGGAGGTTTATTTTCTGGAAAAATGATTTTTACTATGAATATGTTAACACATAAAAATTTTATGATTTAACTCAAAGTATAAGTATTTTTAGAAAAATAATCATTTAAGGTTGTTTACATGATGAAAAATGATTAACTTCATAAGTTTCACCAAAGTTTGACCTATGACCTGTGATTTCGAATACAAACTAAGGTATTTACAGTTCATATTCTTAAAGAGGGACTCGATCCAAGGAAGTGGCAAGTTGAACCAACGAAAACGGAGTTGTAACGAAGAAACTATGACCAAAACGAAATCGGATATCCAAGACTAATTTAGCTACGAGATTAATTGGAAAAAAATTAAATAAATCACATCTTTCTAAAATAACATGATATTTTATATATATGTACTCATAATTTAATTTTATATGGTTCAGGATCACCCGTAAACAATACGAGAAGATTAATCATAAGATCCCATGATTGTACGCAACACGTCATTTGACAACACCGGTACTTTATGTACGCAACACGTCATTTGACAACACCGGTACCGTGGGTCAAGATTAATCTCGACCAATACATATACGATGGGGTTTTTATTTATTTCATTGGAGGTTTATTAATCACCTAAAAATGAACCATTAAAATTGAATTACTAACATCAGACTGCTAACTACGGACTAAGGAATTATTAAAAGTATTATAAGTATATATATGTGACAATTGTTTAAAAAGAAAAGGTATTGATATATTATATATGGTTAGGTTTGTGATATCAATCGGAGACCAAGTCAAAATTACATATCTTCAAGACGAAAGTGAGTATATAGTCCCACTTTTAAAACTCTAAGTATTTCGGGATGAGAATACATGTATTTTATGTTTTACGTTATGGACACAAGTAACTGAAAAATATATTCTACGTTGAGTTGTACCACTGGCATACTTCCCTGTAGCTTGGTAACTGTTATTTACAGCGGTATTGTAAACGCGAATCCTGTTGATAGATCTATCGGGCCTGACAACCCCAACCGGACTGGACGACCAGTATTCAACGGTTGCACAGTACTTCGTTTTGTGACTACACTTGGTACGGGGTAGTAAGATTTCATAATAAAGGGAATATGCGACGTGATTAAATGTTAAGTATGGTTACCAAGTGCTCAACCACTTAGAATATTTTTATTAAAACGTTTATATATGAAATCTTGTGGTCTATATATATATATTGCTGCCGGCATTAAACCTATATCTCACCAACTTTATGTTGACGTTTTAAACATGTCTATTCTCAGGTGATAATTAGAAGCTTCCGCTGCAATATGTTGAATTTAAGCAAGATCTTGAGTATGCATATTTGTGTCAAAAATAAAACTGCATATCCGAGGAATTGTAATGTAAAATATGCTAGAAATCGTATTGTTATCATCACATGTAAAGTTTGTAAGTCTAAGATTATCGCTAAACGATAATCATCTTTTTATTGTCTAAAGCTTGTATTAAAATAAGAGTTATGGTTTGTAATGTAAAATAAATGCAGTTGTTCTTTTAAAAATGTCGCATATAGAGGTCAATACCTCGCAATGAAATCATACGTTATCTAACTCGTTCTTATGGTTAAGGACGGTTTATGACATGTGGTATCAGAGCGGTGGTCTTAGCGAACCAGGTTTGCATTAGTGTGTCTAACTGATAAGTCGTTAGGATACATTAGTAAGTCTGGACTTTGACCGGGTCTGATTTAAAAACCATTGCTTATCATTGTTGGTTAAAATTTATATGTAAATATTATGTAGTACTAATGGGTTAGTTGTTGTGTGATAGATGTCGGGCTCAAAACTTGTTATCACATTCAGCGACTCTGAACCAGAATCTTCAGATGGTGTTCCAGTCATTAACCTATCCGATAACGAAAATGATATCTTTGGGGAAGACTCACAAATTCCGGATGAACCGACTATAGAGAACCCGGAAAGTGAACCCGAGGAGGAAAGTGAACCCGAGGAAGAAATACAGGAAATTACAAAAGACGAGTTCGAACTAGGAAAGAAATGAAAGGCTAATGAATTAGAAAATTCAAATCCCGAGTTTAGTGAGGATGATGTGGCACCAACTCCACTAGACACTACCACCCCTATTCCCGCTATTCCTATTCGTTCTATCCCGGCATCCAGTTCTTCATTCCCACAGCCAAAATATAGGCAGACAGCCAGGATAAGCGTTAAGCGATTCTTTGAACCTAAACGTCCTAGAAAATAGACCAAACGATGCGCTGCCGTATTAAACCATGGGATCATATAATGTTTTGTATAATATTATTAGTGTGGTTTGCTTAATGTTCGATGTAAGATAAGCATATGTAAAATAGTGAAGTGTGAAATGCAATAATTTTCCATGGTTAAGTATTATTTAGATGGTAGTAATTGATTCTGTACTAAGCTATTAAGTATGGACATTAACGGGTAGGTACTACCCTAGATATAATTATAAAACGCTAATAAGAAGAAAAGGCTTTTATAATAATACCTGGTTCATATTATTAATAAGCGATAATGTACTGTAAATATACACTACATCTATAATATTCCATGTGAATAATTATTTTCTTTTCATTCTTATAGAAGAATATGGCGCGATTGAACCGAATGACGGAACAAGAAATCCAGGAACTCATCAATCAGCGAGTGAACGACAGAATGTTATGGGTCGAGGCTGCAAGAGGTGCTGCAGTTAACCCAAATCCTCGTGTGGGGTGCACTTACAAAACTTTTCAAGCTTGCAAGCCCTCATCATTCAGTGGAACAGAAGGACCGATCGGTTTAACCCGGTGGATAGAAAAGATGGAGACTGTGTTTAAAATCAGTGGTTGTGTTGAAAAGGACATGACCAAGTATGCATCGTGCACTTTACAAGATAGTGCTCTCACGTGGTGGAAAAATTATGTGAAGGTTGTAGAAGGAGATGTAGCTTATGATACTCCTTGGGAAGAATTCAAAACAATGTTAATCAACGAGTATTGTCCAAGGAACGAGGTTAGGAAGTTGGAAGATGAATTACGAAGTCTGAAGGTTATTGGTACTGAAATCACCAACTACAATCAGCGATTCATGGAATTAGTTTTGCTATGTCCTGAATTGGTTCCAACCGAAGAACGGAAAATTGAAATGTACAAAGATGGTTTGCCCAAAAAGGTCAAGGCAAATGTTACAGCATCGAAACCTAAGACAATTCATGAAGCTATAACCATGGCAAACGAGCTAATGGATCAGGTCATCATGGATAAGAAAGTATCCAATACTGATGTGAAGGTATCAGGTAACAAAAGAAAGTGGAATGGAAATTATGATCGAGGTAACCAACAACAATCTTTTAAGAAACAAGAAATCACGCAAGGTGCGGGTAGTGGTTCAGGTTTTGGTTACAAAGGACAAAGTCCTTTATGCAACCGATGCCACAAACATCACTTTGGTTACTGTAGTGTGGTATGCAACAAATGTAATCGACAGGGTCACCTTGCTGAAGATTGTAGGGCTCTCGTTACAAATACAAATGGTACCAAGACTCCTGCCACCAATGCAAATAGAACTGCTTTGGCTACCATTACTTGTTATGGGTGTGGAAAACAAGGTCACTATAAGAGCCAGTGTCCGAATCCAGAGAAGAATAATGGATCTGCACGTGGAAGAGCATTTGTTATTAATGCTAGAGAGGCGTGTGAAGACCCGGAGCTTGTTACGGGTACGTTTACCATTAATAACTTATCCGCATCTATTATATTTGATACTGGTGCTGATAGAAGTTACGTGAGTAGAGGCTTTTACGCTAAATTGAATTGTTCATCATTACCTCTAGATGCTAAGTACATGATTGAGTTAGCTAATGGTAAACTAATTAAAGCCGATAAAATTTGCCGTGATTGTAAAATAAATTTAGCCGGAGAAACATTTAAAATTGACTTAATACCCGTAGAATTAGGAAGTTTTGATGTAATAGTCGGCATGGACTGGATGTCCAAAGTAGGAGTTGAAGTTGTGTGTGCCAAGAAGGCAATTCGCATTCCTTGTAAGGATAAAATGCCGGTGATGATTTATGGAGAGAAGGGTAATTCAAAGCTAAAACTCATTAGTTGTTTGAAAGCCAAGAAGTGTTTAGAAAAGGGATGTTATGCTATTCTAGCACATGTCAATAAAGTCGAAAAGAAAGAAAAAGAGAAGTGCATCAACGATGTGCCTGTGGCAAGAGATTTTCCTGAAGTTTTTCCGAAAGAGTTGCCGGGATTACCTCCATTTAGATCTGTAGAATTTCAAATAGATTTAGTACCAGGAGCTGCACCAGTTGCCCGTGCTCCATATAGACTTGCACCGTCCGAGTTAAAAGAACTTCAGAGTCAATTAAAAGAATTACTGGATCGTGGATTCATACGACCAAGTACTTCACCGTGGGGAGCTCCGATTCTATTTGTTAAAAAAAAAGATGGATCTTTTAGGATGTGTATAGATTATCGTGAATTAAATAAGTTAACTATCAAAAATCGGTATCCACTACCGAGAATTGACGACTTATTTGATCAACTCCAAGGATCATGTGTGTACTCGAAAATTGACCTAAGATCGGGCTATCATCAATTACGCGTCAAAGAAGAAGATATACCGAAAACTGCTTTTCGGACACGTTACGGTCATTATGAATTTTTGGTCATGCCGTTTGGATTGACGAATGCGCCAGCTGTATTCATGGACCTCATGAATCGAGTTTGTAGTCCGTATTTAGATAAGTTTGTTATTGTTTTCATTGATGATATTCTTATCTATTCCAAGAGTGAGCAAGAGCATGAGCAGCATTTAAGGTTGATATTAGAGTTGTTAAGAAAAGAACAGCTATATGCTAAATTTTCTAAATGTGCTTTCTGGTTGAAAGAAGTGCAATTTCTTGGCCACGTTGTTAGTAGCAAAGGAATTCAGGTTGATCCAGCAAAAATTGAAGCCATTGAAAAATGGGAGACTCCTAAGACACCAATGCAGATACGTCAATTTTTGGGTTTAGCCGGTTATTATAGAAGGTTTATTCAAGATTTTTCCCGAATAGCTAAGCCGTTGACAGCGTTAACGCAAAAAGGAAAGAAATATGAATGGACTTCTGAGCAGGAGAGTGCATTTCAATTACTGAAGAAGAAGTTAACTACGGCGCCTATTTTATCGTTACCAGAAGGGAACGATGATTTTGAAATATATTGTGACGCTTCGCGACAAGGTTTTGGTTGTGTTCTTATGCAACGGAAGAAAGTTATTGCATACGCATCCCGACAATTGAAGATTCACGAGCGGAATTATACGACTCATGATCTAGAACTGGGAGCAGTCGTGTTTGCATTGAAGATATGGAGACACTATTTGTATGGGGTTAAATGCACTGTGTTTACTGATCATAAAAGTCTTCAACATATTTTTGATCAGAAACAGTTGAACATGAGGCAACGTAGGTGGGTCGAGTTAATAAATGACTATGATTGTGAAATTCGTTATCATCCCGGGAAAGCGAACGTGGTGGCCGATGCTTTAAGCAGAAAGGAACGAGAACCAATTCGAGTTCGAGCGATGAACATAAAAATTCGCATGAATCTCAACTCGCAAATCAAAGAAGTTCAACGAGAAGCACTTACTAAAGAAAACATAAGAAATGAAATAATGAAGAAGTATGAGAAGCAACTCGTTATACGGGAAGACGGAATTCGATATTTTGCAAACCGTATTTGGGTACCGAAGTTGGGTGGATTAAGGAAGTTAATATTGAATGAGGCACATAAGACAAGATACTCGATACATCCTGGAGTTGGAAAGATGTATCAAGATCTTAAGACGCATTATTGGTGGCCTAATTTGAAGACAGACGTTGCAACATATGTTGGGGAATGTTTAACTTGTTCCAAAGTCAAAGCAGAACACCAAAAGCCGTCAGGGTTACTTCAACAACCAGAAATCCCAGAATGGAAATGGGATGGTATTACCATGGATTTCATCACGAAGTTACCAAAGACTGCCTGGGGATACGACACCATTTGGGTAATTGTTGATCGTCTTACCAAATCTGCACATTTCTTGCCTATAAAGGAAACGGATAGAATGGAGAAATTATTACGATTATATATAAAGGAAATAGTTTCAAGGCATGGAATACCTATTTCCATTATATCTGATCGTGATAGTAGATTTACCTCAAAGTTCTGGCAATCACTACAGGAGGCCCTAGGAACTCGTTTGAATATGAGTACCGCATATCATCCGCAAACTGACGGCAGAGTGAAAGAACAATTCAGACTCTTAAAGACATGCTTAGGGCATGTGTGATCGATTTTGGAAACGGATGGGATAAGTATTTACCGTTAGCAGAATTCTCGTATAATATTAGTTATCATGCGAGCATTAAAGCTGCGCCATTTGAAGCACTGTATGGGAGGAAGTGTAGATCTCCTATCTGTTGGAATGAAGTAGGAGATCGACAATTAACTGGTCTCGAGATCATACACGAAACGACTGAGAAGATAGTACAAATCAAGGAGAGATTGAAAACAGCCCGTAGTCGCCAAAAGAGCTACGCCGATGTTCGAAGGAAACCATTAGAGTTTCAGATCGGTGACATGGTTATGCTAAAGGTGTCACCTTGGAAAGGTGTGATACGTTTTGGAAAAAGGGGTAAACTGAACCCAAGATATGTAGGCCCGTTCAAGATCATCGAACGCATTGGACCGGTAGCTTATCGACTCGAGTTACCACAACAACTCGCCGGAGTACATAATACCTTTCACGTCTCAAACCTTAAGAAGTGTCTTGCAAAGGAAGACCTCACTATTCCTCTTGAAGAAATCCATGTCGACGAGAAACTACAATTCATCGAAGAACCAATCGAAATCATGGATCGTGAAGTTAAACAGCTCAAGCAGAGCAACATACCGATCGTTAAGGTTCGTTGGAGTGCTAGAAGAGGTCCCAAGTTTACTTGGGAACGAGAGGATCAGATGAAACAAAAGTATCCACACTTGTTTCTCGATGACGCAAAATAGGTACAATTTTAAAATTTCGGGACGAAATTTATTTAACGGGGAGGTAATGTAACGACCCGCACTTTTTCGATCGTTCTATACTTATAAGATTAATATTTACATAAATTAAACCTTACCAACATGATAAGCAATCCAAATTGTTGAGACTTATGTTTTCGAAAAGAGATTTACACAACGTTTGACCGTCTAGTTTGACCGATGATATCACGAACTATACAATATATGATAATTATACGTTTGTGTATATATATGTATATATACATATTTAACATGATTAATGAATGTTTTAATATCTCATTTTGTATTAATAACAATAAGTTATAAGTATATTTTGAAACTACTAACTTAAGTTTTCAAAACGATAACCATACGTAACGTTATTTGACATAAATACTTATAACCTATAATGTTTATACATATATCGTATATGTAATGTATTTAATCACTTTTAAGGACTTAAATACATAAAATCATATAAGTGTATTCACAAAAGATAGCTATATTTGAATCCTCATTCCATTTTTCACAAAATTTCTATACGTATATCTAGAGTACATGTACTCGTATCATACCTAGCTTCTATACGTATTTACTATTGGTATATACACATCAAATCACCACCAACCAGCCCTTGTTCAATGCCTTATGTATAAGGTAATTGCTTTTGTATGATTGTTTGACAAATACACAAGATTACAAGCTAAAAATTTTGTCTTCATACCCCCCTTTGTCACGTTTTTAAAGGGTCTTCATGGATCCTCATTTTGATTCATTTTAACTTCAATTATCTTAGCTAAAACACACACTCTTTCTTAACCTTTAAACTCCATAAACATTCAGCAAAGTTCCATGAAGATCTAGCTTCAAAAACCTTACTTAATCACCATAAGAAAACTCTTACAACAACACTTCAAGAAATCCTTCCAAGAACACAAACTTACTTCCAATCTTTCATCCAATTCCATCACCCTTTTGGTTCTAGCTTTTCACTCCTCTTTTACAGCAACCTTGTCCAAGGAACTTGAGGTAGTAACTATGTTCATAACCTTATTCGATTCATATATATATAGCTATCTTATTTTGTGGTATAAGATTTTAACAACAAGAACATAGTTTGAATATTTTCAAACTTGTTTGCAAACTAAATAGATCCTTCTAACTTAACTTTTAAAATACTTCAAGACCTGTAATATAACTTAAATATATGTTAACTTAACAAGGTATAACTTGGTTTTTCAAAGATTACCTTAAAAACTGTTTTTACGACGTCGGAGTGTAACCGGGGGCTGTTTTGGGTTGGATAATTAAAAACCATCTTAATCTTTGAATTGGAGGTTTATTTTCTGGAAAAATGATTTTTACTATGAATATGTTAACACATAAAAATTTTATGATTTAACTCAAAGTATAAGTATTTTTAGAAAAATAATCATTTAAGGCTGTTTACATGATGGAAAATGATTAACTTCATAAGTTTTACCAAAGTTTGACCTATGACCTGTGATTTCGAATACAAACTAAGGTATTTTCAGTTCATATTCTTAAAGAGGGACTCGATCCAAGGAAGTGGCAAGTTGAACCAACGAAAACGGAGTTGTAACGAAGAAACTATGACCAAAACGAAATCGGATATCCAAGACTAATTTAGCTACGTGATTAATTGGAAAAAAATTAAATAAATCACATCTTTCTAAAATAACATGATATTTTATATATATGTACTCATAATTTAATTTTATATGGTTCAGGATCACCCGTAAACAATACGAGAAGATTAATCATAAGATCCCATGATTGTACGCAACACGTCATTTGACAACACGGTACTTTATGTACGCAACACGTCATTTGACAACACCGGTACCGTGGGTCAAGATTAATCTCGACCAATACATATACGATGGGGTTTTTATTTATTTCATTGGGGGTTTATTAATCACCTAAAAATGAACCATTAAAATTGAATTACTAACATCAGACTGCTAACTACGGACTAAGGAATTATTAAAAGTATTATAAGTATATATATGTGACGATTGTTTAAAAAGAAAAGGTATTGATATATTATATATGGTTAGGTTTGTGATATCAATCGGAGACCAAGTCAAAATTACATATCTTCAAGACGAAAGTGAGTATATAGTCCCACTTTTAAAACTCTAAGTATTTCGGGATGAGAATACATGTATTTTATGTTTTACGTTATGGACACAAGTAACTGAAAAATATATTCTACGTTGAGTTGTACCACTGGCATACTTCCCTGTAGCTTGGTAACTGTTATTTACAGCGGTATTGTAAACGCGAATCCTGTTGATAGATCTATCGGGCCTGACAACCCCAACCGGACTGGACGACCAGTATTCAACGGTTGCACAGTACTTCATTTTGTGACTACACTTGGTACGGGGTAGTAAGATTTCATAATAAAGGGAATATGCGACGTGATTAAATGTTAAGTATGGTTACCAAGTGCTCAACCACTTAGAATATTTTTATTAAAACGTTTATATATGAAATCTTGTGGTATATATATATATATATTGCTGCCGGCATTAAACCTATATCTCACCAACTTTATGTTGACGTTTTAAACATGTCTATTCTCAGGCGATAATTAGAAGCTTCCGCTGCAACATGTTGAATTTAAGCAAGATCTTGAGTATGCATATTTGTGTCAAAAATAAAACTGCATATCCGAGGAATTGTAATGTAAAATATGCTAGAAATCGTATTGTTATCATCACATGTAAAGTTTGTAAGTCTAAGATTATCGCTAAACGATAATCATCTTTTTATTGTCTAAAGCTTGTATTAAAATAAGAGTTATGGTTTGTAATGTAAAATAAATGCAGTTGTTCTTTTAAAAATGTCGCATATAGAGGTCAATACCTCGCAATGAAATCATACGTTATCTAACTCGTTCTTATGGTTAAGGACGGGTTATGACACCTATCTCCCCCTCATGACTATTCTGAGGATCGAAATTATCATGTTCATCATCACGATGAGGCTTAGAGGAGAAGAGCAGGAAGTAAGCGGATATCGTACTTTAGCATGAAATATTGCTTGAAGCGAAGTTCATCGAAGAACATCAAGATTGACTTTAGAAAACATACGACTGAAATATTCTTGCTCCAAAGCATCATAATAATTTGGTGAACGCATGGGTGATGGTGGTAAAGTAACAATAGGAGCAGCAGCAGCAGCATCGGTTGAAGGCGATGTCGGTGGAAGTGTGTGAGTTGCCGTGAGGGCAGGAAAGGATTAATGTGCGGAATTATACTTATATGTAGGGCTATACATACTACTAGTCAGATTCGTGATATCCTCTTCTGATGGAGGTTGGGTAACAACCAGAGTTGTCACCGACGAAGTTTCTATCGAAGCATCCGCCTCCATGATTTTAGTCTCATGGGACTCTAACAGAGTAGTAGAACTACCCGTCAATTTAGCTCTGGCAGAGATATTGCTATCTCTGACTCCTGAAATCATTGATATACCATGAGGTAGCACATCTCTTTCAGTTAAAGACTCTTCCTCCAAACCCTGAGATTCAGAATCCGGAAGAGAAGTGGTTTGAAACAACGAATCAATTTCTTGAACCAAAGGAACAGTCTGCTGGAAGTCTGATAAATATCCTGAAGGATTGTCATGTTGACTCATTTCCATGGGACGCGGTAGATCTTCCTCATCAAGATAAGCCGGACCTCGAGACCCTGTTGTACGTTAAGGCACAGGAGGATTTCCAGCTGATACGCAGGTTGCCTTTTCAAGATTTTTCAGCTCCCCTTCGGCCGTTCTGGACTTCAATGATTGAGTTTCCTCAATCGATTAAGTCAACGCAGACTTTACTGCAGAGGAAGACTTTACTTCCTTAGATGCCGAAGCATCTTGCTGGGTAGGATTTATTGTTAAGTCCTGTTTAGATTGGATGGGCTGATTAGTATTTTTACCATCCGTGAGTTTAGCCCTCTTGCCTACCGAAGCTTGCGCTTCATTTAGTGTAGGGCTTACTGTTATTGTTGGATGTGATACGGAAATGGGTGAGGGTGACCTAATAGACTCTAGGTCTTAGTCCGTATCACCAATGGTTGGAGTAACTGTTTGGCGTACGATAGGAGTTGTAGTCCTAGATCTAGTTACTCGTAGGGTTGGCGGAGTCTGAATCATCTCATCAGGCATATATCGTGTTCTCTTTGGAGAATGTTCGAAAGATGATTCAGTTGCTGAAGAATCGGTGTCACTGCTTCCCTCAGGTGTTGTTGAAAGGGTTGGTTCAATCCTAGGTGAACTAGGTTCCCTGATCCTCATGGGTTGAGCTTGGTGAACTACCCTAGAACATTTGAGGTTTACCCTAAGTGGAGGATTAGCTGGCCCAGGTGGTTGTACTACAGGTTCCTCTACAACCTCTGGGGCTAGAACCGCGGCGGATTCAACTTGTACTTGTTGTACCGGGTTCTGAAGAGGTATTCCTACAGCCTCAAAATATGAACGCATACGAGCGTCTTGGGGTTCAGCTAGCCTCACTAGCCAATTTGGAATCGACGCAGTGAATTGATTGTCTGAAATCACCGGGGTATTGATGTTATGCGAGGTGTATACGAAATAGTTATATTTTTATTGCGAAATACTATTAAATACGATACAATTTTACACAAGTTATTTATTTATTTATAGAGTGGATATACCTAAACCTTGCTACAACACTTATAGGCAGTGTATCTAATCGTAAAGTAGTGTAGTTTTTAGTAAGTCCGGTTCGTTCCGCAGGGAGCTAGCCAAGTTTAACGCTATATTTTTATTTTAAACTATATTTGTATATATATATATATATATATATATATATATATATATATATAAGTAGTTTTATTATTATTATAAAAAGGGTTTTTTACCGTTTAATGACCGGTTTGTCAATTTTATGTCTTAAGTCGCAATTAAAACCTAATGTAAAATATTAAATATAAATATAACTTAATTTAAAGCGTAAAGTAAATGACGATAAATAAAATTGCGATAATTAAAAGTGCGATAAATAAAATGACAATAAATAAAAGTGCGATAATTTAAAGTACGATGAGATATAAAATAAAGAAATTATGCTTATTTAAACTTTCGTAATCATGATGTTGGACGTGTTGATTTTAGTTTATTACCCTTGATTAATTGTCCTTTGTCCTGGATTATTCAATATGTCCATACGGTTTTTGTCCATAACAGTCCATCAGTCATAAATATAAAGTGCGAGTGTCGTCGTCAAATTATCCTTATACCCGAAGTCAAATATTCCAACTAATTGGGGACTTAAACTGTAATAAGGTTTAATACATTGTTAATGATTACACCAGGTTATCGACTGTGTGCAATCCAAGGTTTTAATACTTTATTATCAATTACACCAAGTGTCCTTGTATGTAATCCACCCCTGTTTTAATGAGTCCATTGACTATTAATCCATCCCTGTGTCCGGTTAAATGAACGATTATTAATATTTATAAATATCCGGCCCATCGTGTCCAATCGAGTGTATATGGTTATTTATAGATACGTCAAATTGTAAATCTCTATATTAAATTAACAAACTATCATTCAGTTAAACAAATATAAAGCCCATTAATAGTCTATAGTCCAATTTCTACAAGTGTCGGTCTTTTGTCCAAACCCCAATTATGGTACAAAGCCCAATTACCCCGTATTTAATATTTAGCCTAACATCACGATTACTTCGATTTAAATAAGCATAATAATAACTTAGCTACGAGACATTAATTTAAAAAGGTTGAACATAACTTACAATGAGTATTAATCGTGTAGTGTTACACGGACAGAGTTTCGACTTACAAACTTAAAACATTCGCCACTATAACCTTATTATTATTAACTTAAAATTAAAATTAAAATTATAAATATAAATATATATTGATAGAGTAAGAGAGAGAAAAAGATGTGATTTATTTCGGCCAGAACTCATGCATTTTATAGAATGTGGCCTGCTACAGTAAACCATGCGACCGCATGGTTTTTGTTCTTTCAGGCCATGCGATCGCACGGCCAGCTGGATCCAGCACACATGCTTTTGTTTGCTAGTTTGTCCACATTATATAATAATATATAATATAATATATAATTTTATATAATTATATATATATATATATATATATATATATATATATATATATATATATATATATATTATATTCTTTTTGCATAGTAGACTTGTAATTTTAGGTCCGTTGCGTCGCTCGTTGATAGTTGGTTCATGTCCCGGTTCTGGATTTTCGAACGTCCTTTCGTACGATTTAATATCTTGTACTTTGCGTTTCGCGGCTCGTACTCTTGTAACTTTTAGACGTTTTTCATCAATAATTTGAACCACTTTGATTGTACTTTGTACTTTTTAGCGTTTTGGTCATTTGCGTCTTCAATTCGTCGAATCTGTCTTTTGTCTTCACCTTTTAATATTTAAACGAATATCACTTATAAATAGAACAATTGCAACTAAAAGCTTGTCTTTCTTGAGGAATAATGCTATGAAATATATGTTCATTTTAGTATTATCAAATATTCCCACACTTGAGCGTTGCTTGTCCTCAAGCAATATAGAACTTGAATATAAACATACTTGAATCACTTCTTTATTCTTCACACTTTGTACATCAGTGATTTCTATATGGCGGTATAAACAATGATAGTAACGATGTGGTTTACAGTCCCACATGACTATAAAAATTTAGATCCTTTAGAAAATTGGATCTTTATGAAAACATTTGATCTTTTGAAAATTTCATCTAGCTTTTACCCTAGATAAGTTTTCCGGAATAACCCTTCACCGGTGTTTGCAAATTGTTTTTGTGGGTTTTGTGGGTTTCAGATTTGAAAATTTTAGCTCAAAACTTGCGGTTTTGGGTCACCCATTTGCTAACCTTGTATTAGGAAAGCAACACGTCCAGTTTACTTGCTCCGTATATTACCTTTCGATAAACTACCCGGTTGTAAAGGAAAGCGTTGAATAAGCAACTGTTAAGGCAATGTCCCGTGACATGCAGAAGATTATGGTCAAAAATGTGTCGGATGCAATTACTATCCTTTGTAGGAGCAATATTAAAGATCACCCTATAGTTTTTCGATCTGGCACAAGGTCCTGTCTTCGACCATGCTATGCAACCACCGTTCTTACGGTTGACACCCGATTTGGTTCAGGTGACCTAATGAATTCTGGTGAATTCTTAGGATTTTACGTTCAATGGTAATGAACGCATTAAAAATTGGGTTTTCAGAAAATAAATCGGTTTGTAATTTGATCAAAATATTTTCTCGTTCAAGCTCGAGTTTAGATATCATCGAATTCCATGAGTTTGAATTCTCAATCTTTAAGGTCAATCTCAAAGATTGAGTAATATCAGTCTTAAAAGCTGATTTTTGATCTTTAAGGAGATTATCCTTTCTGGGAATTTGATTCATTAGTCTTATAAGCTAATTTTCACGGTGCCCCCCCATTATATGAGACAGATCCTCTCATGGGTAGGATAAGTCTGACCACTTGGCGACCCTGTTTGATGCTGAGGTCCGTGGATTTCCAGCTGATTTTTGAGAAAACTTTTCAACGTTTTTCGTAGACTCTACAACTGGTCTGGACGACAACTTCCTGACCTAAATCAAGAAGCACTTGTCTTTTTCTCGGAAAGACTTTACTTCCTTATAAATTCTATTTATATTACAATAAACTGGGTAAAACTGATTAATATCGTCCAAAACAAAAGTATCTTCAATTATTTGTATAAAAACATGTGATATATGTTCTAAATAACTTGGTAAATTTTTCCCACACTTGGCTTTTATTTTCCTTTCTTTGCCTTTTTATTTTCCTCTATTCCATTTTAAATGAATTCTATCATTTTAGGTTGTTTCTCAATTTATGTCCTTTCCGAGGTAACAATAATTTCGGTGTTAACACCTAGTTTTATCGTTCATAAATATGTATAAACATGATTTTGAATTCATTTATTTGAAAATTTTCAAAAATTTTACTAGAATTGGGTAGTCAGTATATAAGACTAGGGTTGTTCTTTATTATTAGAGAGCACTAGATTCTAATACAACTACTGCGTTACTAGTATTTTTAATGGAACCCAAGTGTTTAAATTAAAATTTTAAAAATCCGAAAGAATTTAACCCCTTCCCACACTTAAGATCTTGCAATGCCCTCATTTGCAAGAAATCAGTAAACATTTAAATTATTGAGGGTGATTAGCGTAGAAAAATGATTAAATTTTACCAAAGTTTCCAAACATATTATTGTATTTGTTGAATGATAAATGGTGCACATCATTTGTTCATTCCGTCTGTTGTTACATCACACTTGTTTTTCATTTTTTCGTCAAAATTAGTAGCTTTTGCTGAACTTAATGCCAGTCTTTGAAAATGCGCTGTTTTACCCTATTGTGTACATGAGATAAAATACATACAATACAAATATAAACATGCATGGTAATTTGAAATGGGACTTAATATCCCACTTTCAAATTACAAAAATGAAATATTAGTACAAAATAATAAAAATATTAAACATTACATTAAAGTATCAAAATGTTAAATATTTAACATAAATAGATAAAATAATAAAAGAGAAGACATCACCAATGGAACACTATTGATTTGGATAGGGGTTCCAGTTCATATCATCGTTTGGGTTCCATGGTTGGTGATAGGTGTTCTGGTATGCTTGATTGGGGTCGTACAGGTCATAGGGTGGTCGCATGTCGGGTTGATGCGGTGGATAGTAAGCAGGTCGAGTTGGGATGTAGTTATTTGGTACCTGATATGATAGCTGGCTCATGATTTGGTGCTGATGAACTTGCCAGCTATCGTGTTGGCGTCGCCTGGAAGTCTCATACTCATTCGCGACTTGCCACTGTTCATACCGACGATGCCTATCCTCATTAGTCATTTCAACCTTATCTATACGCTGGAAAACGTCAGTAGCACTATCCCTAATGACATCCCTAATGTCATCCGCTTCCTCCATCTCCTCATCCGATCCCCTCTCTACCTGTGGATGGGTGCCATGATATGGTATTGGCATATTATGCCTCCATTTTAGTACCTTTGCACCCTGATATACCTGCAAACCTATGGTATCGTCTTGTTCCCTACATACCATCATTAGACCCCCGTGTTCCCTATCTACACCTAAGTACTCTCCAATGAGAGTAACAAAAATACCTCCTCCTATTATTCCCCCGTCCTGTATTCCTTCCACAACTTTGGACAAATAAAAACCAACACAGTAGGGAATATTAACAAAGCCTCTAGTGTCTCGAATGCACTTAAGGTAAAATAAATCGTTTAGAGTCATTTTCTCCTTGTTTTTACCTCTTTGTGTAATCGAGTTAGCTAAAAATCTATGTATTATACGAAGCTCTGTTTTGTAAATATCTAAATAGGAATGTGTTCCTCCTCGTGTAAAAACATTAAAATTTGACATACGCCTCCATACGGCGTTAGCGTTAAAATCTCTATCTACCCTTTCACCGTGATAAATTAAAGCTGTACAATCAGGTGATAATAATTCGGTGGGGGTGAAAATCTGTAAAGCCCTGGCCATGTCTAACATAGACATCCTGTACATCCTACGGCCAAGTAAAAATCTAAGAAAACTCTTATCGTCTAATCTATCTACATCCTTATTTAAAGCTATAGTACTTAGTAGCTCAACACACCACTCCTTATATACAGGCCTACGAGTGGTAAATAAACGTTCCCAATCAGTAAAAGAAGAGCTGCCATACCTTTGGATTAGATGCTGCCTAACTGAGTTAGCTAAGTGGACCCTTTCCAAAGGCTCTCAATCTATTACCCTTGATACTTCTACATTTTTGGTCCAAAGCTTAAATTTGTTACTTTGGTACGTCTGGTAATCTCTCCAACTTCTATCAATTCTTAAATTGGGATGCAACTGTTCTTCATGAATTCTCGAGTGTTCTATTACATGGTGAACGGGAAATACTATGTAGGCAATAAAAAATTGTGGTTCGGGTTCATAGTATGGTACGTGTTGATCATAATGTTGTTGTTGTTCAGGTTGTGGTTTCGGTTGCGGTTCTTGATCAGGTTCTTGTTCAGGTCGTCTAGATGATGATGCAACGTCTGTATCTGTATTTCTCTGCAAAACACATTAAACACAAAATTTGTGCATCCAAGTGTTAGCAAAATAACAAATTAAAACAATTACAATAACATGTTTAATCCATATTAAACGTATACTCATTTTCATATTTTGATCAATTCTACAATTTTTCAAATAAGCACATATGAAAATGTTTACAAAGTTCATAAGCTTTTATCTCAAATAACATGTTAAAATAATCATTACTAGCAATTAAACAAGTTTCAAATGGCATTTATATCAAATTAATCAAGTTCATGAGTTTTAGACTTAAAAAGTCCACTTTAATTCTCAAAAATCATGTTTAGGATCAAAGTTTGGATCATTTAGCAACCTAAACATGTTATACTACTTAATTTAGCAATAATTCATGACAAAAATCGACCATAACCTGTTTATATCAAAAAGCCCCAAATTGTTCAAGAACACAAACCCTAGATTTCTAAATTTTTTGAAGTTTAAGGCTTCAAATCATGTTAAATAGTATCAATCTAGGTTATACAAGCATAATATACTAACATTTTAACTCTAATTACATTAGAAATTATCAAAATTAAATTAGGTAAAATTTAGCTCAAGAACACTAAAATTCGAATTTAAAGAGTTTTAGGGGTGAAATTGTTACCTTCTTTGAAAAACTTCTGAACAACCGCATGATTAGAGCGGATTATAGCAAGAAATCTGGTTGAATTTGGTTGAAAAATAATGATTTTAGGTAATGTTGTGTGTATGTGTTCGTGTGTATGTGTGTGTGGAGTGAGGAGCAGAGAGCAGCTCGCTGGCCTTTTTTATCTGTCCAGTATTTTTGTGCCATGCGATCGCATGGCTGTGTAGTGTAAACCCCATGCGATCGCATGGGGTCTGGTATTTTTTTTATTATATAAAAATCTTTAACTTATAAAATAAATAATTAATTTTAAAAATTTGTTTCTTTTAAGAATGAGGGCGTTTTGGATCGTTGTCCTAGTTCGTCCCTCGACAAAATTTTAAAATTTTGTCTTTTTAAAGCGTTGTTTTAAAAGCAATGATTTTTGGATTTTTTAAATATTTTTGGCATACTTTAAATCAATAAGAAAAAATAATGATAATAAAATTTCTCGTCCCGCCTTCGGGTAAAGCAATTTCGGTTCAACGACCTAGTCTTCAACTCACGACGAATTTTAGAAATCAATTTTTAACTTAATGAAATAAAGTACATTTTTGTTTTTAAATTTACACCAAACTTAAATTTAAAATACATAAAATTAAAAGTTCATATAAATATCATTAATATTTATATATTTTAGTTTTACAAACTTATATTAAAAATATTAGTTTTTCGGTTTAAATATTTACAAACTTAAATATATTGTTTTTAAAATTTACAATATTAATTTAATATTAATATAAAATCAAGGTAAAAATTAAAATTAAAAATCTTTTTGGTCTTTTATCCCACTTTAATCAATCAAATATTATCAAAAATACACGCCCCTCTTTTGGGTAAAGTAATTTCGGCTATATTACCTAGTTTTACTCCTGACGAATTTTTGAAATATTTTGGATTGATTGATTAAAGATATTTATACCTTATGAATAAACGGTAAATTTCGTAGTGATGTAATAAATTTTTGTATGATATCAATAATTTCGGTTTCGTATACCTAATTTTATTGAATATCAATTTAATACTTTATAGTGAACGATTCAACATTTATTATCAAAAGGTTAAAAGTAATAAATAAAAAAAATAAAACTGTACATACTTACCTGTGAGAAAGAATTCTCAGAGACCTGCTTTAATCGACTCATAGGAGAGTCGTGTGATTTGGTTTTCCATAGCTACATAAGCGTAACATCAATTCTTCAATAATTTTTCTTCTAAACATATGAACGGTCCTTCTTTGCATAGAGTAACAAATTTGGTATTTGAATATGTTTGATTGTTCGAACATTTACCTTCGTGTGACCATTTTCCGCATTTATGACATCTTTCAAGGTGTCGTGCTCTTCTTTTTGTTGCGGATTTTGATTTTTCTTTACCAAAATGTGTCTTATGATGATTTTTTCCTGAGTTCTTTCCTCACTTCGTCCATTTTGCCTCTTATGAATGATACCAGTTCACTCGGAAAAATGTTATTATTACGTTTAGTAATCATAGCGTGTAGTAGTAGACCATGGTTCAGATCAAAGGAATTCTTCATCTCGTAAAACCTAAAAAAATAAAAATTCAGAATGGAGGGAGAAGACTAATTCTTTAGGGTCTGCTAGGGAAAGACCATTCGGATTCCATTTTTGAAAACTACACGAAAATAGAATATCTAACTCTAACAGAAATACATATTACCCTTAAAAGATTCGAACCTTCCCACACTTAATTAGCTGTGGTGTCGAAATTGTGATTAACTTCATCTTCAACTTCCATTGGATTATCTATGTAATGTTTAACTCTGTGACCATTTACTTTAAATTCAATCCCATTTGAATTTATTAACTCTATTGTTCCATATGGAAATACTCTTTTGACTATGAATGGTCCAGACCATCTTGATTTCAATTTTCCAGGAAATAGCTTGAATCGTGAATTGAAAAGAAGAACTCTGTCTCCTTCTTTAAATTCTTTTGAACTTCTGATTCTTTTATCATGCCATTTCTTCGTTCTTTCTTTATAGATTAACGAATTTTCGTATGCTTCATGTCTTAACTCTTCTAATTCGTTTAGTTGACTTAACCGTAGACGTCCGGCTTCATGCAAATCAAGATTACATGTCTTCAAAGCCCAAAATGCTTTGTGCTCAATTTCTACTGGAAGGTGACATTCTTTTTCGTAAACGAGTTTAAAAGGTGTGGTTCCAATTGGAGTTTTGTAGGCTATTCTAAAAGCCCAGAGTGCAACCTCCAATTTCATGGACCATTCCTTTGGATTTGATCCTACGGTTTTCTCTAGAATACGTTTTAATGCTCGGTTGGTATTCTCAACTTGTCCACTTGTTTGTGGATGATAAGCGGTTGAGATTTTTGAGTTACTCCATATCTTTTGAGAACTTTCTCAAGTTGATTATTACAAAAATGAGTACCCCGATCACTTATTAAAGCTTTCGGTGTTCCAAAACTAGCAAAAAGACGTTTTAAAAAGTTGACTACAACTCGTGCATTGTTAGTTGGGAGAGCTTGTGCTTCCGCCCATTTAGATACATAATCAATGGCAACGAGAATGTAGAGATTATTATGAGATTTTGGTAATGGACCCATAAAGTCAATACCCCAAACGTCAAATACTTCACATACTTGAATGACATTTTGTGGCATTTCATCACGTTGACTTATTTTTTGGCCCTTTGACAAGCATCACAGAATTTACAAAGAAGGTGTGCGTCTTTGAAAATTGTAGGCCAATAGAGTCCAGCATCGTAGACTTTCCTTGCTGTTAGTTGAGGCCCATAATGCTCTCCTGTTGGTCCTGTGTGACAATGATTTAAGATTTGACTAGCTTTATCTCCGAATACACATCGACGTATTATTCCATCGGGACAACTTTTAAACAAATGTGGATCTTCCCAAAAATAGTGTTTTATATCACTAAAGAATTTCTTTCGTTTTTGGTATGACAACCCTTTTTCAAGGAATCCACATACTAAGTAGTTTGCATAGTCTGCAAACCATGGAATTTCATTATAATCGATCTTCAATAGATATTCATCAGGAAAGTTGTCTTGTATGGCCGATTCATTTAGAACTTCTAATTTGGGATTTTCAAGATGAGAAAGATGATCAGCTGCGAGATATCGAACTCTTGTAAGAGTAAGATCCAACAGATTAATCGTGGTTTGGCATCTTGTTTCGAAAATAGGTATCTAAGAGCAGAATGATCGGTATAGACCGCCGTTTTAGCTAGAACGAGATATGAACGAAATTTGTCAAAAGCAAAGACAATAGCAAGGAGTTCTTTTTCAGTAGTTGTGTAATTCGTTTGTTCTCCTTGTAACGTCTTACTAGCGTAATAAATAGGTTGAAATCGTTTTTCAATCCTTTGTCCTAAAACGGCTCCCATTGCAAAATCACTTGCATCGCACATAAGTTCAAATGGTAGATTCCAATTTGGAGTTATCATGATCGGCGCATTAGTGAGTTTTTCTTTAAGAATATTAAAAGATTTGATGCATTCATCCAAAAAGATGAATGGAGCATCCTTTTCTAGGAGTTTATTCATAAGAGTGGCAATTTTAGAAAAATCTTTTATGAAACGTCGGTAAAAACCGGCATGCCCTAGAAAACTCCTAACTCCTCTAACATTGGTGGGATGTGGAAGTTTAGCAACTACATCTACTTTAGCTCTATCCACTTCAATTAATTCCTTTGAAATTTTATGACCAAGAACGATGCCTTCTTTAACCATGAAATGGCATTTCTCCCAATTAAGAACTAGATTTGATTGTTCGCATCTAATAAGCATTCGTTCAAGATTAACTAGACATGTTTCAAAAGTATCACCGAAGACTGAAAAGTCATCCATGAAAACTTCCATGCATTCTTCTATCATGTCGTGAAAAATCACCATCATGCACCTTTGAAAGGTTGCAGGGGCGTTGCAAAGTCCAAATGGCATGCGTTTATAAGCAAAAGTACCATAAGGGCACGTGAACGTGGTCTTCTCTTGGTCCTCGGGTGCTATTAGAATTTGAAAGTAACCGAAAAAAACCGTCAAGAAAACAATAGTAACTATTCCCGGCTAACCTTTCCAACATTTGATCAATGAAAGGTAAGGGAAAGTGATCTTTTCTGGTGGCGTCATTTAATTTTCTATAATCTATACAAACACGCCATCATGTTACAATCCTAGTAGGAATAAGCTTATTTTTTTCATTTGTGATGACAGTCATGCCACCCTTCTTAGGTACGCATTGAACTGGGCTTACCCATGGACTATCAGAGATTGGATAAATTAAACCTGCATCTAGCAGTTTGATGATTTCTTTCTTAATAACATCTTGTATATTTGGATTTAGTCTTCGTTGGCGTTGCACATATGTTTTATGACCTTCTTCCATAAGGATTTTATGTGTGCAATACGAAGGACTTATGCGTTTAATGTCATGAATTTTCCATGCAATAGCTGGTTTATGAGCTTTTAGCACAGAAATGAGTTGAGATTTTTCATTTTTCGTAAGAGGAGACGATATTATTAAAGGTAATTCAGATTCACCATGCAAATAAGCGTATTCCAAATGGTTTGGAAGTGGCTTTAACTCTAATGTCGGTGGTTCTTCTATCGATGATTTGTATCGATATCTGTCTTCTTCTTTTAGCATTTGAAGTTCTTCTGTTATTGGTTCGTAATTATTAGCCATAAGCGCGGCTAACATTTCAGCTTCATCAATTGGTTCAGTTCTTTCTCCTAAAGAACATTCTCCTGTTCCTTGTAATTCTGGAAATTCTTCTAACAATTCTACATGTGATTCTATAGTTTGAATATATTAACATGTATCATCTGCAGATTGCGGTTGTTGCATGGCTCTATCAACAGAAAAGGTAACACTCTCGTCCTCTATACTTAGGGTTAGTTTCTTACCGAACACGTCTATTATTGCTTTAGCTGTGTTTAAGAATGGTCTTCCTAATATGAGAGGAACTCGAGAATCTTCTACCATGTCCAGAATAACAAAATCTACTGGAAATACTAAAGTACCAACCTTAACTAGCATGTTCTCCATTATCCCTCTAGGATATTTTACTGATCGATCGGCTAGTTGTATGCTTATTCGTGTTGGTTTCAATTCTCCAAGGTCTAGTTTAGCGTATAATGAATATGGCATTAAATTTATACTAGCACCTAAGTCTGCCAATGCTTCTATTGAACTAAGACTTCCCAGAAAACATGGAATTGTGAAACTTCCTGAATCTGATAATTTTTCTGGTATCTTATTCAACAACACTACAGAACAATTAGCATTCATTGTAACAGTCGAGAGTTCTTCCATTTTCTTTCTATTTGTGATTAGATCTTTCAGAAATTTAGTATATCTTGGCATTCCTGATATCACATCAATGAAAGGAAGATTGACATTTATTTGTTTAAACATATCCAAGAATTTGGATTTCTCGGCTTCAAGTCTTTCTTTTCTCATTTTACTTGGGTAAGGAAGTGGCGGTTGGTATGGTTTAACATAAGGTTTTGCCTCAACTGTGTTATCTTCATTAACCTTTTCAACTACCGGTTATGTTTCCTTCTCTTGTTCAGATTGTGGTTCCTGTGGAGTAGGAATAGAGTCATCAGAAATTACAGGTATTTCAGGTGGTTTAAGTGTAATACCACTTCTTGTGGTAATAGCTTTAGTTGTTTCATTCCGGGGGTTAGCATTTGTATCGCTAGGTAGACTTTCCGGTTTTCTTTCACCTATCAACCTTGCTAGGTTACTTACTTCTTGTTCCAGATTTTGAATAGAAGCTTGTTGATTTCTAAATGCTTGAGCATTTTGTTCATTCATTTGTTTTTGAGATGTGAAAAATTTCGTTTGAGATTCAACTAGCTTCGACATCATGTCTTTTAAATTTGGCTTTTTATCATCGGTTTGTGGTGGTTTATTTAGAAAAATAGGTCTTTGCTGATTGTAAGTATTATTGGATACTTGTTGATTGCTAGGACCTTGTTGGTTGTTGTACGGAACATTTCAGTTATAATTCTGATTTTGATTGTAGATTGGTCTTGGCGGTTGATAATTATTCTGATAATTATTTCCAGGCCTTTGGTTTATATATGAAACATTCTTTCTTTGTTCCATTGTTTGTTCAATACTAAGACAATCTTTTGTCAAATGTGGTCCTCCACACTGCTCACAACTAATTCGTATTGAGTGAATATCTTTAGTCATCTTTTCCATTCATCTCTCGAAAGCATCTATCTTTGCGGAAATGGAATCAAGGTCATGGCTAGAATCGGCTCTAGCCGCTTTAGATGATCTAACGATATATTTTTCTTGATGCCACTCATGTGAGTGAGAAGCAGTGTTATCAATAATTTTGTAAGCTTCAGTTGTGGTTTTCTTCATAATGGAACCACCAGCTGCTATATCGATGTCTTTGCATGTAGTAATATCGCATCCTTGGTAGAATATTTGTACTATTTGATAAGTGTCTAAACCATGTTGCGGACATCCTCTTAATAACTTTCCAAATCTTGTCCACGCCTCATATAGAGTTTCATTTGGCTTTTGTGTAAACGTAACAATTTCTCCTTGAAGTCTCACGGCTTTAGATGCCGGAGAGAATTGTTTACGAAAATTTTAAACTAAAACATCCCATGTATCAATCGCCCCTTCAGGTAACGATTCTAACCAATCTTTGGCTTCCCCTTTAAAATCCAGGGAAATAACATGAGATAGATCTGTTCATCCTCCACTTCTCGGATTTTAAATAGAGTACAGATCCTATTAAAGGTTCGAAGATATTCGTTTAGATCTTCCTTCGGTGAACCACTAAATTGGCATTGATTAGTTACCATGTGTAGGATTTGTCCTTTGATTTCATAATCTGGTGCATTAATGTCTGGTTGAGTAATTGCATGACCTTGGCTAGTGCGTTTAGCTCTCATTCGGTCTTCCATACTTAGAGGTTCCAGATTTTCCATGCTTTAAATTGTTGAATTAGAATCACTAGAGGATTCTGACTTAATGGTTTCTTCCTCGACAATCTCTGGATGAGTAATTTGTGGTTCAGAAGGAATGATTAGTGATTCAGGATCTCTGAATTGTCCCTGGATATCCTCCAGATTCTCAATTGTGAGGTCGGGTTCTAAAAATGGATTATCGGAAATTTGAATTGGAGTACTTGGTTGACTAGATGACGATTCTAAAGAAAAATCAACGGCGACAATATTTGCTAGATGTCTTGATCGAGTTACAAGTGGTGAACGTATGAAAGGCGGTGAACGTTTTGCTCGGTGCATTCACTGAATATCCTATTAGTTATAAAAGATAAAAATTATATAAGTTATCAAATTAATAGACTTTTCTGATTTTGCCCACATTTCGAATTGCCAATAGATACAACAGGTAGCCAGGACCCTTTAAATCGGAAGCCCACAACTCGCCACTAACAAATCCAACTATTACTACGAACCAGAAAATTTTGGATGTCTATTAATTTAACCGCTTAAAATAATTTTTCGTCGAAATTTAAAGAAAATAAAGAAAATTCTATATCCTAAAGAACTAGAGCGTCGAGAAATAAGAAAGAAAAAGAGTGCGTCGAAAAACTTCGAAAAATAAAAGGTCAAAAAATAATAATAAGAAAGTAAAGCGTTGAAACTCAAAAGTCTAAAAACTAAATATTAAAAGTTGCGTCTAAAGGTATTAAAACTTAAAAGGAATTCTATATCCAAAACGGCAATAACTTAAAAAGTACTAAAATCTTAAAACGACGTCGTAGAATTCTAAAGCACCTAAATCTTAGTCTAAAGAAAAAACACTTAAGGGATTTTACAGCAAAGCCTAAAAATCTAGAAATAAAAATAACTACGGCAAAAACTATATCTTAAAACAAATTACAAACGATAAATATACAAAATTATGCTTGAACGATTAAAATGATACGAAATATAAAAATAGAACTTAAAGTTATAAAAATACAATTTTTATAAAAATATTATTTTTATATAAATTATTTTATAAAAATATTAGTTTTATAAATTAATAAAACTAAATAAAACTTAATATTACAAATTAAATAAAACTAAAACTAATTATTATTATATAAAAACCCTAATTAACTAATTATTAAATAATAATAATTATTAATCCCTAACCCTAATCCGTACGTCAGAGGTACCAGGTCTGTCACATCACCTCATGTGACCGCATGAGGTTTCTTTGGTTTGGCCATGCGACCGCATGGCTTCGGTTTCCAGGCTAGAAGATTGGGCTGCTACAGTACGGCCCGTTTACTTTTACTTATTTTTTAACTTATAAAATATTTATATAAAATAAATAAAAACTTATACTTTAAAAACTAAAATAAAAAATAGAAATACTTTATAATTTTATATATTTTAAACAAACTCTTAAAAATATATATATTTTGTTTTTCTTTTTATATTTTTGTATTTTTAATATTTAAAACGTATTTTTACAAAAAGAAATTAAAACTTAATAAAAATCTTTTTTTATAGCGTTACGCTTCGGCGTTTAAGATCAGTCCCCGGCAGCGGGGTCAAAAATACTTGATGTTATGCGAGGTGTATACAAAATAGTTATATTTTTATTGCGAAATACTATTAAATACGATACAATTTTACACAAGTTATTTATTTATTTATAGAGTGGATATACCTAAACCTTGCTACAACACTTATAGGCAGTGTACCTAATCGTAAAGTAGTGTAGTTTTTAGTAAGTCTTTTCATTCCGCAGGGAGCTAGCCAAGTTTAACGCTATATTTTTATTCTAAACAATATTTGTATATATATATATATATATATATATATATATATATATATATATATATATATATATATATATATATATATATATATATATATATATAAGTAGTTTTATTATTATTATAAAAAGGGGATTTTTACCGTTTAATGACCGGTTTGTCGATTTTATGTCTTAAGTCACAATTAAAACCTAATGTAAAATATTAAATATAAATATAACTTAATTTAAAGCGTAAAGTAAAAGACGATAAATAAAATTGCGATAATTAAAAGTGCGATAAATAAAATGACAATAAATAAAAGTGCGATAATTTAGAGTACGATGAGATATAAAATAAAGAAATTATGCTTATTTATACTCCCGTAATCATGATGTTTGACGTGTTGATTTTATTTTATTACCCTGGGTTAATTGTCCTTTGTCCTGGATTATTCAATATGTCCATACGGTTTTTGTCCATAACAGTCCATCAGTCATAAATATAAAGTGCGAGTGTCCTCGTCAAATTATCCTTATACTCGAAGTCAAATATTCCAACTAATTGGGGACTTAAACTGTAATATGGTTTAATACATTGTTAATGATTACACCAGGTTATCGACTGTGTGCAATCCAAGGTTTTAATACTTTATTATCAATTACACTAAGTGTCCTTGTATGTAATCCACCCCTGTTTTAATGAGTCCATTGACTATTAATCCATCCCCATGTCCGGTTAAATGAACGATTATTAATATTTATAAATATCCCGCCCATCGTGTCCGATCGAGTGTATATGGTTATTTATAGATACGTCAAATTGTAAATCTCTAGATTAAATTAACGAACTATCATTCAGTTAAACAAATATAAAGCCCATTAATAGTCCATAGTTCAATTTCTACAAGTGTCGGTCTTTTGTCCAAACCCCAATTATGGTACAAAGCCCAATTACACTGTCTTTAATATTTAGCCCAACATCACGATTACTTCGATTTAAATAAGCATAATAATAACTTATCTACGAGACATTAATTTAAAAAGGTTGAACATAACTTACAATGAGTATTAATCGCGTAGTGTTATACGGACAGAGTTTCGACTTACAAACTTAAAACATTCACCACTATAACCTTATTATTATTAACTTAAAATTAAAATTAAAATTATAAATATAAATATATATTGATAGAGTAAGAGATAGAAAAAGATGTGATTTATTTCGGCCAGAAATCGTGCATTTTATAGAATGTGGCCTGCTACAGTAAACCATGCAACCGCATGGTTTTTGTTCTTCCAGGCCATGCGATCAGCACACATGCTTTTGTTTGCTAGTTTGTCGACGTTATATAATAATATATAATATAATATATATAATTTTATATATATTATATTATATTCTTGTGCATAGTAGACTTGTAATTTTAGGTCCGTTGCGTCGCACGTTGATAGTTGGTTCATGTCCCGGTTCCGGATTTTCGAATGTCCTTTCGTACGATTTAATATCTTGTACTTTGCGTTTCGCGGCTCGTACTCTTGTAACTTTTAGATGTTTCTCATTAATAATTTGAACCACTTTGATTGTACTTTGTACTTTTTAGCGTTTTGGTCATCTGCGTCTTCAATTCGTCGAATCTGTCTTTTATCTTCACCTTTTAATATTTAAACGAATATCACTTGTAAATAGAACAATTGCAACTAAAAGCTTGTCTTTCTTGAGGAATAATGCTATGAAATATATGTTCGTTTTTAGCATTATCAGGTATTCATCTTCAACTTCCCAAATCTCTTCATCTGTAATCTATGTGTACCTGGTACAAAAATATTTGCATTTCTGCAAGCATTTATAGCATCATGGATAAAGATACATAAAAACCTTTCACAAGGGATGTAGGAACCCCTTGGTTTATCAACTTGAGCCTGAACCAGATCCCAAAGAAGTTCTGCATAATCTGGTGTTTCCACTCTGGTAAAAGAGTAGAACAATCTCAGCATTGGCATAGTAAGGCTGTCAGATCCACTCCTTGTCATCAGCAAGCATCTATTGATGATCGAGAGGATCATGTACCACCGTGAGTGTAGATATTTCTTCTGAAACTTAGCTGGTGCAACGTTAGTAGCTCCAACATATTCAAGCTGGAAGATTGAACTAATCATCTGCTGAGTTGCAGGTAAAGCAGGAGCATTCTGAACAATAGGAAACTGAAAGATCCTCCTGAAGTCAGCCTTTGTGATACTCCTCATTCCTTGTACCCCTCTTAGCTCAAATTCAAATTTGGCTGGTTCTCCCGCTGGATTGACAGTAGTAGGTTATGTAGCTTTCATAAACCTAATTGTTCTATTCAGAAGCTCTAGATCTGTTACAGCCACACTGGCAGTAGAGCTTAGAGCAGGCCATAACGTATGCCTCTCTAGAATTGTAGTCCAATAGTTGTAGGGAATATTGGTTTCAGAGTTGATGAAGTGATTGTTCGCCATTTAGCTGTATAAATAAGAAATAGAAGACCACAAGATATTATCATAAAGCACATATCTCTATTCTTATTTCCTTTGAAATCCTTTGTATTTTTCAGATTTTATAATTTTTATGAATTTTTTCTAAGTTATAAAAATCATTTATTTCAAATATGAACAAGCAATTGACAAACATGACATTCATATGATATTCATCACATTACACAATCATCATGTAAAGTCAACTATATAACACAAAGAATCAGAACAACACTTAGTCAAGTTTGATCACAATTCAAGCAGATTCGGTATTCTTGAAAAACTGCAGATTCGGTAACCAAATAAGCTTGAGTTTTCAATTCAAAGAGTTAGATAAAACATGTTAAGTGTTTCAAGTAAAAAATCACATAATTTCAAAGTACCAAATAACAGACTCGGTAGTAAGCCAAGAACAGATTCGGTATCTTCAAAATTCAAAGATAATCACTCAAACATGCATATTCACTCTCATATCATGCAAAAAAAATAATCATAATCAATTAACAACTCAATCAAATCAGGAAAACATGTTAATCATTTGAACATACTCGGTAATGTAGCAATAACACATTCGGTATATACAGAATCCATCAAATAATCAATTAAACATGTAATCAGACTCGGTGAATTGATAGATCAACCAATGTAACATAGATTTGACAAGATTTCATGTTAATTATTCTAATCATATGAGTTTAATCTAATATTCAAGATATTCGACTCAGATTCGGTATAATCAACACTTTTTCAAAATTGAGTGTCACAATCTTGTTATTTGCAATCTTTTCTGGTTTATAAACATTCAATTATCTCAGATCTACAATATGTGCATTTTAAATTTAATGAAAACAAAGAAATACCAAGAATTTGAAGATACAGAAGACCAGACTCGGTAGATTAGGAAGACTCGGTAAGTTAAGTCAGATTCGGTATGCAATTAACTCAAAGTGAGAGAAAGTTTGACTTTGACCCTCCTATTTATAGATACCGAATGATTTTGAAAACATGGGCCTTACCGAATGGGCCTATTTTACCGAATGCAGTCCATTTTCAAATTTAAACAAATTAACTTCAAATTTTGACAAATTTTTTATCAAAAATCATTCAAGATTATCACATTTTCAATGAAAAACATTTCTGAGACAATTTTTGAAAATTTTGAACTTACCGAATCTATACTATTGGTTGTCAGATTCGGTATAATGCTAAAAGTAGCATTTATTCAGTAAAATTCAAATCTTTTTGGTTTTAACTTTTCCAAATTTTTATGAATTTTTCAAAACAAGATTTGTACTTAAAAAAACTTTGAATTATGTACAAAGTACAAATCTTCAGTGATACTAATTGTTAAAACGGGTTGCATACTAAGATGTATACAAGCCTTAGTGAATTATTTCAGATATAAAACTAATATTTTTATAAATTCACTTTTGAAAATCAATTTTCTTTTCATTTTCTCCGTTTTTCTCCCCCTCAAAATGTGATATACAAGAAAGTAAATCAACATTTTGATATGTTTCCAAGAAAATGAATTAACTCCCCCTTGAAATATGATATCAATGAGTTACCTCCCCCTTTCGTAACCATTGAAAAAATAAACCCAGGAAGTTAACATAAATCTAAAGGCTCCCCCTTGAAAGATAATATCTAAAGCAGAAGAAATCAATTGCTTCCCCTAGAAAGTATTTACTCCCCCTAAACACAAGATCTCAAGTATAAGTCCTAATAGAACTAAGGAAAATTAAGCACTATACTCTACCATGCCAATCTCTTTGATCAAGAACTTTAGCCTAAGTTCATCTAAGGGTTTAGTGAACATGCCAGCTAATTGCACTTTAGTAGGCACAAAGTATAACTCTACATCTCCTTTTTCTACCTGGTCCTTAATGAAATGATAACGAATATCTATGTGTTTAGTCTTAGAATGCTGGACCAGGTTGCTTGTAATTGCTATAGCACTTTGAGAATCATAGTAAATTGGGGTCTTAGAAATCTTAAAGCCATAGTCCAAAAGTTGAGTTTGCATCCACAAAACTTGTGAACAACAGTGAGCTGCAGTAATATACTCAGACTTAAATGTTGATAAATACACACAGTTCTGCTTTTTGAATGACCAACCAACTAGCCTATTCCCCAACATCTGAATTGATCCAGATGTGCTTTTTCTATCAACATGGCAACCGCCATGATCCGCATCAGTATAAGCAGTGAGATTGAAATCGGATCCATGAGGATACCAGATTTTAAGGTTAGGTGTACCTTTAAGGTACTGAAAAATTCTAACAACCGCTTTGGAGTGGGATTTCTTAGGGTTTGACTGAAAGCGGGCACAGACAGTTACAGCAAGTGTAATATCTGGTCTACTTGTAGTCAGATACATTAAAGAGCCAACCATGCTTCGATAAAGCGTAATGTCAAAGGGTTCCCCATTAGCATCAGCATCCAGTAAAGTCCTCATTGGGGTTGTCATTGGTTTTAAAGCAGTCATTTTAAAACGTTTTAACATATCATTGATATACTTTGTTTGACTGATAAAAATCCCGTTTGGTAATTATTTTACTTGTAACCCCAAGAAGAAATTAAGCTGGTCAAGCATGCTCATTTCGAATTTGTTGGCCATAAGGTCACCAAATTCTTTGCATAAGGCCGGGGACGTGGAACCAAAAATAATGTCATCAACGTAAATTTGAACCAAGAGAATGTGACCGTGGTTTTTACAGATGAAAAAGTTGTATCAATCATTCCACGAGAGAAGCCATTATCCAGCAAATACTTCGTCAAGGTCTCGTACGATGCACGCGGTGCTTGCTTCAGACCATACAAAGATTTCTCCAAGTAGTAGATGTGGTTTGGATGAATGGGATCGACAAAGCCTTTTGGTTGATCAATATAAACTTCCTCTTGAAGATGACCGTTCAGAAAATCAGTTTTGATATCCATTTGAAACACCGTGAACTTCATATGAGAAGCAAATGCAAGGAAAAGACGAATAGCCTCAATCCTAGCAACCGGAGCAAACGTTTTGTCATAATCAATACCCTCTTGTTGTCGATATCCCTTGGCCACAAGACGTGCCTTGTTTCGAACCACAATTCCATCAGAATCCTTCTTGTTCTTAAAAATCCACTTAACCCCTACTGGTCGTTGACCCGTGGGTCTTGGAACTAATCGCCATACTTTCAAATGATCAAACTGATTGATCTCTTCTTGCATTGCTACCACCCAGTTCGGATCTAGTAAAGCTTGTGCAACCGTTGTTGGTTCAATCTTACTAAGAAAGGCAGTGTATAGACACATATTCCGAGTGGCCCTTCGAGTTGAGACTGAAGCAGATGTATCACTAATAATAAGATCAATTGGATGACTTTTAGTCCATCGGTTGTTATGTGGAAGAGGTTGTACATCAGTGGTATCCATTGAAACATCAACCGTTGTTGACATTGAGCCTTAATCCACTTGTGCTAATGTAACACTTTCTAATGGATTCATTTGAGTATCTGGAGAAACAACTGGAGTTGTATTGACAGATGTATCTTGAATTGGTTCAAGATTATCATCAGGAGGTGGGAGGGAGGATGAAGAAGCAACAGGTGAATCAGTTGGTGTTGTATCTTCATCAAAAAGACTTGGTTGAGTCTCCACAGTAGTTGACTGTGATGGTGTAACCGATACGGCTTGAACATTTGAATTCCGTTGAGGAGCATAAATACTATCAAACAAGATATCTAGTTCCTCTGTTGTTACCGTAGGAACACCCTTCTTTAAGAAAATTGAATTATGCACAGAAGAAGTAGTAGCCAGGTTAGGATAGGGTTTTGAACCGAGTTGTTCAAAAGCCATTCCCGAAAATTCATCGAACTTGACATTGATGCTTTCCTTGATCATCTTTGTCCGTTTGTGATAGACACGATAAGAAACTTTGTTCGAGGAATAATCGAGAAATATGGCCTGATCGTCATGAGGATCAAACTTTCTGAGGCTGTCAAAATCGTTAAGCACATAGCATATACAACCAAAGACACGGAAATATTTAACTTTCGGGCGTCTACCATATAGTAACTCATAAGGAGTTTTATCAAAACTTTTATTAATGATGCAACGATTTTGGGTATAACATGCAGTGGAAATGGCCTCCCCCCACATTTTTGGATGTAGTTTGGAGTAAGCAAGCATCGTTCGAGCTGCCTCGCACAACGTACGATTATGTCGTTCGACTACTCCATTCTGTTGAGGGGTTCGTGCAGCAGAGAACTGATGTTCAATGCCTTGGTCTTTCAAATAACTATCAAGCAGGTCATTCTTAAATTCCGTCCCATTATCAGCTCGGATGCTCTTAACATGTTTGTTAAAGGAGCATTGAGTCTTTTTGATGAACTGAATGATAATGGCGGGGGTTTCAGATTTGGTCCTCAGAAGAAAAATCCATGTAAATCGGGTATAGTTATCAACAATGACAAGCACATGTTTCCGGCCACCGAGGCTAGAAATTCTCATGGGTCCACATAAGTCCATATGCAATAGTTGCAAAGACGATGAAGTACTGGTGTTTTGTTTAAGCGGATGATTGGTCCGTTTCAGCTTACCCATCGCACATGGTGGACACACATGATGCTTATCATATTGAAAGCTTAGAATACCATCAACTAAGTCTTTAGAGACTAATCGATTAATACGCTTGTAATTCAGGTGTGACATCCGGTGATGCCATAACCATGAATTTTCCTTCATGGAACGGGTAGCCAAATACATGTTTCCATGTGATGGTGCATCATTGAGGTCAGTAGTATAAAGTGAAGCACAACGTTTACCAACAAGGAGATCATTTCCATCGGTGGATTGCACCGATCATTGATGTCGTTCAAACAAAACTTTGAGATCTCCGTCACAAAATTGGCTGACACTAAATAAACTGCACCCCAAACCCTCAACATATGTGACCCGTTTGATCGTTATGCCATTTTTCACAAAATCTCCATAACCCGTTATTGCTGCAATCTCATCATTTCCAAATGTAACCGTTCCTAGGAATTTGTCAACGAAATTGACAAGCAAGGATTTATCGCCCATCATGTGTAGAGAGCAACCGAAATCGATATACCAAACACATACGTCAAAACCCTATAAACGTTAATTTCCTAGAGTTTAGGTACCCAAAGTTTCTTGGGTCCTCTACGGTTAGTACTAACAATAAACTTTGGATCAACAATGAGATAATCACGTACAATATCATGCAATTTAGACAATAAAGCATCATTTAAAACCATATTACATGAAGCATCATACGCAATATCAAGTTTTACATCATTATCAGAAGTCTTAACACTCAACTTATTCCATGTAGATGTTTTGTTCACAGAAGAAAATTGAAATACATGTGATGACTTCCTAGGTCGACTAGCAGATTGCTTTGGTTTGTTTGCTACTTTCTTAGTCGTTGACTTAGGAACCCATACAGACTTGTAAGTCAAATTTGAATTATGACCTGTGACACGGAAAATACCTCTGTTAGTTAGACGTCTAAACTTTTCAGTTGACACATGAGATGATTGATTTTGCAAAATTTCTAATTTGATTTTACGTTCCTTTGCATCATACTCACTCAAATCAGGTTTAGGACTCGTGTGTTATGTAGACTTGACTGATTTCGTTAAAAGACTCTCATTTGATTTATTTAACATTGGAATCATAGGAATCTTTTCAGTTGACATAGAACCATCTTGAGAATGAACTTTCTTGACAATAAATTGTGTTGAAGATGCAACTTTTGAAACACGTTTACCAAATTGAGAACGTAGAGGATTTTTAAGGATAGTGATGAGTTTTGCATCCTTAGATGTTGTTGTCCCCTTCCCCTTCTTAGTAATCCCACCAACACATTCAGACACATTGGTTTCAACAGAAGATGGTTGCTTAAGTGTGTTAGCCTATTTCAGTTGAATTATCTTTTGTTTTAAGCTTTTAATCTCAAGACATAATTCCTCAGCAGAAACTATCACTTCACCTTCCTTAAAATTATAAGTACATTCTTTCTTAGGAAGTGGAGGCAATTTATCACACAAAGCAAGCATTTGTTCTAATGATTGACACTTAAGTTGCAAATCAACATTTTCCTTTTCCAGTATATCTAGTTTACGACTCAAAATTCGTACAGCAGGTATGCTTGCATAGAATTCATTCAAATGATCAATTGTTGTGTTAAACTCTATCAAGTTTTCAACAGGTGGTTTTTCTCGTGGTTTTACCTTGACATCTAAAGCAGTTTGACCTAGGGATTCTGTCTCAAAGAAGACAGTTAGTTCATGTGCTAGGTCTTCATAGAAAACATCATCAGAACATGCAGGTAAGGCCGGTAGAATTTTTTTCACATCAAAAGTTGGTTCATCAAACACCTCATATATAGCAATAATGCTAGAACTAGGTTTGTTAAAAACTTCATTCTCAAGCATTAAAATGTATTTCTCTAGCATGAGTGTAGGGATATAAACCAGTCTACGCTTAGGCACATAATTTTCACGTTGCATATTCTTTTCAGTTTCAACAAGTTCCTTCAAGGAATCAGGATTTGATTTACCCATTTTAGCATTGATTTTCTCATACATTAAGCTAATTTGATGATATTTTCTAGATTTACGATTAACAATAATATCATCAAAATCAGCATCAGAAGCATGCATAAAATGAGATGGTAAACCAGCTTAAAAGTAATCAGAATGATATAATCCTGGAATCTTTTTGGAAGCATTGTCTAAAATCTTAGGATCTTCTTAACCCAATCCTCACTTTTCACCATGAATCATTTTTGGTCTATTCATGAAAATTGTCTATTTTGAAAGTTCCATATCAATGATAGCTTTAGATTGCTCTGTACGATAGAATTTTTCCTCATATCGATCAAGTTGAGCTTTCATTTGAAGAGACTCTTTTGACAATGAAGAAATTTCAGTGTTCTTCTCAATTATGGTGTTTTCTAATTGAATAATTTTCTTGTTTAGCTTTGAAAGTGTGGGTTCATGTTGAGTTTTCAAATCAGAAAGATCTTTTTCTAAAAATTGAACTTTTTCTGCAAGTCGTTCAGATTTTAGATGATAATCAGTCCTTTCGACTTTAATCGGATGAATTGACTTTTTGAGATCTTCCAAATCAATTTTCGTAGAGCTGAGTTGGACTTTCAATCTTTCCAAATCCGATTGTAGTTTAGATGATGAAGGTTTGGTCTCATTTAGTTTGATTTTATATTTCAAAACCTTATTTTCAGATTTTAAACCTTTAACTTCTTTTGACATTGAGACCAAGTTCTTCATCAGGTCATTTTGCATTTTGATAAAATTAGTTAAGATTTCATTTGATTGTACCTCATCATCATCAGATGTCGAGTCAGAATTCTCCATTGCTTCGTTTGCTTTGATGAGCTTGGTCACCTTGAAAACATTTGCATGTTCCACCTCTGAATCTGAATCATCAGTCCAGTTAAACCAAGTATCATCAACCGGTTTCAGCTCTCCTCCTGTTTCCACAATCTTTGCCATCAATATTTTCTTCTTGTAGTAAGTTGCATCCTTTTTCTTAGGCATCTTGCACTCACGAGAGTAATGACCAGCTTTGCCACAATTGAAATAGATTGAATCATCCTTCTTGGAATCATCAGCACGTTGTTGTTTTGATTGATCAGGTTTCTTGTAGTAGGAGGATGAAGATGAGTTCTTGCGTTGATTGCTTGATTTGCCTTTGAACTTGTGTTTGTTCAAGGCTTTGGTGAACATGGCTGCCATCTTGACTAAGGTGAGAATCATCAACATCAGAAAGATTCAACTTTTCAGAATCAACTGATTCTTCAACAAGCACTTTCTTGGACAAGCTTTTGGAAGTTGTAAATGATTTTCTCTTCTTTTTGGCAATGAGAGCAAGAGGATCACTTGGAGATGACTCTTTCCTTCCTTCTTGAAGTTTAGACACTTCAGGTTGGTAATGCATAAGAACTCCAACAAGCTCATGAATAGTTATCTTATCAATCTCTTTGGTAGATCGAACAATGGTTCCATAAGGAAGCCAATCATCATTGAGCTTTTTGAGGAACTTCATGTTGACTTCAACATTCACTTTTATGATCTTGCACCTTTTCAACTCATTGAGAACACCATTGAAATGACGATAGGTATCCTTGAGTTGTTCTTTGGGTTCCTGTTTGACATCTTCATAAAATCTCAGAGCCTTATTCAGTTTAGTAACATCTGACATGTCATAACCTTCTTGCTGTCGTTTGATCTCATCCCATATATCTTTTGCTATGGTGTTTCTATCAACATTTTTAAACAACTCATACGGGATAGCTTGCATAAAAATGTTCTTTGCCTCTATGTCACCCTGAGCTCTCTCACGTTTATCACCAGAAAGTTCATAGACTGGAATTGGCATACCAGTATCTGGATGATAATCCAAAACTGGACCATCTCTCAGAGAAGCCCATATGTACTTTGCTTTCTCACCCTTGTAGTCTATGTACTGAGTGATACTGTCATAACCCGACCTTAACCATAAGGACGATTACAATAACATATGATTTCATCGCGAGGTATTGACCTCTATATGCGACATTTTTCAAAAACTGCATTCGTTTTTACAATACAAACCATAGCTTTTATTACAAATACAAGGTTTAAACAACTTAATAATGATTATCGTTTAGCGATAATCTTAGACTTACAAACTTTACATGTGATAATAACAATACGAATTCCAACATATTTTACATTACAAATCCTCCGATATGCAGTTTTATTTTTGACACAAATATGCATACTCAAGATCTTGCTTAAATTCAACATGTTGCAGCGGAAGCTCTTAGTTATCACCTGAGAATAAACATGCTTAAAACGTCAACATAAAGTTGGTGAGATATAGGTTTAATGCCGGCAGCGTTATAAATATAGACCACAAGATTTCATATATGAACGTTTTAATAAAAATATTCTAAGTTGTTGAGCACTTGAAAACCATACTTAACATTTAATCAACGTCGCATATTCCCTTTATTATGAAATCTTACTACACCGTACCAAGTGTAGTCACCGAAACGAAGTACTGTGCAACCGTTGAATACTGGTCGTCCAGTTCGGTTGGGGTTGTCAGGCCCGATAGATCTATCAACAAGATTCGCGTTTACAATACCTCATGTAAATAGTAGTTACCAAGTTACAGGGAAGTATGCCAGTGGTACAACTCAACGTAGAATATATATTTTTAATCACTTGTGTCCATAACGTAAATCATAAAATGCATGTATTCTCATCCTGAAATATTTAGAGTTTAAAAGTGGGACTATATACTCACTTTTGCCTTGAAGATATATAACACGACTTGGTCTCCGATTGATATCACGAACCTAACCATATATATAATATATCAACATATTTTCTTTTCAAGTAATCGTTACATATATATATATATATACTTATAATACTTTTAATATTTTCTTAGTCCGTAGTTAGTAGTCTGTTGTTAATGGTCCACAATTAGTTACTCAATAAAATAAATAAAGACCCCATCGTATTCGTATTGATCAGAATTAATCTCGACCCATGGTACCATGTTGTCAAATGACGTGTTGCGTACATAAAGTACCGTGTTGTCAAATGACGTGTTGCGTACAATCATGAGGTCTTATGATTAATCTTCTCGTGTTGTTTACGGGTGGCCCTGAAATATAAAATCAAATCATAAGTAAATATATATGAAATATCATATTAATTAGAAATATATGATTAATTTAATTTTTCTCCAAATATTTTTGTAGGTAAACTAGCTTCGGATACCCGATCTTGTTTTAGTCGTAGTTTCTTCATTACAACTCCGTTTTTGTTGGTTTAACTTGACACTTCCTTGGATAGAGTCAAATTTTAAGAATATGAACTGAAAATACCTTAGTTTGTATTCGAAATCACAGGTTATAGGTCAAACTTTGGTGAAACTTATGAAAGTGATCATTTTCCATCATAAAAACAACATTTAACGATCATTTTTCTAAAAATACTTACACTTTGAGTTAAACCATGAAATTTTTATGTGTTAACATATTCATAAGAAATATCATTTTTCCAGAACATGAACTTCCAATTCAAAGCTTAAGATGGTTTTTAATTATCCAACCCAAAACAGCCCCCGGTTGCACTCCAACGACGTAGATTCAGTTTTTAAGATGTTCTTTGTAAAACCAAGTTATATCTTGTTAAGTTAGCATATCATTATGATATATTACAGGTCTTGAAGTGTTTTAAAAGTTAAGTTAGAAGGATCTATTTAGTTTGAAAACAAGTTTGAAATTATTCAAACTACGTTCTTGTTGTTAAAATTTTACAACACAAAATAAGATAGCTATATAAATATGAATCGAATAAGGTTATGAACAAGGTTACTACCTCAAGTTACTTGGACAAAGTTGCTGTAAAATATGAGTAAAATCCTAGAACCAAAAGAATGGTGGAGTTGGATCAAAAGGTTGGAAGTAAACTTGTATTTTTGGAAGGATTATTGAAGTTTTCTTGTAAGGAATTTATTATGATGATTAAGGCTTGTTTTTGAAGCTAGATCTTCATGGTTATTTGATGAGATTGTGAAGAACACTTAAGGTTCCTAAGAGTGTATTTTTGGTTAGAGAAAATGTGTAGTAAAAATGAAATTGGAATGGAGTATAAATGGTGGTGAAAAGATGTATAAATTTGTAATATTGTGTAACAGTCTTGTAATATGCCAAATTGATTAATCATGCATGCTTAGATCCAAAATTGGCTGACTCATGGCTGCTAATAAAGTGATTGTGATGTGTATATACTAATAGTAAATACATATAGGAGCTGGGCATGATACGAGTACATATACTCTAGGTATACATGTAGAAATTTTGAGGAAATGGAACGAGAATTCAAATATAGCTATCTTTTGTAAATATACTTATATTGTTTTATGTATATAAGCCCTTTAAAAGTGATTAAATACATATTTATACGATACTTGTATAAGTATTATAGGTTAAAGGTATATATTTCAAATAACGTTACGTATAGTTATCATTTTGAAAACTTAAGTTAGTAGTCTCAAAGTATACTTATAACTTATTGTTATTAGTACACAATAAGATGTTAAACCATTCTTAGATCATGTTAAATATATATAAATACATATATATACACAAACGTATAATTATCGTTTGTTATATAGTTCGTGATATCATCGGTCAAATTGGACGGTCAAACGTTGTGTAAAACTCTTTTTAAAAACATAAATCTCAACAATTTAGATTACTTATCATGTTGGTAAGGTTTAATTTATGTAAATATTAATCTCATAGATATAAAATGATCGGAAAAATCCGGGTCGTTACAGTACCTACCCGTTAAATAAATTTCGTCCCGAAATTTTAAAATTGTACCTATTTTGCGTTCTGGGGAAATAAATGTGGGTACTTTTGTTTTATATGATCCTCTCGTTCCCAAGTAAACTTGGGACCCCTACGAGCATTCCAACGAACCTTAACGATTGGTATATTGCTCTGCTTGAGTTGTTTAACTTCACGGTCCATGATTTCGATTGGTTCTTCTATGAATTGTAGTTTCTCGTCGACTTGGATTTCTTCAAGAGGAATGGTGAGGTCTTCCTTTGTAAGACACTTTTTAAGGTTTGAAACGTGAAATGTATTATGTACTCCGGCGAGTTGTTGTGGTAATTCGAGTCGATAAGCTACCGGTCCAATGCGTTCGATGATCTTGAACGGGCCTACATACCTTGGGTTCAGTTTACCTCTTTTTCCAAAACGTATTACACCTTTCCAAGGTGAAACCTTTAACATAACCATGCCACCGATCTGAAACTCTAATGGTTTCCTTCGGACATCGGCGTAGCTCTTTTGGCGACTACGGGCTGTTTTCAATCTCTCCTTGATTTGTACTATCTTCTCAGTCGTTTCGTGTATGATCTCGGGACCAGTTAATTGTCGATCTCCTACTTCATTCCAACAGATAGGGGATCTACACTTCCTTCCATATAATGCTTCGAATGGTGCAGCTTTAATGCTCG
Organism: Rutidosis leptorrhynchoides; assembly: GCF_046630445.1. Lineage (NCBI taxonomy): Eukaryota > Viridiplantae > Streptophyta > Magnoliopsida > Asterales > Asteraceae > Rutidosis > Rutidosis leptorrhynchoides. The sequence continues at coordinate 552,607,927 of NC_092335.1, read as the reverse complement.
CATGATAACTGTTATTATACGAGAATTCTGCTAATGGTAGATATTTATCCCATCCGTTTCCAAAATCGATCACATATGCCCTGAGCATGTCTTCAAGAGTCTGAATTGTTCTTTCACTCTGCCCGTCAGTTTGTGGATGATATGCGGTGCTCATATCCAAACGAGTTCCCAGTGCCTCCTGTAGTGATTGCCAGAACTTTGATGTAAATCTACTATCACGATCAGATATAATGGAAATAGGTATTCCATGCCTTGAAACAATTTCCTTTATATACAATCATAATAGTTTCTCCATTCTATCCATTTCCTTTATAGGCAAGAAATGGGCAGATTTGGTGAGACGATCAACTATTACCCAAATGGTGTCATAACCCCAAGCAGTCTTAGGTAACTTTGTGATGAAATCCATCGTAATACCATCCCATTTCCATTCTGGGATTTCTGGTTGTTGAAGTAACCCTGACGGCTTCTGGTGTTCTGCTTTGACTTTGGAACAAGTTAAACATTCCCCAACATATGTTGCAACGTCTGTCTTCAAATTAGGCCACCAATAATGCGTCTTAAGATCTTGATACATCTTTCCAACTCCAGGATGTATCGAGTATCTTGTCTTATGTGCCTCATTCAATATCAACTTCCTTAATCCACCCAACTTCGGTACCCAAATACGGTTTGCAAAATATCGAATTCCGTCTTCCCACATAACGAGTTGCTTCTCATACTTCTTCATTATTTCATTTCCTATGTTTTCTTTAGTAAGAGCTTCTCGTTGAGCCTCTTTGATTTGTGAGTTGAGATTCATGCGAATTTTTATGTTCATTACTCGTACTCGAATTGGTTCCCGTTCCTTTCTGCTTGGAGCGTCGGCCACTACATTCGCTTTCCAGGGAAGATAGCGAATCTCACAATCATAGTCGTTTATCAGCTCGACCCACCTACGTTGCCTCATGTTCAGCTGTTTCTGATCGAAAATATGTTGAAGGCTTTTATGATCAGTAAACACAGTGCACTTAACTCCATATAAATAGTGTCTCCATATCTTCAATGCAAACACTACTGCCCCCAATTCTAGATCATGCATCGTGTAATTCCGCTCATGAATCTTCAATTGTCGAGATGCGTATGCAATAACTTTCTTTCGTTGCATAAGGACGCAACCAAAACCTTGTCGCGAAGTGTCACAATATATCTCAAAATCATCGTTCCCTTCAGGTAACGATAAAATAGGCGCTGTAGTCAACTTCTTCTTCAGTAATTGACATGCACTATCCTGCTCAGAAGTCCATTCATACTTCTTTCCTTTTTGTGTTAACGCTGTTAATGGTTTAGCTATTCGGGAAAAATCTTGAATAAACCTTCTATAATAACCAGCTAAACCCAAAAATTGGCGTATCTGCGTTGGTGTCTTAGGAGTCTCCCATTTTTCAATGACCTCAATTTTAGCTGGATTAACCTGAATTCCTTTGCTACTAACAATGTGGCCAAGAAATTGCCCTTCTTTCAACCAAAATGCACACTTAGAAAATTTGGCATATAACTGTTCTTTTCTTAACAATTCTAATACCATCTTTAAATGCTGCTCATGCTCTTGCTCACTCTTGGAATAGATAAGAATATCGTCAATGAAAACGATAACAAACTTATCTAAATACGGACTACAAACTCGATTCATGAGGTCCATGAATACAGCTGGCGCATTAGTCAACCCAAACGGCATAACCAAAAATTCGTAATGACCGTAGCGTGTCCGAAAAGCAGTTTTTGGAATGTCTTCTTCCTTGACACGTAGTTGATGATAGCCCGACCTTAGGTCGATTTTCGATTAAACACATGATCCTTGCAATTGATCAAATAAGTCATCAATTCTCGGTAGTGGATACCGATTCTTGATAGTTAACTTATTTAATTCACGATAATATATACACATTCGGAAAGATCCGTCTTTCTTCTTGACGAATAAAATCGGAGCTCCCCACGGTGAAGTACTTGGTCGTATGAATCCACGGTCCAGTAATTCTTTTAACTGACTCTGAAGTTCTTTTAACTCGGATGGTGCAAGTCTATATGGAGCACGGGCAATCGGTGCAGCTCCTGGTACTAGATCTATTTGAAATTCTACAGATCTAAATGGAGGTAATCCCGGTAATTCTTCCGAAAAAACATCGGTAAAATCTCTTGCCACAGGCACGTCATTGATGCTCTTCACTTTTTCCTTCGCTTCGACTTTATTAACATGTGCTAAGATAGCATAGCACCCTTTCTTCAAGCACTTTTGAGCTTTCAGACAACTAATGAGTTTTAGCTTTGAGTTACCCTTCTCTCCATAGATCATTACTGGCGTTTTATCCTTACGAGGAATGCGAATTACCTTCTTGGCGCACACAACTTCAGCTCCTATTTTGGACATCCAGTCCATGCCAACAATTACATCAAAACTTCCTAATTCTACGGGTATCAAATCAATCTTAAATGTTTCTCCGGCTAAATTTATTTTACAATCACGGCAAATTTTATCTGCTTTAATTACTTTACCATTAGCTAACTCAATCATGTACTTAGCATCTAGAGGTAATGATGAACAATTCAATTTAGCGTGAAAGTCTCTACACACGTAACTTCTATCAGCACCAGTATCAAATATAATAGATGCGGATAAGTTATTAATGGTAAACGTACCCGTAACAAGCTCCGGGTCTTCGCACGCCTCTCTAGCATTAATAACAAATGCTCTTCCACGTGCAGATCCGTTATTCTTCTCTGGACTCGGGCACTGACTCTTATAATGACCCTGTTTCCCACACCCATAACAAGTAACAGTGGCCAAGGCAGTTCTATTTGCATTGGTGGCAGGAGTCTTGGTACCGTTTGTATTTGTAGCGGGAACCTTACAATCTTCACCAAGATGACCTTTTCGATTACAATTGTTGCACACCACATTACAATAACTAGAATGATGTTTGTGGCATCTGTTACATAAAGGATTACGTCCCTTGTAACCTGAGTTTGAACCGCTACCCGCACCTTGCGTGGTTTCTTGTTTCTTGTTGGATTGTTGATGATTACCTTCCCACTTTCTTTTGTTTCCCGATGTCTTGACATCGATGTTCTTATCTAGAATAATCTGGTCCATCAACTCATTCGCCATGGTGATAGCTTCATGAATAGTCTTGGGTTTGGATGCTGTAACATTTGCCTTGACCTTTTTAGGCAAACCGTCTTTGTACAGTTCAATCTTCCGTTCTTCGGTTGGTACCAATTCGGGACATAGCAAAGCTAATTCCATGAATCGCTGATTGTAGTTGATGAGTTCAGTACCAGCAACTTTCAGGCTTCATAATTCAGCTTCCAACTTCCTAACCTCGTTCCTTGGACAATATTCGTTGATTAGCATTGTTTTGAATTCTTCCCAGGGAGTATCATAAGCTGCATCTCCTCCTACGGCCTTCACATAGTTTTTCCACCACGTGAGTGCACTATATTGTAAGGTGCACGATGCATACTTGGTCATGTCCTTCTCAATACAACCACTGATTTTAAACACAGACTCAATCTTTTCGATCTACCGGGTTAAACCGACCGGTCCTTCTGTTCCACTGAATGATGAGGGCTTGCAACCTTGAAAAGGTTTGTAAGTGCATCCCACATGAGGATTTGGGTTAACTGCAGCACCTCTTGCAGCCTCGACCCATAACATTCTGTCGTTCACTCGCTGATTGATGAGTTCCTGGATTTCTTGTTCCGTCATTCGGTTCAATCGCGCCATAATCTTCAATAAAAATGGAAAAAAATAATTATTCACATGGAATATTATAGATGTAGTATGTATTTACAGTACATCTTAGCTTATTAATAATATGAACCAGTTATTATTATAAAAGCCTTTTCTTCTTATTAGCGTTTTAGAATTATACCTAGGGTAGTACCTACCCGTTAAAGTTCATACTTAATAGCTTAGTACAAAAATCAATTACTATCACCCAAATAATACTCAACCATGGAAAATTATTGCATTTTACACTTCACTATTTTACATATGCTTATCTTACATCAAACATTAAGCAAACCACACTAGTAATATTATACAAAATGTTATATGATCCCATGGTTTAAAACAACAGCGTATCATTTAACCCAAAGCGTTTGTGTTCAAAGGAATCGCTTAAAGGTTATCCTGGTTATCTCCCTGCGTTTTGGCTGAGGGGCTGAAGAACTGGATGCTGGGATAGAACTAATAGGAATAGCGGGAATATGTGTGGAAGTATCTGGTGGAGTTGGTGCCACAACATCCTCTCTAAACTCGGAATTTGGATTTTCCAATTCATTAGCCTTTCGTTTCTTTCCTCGTTCGAACTTGTCTTTCGTAATTTCCTGTATTTCTTCCTCCTCAGGATCACCTTCCAGTTCCTCTTCAATTGATTCATCCGGAACTTGGGAGTCTTCCCCAAAGGTGTCGTTTTCATCATCGGATAGGTTAATGACTGGAACACCATCTGAAGATTCTGGTTCGGAGTCGCTGAAGGTGATAACAAGTTCTAAGCTAGACATCTATCACATAACAACTAGCATGTTAGAATCACATAATATTTACATATTAATTTTTAACTAACAAGGATAAGCAATAGTTTTCTAAATCAAACACGGTCAAAGTCCAGACTCACTAATGTATCCTAACAAACTCGATAAGACACACTAATGCAAATTTTCTGGTTCTCTAAGACCAACGCTCTGATACCACATGTCATAACCCGACCTTAACCATAAGGACGATTACAATAAAATATGATTTCATCGCGAGGTATTGACCTCTATATGCGACATTTTTCAAAACCTGCATTCGTTTTTACAATACAAACCATAGCTTTTATTACAAATACAAGGTTTAAACAACTTAATAATGATTATCGTTTAGCGATAATCTTAGACTTACAAACTTTACATGTGATAATAACAATACGAATTCCAACATATTTTACATTACAAATCCTCCGATATGCAGTTTTATTTTTGACACAAATATGCATACTCAAGATCTTGCTTAAATTCAACATGTTGCAGCGGAAGCTTTTAGTTATCACCTGAGAATAAACATGCTTAAAACGTCAACATAAAGTTGGTGAGATATAGGTTTAATGCCGGCAGCGTTATAAATATAGACCACAAGATTTCATATATAAACGTTTTAATAAAAATATTCTAACTTGTTGAGCACTTGATAACCATACTTAACATTTAATCAACGTCGCATATTCCCTTTATTATGAAATCTTACTACACCGTACCAAGTGTAGTCACCGAAACGAAGTACTGTGCAACCGTTGAATACTGGTCGTCCAGTCCGGTTGGGGTTGTCAGGCCCGATAGATCTATCAACATGATTCGCGTTTACAATACCTCATGTAAATAGTAGTTACCAAGTTACAGGGAAGTATGTCAGTGGTACAACTCAACGTAGAATATATATTTTTAATCACTTGTGTCCATAACGTAAATCATAAAATGCATGTATTCTCATCCCGAAATATTTAGAGTTTAAAAGTGGGACTATATACTCACTTTTGCCTTGAAGATATATAACACGACTTGGTCTCCGATTGATATCACGAACCTAACCATATATATAATATATCAACATATTTTCTTTTCAAGTAATCGGTACATATATATATACTTATAATACTTATAATATTTTCTTAGTCCGTAGTTAGTAGTCTGTTGTTAATGGTCCACAATTAGTTGCTCAATAAAATAAATAAAGACCCCATCGTATTCGTATTGATCATAATTAATCTCGACCCATGGTACCATGTTGTCAAATGACGTGTTGCGTACATAAAGTACCGTGTTGTCAAATGACGTCTTGCGTACAATCATGAGGTCTTATGATTAATCTTCTCGTGTTGTTTACGGGTGGCCCTGAAATATAAAATCAAATCATAAGTAAATATATATGAAATATCATATTAATTAGAAATATATGATTAATTTAATTTTTCTCCAAATATTTTCGTAGCTAAGCTAGCTTCGGATACCCGATCTTGTTTTAGTCGTAGTTTCTTCATTACAACTCCGTTTTTGTTGGTTCAACTTGCCACTTCCTTGGATAGAGTCAAATTTTAAGAATATGAACTGAAAATACCTTAGTTTTTATTCAAAATCACAGGTTATAGGTCAAACTTTGGTGAAACTTATGAAAGTGATCATTTTCCATCATAAAAACAACATTTAACGATCATTTTTCTAAAAATACTTACACTTTGAGTTAAACCATGCAATTTTTATGTGTTAACATATTCATAAGAAATATCATTTTTCCAGAACATGAACTTCCAATTCAAAGCTTAATATGGTTTTTAATTATCCAACCCAAAACAGCCCCCGGTTGCACTCCGACGACGTAGATTCAGTTTTTAAGACGTTCTTTGTAAAACCAAGTTATATCTTGTTAAGTTAGCATATCATTATGATATGTTACAGGTCTTGAAGTGTTTTAAAAGTTAAATTAGAAGGATCTATTTAGTTTGCAAACAAGTTTGAAATCATTCAAACTATGTTCTTGTTGTTAAAATTTTACAACACAAAATAAGATAGCTATATAAATATGAATCGAATAAGGTTATGAACAAGGTTACTACCTCAAGTTACTTAGACAAAGTTGATGTAAAAGATGAGTAAAATCCTAGAACCAAAAGAGTGGTGGAGTTGGATCAAAAGGTTGGAAGTAAACTTGTATTTTTGGAAGGATTATTGAAGTTTTCTTATAAGGAATTTATTATGATGATTAAGGCATATTTTTGAAGCTAGATCTTCATGGTTATTTGCTGAGATTGTGAAGAACACTTAAGGTTCCTAAGAGTGTGTTTTTGGTTAGAGAAAATCTGTAGTAAAAATGAAATTGGAATGGAGTATAAATGGTGGTGAAAAGATGTATAAATTTGTAATATTGTGCAAAAGTCTTGTAATATGCCAAATTGATTAATCATGTATGCTAAGATCCAAAATTGGCTGACTCATGGCTGCTAATAAAGTGATTGTGATGTGTATATACTAATAGTAAATACGTATAGGAGCTGGGTATGATACGAGTACATATACTCTAGGTATATATGTAGAAATTTTGAGGAAACGGAACAAGAATTCAAATATAGCTATCTTTTGTAAATATACTTATATTGTTTTATGTATATAAGCCCTTTAAAAGTGATTAAATACATATTTATACGATACTTGTATAAGTATTATAGGTTAAAGGTATATATGTCAAATAACGTTACGTATAGTTATCATTTTGAAAACTTAAGTTAGTAGTCTCAAAGTATACTTATAACTTATTGTTATTAGTACACAATAAGATGTTAAACCATTCTTAGATCATGTTAAATATATATAAATACATATATATACACAAACGTATAATTATCGTTTGTTATATAGTTCGTGATATCATCGGTCAAATTGGACGGTCAAACGTTGTGTAAAACTCTTTTTAAAAACATAAATCTCAACAATTTAGATTACTTATCATGTTGGTAAGGTTTAATTTATGTAAATATTAATCTCATAGGTATAAAATGATCGGAAAAATTCGGGTCGTTACCGATACGGTGAAGCCACTGAGTGTACTTGCCATCAAACAACACTGGAGGACGAGAATCTGATCCAATGATCAAAGTATCTTGAGTAGACATCTTGAAATTGAGGTAGATTCGGTAAAGATTCGGTATTACACAAATCTAGGATGAAAGATCACAATAATCTAACAAAAATGTCAGATTTGGTATCTGGTTCAGTACTGTAGCAGACTCGGTAATTGGTTCGGTACTGTAGCAGATTCGGTAGATATTCGGTAAACCAGATTCTGTATCAGAAACTAATCAGTAATACAAGTAACACATCCAGATTCGGTAAATATTCGGTAACCACAAGATTTGAAGCCTCAGAACACTTAAAACCAATTAATTAAGTGATACCGAGACTCTAGTTCGGTATTTGACTCGGTAGTCAAATTCTGTAAACTTTTGAATGCAAACACCATCCAATTCCTTTGAATTAGATTCGGTAACCTTACTGCACAAGGAAATAAGTTAGTAACACACAGAATATCAAAGATACCGAATGTATAGGATACTAAGTGTCAACTGTAGCAGTTGACAATAACGAGTCTAAGTATGAAAACTTAGAAATTCAATCGAATTCTTTCTCAAACCACGCCAATTAGCTGCATATGATCAAAACGAATGTGATAGAATCACAAACACATCACAATCTGCAACACTTAACACGAATTGTTAACTTTGAAGCAGACTCGGTATGGCAGTTACGATACCGAGAGTTGATCAAATCTTCAAAACTTGAAGAATTGAAAAAATTAAACCGTCAGAAATGTGATTAAACACCTCACGATCACAACTGAAACCTCAAACCTTTACTAAAATACAGAATCAAGCTTGAATTGATCAATACCGAGAGTTTTAGCCACGAACTCTAAAAATCAACTTGATTCTTCATAATTGTTGTTCAAAAGCTGTAATGATGATCGAAACTCTTTCTAATCAACCTAATACACCTTTCTGAACTTATCACAAGAATTTGAATGTCGGATTATCAAATTCAAATATACCGAATCTGATTCAATATATCGAGAGAGTTCAGATTCTGTAATCTTCAATCTCTGGATCGATCTAGTGATGTAATATCACTCCCTGGAAGCTCTATTACCAAATGATAGGTCAGATCATGTTGAGATTAGAAGAAGAGACAAGTTAGAGTGAGATTCGGTATGTATGAAGGAGACTCAGTATGAGAGAGAATCGGTAAGATTTACATTCCACAGCTTCTAGAACTTGTTTACAATGCAATGGCTATCTAATTAGGACTACATAGGTTCTTTATATAGCCCTATTCTAAGGAACCTTCATTTAAGCATGTTTCACATTAACACTATACAACTTCGGGGTCCTAACAAAGATGATGCAAAAAGAATCAAGCAAAACGGAGCTAAAACGAAGATTCTAGAGCGAAAACGGTGAAAGACAAGTTACGACCCCGAAAACCAAGTTATGATCCCGGTAACGAGCAAGACGATCCAAGCAAATAGTAAACCAGGAAACAAAATCAGCCTGCTACACCGGCCTGCAAATGTGGAGCCGTCTTGCCACATGACTCAGCCACCGGGCTTGGCAAACGGGCATGGCAAACGACTTGCCTGGCACCAGCCATCCACGCCGGCCTGTGGAGTCGGCTTGCCAGGCTGACCTGCCAGCCGTTTCCCAGCCAAAATCAATCTATTTAAGGTCCATTTGTCATCCATTTTAACACACATTTCAATTCGCTTCCTTCTCTCTCTTTCTATAATAATTAGTCATACTTTCAAGGTCTTCGACTCTGAGCGAGAAAATTAGTACCCAGCAAAGAACGCCGAAGATTGTATTAGGAGCGGTTTGGAGTTTAAAGTTGTCACTTTTGTATTTTCGAAACTCGTTGAATCTACTAGTACTTCTATCATTTGTTTTTATATAATGTCTTCCATTATTATGATTTATGATATTGTTACCATGATTAGCGAGTAGTTATCTTTAGTGTATGCTATGATGCAATTAGTTATAGTGCCGAAACAATATTATGGGTTGTGTATGTTGTTGAGATGCTTTTCGATTATGCTTTAAACTCAATCGCTTTTTCAACTAACAGAACGTAGTTATTATTGGGAAGTCGCGAACCTCGATTCACAGTACACTATTTGTGTCTCCCCTTGGTAAGAGAAGTCTATCGGATACAACACAAGTTTAACTGAGGCACACCGGTTGTAGTAAGTCCACCGAGCTTTGGATTCCGACTGAGGACTCTTTCGTAGTGAAACATCTAACTAGACCCATAGTACATTGTCAGTCCTAGACCATACTAGTATAGTCACTAAACATATAAACTTCGTATGTGCATGCTGAAGCACAACGGTTGTTGTAAGCTGTACCTCTGCTAATTAAGGCCATGGAACCCGATCGGTGCTGATTAGTACACTTCACCATAATGCGGTCTCAAGCATTGCACTCTGCTTGAGGGATTCATAATTGATTAAGGAACTGTTTGTTTAAACTCATAAAGGATTGGACCTTTAGGATAACCGAACGTGTTCATGGAAGTCAAACCGACTTGGCCATGGTGTTCTTTACGGTTAAACTCTTTTTAAGGGCCTAACTTTCTTTTAAAATCCAATCATTAATGAAAGCATCAACAAACATCGCGTCTCTCAGATATGGGATACCTTGTACTTCATTATGCTTAAGAAAGTTTAGACCTTTGTGGAATGTTAATACGTCACCTAACCAAGTCGCTCAATTGGATGAGCCGTTTGAACGTTTATGCCTGTAGTCAAGCTGTACGGGCATCGGGGTATGAGACGTTGCTGTCTATTTAGAATCTTCAAGCCTAACGCATTACCCAGTGACATGTCTTATGACAGGGGCGGTAGGACCAGTGTAATAAATACAAGGTCACTACCTATTCATGAGCAACATTCTATAATCTCGGAAAAGTAACTAACGAAATCATAGTATGCACTTACTTTAACCTTATATTAATTACAAATTTTATCACATTTACTTTATTTTATCTTATAAACTAGAAATACCAAATTTAGGCAATTTACAACTACTCTTTCACTCTAGGATTATCTTTTAAGTTATATAGGTTCGATTCTACTGACATCTTAAAAATTCGACCCTAGGTCATATTTCCCTTACTCACCATAATAAAGAGTAGTACGATTTAGGCCCCGCTAAATATAAATTTAAAACTATTGCCCCTCTCCTGATAGCTGATTCTGACGTCTTGCGACCTAACGACACCTCATAAATAAAACCGTCTGTTTTAGTGATATCAGTATATCAATCCAATGAGTGTCTTGCAATCATCCCGATACTACGTTATCTTAAATCATGATGAACCACGTCTTCTCTGTCCTTAGTTGTTGCATGCTAGCTAGCTTATTTTAATTATATTTCTATAATATATTAAATACAATTATAAATCAAATCAACCCAACTATAGCCTTTACGCAATTTGATATTCCAGATAAAAGTGGTGTCTAGAATTAACCGGTTGGACTTGGTTGTTGGATTTTTCGAACAGTCGCCAATTTATTGGGACCAAAAAGATCATGCCTCTCCACAAAAGGTATACCTTGCCACTAGTCTTGGATACTAAATTGTGTACAAATCCAATCTTAATTACTAAATTATCTGAATAAGCTCTGTTTCAAATTCGACCGCTCATGGAACGACCCTATGTCATATTTACCCTTGCTACTCGATAGGAAGGAATAATAGATTTAGGCCCAGCAAAATATAAATTTAAAACTCTGTTGATAAGTTCGTATCAAAACCTTGCGACCTAACGACACCGCATAAATAAATCGTCCGATTTGGGCATATCACGGTTATTTTTGGCGCCGCTGCCGGGGAGCGGTAGTACGATTTGGAGACTGTTTAGATTAGTTAGTTTTTAAGAGACCCTTTTGACTGAGACTAGCTTTGTCAGAAGTTACTAGTTTATCGTAGTTAGGTTAGATAATATTAAAAATTTTAAAATTGAATTCCCTATTGATGAACCTTAAGGATGGTTTAACCTACTTATACCGCTAAGAATTATTTTGACACATCCTCTCTTCTATCCAATATCGTACATTGTACCCATCCGACGAGATCCACACTTACCTGCCGATAGTTCGACGATGGCCGCATGCATCACTCTCGCTAACATCACGAAACCCTCGTTAAAAGGACGAGGAGGACCGATACTATATCCAGAGGTTAAGGAGCATCTTTTGTGCTTAAGCATAGCATCATAAAACTCATTCAGAACCATTGCCAGTTCCATGGCTTACCAAATGACGATCCCAACTCTCACTTAGATAAATTACTCTCCTTATCCAACTCATATAAGCAATATGGGGTTGAACAAGATGTAGTTCGTGCGTATCTGTTCCCATATTCCTTAACTCTTCATGCGAAAACCTGGTTTGAGGGGTTAGAACCCAACACTATCACCTAATGGGAGGAAATGGCAACAACACTCTTAATCAAGTACTTTCCCCAATAAAAACAAATCAGACTTAGGAATGATATCGTAAACTTTCAACAAGCATACGATGAATCCTCTACACTGCATGGGAAAGATTCAAACATTTGCTTCGAAGATGCCCGAACCACTATTTTGGCAGCTCTGTTCAAATTTTGACGTTCTACAAAGGTCTGAATTGGAAAAAAAAAAGTCTAATCTTGATGCTATTTCTCAAGGTAACTTCATGAACTTCCAGCTGGCGAGGCCTGGAGATTGATCGAGGAGATGATTATGCATCATCACGAATGGATCACGGAAGAGCACATTTCATCAGCAACACCGCTTTCCGCCTCCGATCTTATCGAAAATAAAACCATCAAATTTCTCTCGGACCAAATAGAAAACATCACCAAAGAAGTCGGAGAGCTAAAGAATTCAAATTTCTCTCGGACCAAATAGAAAACATCACCAAGGAAGTCGGAGAGCTAAAAAAACTCCAACAACATGTGTCTCAAGTGCAATTATGCCAGAATTGTACTGACCCACATCCGACCAAGTTATACGAGGCTGAATGTGAGGACTCTATTGTCTACTCCAATAAGATCCTAGCTCATCCGCACAACCAACCTACCAAACCCACTACCCCACCAGAGAAAAGTCCGGACGATGCCCTACTGCGAATCATTTACATGATCACAGCAAGACAAGACGCAGCTGACTTAGTCTTGACTAATCACTTGAGTAGTCTTGAAAATCAAATAAGTCAGCTAAACCAACGTCTCGATTCTCTAGGTTGTCCTAAAAATGACTCAAAGGTGACACATAGGCAACCTTCAGTTTCTTCCAAGGAGAAGAAACTAACTAATACCCGTTCGGTAGTAGTCACTGAATCATCACCTAAACCTACTTGGAAAGCACCCATTCCATTCCCAAGCTGTCTCAAGCAAAGACATAACAAGATGACATCTTTCAAGCTTGACGGTAAATTTTTGGACACTGTGTCTAAAAATCCTCATGGTAAGAAGTATTTTAGGAAACTCCTATCAACCAAGGATAAGGTACCCGAAGTACCCAATGTCCCACTGAACGCGAATTGTTAAGCCATTCTCTTAAATACTCTTCTTGAAAAACTAAGGTATACCGGACAATTTACCCTTCCTTGTTCTATCTACCAATTTGATACTATCTATTCTCTCGCTGACCTTGGTGCCAGCAGTAATCTCATGCCCTACTCATTGTTTAAGAGACTCTAAATTGGAAACCTTAACCCTATCAAAATGAGCATCCAGCTATCTGACCAATCCACTAGATATCCTAAGGGAATAGCTGAGAACGTCATGGTTAAGGTCGACAAATTCATTTTTTCGACTGACTTTGTGGTTATGGATTTTAAGGAAGACGTGAAAACCCATATCTTTCATGACCCGTCCTAATCCATCTGGACGAATACATTACATTTGGTTACATCGCGAGGTACTTGACCTCTATATGATACATATTACAAACATTGCATTCGTTTTTAAAAGATAAACTTTCTTTACATTGAAAGTTGATGGCATGCATACCATTTCATAATATATCCAACTATAAATGACTTAATAATATTCTTGATGAACTCAACGACTCGAATGCAACATCTTTTGAAATATGTCATGAATAACTCCAAGTAATATCTCTAAAATGAGCAAATGCACAGCGGAAGATTTCTTTCGTACCTGAGAATAAACATGCTTTAAAGTGTCAACCAAAAGGTTGGTGAGTTCATTAGTTTATCATAAACATTCATTTCCATCATTTTAATAGACCACAAGATTTCAAATATTCAATTGTACACGTAACCCGAGTACATAATAACAAGTGTAACCCGCGAATTAAAAATCATTCATATGGTGAACGCTTGATAACCGAATTAACTTTAATGCATAGAATATCCCCAAACAGAACCTCTCGTCTGTATAATAATAATAATCTCGAAGTACTAAAGCATCCGTACCCCGGATGAGACTTATCAAGGTCCATAGATCTATCTTTAGGATTCGCGTCAATTAGGGGCCATACCTGTTTCCTAATCATTAGGTTACCAAGCTAAAAAGGGGTGATATTCAATATTCATAATTCAGCCATAGAATGTAGTTTTTGATCACTTGTGTCTATTTCGTAAAACATTAATAAAATCAGCGCATGTATTCTAAGTCCCAAAAATATATATAAAAAGGGAGTAATGAAACTCACAATACTGTATTTCGTAGTAAAAATACATATGACGTCATTGAACAAGTGCAAGGTTGGCCTTGGATTCACGAACCTATATCATTTGTATATTTATTAATATACATAGTTGTAATTCGAACAAATATATATATAAATTTATTAGTCTTTTTATATTAATAATATATATATGTTTCATTTAATTCATTTTGTTATATAAAGATATTAATTTTCGTTATGTTATATGTATATTAAATATATTTTTATTATATATATATATCAGTTGTATATTATAATAGTAGTTATAATAGTACCAAAAATAATATTAATAGTGGTAAAAATGATAATCATGATAATACTTAATGTTACTAATAAAATATATTAAAGTTAATAATTTTGTTAATAATAATAATATTAATGATAGTTTTTAAGTATAAATCTCATAATGATAATATCAGTAGTTTTTTGTAAACTGAATAATTTAATAATAGTGGTAGTGAAAATAATAATTTTTGATATTAGTACTTAATACTTGATAATAATAATTATAACAATCTTATTTCTAATGGTAATCTTAATGATAATACTTTTATTAATGATAATTCCTAATTGTTTCTAATACTAATATTAATGATAATAATAATAATAATTCTAAAAGTAACACTTTTATTACTAAGCTAATAATGATAATAATTATAATACTAATAATAATGACAATAATAATAATACTAATAATAATAATATTAGTAATGATAATACTAATAAGTTAAAAAATTCTAATTATAATACTTTTAGTAATATTGATATAACATTCATAATATTAATATTAGTGATAACAATAATTAATATGATAATAATAATAATAATAATAATAATAATAATAATAATAATAATAATAATAATAATAATAATAATAATAATAATAATAATAATAATAATAATAATAATAATAAGGAACTACCTCCTCTTGAGTTCCAAAAAAAAAATATGTTTGCCACTACTGGGGTTTTAACCCACGACCACTCGAAACCCGACAACACCCTCTACCATTCGACCATGTTTATTTTTCTGGATTTAAACCCATTCGAATTTATATAAACAGTATTCAAAGGCTTCCCCCTTTTTCTTTCTTCTTCTCAATTCCATAATCAACTATGGATTAAACCTAGCTGTTAACAATTTATTGATTAATTTTAGGATTTAATATGAATCAACACTAACCTCAATGTGAATTGCATTTAGTTTTATAACAGAAATTAACAAGAGACTCGGTTAAATACTCATATGAACTCTAAATCATATTTGGAAATTTAGACACAATCAGGTTAGGATTACAACACGAATTAGATGCTAAATTATTCCTGTAAACATTTGAGATCATCAATTAAACTTGATTTATAACAAAAAATTCAAATTCATTTGTTGAATAAATATTTGACTTTTTAAATCGAACCTTGACTCCAAAAATTTGACTTTAATTCGAAGGATTGATAGTTGAAACCTTGCAGAAATATTCTATGGAACATTCCTATCATAGCTACATTTACAGATTTTTAAAATTTATTTGAATTAAAGTTGTTGTTAATCACAGTTATGAACACGATGAAGCTTGAAATCAAATTCAAAATTTTGAACATTTTGGGCCACGATTACTGAATGAAAAAGATCTCAAATTGTTCCAGGAAACTTTCTGGATATTCAATTAAGCTTAAAACATTAAAACGTTTACGAATTTCACGATGAACAAATTGTTTGACTTTTTGAAAATCAACTTCGACTCAAAAATTTGATTTCAATATAGCAAATTGACAAATGAAACTTTCCATATTGTTTTAAAGGAGTATTTCTAACAATATTGCATTAATACTTTTTGAAATTCATTAACAATTCGAACTGTTTGAAAATTCAATATAAGAACAGAGTATTACCTGCATTCCTCAGTTTTCTGATTTTAATTCGATCAGTTAGGGATTATTAATGATTTCATTGATTTGTAATTGGTAGTGCGAGGTTGTATGGTTTATAATTAATTAGCTAATCATTGTTTTATACAGGTTATGGGAGTCGACCAATTATTGATCCAGTACACAGAAAAAAAGAAAAAAAAATAAAATAAGAAAGGGATTCTAATAGAATTTGTAATCTTGTGAATAATTTGGAATCAAATCGTACTAAATTTAGACAGAAAATGGTATTACGAGCGGGTTCACCGGTAAGTGCTTCAGGTTCTTCGTCAAGAGGAAAATTTGGTTGGTGGAAAGTATCGCCTTCTTCTCGTCTCCATTGATTAAGTCGACTACGAACTCAGCCCCAATTCATCCAGAATTGATGATGGCTGATTGGTTGATTCATTCCGTTGATGCTATTTTCAGAGCTTAGGTGAACATCCATGTCAGAATAGCTGTCGGAATAACTATCGGAATCTGAGAACTCGAACTGGTTGAGGGATTCATCTCGTACGATCAGATGAAGGATTTTCGATAAGAAATAGATTATAGGATGTAGATTAGTACCCTGCAATACATAATTTACATATGCATATATAATACTAAAATCCCATAAGTTACGAAAGAATCTACGGAAGCTGTCAGGCAAAGGTAACAATAACAGATACGCTAATATATGAATTTATCTACACACTGTCTATGCAATAGAAGCAGTAAGACGTGTCTAGACTTTAAGGATGATAAGCAAATAATTTTTGACACTAAATGATAAGCAAAACTTTTAACATGCAGACACGGTCGAAGTCCAGACTCACTAATTCATCTAAACATCTATCAGTTAGACACACTAATGCAAGACCTGGTTCGCTAAGACCACCGCTCTGATACCAACTGAAAGGACCCGTTTATATACATTATAAACGATTCACAATAGTTGATTTCATTGCGAGGTACTTGACCTCTATATGATACATTTTACAAACATTGCATTCGTTTTTAAAAGACAAACTTTCATTTACATCGAAAGTTGACGGCATGCATACTCTTTCATAATATATCCATCTATAATTAACTTAATAATAATCTTGATGAACTCGATGACTCGAATGCAATGTCTTTTGAAATATGTCATGAATGACTCCAAGTAATATCTCTAATATGAGCAAATGCACAGCGGAAGATTCCTTTCATACCTGAGAATAAACATGCTTTAAAGTATCAACCAAAAGGTTGGTGAGTTCATTAGTTTATCATAAACAATTATTTCCATCATTTTAATAGACCACAAGATTTTCATTTTTCTATAAACATACATCTCATATCAGGCATTTCGCAAACTGCATAGAGATAAAAATCATTCATATGGTGAACACCTGGTAACCGACATTAACAAGATGCATATAGAATATCTCCATCATTCCGGGACACCCATCGGACATGATACACTTGAAGTACTAAAGCATTCCAAATTCCAGAATGGGGCTTGTTGGGCCCGATAGATCTATCTTTAGGATTCGCGTCAATTAGGGGGTCTGTCCCCTAATTCTTAGGCTACCAAGCTAAAATGGGCATATTCGGCTTCGATCCATTCAACCATATAATGTAGTTTCAATTACTTGTATCTATTTCGTAAAACAGTTATAAAAATAGCGCATGTATTCTCAGTCCCAAAAATATATATTGCAAAAGCATTTAAAAAGGGAGCAAATGAAACTCACCATACTGTATTTTGTAGTAAAAATACATATGATGACATTAAACAAGTATAGGGTTAGCCTCGGATTCACGAACCTATATCATTATATATATATATATATATATATATATATATATATATATATATATATATATATATATATATATTAACACATATAGTTGTAATTGAACAAAGTTGTATATATATTTATTATAATATATTATTAAATTGTAACTTATTGTTATGTATATATAATGTATTAAAATTAAAATTAATATTTATATATGTGTTTATATTATTACTTATAATATCTTAAAATATATTTGTACACCATATGTAATTTAGTTAATATTATAGTTAATAACATTTCATATAAAAATATAGTAGGTAATATACTTTTTATATATAACTCTCTTTTGTTTGAAAAATTAATAATTATAATAATACTAAAATAAAGATAATAATACTAATAATTAGATATAATGATGATATTGATAATAATAATTTTGATAATAATATTAGTCATGTTATTTGTAGTAATAATAATAATGATAATACTAATATATTAAAATAATGATAATGATACTTATAATAATACTAGTAATAAAAATAATGATAATAATATTAATAATAATAAAATCATGTTTAATGATAATAATAATAATAATAATAATAATAATAATAATAATAATAATAATAATAATAATAATAATAATAATAATAATAATAATAATAATAATGATAATAACAATAATAAAGAGTTACATATATTTATACTAAATATTTTAATGTTCATGACCATAATTATAATCATCTTAATATCTTAAAAATATTGTTATCATCATTTTTGTTATAATAGCTATATGATATCTTAAAGATTTGTGCTTGTGTTTGAGAATTCGAATGACTAAAACAAGCAGTCCATTATGATGTTATTATGATGATCGTGTGGTTTGGTTGTAACAGAAATATAAACAGAATAGTGGCAAGCCGGTTTGTAGCAATGGTATCTTCAATGATGGTGATCGTGGTTTGAATTGGAAAACAGAAATAGTAAGTTGATGGTATTGGTTGTGGATTTTGTTGAACAGGAGACAGGAATAACGAGCAGAAAGTGGTGGTGCTTTCGATATAGTTATAGGGAATAAGGGTGATGATGGAGTGGTGGTTGACGGTTACAACAAGGAGACAAGTAGGTGGCTGTTGTGGTGTGGTGTTCTTGGGTCTCGGTTACTAGTTGAAAAAAAAATTCGAATTTGCAGCAGCTGTACATGTTAGTGGGTTTGGTGTGTGTATGGTTTTCAGTCGTTCATGTTAGGAAGCCTAGCAAAGAAAAATATAAACGAATAGCAATGGTGAGGGTGTTGGCCTAATGGTGGTTTGTTTCATGTTAAATGCAGATATCAACAACATGGTTCGATGGTGTTCTTGGGTGATGGTTCCATGATGGTTGTGTGTTGAACCGAACCTGACCCAATATCAAAGCAATGACTGTAGTATTAGCAGGAGTTGCGTGGTGACAGTAAACGAATAATAAAAGCTCAAAATAATCGTGATAGTTGTGATGGTTTATAATGCTTCTTGTGAGGATGATTCTCGGCCAGAGTGACAGGAACAGAAGAATAATTGAAGTAATTATTCAAGCAAAAATAAATAGAAGGGAGGAAGAGAGGAGAAGATCAATTGTTGATTGTTGATGTGTTTTTAATTCAATGATATAGATATTATATGGGCATATTCCATGTACTTATTAGAAGGAAAAAAAAAATAAACACTAACTTCCATTCTACTTTTTAAAGTAAACATTATAATTTTAAAATCTTGCTAAAAGAAATGATTCCATTTAATTGTGAACAAAGAGATGAGTAGGAACAACTTCGTGTGGTAGTAGATGGGTTATAAAATAGTAGTAGGTTTTGTTGGATCAATTCTAAACATGGGTGAATAATGGGTCATAGAATGAGTCATAGTAGCAGTTACCGAATTAGTGGGATCATAGAATAAATATCTTCTATCTATCTATATTTATGTATCTATTATATATAAAATTCAAATAAAGTAGAAACAAACATAGTGAACTCAACACAGTAATCTCAATTCCATAATATCTCAATTCAGTGCATTTGTTCACTAGTATGTTCAATCATAATTTATATAATATAATAATATTAATCGTATAGTAATAATACTCTGAATGTGAAATTAAAAGCAGAAGCAAAAGTTAAGCAGTCAAATATATTGACTTCATCCTATTTCATACTCCATTATTAATCAGTGGCAGATAAAAATTTCACATAAAAATTCCAAAATTTTTAAATTAAATATTTTTATTTATTTTAGTCATTATTTTATTAAAAAATGGTCATTTATTGTTTAAAATTATTAAATAAAAAGTAAATCAACTGTCCGTGTTCGATCTCGGGTAAAATATAGAAAATGTTAAAATTTAACAGATAGTTCCTAAATACATTTTTAATAAGTCTCTAATTTATATAACTCATTTTTGGATCACCGTTTATTTTAAAATCACATAAGTTTGAATTTAGTTTGCTTAATATCAATCGGTACATCAAACGAGTATTACAATTATTAAATATTTATTTTTACTATACCTTATTTATATATAGTTATGTTGTAAATAATTCTTATTATAATATTCTATTTTTTATTTTATTTTATTTTACATAATAAATTTTAATACAACAACATATAGTATTTAAAGTTTATAATATTTATATATACATATATATTTAAATACACACAAATCTATTTACAATTATCTGTTCATGAATCGTCGGGGATAGTCAAAGGTCAATTGAATATATGAACATAGTTCCAAAGTTTTCGAGACTCAACATACAGGCTTTGCTTATCGTGTCGGGATCACATATATAGTTTAAGTTTAAATTTGGTCGGAAATTTCCGGGTCGTCACAGTACCTACCCGTTAAAGAAATTTCGTCCCGAAATTTGATTGGGATGGTCATTGCTGACAATAAGTATGTTTTCATGACGAATATGAGTTGATAAATAGAATTTTGTCGACATTGAGTAATATGGATAAAGCAATTCATTTATATGAAGAGTACGAGTGAAGCTATCACAAAAGAGTGAAATGAGTAAATGTAGGTTCGTCTTAACCGGTGACGTAGTCACGGTTGATTTCCGGAAATCAAGGAATTTAGAGGAAATCTTCGAAATCTAAAAGATTTGATTCTTCGGCTAGTAACGAAATTAAGATCTCTATAATTAAATACGGTGATCTGCCTCGATTACTCTGTCTGATATTTCTATTATAAATTAAACTCTTTCGTTCCATTATTCTCACCATTCCTATACTTTCTTTCTTTGTTCATACATTCAAAAGATTGTGAAAATGCTTAATCCAGTTCTAATCCTTGACATTTTCCTACTTATCATTTCTGTCATCCTTCTTTTCAATCTTCCACCAGAAAAATCTGTTTATTTTTACTATTACCTTGGGGTGATACTATTCTTGATTCTACCATGTCCTTATATTGCTATTCGTATTAATATCCACGGTTTGTAACCTCCGTGTTGTTATTGAGCTTTATATTTTCTCTTATATTTTGGAGCTCTTTGCCTTTTTATTCTCTCCTCGACCTCCAGTAAAGCGAGTAACGGTCCAGAATTCATAAGTGTGGAGTTTCGAATGAACTTAATGTTCTAAACAATAAAGAACGTAATAGCACGATTTGATTTGTCAAATTACCAGAATCACTGAGAATAGAACTATCAAGAATATATTTTCTTGATATGTTCAGAAGTTAAGCAAAATGAAAGAGTTATGTAACATGACACATGATGATGGTATGATCTACTGTGAACCATCATCACGTTTCATTAGAAACTCAGCATGACGTACTGTAATATAATCACGTTGGCCGGACGTCATTATATTATACTAACCCATGCTTCAATTCCCAACACTTCTCCACAATTCATTCATAATTTATACTTTGATTTTTACGAAGTTTCCAATATAATGGAATACAGAAAACACGAAGAGGTAGATAATTTCGGACAAGAATATTTATGAAAATATCCTCAGAAATATCGAAGATATTTATGATGATATTTTGGAATTTCTAAGTTCTAAGGTTGATGAAGAAAAATTTTCCGCAAGATTTTAATATGACTTCGGGGAAAGATATTCTCTAAAGTTTTCATCGGATCCAGAATTACCTGGATTCTTTGAATATAGGGTTTGGTCCTTGTATTTGTCCTTGGTCTCCTTCATGGTTAGCTCAATCCGTTTTTCAGTATCAAATTTTCTATCGAGCGTTCCCAACACTCCATTCTTTATCATCAAACTCTTGGCCATTTAGGCCATCTACAATTTTACTGTTTCCTCTGCATTTAATGCAGCCATATCTGAATCGTCGGTTATCAATCCGAGGTGGTTTCAGGAGAATTGTGTTTTTAGGTGATTAAAAGCTGGTGGTAATATGGTGGAATATAAAAGGTTCCCAGATAACAATAAAAGAGCACGCATATATATCAAGGTTGTAATAAGGTTGTTTCGGACGAAAAGTCGAAATTAACTTGCTGGAGCTGTGACAAAATTTGCTACTTTGAAAGGGATTACCAAGTTATTTTAGGTAATAATAACACTAAAGGAATTAGCACAGCTACGTGTTAAACGTTTACTCAGGTTTCGAGTGTTTTCAGGTGTATAACTATATGCATCAATATTTTCCTTCCGTAGAGGAAGTGCGGTTGGTTTATCCTCTCGATTAAGGTGTTTTCAAGATTCATGAAAGGTTTAAATGCAGATTGTAATTGTCAAGCTACAAATGAGGTTTAAGATGAGATCAAGTGGCAAACTTGAAGAAATATTTAGTTTCATATGTTATAATCAACATTTTAATTCATTTTAATTGTCCAATGTTATTAGTCCACAGTCGATAGTCCACAGTAACAGTCCAATAATTCATATATAGTTTAATATATAATATCGGAATTTAATTAATACGTATCGTGACCCGTGTACATGTCTCAGACTCGATCACAACTCAAAGTATATATATTATTGTAGAATCAACCTCAACCCTGTATAGTTAACTCGATCATTACTGCATATAGAGTGTCTATGGTTATTCCAAATAATATATATAGATGCGTCGATATGATATGTCAAAACCTTGTATACGTGTCCCGATATTTAAAGTGCGTAAAATAAATAATAGAATTTAAATGACGATAAATAAAATTGCGAGAATATAAATTGCGATAAATAAATTGTGATAAATAAAATGTAATCAGTTAGCTAGGATCAGTTAGCTAGGAACAGTTAGCGTGGATTCTTAACAAAATTTCTCATAGTTGATTTGTTTGTTTCTAACAAATTTTATTTTTGTCCAATGTTTTCTTCATTATGCCACTTGTTGGATTCTGATAGGTCAAAATCCAAATATGAAATTGAATGAAAATGATTATTCTGTGGTGAACGGATTCGTATATCTGTGGATGTAAGTAGAATAGTAAATGACTGTTGAATCAGCTTCGAAGAATGTACAGTGTAACTTATTAAGGTGAAATCTAAATATTCCTCGGGTATTACCTACCCGTTAAAATATTTTTACCGTTAACAGTTTGTACGAAAGAATTTTTAGTTACCATCTTTATGAAAACATATATACATATATATTTTCTTCAGATATAATCATGGATTTAATGAGTAAATATGATATTAAGCTCATTTGATTTTTCGGTTAGCACTAGAATACATAATCTCAAAACATTAGAGATTACATAATTGTCATGACGAACGAAGATAAATGAGGTATAACGATACGTAGAACGAAGATAATCGATGTAGGATGTCATGTAGTACGATGATTATGTTGGAGGTACAGAATGAGATGTTGAGGCATGGATTGTTGATGGTACAGGTGCTATTACTGATGGTCGGTGATGTTGCTGTAGCTGGTAAATTTTATACCATATTCTCCAAATTGATTACTCGAGCGCGAAGTTCGTTGACTTCTTCTATTATTCCGGGATAATTGTCGGTCAGAACGAGCGGATGAATAAGATCTAGAATTCGAGATAGTATATAATCATGATGAGGTACTCTGTAAATGAGAGAGAAAATGGTATTACGAGCAGGTTCGCCGGTAAGTGCTTCAGGTTCTTCGTCAAAAGGGAAATTTGGTTGGTGGAAAGTATCGCCTTCTTCTCGTCTCCATTGATTGAGTCAACTATGAACTCAGCCCCAATTCATCTAGAATTGATGATGGCTGATTGGTTGATTCATTCCGGTGATGCTATTTTCGGAGCTTAGGTGAACATCCATGTCAGAATAGCTGTTGGAATAACTATCGAAATAGCTATCGGAATCTGAGGACTCGAACTGGTTGAGGGATTCATCTCGTACGATCAGATGAAGGATTTTCGATAAGAAATAGATTATAGGATGTAGATTAGTACCCTGCAATACATAATTTACATATGCATATATAATACTAAAATCCCATAAGTTACGAAAGAATCTACGGAAGCTGTCAGGCAAAGGTAACAATAACAGATACGCTAATATATGAATTTATCTATACACTGTCTATGAAATAGAGGCAGTAAGACGTGTCTAGAGTTTAAGGATGATAAGCAAATAATTTTCGGCACTAAATGATAAGCAAAACTTTTGACATGCAGACACAGTCGAAGTCCAGACTTACTAATGCATCTAAACATCTATCAGTTAGACACACTAATGCAAGACCCGGTTCGCTAAGACCACCGCTCTGATACCAACTGAAAGGACCCATTCATATACATTATAAACGATTCACAATAGTTGATTTCATTACGAGGTACTTGACCTCTATATGATACATTTTATAAACATTGCATTCGTTTTTAAAAGACAAACTTTCATTTACATCGAAATTTGACGGCATGCATACCCTTTCATAATATATCCATCTATAATTGACTTAATAATAATCTTGATGAACTCGACGACTCGAATGCAACGTCTTTTGAAATATGTCATGAATGACTCCAAGTAATATCTCTAATATGAGCAAATGCACAGCGGAAGATTCCTTTCATACCTGAGAATAAACATGCTTTAAAGTGTCAACCAAAAGGTTGGTGAGTTCATTAGTTTATCATAAACAATTATTTCCATCATTTTAATAGACCACAAGATTTTCATTTTTCTATAAACATTCATCTCATATCAGGCATTTCGTAAACTGCATAGAGATAAAAATCATTCATATGGTGAACACCTGGTAACCGACATTAACAAGATGCATATAGAATATCCCCATCATTTCGGGACACCCATCGGACATGATAAACTCGAAGTACTAAAGCATTCCAAATTCCAGAATGGGGCTTGTTGGGCCCGATAGATCTATCTTTAGGATTCGCGTCAATTAGGGGGTCTGTTCCCTAATTCTTAGGCTACCAAGCTAAAAGGGCATATTCGGCTTCGATCCATTCAACCATATAATGTAGTTTCAATTACTTGTGTCTATTTCGTAAAACAATTATAAATATAGCGCATGTATTCTCAGTCCCAAAAATATATATTGCAAAAGAATTTAAAAAGGGAGCAAATGAAACTCACCATACTGTATTTTGTAGTAAAAATACATATGACGACATTAAACAAGTGTAGGGTTGGCCTCGGATTCACGAACCTATATCATTTATATATATATATATATATATATATATATATATATATATATATATATATATATATATATATATATATATATATATATATATATACGTATACGTATATATATATACGTATATATATACGTATGTATATATATATATACGTATGTATATATATATATAGATATATATATACGTATATATATATAAGTATATATATATACGTATGTATATATATATATACGTATATATATATACACATGTATATATATACGTATATATATATACGTATGCATATATATATATATATATACACGTATATATATATATATCCACGTGTATATATATACGTATATATATATACGTATATATATACGTATATATACGCATATATATATATATACGTATATATACGTATATATATATATATATATATATATATATATATATATACTAACACATATAGTTGTAATCGAACAAAGTTGTATATATATTTATTATAATATATTATTAAATTGTAACTTATTGTTATGTATATATAATGTATTAAAATTAATATTTATATTTATATATGTGTTTATATTATTACTTATAATATCTTAAAATATATTTGTACACCATATGTAATTTAGTTAATATTATAGTTAATAACATTTCATATAAAAATATAGTAGGTAATATACTTTTTATATATAACTCTCTTTTGTTTGAAAAATTAATAATTATAATAATACTAAAATAAAGATAATAATACTAATAATTAGATATAATGATGATATTGATAATAATAATTTTGATAATAATATTAGTCATGTTATTTGTAGTAATAATAATAATGATAATACTAATATATTAAAATAATGATACTTATAATAATACTAGTAATAAAAATAATGATAATAATATTAATAATAATAAAATCATGTTTAATGATAATAATAATAATGATAATAATAATAATAATAATAATAATAATAATAATAATAATAATAATAATAATAATAATAATAATAATAATAATAATAATAATAATAATAATAATAATAAAGAGTTACATATATTTATACTAAATATTTTAATGTTCATGACCATAATTATAATCATCTTAATATCTTAAAAATATTGTTATCATCATTTTTGTTATAATAGCTATATGATATCATTCTAAGTTCATATCACTACTTCATTTTGTATTATACTCATCATATAAATGTATTAGTAAGCATATTAATCGTA
Organism: Rutidosis leptorrhynchoides; assembly: GCF_046630445.1. Classification (NCBI taxonomy): domain Eukaryota; kingdom Viridiplantae; phylum Streptophyta; class Magnoliopsida; order Asterales; family Asteraceae; genus Rutidosis; species Rutidosis leptorrhynchoides. Next base: position 552,581,129 of record NC_092335.1, on the reverse strand, counting down.
ATTTTAATATTTTGATAACATTTTAAATTATAATAATAATAATAATTGATAATAATAATTATAATATAACAATAACAATAATAATAATAATAATAATAATAATAATAATAATAATAATAATAATAATAATAATAATAATAATAATAATAATAATAATAATAATAATAATAATAATTATAGTTATACCTTATGTATTAAGTAAGTCCATTAATGTATTAAGGAGTCCAAGGATATAGTCCATTTGTATTTTTAAATGGATCACAAAAATAGCCCATCAAGTAATCCAATAACATTAAGTTATCCTTTGTGTTGGGAATAAGAGGGTATCGTGGGTATCGTGCAGAGCAGTCGACAATAGCTTAAACAATGATTTTGATCCTTCCCTGCTCACCATCGATCATCATCCATCCTCTTCTCATCATCATCGTTTACCCTTACAATCATCATCATCATCATCATAACAGACACAAATCTGAATCCATATTCATGATATACTGATCGATAATCAATATGAACTCAATTTTACCAATTCTTCAATCAAACGATCGATCAAATAGGTAATCGATTTAGCAGCCTCAATTGGAACAGTATCAGTCGAGAAAGAAGAAAATTTTGAATTACCTTTGGTGATATTTGTCGACGGGATATGTGCAGGAGTAGATCGATTAGGGCATCAACACAATCAATCGATCTAGTAGCAGGTAATCAGTTCATCAATCGATCCAGTAGATAATCGATTCTTTGATATTCAATTAATTTCTTTAATCTCTCAATTTATTTTCTGTACTTTTTAGATGGATCAAACTTGAATAGTAATAACAGAGGTTCTTGAAGGGTTTGTTTGAATTGTAAATAGAAATAGAAATAGATACAAGTAGCAGTAATCTTTAAATGTATTAGGTTTGTGCTTGTGTTTGAGAATTCGAATGACTAAAACAAGCAGTCCATTATGATGTTATTATGATGATCGTGTGGTTTGGTTGTAACAGAAATATAAACAGAATAGTGGCAAACCAGCTGTGTTGTAGCAATGGTATCTTCAATGATGGTGATCGTGGTTTGAATTGGAAAATAGAAATAGTAAGTCGATGGTATTGGTTGTGGATTTTGTTGAACAGGAGACGGGAATAACGAGCAGAAAGTGGTGGTGCTTTCAATATAGTTATAGGGAATAAGGGTGATGATGGAGTGGTGGTTGACGGTTGCAATAAGGAGACAAGTAGGTGGCTGTTGTGGTGTGGTGTTCTTGGGTCTTGGTTACTAGTTGAAAAAAAAATTCGAATTTGCAGCAGCTGTACATGTTAGTGGGTTTAGTGTGTGTGTGGTTTTCGGTTGTTCATGTTAGAAAGCCTAGCAAAGAAAAATATAAACGAATAGCAATGGTGAGGGTTCTTGGGTGATGGTTCCATGATGGTTGTGTGTTGAACCGAACCTGACCCAATATCAAAACAATGACTGTAGTATTAGCAGGAGTTGTGTGGTGACGGTAAACGAATAATAAAAGCTCGAAAGTAATGGTGATAGTTGTGATGGTTTATAATGCTTCTTGTGAGGATGATTCTCGGCCAGAGTGACAGGAACAGAAGAATAATTGAAGTAATTATTCGGGCAAAAATAAATAGAAGGGAGGAAGAGAGGAGAAGATCAATTGTTGATTGTTGATGTGTGATAGTTAAAGCTAAGGGGTATAAAATACTATTAATTTTTAGCAGGAAATACTATTAAATACGATACAATTTTACACAAGATATTTATTTATTTATAGAATGGATATACTTAAACCTTGCTACAACACTTATAGGCAGTGTACCTAATCGTACAGTAGTGTAGTTTTTAGTAAGTCCGGTTCGTTCCACAGGGAAAATCTTTAAACAAAGCTTAACGCTATATTAGTTTACTTTTATAAAAATACAAATATATATATAAGTAATATTATTATTATAAAGGGGGTTTTTACCGTTTAATGACCGGTTTGTTGATTTTAAAACTTTAGTCGCAGTTAAAACCAAATGTAAAATAATAAATAAATACAAGACTTAAATTAAAGCGTAAAGTAAATAACGATAATGAAATTGCGATAAATAAAAGTGCGATAAAATAAACTTGCGATAATTAAAAAGTACGAAAATTAAAGTGCAATTAAATACAATAATAATAAATAAAATGCGATAATTAGAAGTGTAATTAAATATAAAATAAAGGAAATAAAATATGAAATAAAATAATTATGCTTATTTAAACTTCCGTAATCATGATGTTTGACGTGTTGATTTTAGTTTTATGCCCATGGGTTAATTGTCCTTTGTCCTGGATTATTTAATATGTCCGTCTGGTTTTTGGCCATAACAGTCCATCAGTCATAAATATAAAGTGCGAGTGTCCTCGTCAAATTATCCTTATACCCGAAGTTAAATATTCCAACTAATTGGGGACTTAAACTGTAACAAGGTTTTATTACTTTGTTTAATAATTACACCAGAATGTCGACTGAGTGTAACCCAAGGTTTTAATACTTTGTTATCAATTATGCCAAGTGTCCTTGTACATAATTTCACCCTTGTTTTAATAATTCTAGTGGCTATTAATCCATTCCCGTGTCCGGTTAAATGAACGATTATTTGTACATATAAATACCCCGCCCATCGTGTCCGATCGAGTGTATATGGTAATTTATAGGGACACCCAATTGTAAATCTTTATATTAACATTAACAAACTATCATTTAGTTAAACAAATATAAAGCCCATTAATAGCCCATAGTCTAATTTCCACAAGTGTCGTTCTTTTGTCCAAACCCCAATTATGGTACAAAGTCCAATTACCCAATTTTAGTAATTAGCCCAACATCATGATTACTTCGGATTAAATAAGCATAATAATAACTTAGCTACGAGACATTAAATTAAAAAGGTTGAACATAACTTACAATGATTAAAAATAGCGTAGCGTTACACGGACAGAATTTCGACTTATACCCTTACAACATTTGCTAACATACCCTTATTATTAGGATTAAAATTAAAATTAAAATATAAATTATAAATATAAATATTACGTATATAGATAGAGAGATTGATGGATATTGGATGATAAAATGATCAGAATTCGTTGGGCTTTATAGGGAGTTTCAGTTTTTGGGGCTCCGCGACTCGCGGCCCATTCCTTCTTCAAACTCCGCGAGTCACGGAGTTTGTAATTACAGCTCACTCCATTTTGGCTCTTTGTTTACCGACGGTTTATTATATAAATATAATATATATAATTTATATAATTAATTATATATTATATTATATTTATATACATAGTTAACTTGTAATTTTTAGTCCGTTGCGTCGAGCGTTGAGAGTTGACTCTGGTCCCGGTTCCGGATTTTCAAACGTCCTTGCGTACAATTTAATATCTTGTACTTTGCATTTTGAATCTTGTACTCTTGTAATTTCGAGACGTTTCTTATCAATAATTGGAACCTCTTTGATTATCTTTTGTACTTTTGAGCTTTTCGGTCATTTGCGTCTTCAATTCGTCGAATCTGTCTTTTGTCTTCACCTTTTATTATTTAAACGAATATCACTTGTAAATAGAACAATTGCAACTTAAAAGCTTGTCTTTCTTGAGGAATAATGCTATAAAATATATGTTTGTTTTTAGCATTATCAAATATTTCCACACTTGAGCGTTGCTTGTCCTCAAGCAATATCGTCTTGAAATACAAGAATCACTTCTTTATTCTTCACACTTTGTACATCAGTGATTTCTATATGGCGGTATAAACAATGGTAGTAACGATATGGTTTACAGTCCCACATGACTATAAAAATTTAGATCCATTAAGGAAATTGGATCTTTATGAAAACATTTGATCTTTTGAAAATTAAATCTAGTTTTTACCCTAGATAAGTTTTCCGGAATAACCCTTCACCGGTGTTTGCAAAATATTTTTGTGGGTTTGGTGGGTTTCAGATCTAAAAATTTTAGCTCAAAACTTATGGTTTTGTGTCACCCACTTGCTAACCTTGTATTTGGAAAGCAACACGTCCAGTTTACTTGTCCCGTATATTACTTTTCGGTAATCTACCGTCCGGTTGTAAAGGAAAGCGTTGAACAAGCAACTGTTAAGGCAATGCCCCCTAACATGCTTTTAATTATGGTCTATAATGTGTCGGACGCAATTACTATCCTTGGTAGGAGAAATAGTAAAGCTTACCCTTATAATTTTTCGGTCTGGCACAAGGTCCTGTCTTTGACCATGCTATGCAACCACCGTTCTTACGATTGACACCCAATTTAGTTCAGGTGACCTAATGAATTCCAGGTGAATTCCTAGGATTTTACGTTCAATGGTAATGAACGCATTGAAAATGAGTTTTCATAAAACAAATCAGTTTGTAATTTTATCAAAATATTTTCTCGTTCAAGCTCGAGTTTAGATATCATTGAATTCCATGAGTTTGAATTCTCAATCTTTAAGGTCAATCTCTAGGATTGAGTAATATCAGGCTTAAAAGCTGATTTTTGATCTTTTAAGGAGATTATCCTTTCTGGGGATCTGATTCATTAGTCTTATCCAGCTAATTTGCATGGTGCCCCCCATTGTACGAGATAAATCCTTCTCATGGTTAGGATAAATCTGACCACTTGGCGACCCTGTTTAATGTTGAGGTCCGTGGATTTCCTGCTGATTTTAGTGATGACTTTTCTAGGTTTTTCGTCAACCTATAGTTGGTCTGGACGACAACTTCCTGACCTAAATCAAGAAGCGCGTTTCTTTTTCGGAAGACTTTACTTCCTTTTAATGATGGAATTGATTCATCGTGTAGATCCATCTCTTCTTTTATTTCATCGGGTAAAACAGTTTAGTTTAGTCCAAAGCAAAAGTATTTTCAGTTATTTGTACAAAAATATGTGACATATGTTTTGAATAACTTGGAGAATTTTCCCACACTTGGCTTTTATTTTCCTTTTTATTGTCCTCTATTCCATTTTAAATGAATTTTAACATTTTGGTTTGTTTATCAATTTATGTCCTTTCCGAGGTAACAATAATTTCGGTGTTAAAACCTAGTTTTATCATTCATAAATATGTATAAACATGATTTTGAGTTCATTTAATTAAAAATTTTGAAAAATTTTACTAGAATTGGGTAGTCAGTATATAAGACTAGGGCTGTTCTTTATTAGCAGAGAGCAGTAGATTCTAATACAACTACTACTTTACTAGTATTTCTAATGGTAACCAAGTGTATAAAGTAAAAATTTTAAAATCCGAAAGAATTTAACCCCTTCCCACACTTAAGATCTTGCAATGCCCTCATTTGCAAGAAATCAGTAACAATTTAAATTATTGAGGGTGATTTGTGTGAAAATGATTAAATTTTACCAAAGTTTCCAAACATATTTGTGTTTGTTTGCTGAATGATAAATGGTGCACATCATTTGTTCATTCCGTCTTGATGTTATTTCACATATATTTTGCATCTTGTCGTCAAAATTAGTTGCTTTTGCTGAACTTAATGCCAGTCTTTGAAAATGCGTTGTTTTACCCTGTTGTGTACATAAGATAAACTGCATACATATATACATATTTTTGAAGTTTGGTATATTACCCCACATTCAAAAATTATTAAAATCTAAGAATAAAAGTTAGAAAATTATAAAAACTATTACAATATTAAATAAGTATTAAACGTATCAACATTACAAATTACAAAATAAATAAAACTAAGTAGACTAAGGATAATACTGATACCAGTAGGGGTTCCATGCATAACCATAAGTGCTATAAAATGCTTCGGCTGGGTTATACGTAGGATACGGTGGTTGAATCTCTATAGACCAGGGAGGGAATATGGGCGATGGAGTAGGAATATAGTTTCTACCTATATGTTGGCAATAAGCTATGATTTGGTTTTGATGAACTTGCCAATCTTCAAATGCTCTATGTCTAGCATTTTTGTACTCCTGTGAAGCTATAAACCTTTGCATTTCTTGCATTTCATTTCCCCCTCCTACATTACCTTGCTGTTGGTTTCTCTCAACCTGTGGATGTCTACCATGGTATTGTACTGCGGCGTTATTTCGTCTCTTCAAAACTTTCGCACCATGGTATACATTTAAACCTATTGTATCGCGGGGTTCTGGTTCTTCGACTAATAATCCCCCCCGACTTATATCCACACCGAGATATTCAGCAATCAAAGTAATAAATATACCACCTCCTATTATGCTATGCGGTCTCATCCCCCTAACCATAGCTGATAAATAATAACCCACACAATAAGGTATACTTACAGTGCTTTGTGGGTCTCGAATACACATATGGTAAAACAAATCCTGTTCATTTACCTTTTCCTTGTTCTTACTTCTTTGTATAATCGAATTAGCTAAAAACCTATGAATTACTCTTAATTTAGCTCTATCTATATCCAAATAAGAGTAATTTCCCCCTTTGAATCGGTGATGGCTTGTCATTTGACTCCATACACCTTGTGTATCAAAATTTTCATCTATCTTTCTACCATTTAGTATCAACCCTCTACAATCGGCAGATGCTAACTCCTCAGGCGTATATATACGTAAAGCCTGAGCCATGTCTAGTAAATACATGTGGCGCATCGAACCTCCTAACAAAAATCTAATAAAAGATCGATCGGTTAAACTAGCTACCCGATCATTTAATTCTATACTACACAACAATTCTTCACACCATACTTTATATACAGGTCTACGCATGGTGAATAAACGTACCCAGTCGTTAAAAGTAGAATTACCATACCTCTGTGCAAGTAATTCCCTAATTGGCCCGGCCAATTCTACAGCTTCTAATGGTCCCCATTCTATGACCCTAGGTACCTCAACAACTTTAGAATGAAGAGTATGCAAACCCCTTTGGTATTTTGGATAATCTATCCAAAGTCTGTCAAATCTCAGGTTCAGGTGCAAATCTTCCAAGTGCATATCAGAAAATGTCATGACTGGATGAGGTATATCTTGTTTGTAGTAGTTATCCACCTCCTGTTGTTCCGCATTCTCAACAGGAGCATTGCGAGCTTGGGATGAAGATTCACCCCTTTCAGTCTGCAAAACACATCAAACACAATTTTTGTGCATCCAAATATGCATTAGTGTCAGCAAAATCATCAATCAAAATAATTACAATGACATGATCACTTTATATCAAACTTAAGCTCATTTTCATATTTTCATCAAATCTACACTTTTTCAAATAAGCATATACGAAAATGTTCGCCAAGTTCATAAGCATTCAACTCAAATAACATGTCAAAATAATCATTACTAGCAATTAAACAAGTTTCAAATGGCATCATCTCTCAAAAATCAAGTTCATGAATTTTAGACTTGAAAAAGTCCACTTTAATTCTCAAAATCATGTTTAGGTTCAAAGTTTGGATCATTTAACTACCTAAACATGTTACACTACTTAATTTAGCAACAATTCATGACAAAAATCGGCCATTACCTGTTTATATCAAAAAGCCCCAAATTGCTCAAGAACACAAACCCTAGATTACTCAAAATTTGAAGTTTAAGGCTTCTAATCATGTTAAATAGCATCAATCTAGGTTATACAAGCATAATACATAAGCAATTTAAGCATAATTACACTAAAAAGCATCAAAATCGAATTGGGTATAAAATTGCTCAAAAACACTAATTTTTGGATTAAATGGTGTTTAGGTGTAGAAATTTACCGTTTTTCTTGAGTAATTCCTTGATAGCATCCTTCTCAACATGATTTTAGTAAAAGATTTGATGATTAATGGTAAAAAATTCGATTTTTGTGTGATATTTTCGGGTTTTTTCGCAGTATGTTTTGTGGGTGTTGTGTGGACTGAGCTGTTCCAGCTCCTTTATTTTTTTCTGTAATTCGGCCCCTCCGCGAGTCGCGGTGTTTGAACCTTCAAACTCCGCGAGTCGCGGAGTTTGTATATTTTTTTTTTAACATCTTATACTAATTAAAACAATTAAGTAATTAATTTTAAAATTTTGTTTCCCTTGTTATTTAGGACGAGGTCGTTTCGGATCGATGTCCTAGTCCGTCCTTCAACAAAATTTTAAAATTTGTCTTTTTGTAGCGATTGTTTTAAAAGCTAAGATTTTTGGGGTTTTTTTTAATGTTTTTGGCATACTTTAATTCAATAAGATTAAAAATAATGATAATAAAAGTTCTCGTCCCTCCCTTGGGTAAAGCAATTTTGGTTCAAAGACCTAGTCTTCAACTTACGACGAATTTTAAAAATCATATTTTTAACTTAATGAGATAAAGTAAATTTTTGTTTTTAAATTCACACAATTTAAATATAAAATTCAAAAAAAAAAATTCACACCAAACTTACAATTTAAAATGCATAAAAATAAAATTCATATTTTAAAAATTAAAAATTCACACCAAACTTAATTTAAAAATTCATATTATAAATTCACACCAAACTTATATTAATTTTTCAAATATTTACAATTTTAAATATATTGTTTTTACAAAGTTTACAATATTAATTTAAGATTTATATATTAATTTTAAAAATATGGTAAAAATAAAATTAAAAATCTTTTTGGCTTTTTATCCCACTTTAATCAATCAAATATTATCAAAAATATGCGCCCCTCTTTTCGGTAAAGTAATTTTGATTCCAAGACCTAATTTAACTCATGACGAATTTTTGAAATATTTTGGGTTGATTGATTAAAGATATTTATACCTTAAGAATAAACGTTAAATTTCGCAGTGATGTAATAAATTTTTGTATGATATCAATAATTTCGGTCGCCAAACCTAATTTTATTCAATACCAATTTAATACTTTATAGCGAATAAATTAGCGTTTATTATCAAAAGGTTAAAAAAAATTAAAAATAAAAACTGTACAGACTTACCTGTGAGATAGTATTCTTAGTTATACGATCTATCCCATTCATAAGATAGTCGGTTTAATTGGTTTTCCATGGCTACATAGGCGTAACCTCGAGCATTCAGTGTTTTTTCTTCTAAACATATGAACGGTCCGTCTCTGCATAAAGTAACAAATTCGGTATTTGAATAGGTTTGATTATTTGAACATTTACCTCCAAGTGACCATTTTCCGCATTTGTGACATCTTTCTAGGTGTCGTGCTCTTCTTTTCGCTGCGGATTTTGATTTTCCTTTACCAAATTGTAACTTATTATCTTCGCATCTGGATTCTTTTCTTACTCCGTCCAATCTTTCTCTGATTACTGATACTATTTCACTTGGTAGTGTGTCATTATTACGTTTAGTGATCAAAGCATGTAGCATTAGACCATGGTTTAGTTCACAGGCAGTCTTCATTTTGTAAAAACCTAAAAAAAAATAAAAATTCAGAATGGGGGGAGAAGACTAGTTCTTTAGGGTCTGCTAGGGAAAGACCATTCGGGTTCCATTTTCGAGAACTACACGAAAACAGACAATCTAACTCTAACAGAAATACATATTATCCTTTAAAGACTTGATTCTCCCCACACTTAGTTAGCAGTGGTGTCGAAATTGTGATTAACTTCGTTGTCAACTTCCATCGGACCATGTATGTAATGTTTAACTCTGTGACCATTAACTTTAAATTCAATCCCATTTGAATTTATTAATTCTATCGTTCCGTATGGGAAAACTCTTTTGACTATGAATGGTCCAGACCATCTTGATTTCAATTTTCCAGGAAATAGCTTGAATCGTGAATTGAAAAGAAGAACTCTGTCTCCTTCTTTAAATTCTTTTGAACTTCTGACTCTTTTATCATGCCATTTCTTCGTTCTTTCTTTATAGATTAACGAATTTTCGTATGCTTCATGTCTTAATTCTTCTAATTCATTTAGTTGACTTAATCGTAGACGTCCGGCTTCATGTAAATCAAGATTACATGTCTTCAAAGCCCAAAATGCTTTGTGTTCAATTTCTACTGGAAGATGACATGCTTTTCCATAAACAAGTCTAAAAGGTGTGATTCCAATTGGAGTTTTGTAGGCTGTTCTAAAAGCCCAGAGTGCTTCCTCCAATTTAATGGACCATTCCTTCGGATTTGATCCTACGGTTTTCTCTAGAATACGTTTTAAAGCTCGGTTGGTATTTTCAACTTGTCCACTTGTTTGTGGATGATATGCGGTGGAGATTTTATGAGTTACTTCATATCTTTTAAGAACTTTCTCAAGTTGATTATTACAGAAATGAGTACCCCGATCACTTATTAAAGCTTTCGGTGTTTCAAACCTTGCAAAAAGACGTTTTAAAAATTTGACTACAACTCGTGCATCGTTAGTTGGGAGAGCTTGTGCTTCCGCCCATTTAGATACATAATCAATGGCTACGAGTATATATAGATTATTATGAGATTTTGAAAATGGACCCATAAAGTCAATACCCCAAATGTCAAATACTTCACATACTTGGATGACATTTTGTGGCATTTCATCACTTTGACTTATTTTTCCGACCCTTTGACAAGCATCACAGGATTTGCAAAGAAGGTGTGCGTCTTTGTAAATTGTAGGCCAATAGAATCCAGCATCATAAACTTTTCTTGCTGTTAGTTGAGTCCCATAATGCCCTCCTGTTGGTCCTGTGTGACAATGGTTTAAAATTTTACTAGCTTCATCTTTAAATACACATCGGCGTATTATTCCATCGGGACAACTTTTAAACAGATGTGGATCTTCCCAAAAATAGTGTTTTATATCACTGAAGAATTTCTTTCATTTTTGGTACGATAATCCTTTTTCAAGGAATCCACAAACTAAGTAGTTTGCATAGTCTGCAAACCATAGAATTTCTTTATAATCTATCTTCAATAGATATTCATCAGGAAAGTTGTCTTGTATGGCCGATTCATTTAGAACTTCTAATTCGGGATATTCAAGACGAGAAAGATGATCAGCGGCGAGATTTTCTGCTCCTCTTTTATCTCGGATTTCAATATCAAACTCTTGTAAGAGTAAGATCCAACGGATTAATCTTGGTTTAGCATCTTGTTTTGAAAATAGGTATCTAAGAGCAGAATGGTCGGTATAGACCACCGTTTTTGCTAGAACGAGATATGATCGAAATTTGTCAAAAGCAAAGACAATAGCAAGGAGTTCTTTTTCAGTAGTTGTATAGTTCGTTTGTGCTCCTTGTAACGTCTTACTAGCATAATATATAGGTTGAAATTGTTTTTCAATCCTTTGTCCTAAAACGGCTCCCATTGCAAAATCACTTGCATCGCACATTAGTTCAAATGGTAGATTCCAATTTGGTGTTATCATGATCGGCGCATTAGTGAGTTTCTCTTTAAGAATATTAAAAGATTTGATACATTCATCTGAAAAGATAAATGGAGCATCTTTTTCTAGGAGTTTATTCATAGGAGTGGCAATTTTAGAAAAATCTTTTATGAAACGTCGGTAAAAACCGGCATGCCCTAGAAAACTCCTAACTCCTCTAACATTGGTGGGATGTGGAAGTTTAGCAATTACATCTATTTTAGCTCTATCCACTTCAATTCCTTCTTTTGAAATTTTATGTCCAAGAACGATGCCCTCTTTAACCATGAAATGGCATTTCTCCCAATTAAGTACTAGATTTGATTGTTCGCATCTAATAAGCATTCGTTCAAGATTAGCTAGACATGTTTCAAATGTATCACCGAAGACTGAAAAGTCATCCATGAAAACTTCCATGCATTCTTCTATCATGTCATGAAAAATCGCCATCATACACCTTTGAAAGGTTGAAGGGGCGTTGCAAAGTCCAAATGGCATGCGTTTGTAAGCAAAAGTACCATAAGGGCACGTGAATGTGGTTTTCTCTTGGTCCTCGGGTGCTATTGGAATTTGAAAATATCCGGAAAATTCATCTAGAAAACAATAGTAACTATTTCCGGCTAATCTTTCCAACATTTGATCTATGAAAGGTAAGGGAAAGTGATCTTTTCTGGTGGCGTCATTTAATTTTCTATAATCAATACACACACGCCATCCTGTTACAGTCCTAGTAGGAATAAGCTCATTTTTCTCATTTGTAATGACAGTCATGCCACCCTTCTTAGGCACGCATTGAACTGAGCTTACCCATGGACTATCAGAGATTGGATAAATTAGACCTGCATCTAGCAGTTTAATAATCTCTTTCTTAACTACATCTTGCATATTAGGATTTAGTCTTCGTTGGCGTTGCACATACGTTTTATGACCTTCTTCCATAAGGATTTTATGTGTGCAATACGAAGGACTTATTCCTTTAATATCATGAATCTTCCATGCAATGGCTGGTTTATGAGCTTTCAACACAGAAATGAGTTGTGATTTCTCATTTTCAGTAAGAGAAGACGATATTATTATAGGTAATTCAGATTCACCATGTAAATAAGCGTATTCCAAATGGGTTGGAAGTGGCTTTAACTCTAATTTCGGTGGTTCTTCTATCGATGATTTATATCGATATCTGTCTTCTTCTTTTAGCATTTGAATTTCTTCTGTTGTTGGTTCATATCCATTAGCTATAAGTGTAGCTAACATTTCAGCTTCATCAATTTGTTCTGTTCCTTCTCCTAAAGAACATTCTCCTATTCCTTGTAATTCTGGAAATTCTTCTAATAATTCTGCATGTGCATCTATAGTTTGAATATAATAACATGTATCATCTGCAGATTGTGGTTGTTGCATTGCTCTATCAACTGAAAAGGTAACACTCTCATCCTCTATACTTAGGGTCAATTTCTTACCGAACACGTCTATCATTGCTTTAGCCGTGTTTAAGAATGGTCTTCCTAATATGAGAGGAACTTGAGAATCTTCTTCCATGTCCAGAACAACAAAATCTACTGGAAATACTAAAGTACCAACTTTAACTAGCATGTTCTCCATTATCCCTCTAGGATATTTTATTGATCTATCGGCTAGTTGTATGCTTATTCTGGTTGGTTTCAATTCTCCAAGGTCTAGTTTAGCGTATAGTGAATATGGCATTAGATTTATACTAGCACCTAAGTCTGCCAATGCTTCTATTGAACTAAGACTACCCAGAAAACATGGAATTGTGAAACTTCCTGGATCAGATAGTTTTTCTGGTATCTTATTCAACAGCACTGCTGAACAATTAGCATTCATGGTAACAGCCGAGAGTTCTTCCATTTTCTTTCTATTTGAGATTAGATCTTTCAAGAATTTAGCATATCTAGGCATTCCTGAAATCACATCAATGAAAGGAAGATTTACATTTATCTGTTTAAACATATCCAAGAATTTGGATTGCTCGGCTTCAAGTTTCTCTTTCTTCATTTTACTCGGGTAAGGAAGTGGTGGTTGGTATGGTTTAACATAAGGTTTAGCCTTAACTGTGTTATCTTCGTTAACCTTTTCAACTACCGGTTCTTTTTCCTTATCTTGATTAGGTTTTGGTTCTTGTGGAGTAGGAATAGCTTCATCAGAAGTTACAGGTATTTCAGGTGGTTTAAGTGTTGTACCACTTCTTGTGGTAATGGCTTTAGCTGTTTCATTCCGGGGTTAGCATTTGTATCACTAGGTAGACTTCCCGGTTTTCTTTCACCTATTAACCTTGCTAGGTTACTTACTTCTTGTTCCAGATTTTGAATAGAAGCTTGTTGATTTCTAAATGCTTGAGCATTTTGTTCATTAGTTTGTTTATGAGATGTGAAAAACTGCGTTTGAGTTTCAACTAGCTTCGTCATCATATCTTCTAAATTCGGCTTTTTATCATCGGTTTGTTGTGGTGGTTTGTTTTGAAAATTAGGTCTTTGCTGGTTGTAAGTATTATTGGATACTTGTTGATTGCTAGGACCTTGTTGGTTGTTGTATGGAATATTTCGGTTATAATTCTGGTTTTGATTGTAAATCGGTCTTGGCGGTTGATAATTATTCTGATAATTATTTCCAGGTCTTTGGTTTATGTATGAAATATTCTCTCTTTGTTCCATTGTTAATTCAATACTGAGACAATCTTTTTTCAAATGTGGTCCTCCACACTGCTCACAACTAATTCGTATTGAGTGAATATCTTTAGTCATCTTTTCCATTCGTCTCTCAACAGCATCTATCTTTGCGGAAATGGAATCTAAATCATGGCTAGAATCGGCTCTAGCTGCTTTAGATGATCTAACGATATCTTTTTCTTGGTGCCACTCATGTGAGTGGGAAGTAGTGTTATCAATAATTTTGTAAGCATCAGTTTCGGTTTTCTTCATAATAGAACCACCAGCTGCTATATCTATGTCTTTCCTTGTAGTGATGTCGCATCCTTGGTAGAATTTTTGTACTATTTGACAGGTGTCTAAACCATGTTGCGGACATCCTCTTAATAACTTTCCAAATCTTGTCCACGCCTCATATAGAGTTTCATTCGGCTTCTGTGTAAACGTAACAATTTCTCCTTGAAGTCTTACGGCTTTAGATGCAGGAAAGAATTGTTTAAGAAATTTTTCAACGTACAAAAGGTGGTGAACGTCTTGCTCGGTGCATTCACTGTATATCCTATTAGTTTTTAAAAGGAAAGAAAAATTATAATAAGTTATCCAATCAATAGACTTTTCTGATTTTGCCCACGTTTCGAATAGCCAAAAGATGCAGCAGAGGGGCAGGATTCGTTTGGTCTCAATATAATTGAGGACTGTTTGGCTCCAATAACCCGGTCCACATACAAATCCAACTATTACTACGAACCAGAAAATTTTGATGTCTATCAATTTAACCACTTAAAATAAATTTTCATAATTTTAAGAAATTTAGATAAGAAGTAGAATAAAAATCTATGTCCTAAAAACTAGAATAGCGAGAAATAAGAAAGAAAAAGAGCGCGTCGAAAAAGGTCGAAAAAGAAAAATGGTTGAAAAATAAAAGGTGACGGAAAAATAAAAGAAACTTATAACACTTAAAACACTTGACTAACCTAACCTTATTACTACAACTAACTTAAAATTATAATCGCAAATTGAGATTACTAATTGGAATGATAATTGATACATAGGTAAAAGTCGTCTAAAAATATTAAAGCATACAGGAAAAACTAAATCCCAAATGGAAATAACTTAAAAAGAAACTAAAACTTAAAAAGGCGTCGCAAAATTCTAAAGTACATAAATCTTAGTCTAAAGAAAAAGCACTTAAGGAATTCTACGGCAAAGCCTAAAAATCTAGAAGTAAAAATAACTATGGCAAAAACTAAGTTTAAAACTATATATGAGCTAAAAATACAAATATTACGCTAAAATGATTAAAAAGGGACAAAATATAAAAATAAACTAAAAGTTGTAAAAAGTAAAATTTTTATAAAAATATTATTTTTATATTATTTATTTTATAAAACTATTAATTTATATATATAATAAAACTAATTAAAATTTAAAATACAATTTAATTTAAAAACTTAAACTAATTATATTAATAATTAAGTAATTAGGGTTTATTAATAATAATAATTATAAAATCCGTAATTAATGCGAAATTAGGGTTCTGTCACGTGTGTCAGATTGTCTCCGCGAGTCGCGGTATTCCAAGCAACAAACTCCGCGAGTCGCGGGGTTCCAATTTTCAACTCAGGTACAGTTTAAAATTTGACACTTTTTTTTTCTGTTTTAAAATCTAAAATATTTATATAATAAAAACTTATATTTTTATAAAATAAAAATAAAGAAACTTTATAAAACTTAAATATTTAATAAAATCTTAAAAATATATAAATTTTTGTTTTTCTTTTTATATTTTCGAATAATTAAAAACGTATTTTTATAAAAGTGAATTTTAATAAAAGTAAACTAAAAAAAAAATCTTTTTTTTTATTTTTTTTTTATGTAGCGTTGTGCTTCTAGCTTTTAAGCTAGATTGGTCCCCGGCAGCGGCGCCAAAAATACTTGATAGTTAAAGCTAAGGGGTATAAAATACTATTAATTTTTAGTAGGAAATACTATTAAATACGATACAATTTTACACAAGATATTTATTTATTTATAGAATGGATATACTTAAACCTTGCTACAACACTTATAGGCAGTGTACCTAATCGTACAGTAGTGTAGTTTTTAGTAAGTCCGGTTCGTTCCACAGGGAAAATCTTTAAACAAAGCTTAACGCTATATTAGTTTACTTTTATAAAAATACAAATATATATATAAGTATAAGTAATATTATTATTATAAAGGGGACCAATCTTTAAACAAAGCTTAACGCTATATTATTATAAGTATAAGTAATATTATATACAAATATATATATAAGTATAAGTAATATTATTATTACTTTGCGTTTTGAATCTTGTACTCTTGTAATTTCGAGACGTTTCTTATCAATAATTGGAACCTCTTTGATTGTCTTTTGTACTTTTGAGCTTTTTGGTCGTTTGCGTCTTCAATTCGTCGAATCTGTCTTTTGTCTTCACCTTTTATTATTTAAACTAATATCACTTGTAAATAGAACAATTGCAACTTAAAAGCTTGTCTTTCTTGAGGAATAATGCTATGAAATATATGTTCGTTTTTAGCATTATCAATGTGTTTTTAATTCAATGATATAGATATTATATGGGCATATTCCATGTACTTATTAGAAGGAAAAAAAAAATAAACACTAACTTCCATCCTACTTTTTAAAGTAAACATTATAATTTTAAAATCTTGCTAAAAGAAATGATTCCATTTAATTGTGAACAAAGAGATGAGTAGGAACAACTTCATGTGGTAGTAGATGGGTTATCAAATAGTAGTAGGTTTTGTTGGATCAATTCTAAACATGGGTGAATAATGGGTCATAGAATGAGTCATAGTAGCAGTTACCGAATTAGTGGGATCATAGAACAAATATCTTCTATCTATCTATGTTTATGTATCTATTATATATAAAATTCAAATAAAGTAGAAACAAACATAGTGAACTCAACACAGTAATCTCAATTACATAATATCTCAATTCAGTGCATTTGTTCACTAGTATGTTCAATCATAATTTATATAATATAATAATATTAATCGTATAGTAATAATACTCTGAATGTGAAATCAAAAGCAGAAGCAAAAGTTAAGCAGTCAAATATATTGACTTCATCCTATTTCGTACTCCATTATTAATCAGTGGCAGATAAAAATTTCACCGAAAAATTCCAAATTTTTTAAATTAAATATCTTTATTATTTTAGTCATTATTTTATTAAAAAAACAGTCATTTATTGTTTAAAATTATTAAATAAAAAGTAAATCAACTGTCCGTGTTCAATCTCGGGGAAAATATAGAAAATGTTAAAATTTAACAGATAGTTTCTAAATACATTTTTAATAAGTCTCTAATTTATATAACTCATTTTTGGATCACCGTTTATTTTAGAATCACATAAGTTTGAATTTAGTTTGCTTAATATCAATTGGTACATCAAACGAGTATTACAATCATTAAATATTTATTTTTACTATACCTTATTTATATATAGTTATGTTATAAATAATTCTTATTATAATATTCTATTTTTTATTTTATATTATTTTACATAATAAATTTTAATACAACAACATATAATATTTAAAGATTATTATATTTATATATACATATATATTTAAATACACACAAATCTATTTACAATTATCTGTTCATGAATCGTCGGGGATAGTCGAAGGTCAATTGAATATATGAACATAGTTCCAAAGTTTTCGAGACTCAACATACATGCTTTGCTTATCGTGTCTGGATCACATATATAGTTTAAGTTTAAATTTGGTCGAAAATTTCCGGGTCGTCACATATTGATCCAGTACACAGAAAAAAAGGAAAAAAATAAAATAAGAAAGGGATTCTAACAGAATTTGTAATCTTGTGAATAATTTAGAACCAAATCGTACTGAATTCAGTCAGAAAACAAATTACCTACTATTTAAGAACGATGGAAAACTGTTTACGTTCTTATCTGTACCTATATATGTATAATACCATATTTTTTTATATAAATATCACTATCTTTATATATATATATATATATATATATATATATATATATATATATAAGGCTGTATTTTTATTTATTTATATGTTTTTATATATGTATTTGTATTTATACATATACATCGATTATATATATATATATATATATATATATATATATATATATATATATATATATATATATATATATATATATATATATATATATATATATATATATATATATATATATATATATATATATATATATATATATATATTAAATTCTTAATTTTTGATAATGAAAAATATAAATATATTAATACTATTAATAATTAATAATACTAATAATAATATTATTGATAAAGATAATAATATGATAATATTAATACTAACAATAATGATAATTTAAATAAATTTGATTTCTAGTAATGATAATGATAACAATATTCTTATTAATTACAATAATATTAATATTGTTAATGATAATAATAGTATTAATAATAATAATATCATCACTTATATAAATATCAAATTTTATATATATATATATATATATATATATATATATATATATAGTTTATATTAGATACATTCTTATTAATAATACAAATATTAATGTTGTTATTAATAATAATACTGAAAGTAATGCTCATATTATTAATATATCATTTATACTTTATCTTGAAATTACATGTAATATAATATTTTTTATTGAATATTCATTATTTATAAAATTTTATATATAATAATAATTATTCATAGATATCATATATATTTACATATAGATTCATTTTAAATTTACACTTAATTATTTTGTATCCTATTTTACATATTTAATCATAATGTTTATTTTATAATTCCAAATTATTATAAATACTTACATTGATATATGTATATATACATATTTATTTACAAACAATTGTTCGTGAATCATCGGGAATAATGAAAGGTCAATTGATTTCATGAAATTGTTCAAAAATTTTGAGATTCAATTTACAGACTTAGCTTATCGGGTCGGAATCATATAAAGATTAAGTTTAAATTTGGTCGAAAATTTCCGGGTCGTCACAGTACCTATCCGTTAAAGAAATTTCGTCCCGAAATTTGATTGGGATGGTCATGGTTGACAATAAGTATGTTTTTATAACACATACGAGCTAGAAATTAGAGTTTTATTTTATTTTTATTTTTTTTATCATCAGTGAGTAATATGGATAAGGCAACTCATTTATGTGAAAAGTACGAGTGAAGCTATCACAAAAGAGTGAAATGAGTAAATGCAGGTTCGCCTTAAACAGTGACGTAGTCACGATTGATTTCCGAAACTCAAGGGATTTAGAGAAAATTTTCGTAATAAGATTTGATTCTTCGGAATTTAAGGAAATTAGGATCCTCTTTGATTAAATGCGATAATCTGTTTTGATTGCTCTGTCGGATATTTCTCTATAAATCCTCCCTCTTCATTTCCTTTATATTTTGGAGTTCCATTCTTTTGTTTTCACTTCCCGACTTTAAGTCAAGTGAATAATGGTTCAAAATTCGTAGGTATGAAGTTTCGAATGAACATGAATAACGTTCTAAGAGAGAGATTTTGATAGCACAATCTTGATTGGTTAAGTTACCAGAATTCAAGTGAAAAGATAGAATTATCAATAAATATGTTCTTGATAGGTTTGGAGATTAGGTAAAATGTAAGAGTCGTGTAACATGGCACTTGATGATGTTATGGTATGTGAATCATCAAGTTCCATTAGAAACTCAGCATGACTTACTGTAATATAATCACGTTGATCAAGTGTCATTATATTATACTAACTCATGTTTTAGTTCCCAACACTACTTCAATAACATTAAATTTTTGAATTCAAATTTTTCAGAATTTTAGAAACTAAAACAGTTTCATTTCTGATGTAACACTGATATCGCTAAGAGATAAATGATTTCGGATAAGAATAGTTATGAAAATTATCTTCAGTACTATCGAGGATATTTATAATAAAAGATACAATGATATCTTAGAATTTCCAATATCCAGGATGATGAAGAAGATTTGTCCGCAAAAGTTTAGAGTCAGGAGCAAGTTATTCATTAATAACTTCAGTAAATACTAAATCATTTGGATTCTATGAAGGCAGGTTTAGTCTTTGTGATTTTTCCACAGCCTCCTTCATGGTTTGCTCAATCCGTTTTCCAGTACCAAATTTTCTTTTGAGCTTTTCCACGTATCCTTCTTTATCCTCAAACTTTTGACTGTTAAAGTCACCTATAGTTTTTGCTGCTTCATTCAGCTTTTTCAAAATTCGGAGTATTGATTCGTAGACTGGGTGTTTTTCAGAATTTCAGAATGGAAGATCATAATTCTAAGAGATAAATGTTATATGTATACATATAACTGCGGATGTAGACATACTGCGAGATTTCAAAATATTGATTGCTATTTCTCGGTAATTGATGCGGTAATTCTCGTTATAAGATGTGGATGAGTATATGAATAGGTTTTAACGAACAAATATAATGGTTCTTCGAAGAGACTTAAGCCTATGAGTAATGAAGTTGCTGGTAAGTTTACTACTAATGTGGTGGGATCTAAACGGTTCCCCGGTAACGATGATGAAGGGTAATCTTTATAATAAGGTTTATTCGAATGAAAAATTGAAGCTGATTTGCTGGAGCTGTGACAAAATTGGCTACTTTGGAAAGGAATTGCAATGTTATTTTCGGTAATAACAATGCCAAAGGAGTTAGCACAGATACGTTTTGAATGTTTACTCAGGTTCCGAGTGTTTTCAGGTGTATAACTATATGCATCAATCTTTTCTTCCGCAAATGAAGTGCGGCTGGTTCATCCTCTCAATTGTGGTGTTTTCAAGAATCATGAAAGGTTTGAACGCGGATTGTAATTGTCAAGATACAAATGAGGTTTAAGATGAAATCAAGTGGCAAACTTGAAGAAATGTTTAGTTTCATATGTTATAATCAATATTTTCATTCATTTTAATTGTCCAATGTCATTAGTCCATAGTTAGGAGTCCAGAATTAATAGTTCAACAATTCATATATAGTTTAATATATAATATTCGAATTAATTATTATGTGTCGTGACCCGTTATATACATGTCTCAGACTCGATCACAACTCAAAGTATATATATTATTTAGAATCAACCTCAACCCTGTATAGCTAACTCAAGCATTACTGCATATAGAGTGTCTATGGTTATTCCAAATAATATATATAGATGCGTCGATATGATATGTCAAAACCTTGTATACGTGTCCCGATATTTAAAGTGCGTAAAATAAATAACAGAAACTAAATGACGATAAATAAAATTGCGAGAATTTAAATTGCGATAAATAAATTGCGATAATTAAATTTCGATAAATAAATTGCGATAAATAAAATGTAATACGGAATTAATCAGTTAGCTAGGAACAGTTAGCGTGGATTCTTATCAAAATTATTCTCATAGTTAAATTGTTTGTTTCTAACAAATTTTATTTTTGTCCAATGTTTTCTTTATTATGCCATTTGTTAGATTCTGATAGGTCAAAATCCAAATATGAAATTGAATGAAAATGGTTATTCTGCAGTGAACGGATACGTATATCTGTGGATGTAAGTAGGATAGTAAATGTCTGTTGAATCGGAATTGAAGGATGTGCAGTATAACATGTTAATATGAAAGCTAAATATTCCTCGAGTATTACCTACCCGTTAAAATATTTTCACCATTAACAGTTTGTATAGAGGAATTTTTAATTACAATCTTTATGAAAACATATATACATATGTATTTTCTTCAGATGTAATCATGGATTTAGTGAGTCAATATGATATTAAACTCATTTGATTTACCGTTAGAATAAGAATATATAATCTCTAAAACATTAGAGATTACATAATCGCCATGTCGAACGAAAATAAATGATGTAGACGTCATGTAGAACGATGATTATACTCGAGGTACAGAATGAGATATTGAGGCATGTGATGTTGAAACTTGGGTTGTTGGTGTTACTGGTATTGATGTTGATGGTACTGTTGGTGCCGGTGATGCTGCTGGTGCTTGTAATTCTTGTACCATATTCTCCAAAGCCAATACTCGAGCGCAAAGCTCGTTGACTTCTTCTATTACACCGGGATGATCTGTGGTTCGGACGAGTGGATGAATAAAGTTTAGAATTTTTGATAGAATATAATCGTGGCGAGATACTCTGGAAATGAGTGTGAAAATGGTGTTTCGAATGAGTTCGCCGGTAAGTGCTTCAGATTCTTCGCCAAGAGTGCAGGTTGGTGGGTGGAAAGGATCGCCTTCTTTTCGTCTCCATCAGTTAAGTCAACTACGAACCCATCAGATGAATTGGGGATAGCTGATTGGTTGATTCATTCTGGTGACACTGCTTCTGGAGCTTAGGTGAACATCCATGTCGGAATAGATGTCGGGTTCCGAAGAACTTGCACTAGTGACGAGTTCCATTTCATACGATTGAGTAAGGATTTTTTGATAGGAAATGATTTCCAGTTATCGGATGGTATTCTAATTATATAGAATATCTATATATATAGAACAAAAGATTTCGTAGTTTACGGAGAAATTTACGGAATATGTCAGGCAAAGTTTACAGTAACATATACGCTAAGATATGAGTTTTGTCTATACACTATTCATGCAATCAATGCCGTAAGATGTGTCTAGACTAACAATGATAAGCAGGTAATTTACTAAGGATGATAAGCAGATGATTTTCGACTAGAAATGATAAGCAAAACTTTTGACATGCAGACACGGTCGAAGTCCAGACTCATTAATGCATCCTAACAACTACTAGTTAGACACACTAATGCAAGACCTGGTTCGCTAAGACCACCGCTCTAATACCAACTTTCATGACCCGTCCTGTGATGACCCGGAAATTTCCGACCAAATTTAAACTTTAATCTTTATATGTTTCCGACACGATAAGCAAAGTTTATAATATTGAATCACGAAATGTTTGAACTATTTCAATATATACATTTAACCTCGACCACTTCCAACGATTCACGAACAAATAGTTATAAATAGATATATATATATATATATATATATATATATATATATATATATATATATATATATATATATATATATATATATATATATATATATATATATGAATATTATTTATTAACATATAATAATATTAAATCTATTAGTTTAAAAATATGTAATGAGAACTTAACCTATATATATATAAAAACACTATATTGAAAATATATATAATTGGTTTCGAATTCATGTAGTAAACGATTGTATCGCTCGATGGTTATTTAAACAAGATAAGATATAATAGATATATTAATTTCATTAAGGTAAATATTAATATTAATATAATATTAATATCAGTATCAATAACACTATTAAAAATATAATACATAATATGTAATCTAATACAGGTAATTTGTTACAATACTATTATCATTTTTATTATTAATATAATTTAAAGTCATTATTATTATTTTTACTACTAACAATTATCATTTATATCATTATTAGTGTCATTGTTATTAGTAAAATTATAATTGTAATTAATATAATTATCAAAAGTATTATCATTAATTTGATTACTAAAATTATCATTTTATTTAAAGTTATTATTTTCATCATTCTTATTAGTATGATCATGATATTAATATCATTATTATTTCTATTATTATTATTGGTTTTATTATTATTATTATTATTAAAATTAATATTAAGTATTTATGTTTGTATTATTAGTATGTCCTTTCATATATTTAATAAGTTGATATAAATATAGTAGTTATACATATATACAAATAAAGATATATTATATGGATAAATACAGCTATATACTTATTAAATACATGTACAGATTTATGTATAAATACATACACCGTATATACATTTATATAAACACAGAAAATTCTTGATTAGTTGTATAGAACTTTCAAACTATTGTAAATTGATTCTCAATATCTAAATTCGTACGAATCAAATGTACCAACAAAAGAATGAATCCAAATATCGTTAGCCATCTTTTTCCAAGTTTATTTTTTTATATTTTTTTCTGTCCTTGGACTTGAAATTCATTCGATCACATGCTGTATTTACAAGCAAAATATTTAGAGATATTGATAAAAAGTCAGTCGCTTCTTTCACCATCAATTCACAACGAGTTCAAGTTAATCTATTCATTTGCTCTTCTCATCGACCACCAACACCTTTCTTACCATTATCGTGAACAACCTTCCATGCAACTATCTTCATCACCCGCAAACACCATATGTAATTATCAACGCCATTCCTTTACTACTACTATACTATTTCTGTTTAACCGTAACAAGCCATCGCCTCTCACCACCACAACCGCCATAAATTTTTCTGTTATTGCAACGGTTACTGCAGCTGCTGCTACGTGTATCTTTCTTTTCTGATTCTCCGTTGTAAACCACCACTATAAAACCCCATCACCGAACCCATTTAGCTTGGATGCAACTGCTACTTGTCGCTTGTTTCTGTATTAATCACCATACCACCAAACCTTTATAAAACCTCACGTTCGGATGTGTGAATGTTTAAATAAGGCTAAAGATAGTGGGAGACTTGATATGATAATTCATTTAAAGTTGCCATTCTGTTTAATTCGGTTCCTGTGGAGGGCCGAGGCACACACCCATTATCAAATGGAATTGGTTTTTCATGCTCAAATAAAGCTAGTGACAAAGGCAAGTGGAATATTTAAAAAGAATACGTGCCATTTTTTTTTTCTAGTTTAATCCCACTCTTAACTTATTCCTTGGTTGCCGTTCAATCATTAAAGAATCCAAGAAAAACTAAATTGTTATTTTGCTAACAAGTTGAGTCGTGGGAAATTAAACAAGTACAAGTAGTCAACTAGTTGGTGTATGTGGGACTAGAAAACAACAGGTGGCCAACACTTGCCATTAGTGTATGTTACTTTATTTATGGCGCTTCCTTTTCGTTTTCCAGTTTAGTCGACAAACCAAAACCATAAATTTGAATAGGTGGGGCACGTCCAACTTGTTGATCGATTGAATTGGAGATTACAAATGTGGATCCTATGTACCACAATCATATTAAATCTTCACTTGGTCCATTAAACCATTTTAGAATTTGACATAATTTTAGGAGGATTAACAAATGGGGCCTGTCGAATTAAATTATGAAATAGATGATGCTGAGTAGGTTAATGAATGATAACTATGATGCTTAGGTGACGATTACACATGATAAAGATGATTAGGAATACACGATTATGATGATGGAAGGTGTATAAGAGTAAACAAGGAGAACCAAACATGTACAGTTACTCGTTTTTAGCATTCAAACGAAATCCTTTTATGTTTGATATTGGGCTTATTTAATATAAATGGGTTGATTAAAGGGATTCCATTTTTAGGACAAAATTATGGATTGGGTCGAGAGTGTACAGTTGGGCCGAGATATACAGGCTAAATACAAATGGGTTTCGAATTATAACAGAAAGATAGTGTAGCTTGAATGGTTTGATGTTCTGTTGGGATATCAGGAGGTCGCGGGTTCGAGTCCCGTCTCGGGCAGTTTTCTTCTTTTTTAATGCTTCTAAGCTTTATGAATCCAATGCCTTTAGTTTGAGGTAGTCTCCTTTTATTTATTATTATTATTATTATTATTATTATTATTATTATTATTATTATTATTATTATTATTATTATTATTATTATTATTATTATTATTATTATTATTATTATTATTATTATTATTATCTTTGAACATGTTAATACTATAAACTTATTCATATTAAGAAATTGATAAATGTAGATACAGTAAAGATTATGTAAAAAGATTACAATTATATTAGTACGTGTACGATTATGTATATGATTATGAATTATGATGTTGAAGTTATAACTATAAGTAAGAACTAAGCACGAAGATTTTTATGACTATTACTAATATTATTATTACTATTATTATTAGTATTATCATTAGTATTATTTTTATCATTACCAATATTATATTTTTTTGTATTATTATAATTAGAATTTTAATAGACGAATGATATTTATATAAAAATATATTTATATATATATATATATATATATATATATATATATATATATATATATATATATATATATATATATATATATATATATATATATATCCTAACTATACTAATAGTACATATTGATTTAAATAAAAGTTATTATTATAACATATCAACTAAATTGTATATAACAGATAAACATATTTAATATAATCATATATATATATATATATATATATATATATATATATATATATATATATATAAGAATATTAATTATTTAACTAAAAGATATAAATAGTTATAATTAAACTATTTATTAATGTAACATACAAGTTATTAAGTATATTAATATTAATATATATAAAACTTGTTTAATTGTAATTATATGTGTTAATATATATATAAATGATATAGGTTCGTGAATTCAAGGCCAACCCTGCATTATTCAGTTTTGTCATGTGTATTTTTACTACAAAATACATTAGGTGAGTTTCATTTGCTCCCTTTTTAAATGCTTTTGCAATATATATTTTTGGGACTGAGAATACATGCGCTGCTTTTATAAATGTTTGACGAAATAGACACAAGTACGTGAAACTACATTCTATGGTTGAATGATCGAAATCGAATATGCCCCTTTTTATTAAGTCTGGTAATCTAAGAATTAGGGAACAGACACCCTAATTGACGCAAACTCTAAAGATAGATCTATCGTGTGATGACCCGGGAATTTCCGACCAAATTTAAACTTAAAATCTTATTTAATTCCGATACGGTAAGCAAAGTCTGTAAAGTTGAATCTCAAAATGTTGTGGAATTATATTTATGTAATCAATTACTCTTCGACTGCTCTCAACGATTCACGAACAACTGTGTGTAAGTAAAAATGTATATAATAAATAAATATAAATATTAGAATATATAATATTTTGATTTAATAAAGTATACTCTAAATATTTGAAATTTAAAATATAAAATAATAGTTAGGATATATAAATGCTATTATTATATATAAATATGTATATGTTATTATAAATTTATGATTAAATATATATATATATATATATATATATATATATATATATATATATATATATATATATATATATATATATTTGTTATAATTGCTTTTATTATCAATAATAACAATATCGGTACTATTAATATTATTAATGAAATTTAATACATGTGATTTGATATATTATTGTTATTATTAATATCATTGTTATTATTAATAAAATTAGTTAATAACAATATTATTGCTATACAATTATGATAATTATTATCATTATCATTAGAAATATTATTATTATTATTATTATATCATTATAAATTTGTATTATTATTATATATAATAGTAAGAGTACTATTAGTATAGTTATATTTATATTTATTAATAATATTAATTATAATCTATAAAAACAAATTTATAGATATAATAGATATACATATATAAAGATAGATATATACAGATATATATAATATATATATACATACACGATTATATACATAGAAATATAGAAAATCAGCATTAGTTCTATTTAAAGTATTAATATAATTATAATTATTAATTAATATTATTATTTATATAAAACCACATGAATTATAATGTAATTCTGTTTCACGTATCCATCCCACTTTAATTTGTTTTGTTTTTTGTCTCTAAATCTGTTACACATCGAATCTGAGTCCAGATATATACAAATTTAGTTATAAGTCACGACTTTTTTTTTATTTTTATTTATTTATTTTTTTTCTGAATTATTCAAGCTGTCAAGGAAGACTTTTATAAAACATAGTAGGATCCAGTTGTAAAGGTTAACAAATGACTTCACATTATCAGTTATACCTTACAAACACTTTTAATATACCTCAAGGGATCGAATTGAAATAGAAAGAGCTGAAGAACACAGCTTATGCTCTGTTCTTCATTCAATTTTATCAACACTCGAATCCTAATCAAATTTCAAAATGTATTAAAGCCAAGATGTTAGAAATCTTGTATTCAAATTAACTGGAAAGTTTCAAAGTCTAAATTTCCTTATCAAGTTCCAATTCTTGAGTCAAATTTTAATTTCTAAAAAGTTAACTTTTGTTCTTCAGATAAATTCGAAGTTTCTGTTGCAATTTGAGATAAATTGATAATTTCTATAGTTTCTAATGATGATTTGAAACCTTTTTCATGAAGCAATCGTAGCCTCTAACAGCCTCTATTATCAAATTTAATTTTGAGTTCATAA
This sequence comes from Rutidosis leptorrhynchoides, assembly GCF_046630445.1. NCBI lineage: Eukaryota > Viridiplantae > Streptophyta > Magnoliopsida > Asterales > Asteraceae > Rutidosis > Rutidosis leptorrhynchoides. The sequence continues at coordinate 552,552,910 of NC_092335.1, read as the reverse complement.
AAGAGTTTAACGGGTCTGTTACATCAATTTTTCTATTTATTCAAATTAATTGAGTCAAACAATAATTATGTATCGTTTCTGTTTGGTGTCAAGATTCTGAATACAACGATTAAATTGGTGTTAATGGGGATTCAATCTCTGATTGAAATCTGAGTTAAAGAAGAAGAAGGAGGGAGGATTAAATGGTACGGGTTATAATAATTTGAAAAGGGTTTTAATCAGAAAACATAAACAGCTGGATTGGTGAAGGGAGTTAGCGTTATTCGAGAGGTCTCGGGTTCGAGACCCGGTTGTGCCATTTTTTTTAATCCAATTAACATGAGGTAGTTTTCATTACCATTATTATTGTTATTATTATTATTATTATTATTATTATTATTATTATTATTATTATTATTATTATTATTATTATTATTATTATTATTATTATTATTATTATTATTATTATTATGATTATTGTTATTATTAGTTATTGTAATTATTATTATAGTATTAATATATATAACATGAATATTATTACCATTTTAGTATCATCCTTAAGTATTATAAGTATTGTTATTATCATAAGTTATTATAAGTATTATTAATATTACTATTATTACTAATGTTCTCATTTTAATATTATTATCATGATTATGATTATTATTATGAGGATAATAGAAATTATTATTATTTTCATTAATGGTAGTATTAGTATTAAACTATAAACATTAGAATTGTTATTATAAACATAAGTACTATTGTTAATATTATTATTAATAATAAAATTGTTAAAAATTAATATTATTAAATATTATTATCAAAATAATTATTTTATTTACCATCAATACTAATTTTTTTATTATCAATATTATAAGATTTATCATTAAAACTATTATTAACAGTAAAACTAATATTTTTATCAACATCATTACATTTGTCACTAACAAAATTATTAACATTATTATTTTTATTAGTACTATTAAGTATTATCATTTTATCATCACAAATATTATTTAGTATTATTAATTACTAATTTCAACAGACAAATGTTACACATACAAAAACATATGTAATATATATATAACCTAACTATATCAATAATTCTATATATATATTGAAAATATATATAATGAAACTTATTAATTTATTATATATATATATATATATATATATATATATATATTACATCACTAATAATGACAATATATATATACTTGTTCGATTATAATTACGTGTGTTAATAAATATACAAATGATATAGGTTCGTGAATCCGAGGCCAACCCTGCATTGTTCAGTTTGTCAATGTCGTCATATGTATTTTTACTACAAAATACATTAGGTGAGTTCATTTGCCTTTTTACCCTTTATATTTTTGGGCTGAGAATACATGCACTGCTTTTATAACGGTTTTACGAAATAGACACAAGTACTTGAAACTACATTCTATGGCTGGATTATTAAACCGAATATGCCCCTTACTTAGTCTCGTAATCTAAGAATTAGGGAACAGACACCCTAATTGACGCGAACTCTAAAGATAGATCTATCGGGCTCAACAAGCCCCATCCAAAGTACCGGATGCTTTAGCACTTCGAAATTTATATCATGTCCGAAGGAGGATCCCGGAATGATGGGGATATTCTTATATGCATATTATGAATGTCGGTTACCAGGTGTTCAATCCATATGAATGATATTTTTGTCTCTATGCATGTGACGTATATTTATGAGAACTGAACATGGAAATCTTGTGGTCTATTAAAAATTATGAATTGATTATTTATGTTAAACTAATGAACTCACCAACCTTTTGGTTGACACTTGAAAACATGTTTATTCTCAGGTACGAAAGAAATCTTCCGCTGTGCATTTGATCATTTAAAAGATATTACTTGGAGTCATTCATGACATATTTCAAAAGACGTTGCATTCGAGTCGTTGAGTTCATCAAGATTATTATTAAGTCAATTATATTTGGATATATTATGAAATGGTATGCATGTCTGTCAACTGTCGATGTAAATGAAAGTTTGTCTTTTAAAAACGAATGCAATGTTTGTAAAATGTATCATATAGAGGTCAAGTACCTCACGATGTAATCAACTGTTGTGAATCGTTTATAATCGATATGGACTTCATCCGGATGGATTAGGACGGGTCTTCACATATCGGGCCTAACAAGCCCCATCCAAAGTACCGGATGCTTTAGTACTTCGAAATTTATATCATGTCCGAAGGAGGATCCCAGAAATGATGGGATATTCTTATATGCATATTGTAAATGTCGGTTACCAGGTGTTCAATCCATATGAATGATATTTTGTCTCTATGCATGGGACGTATATTTATGAGAAATGAAAATCTTGTGGTCTATTAAAATGTTGAAAATGATTATTTATGTTAAACTAATGAACTCACCAACCTTTTGGTTGACACTTTAAAGCATGTTTATTCTTAGGTATGAAAGAAATTTTCCGCTGTGCATTTCCTCATTTTAGGGACATTACTTGGAGTCATTAATGGCATATTTCAAAAGACGTTGCATTCCAGTTGTTGAGTTCATCAAGTTTATTATTAAGTCAATTATAGTTAGATATATTATGAAATGGTATGCATGACGTCAACTTGAGATGTAATGAAAGATTGTCTTTTCAAAAACGAATGCAATGTTTGTAAAATGTATCATATAGAGGTTAAGTACCTCGCGATGTAATCAACTGTTGTGAATCGTTTATAATCGATATGGACTTCGTCCGGATAGATTAGGACGGGTCTTCACAGTTGGTATCAGAGCGGTGGTCTTAGAGAACCATGTCTTGCATTAGTGTGTCTAACTGATAGTTGTTAGGACGCATTAGTGAGTCTGGACTTCGACCGTATCTGCATGTCAAAAGTTTGCTTATCATTTCGTGTCGGAAATCATCTGCTTATCATCATTAGGAAATTACCTGCTTATCATTCTTAGCCTAGACACATCTTACTGCATTGATTGTATTAATAGTGTATAGACAAATTCATATCTTAGCGTATCTGTTACCATTACCTTTGCCTGACAGCTTCCGTAGATTCCTCCGTAATTTATGAGATTTTAGTATTATATATGCATATGTAAATTATGTATTGCAGGGTACTAATCTACATCCTATAATCTATTTCTTATCGAAAATCCTTCATCTGATCGTACGAGATGAATCCTGCAACCAGTTCGAGTCCCTCAGATTCTGATAGCTATTTCGATAATTATTCCGACAGCTATTCCGACATAGATGTTCACCTAAGCTCCGAAAACAGCGTCATCGGTGTGAATCAACCAATCAACCATTATCAATCCATCTGATGGGTTCGTAGTTGATTTAATTAATGGAAACGCGCAGAAGGCAATCCCTTCCACCAACCAAATTCACCTCTTGACAATGAACCTGAAGCGTTTACCGGCGAACCTGTTCGAGACACCATATTCAGTCTCATTTCCAGGGTAACTCGACAAGATTATATTCTATTCACAATTCTGAACCTTATTCATCCGCTCGTTCCGACCGACAATCATCCTGGAGTAATAAGTCAACGAACTTCGCGCTCGAATAATCAATTCGGAGAATATGGTGAAAAATGTACCAGCTTCAGCAACATCACTGGCACCAACAGTACCATCAATAACAGCACCAGTACCATCAACAATCCATGCTTCAATATCATCATCTATACTTTGGATCTTCGTTCTACGTATCGTATTATCTCATTTATCTTCGTTCGACATGGCGAATATGTAATCTCTAAAGTTTTAGAGATTATTTATTCTAGTTCCAACCGAAAAGCAAATGAGTTTAATATCATATTAACTCATTAAATCCATGAATACATCTGAAGAAAATATATATGTATATATGTTTTCATAAAGATTGTAATTAAAAATTCTCTTGTACAAACTGTTAATGGTGAAAATATTTTAACGGGTAGGTAATACCCGAGGACTATTTAAATTTCACATTAATAAGTTACATTGTACGTTCTTCGAATCTGTTTCAACAGTCATATACTATCCTACTTACATTCACCGATATACAAATCCGTTCACCACAGAATAACCATATTCATCCAATTACATATTTGGATTTTGACCTATCAGAATCCAACAAATGGCATAATGAAGAAATAATGGACACAATAAAAATTGATTAGAAAAAGATTAATTAACAATATGAAATTCTATTAAGAATCCACGCTAACAAAATCCTAGCTAACTGTTAATTCCGTATTACCATTTAATTATCGCAGTTTATTTATCGCAATTTATATTCTCGCAATTTTATTTATCGTCATTTAATTTCTGTTATTTACTTTACGCACTTTATTATTCGTCATTTAAATTTCTGCTATTTATTTTTACGCACTTTAAATATCGGGACACGTATACAAGGTTTTGACATACGATATCGACGCATCTATATAAATTATTTGGAATCACCATAGACACTCTATGTGCAGTAATGATCGAGTTCTCTATACAGGGTTGAGGTTGATTCTACAATAACATATATAGTTTGAGTTGTGATCGAGTCTGAGACGTATACGGGTCACGACACGTATTAATTAATTCGAATATTATATATTAAACTGTATATGAATTATTGGACTGTTACTGGGGACTATCGACTGTGGACTAATAGCATTGGACAATTAAAATGAATTAAAATATTGATTATAACATATGAAACTAAACATTTCTTCAAGTTTGCCACTTGATTTCATCTTAAACCTCATTTGTATCTTGACAATTACAATCAGCGTTCAAGCATTTCATGATTTTTGAAAACACCTCAATCGAGAGGATGAACCAACCGCATTTCATCTACGGAAGAATAGATTGGTGCATATAGTTATGCACCTGAAAACACTCAGAACCTGAGTAAACGTTTAACACGTATCTGTGCTAGCTCCTTTGGCATTTTTATTATCCAAAATAACTTTGCAATCCCTTTTCAAAGTAGCCAATTTTGTCACAGCTTCAGCAAGTCAACTTTGATTTTTCGTTCAGAACAATCTTATTATAACCTTGACATATATGCGTGCTCTTTTATTGCTACTATGGAACCTTTTATATTTCACCATATTACCAGCAGACGTACCAGCAACCTCATTGCTTCTTGGCTTAAATCTCTCTGATAAATCATTATATTTATTCGTTGAAACCCTATCATATACTCATCCGCATTTTGTAACGAGAATTGCCATACCAATTACCGGGAATCAGCAATCAGTACTTTGAAAACTCACAGCATACCTACATCAACAGTTATATGCATGACATTTATCTCTTAGAATTATGATCTCTCCTTCTGGAATTCTGAAAAGCACTCAGTCACAAATCAATACTCTGAATGTTGAAAAAGCTGAATGAAGCAGCAGAAATCATAGACAACCTTAAATGACCATAATCATCGAAAGTTTGATGATAAAGAATAGTATGTTGGAAAAGCTCAGAAAAGTTAGAACTGAAAAACAGATTGAACTACCCATGAAGGAGACCAAGGACAAATACAAGGACCAAACCCTATATTCAAGAATTCAGGTAATTCTGGATCCGTTGAAATCTTTAGAGAATATCTTGCTCAAAAGTCATGTTAAAATCTTGCGGAAAATCTTTCTCCATCAACCATCGAACTTAGAAATTCCAAAATATCATCATCAATATCTTCGATATTTCTGAGGATATTTTCATAAATATTCTCGTCCAAAAATTTTATACCTCTTCATGCTTTCCTGTATATCATTATATTGGAAACATTCAATAGAGAATTTAGTACCGAAAAGCAGATTATGCGAAACTATGAAGAAAGCCGTGGACAAATCACAAAGAATAAGTTTGACTTCAAAGAATCCAAATGATTCAATACCTGCTAAAGTATTTAGTGAATATTTTGCTCCTTACTCTAAACCCTTGCAAATAATAGTTTCTATCATTCTCTTATCTTAGATATTCCGATATATTATCGTATCTTTCATTATAAATATCCTCCGTATTTCTGGAGATATTTTTATAACTATTCTTATCTGAAATCATTAATCTCTTCGTGCTATCAGTGTTACATCATATAGAAACTGTTAGTTTCTATATTCTGTAAACTTTAGAGCTTAAAATATGAATGTTATTGAAGTAATGTTGGGATCTGATGCATGAGTTAGTATAATATAATGACACTTGATCAACGTGATTATATTATAGTAAGTCATGCTGAGTTTCTAATGAGATGTGATGATTCACAGATCATAACGTCATCACGTGCCATGTTACATAACTCTTTCATTCTGCGTAACTTCTAAACATATCAAAAATAAATATTCTTGATAGTTCTATACTCAGTGATTCTGATAATTTGACAAATCAAATCGTGCTAATACCTTCTTTCTTATTTAAAACATGATGTTTATCCGAAATTCCATACCTACGAATTCCGAACCATTATTCGCTTGACTTGAAGTCGGGAAGGGGAGACAAGAGTATGGAACTCTTGAATATAAAAGAAAATATAAAGCTCGACAACAACACATAAATTACAAATGGTGCATATCAATACGTATTGCCACGTAAAGGCAAGAGAGAATTAAAAATTACTATAACCCCAAGGTAATAGTAGAAGTGAATGAATTCTTCTGGCGGCAGATGAAAGAGAAGAATGATAGATATGAAAGTTAAGAGTATATCAAGGAACATGACGGGATGGAGCATATTGAAAAATGCTTTAAAGTATGAATTGAGGGAGAAAGAATAGAAGGTGTGAGTTGTAAGGAAACGACCGGGGTGAATTTATAGTAAATATCCAACAGAGCAATCAGAACAGATGATCGCATTTAAAGCGGATCCTAATTTCATTGATTACCGAAGAATCAAATCTTATTATGAAGATTTTTTTCAAACCTCTTGAACTTGGAAATCAGTTCTATCTACGTCAAAAGATATGACGAATCTATACCTACTCATTTCACCCTTTGGTGATAGCTTCACGCGTACTCTTCACAAAATTAAACGGTTTTATCCATATTACTCAATGATGATAAAACTCTATTTATCAACTCATATTTATCATGAAAAACTTCTTACGGTTATCCATGACGACCTCTATCAAATTTCGGGGACGAAATTTCTTTAACGGGTAGGTACTGTGATGACCCGGAAATTTTCGACCAAATTTAAACTTTAATCTTTATATGTTTCCAACACGATAAGCAAAGTTTATAATATTGAATCACGAAATGTTTGAACTATTTCAATATATGCATTTAACCTCGACCACTTCCAACGATTCACGAACAAATAGTTATAAATATATATATATATATATATATATATATATATATATGAATATTATTTATTAACATATAATAATATTAAATCTATTAGTTTAAAAATATGTAATGAGAACTTAACCTATATATATATATATATATATATATATATATATATATATATATATATATATATATATATATATATATATATATAAACACTATATTGAAAAAATATATAATTGGTTTCAAATTCATGTAGTAAACGATTGTATCGCTCGATGGTTATTTAAACAAGATAAGATATAATAGATATATTAATTTCATTAAGGTAAATATTAATATTAATATTAATATTAATATCAGTATCAATAACACTATTAAAAATATAATACATAATATGTAATCTAATACATGTAATTTGTTACAATACTATTATCATTTTTATTATTAATATAATTTAAATTCATTATTATTATTTTTACTACTAACAATTATCATTTATATCATTATTAGTGTCATTGTTATTAGTAAAATTATAATTGTAATTAATATAATTATCAAAAGTATTATCATTAATTTGATTACTAAAATTATCATTTTATTTAAAGTTATTATTTTCATCATCCTTATTAGTATGATCATGATATTAATATCATTATTATTTCTATTATTATTATTATTGGTTTTATTATTATTATTATTAAAATTAATATTAAGTATTTATGTTTGTATTATTAGTATGTCCTTTCATATATTTAATAAGTTGATATAAATATAGTAGTTATACATATATACAAATAAAGATATATTATATGGATAAATACAACTATATACTTATTAAATACATGTACAGATTTATGTATAAATACATACACCGTATATACATTTATATAAACACAGAAAATTCTTGATTAGTTGTATAGCACTTTCAAACTGTTGTAAATTGATTCTCAATATCTAAATTCGTACGAATCAAATGTACCAACAAAAGAATGAATCCAAATATCGTTAGCCATCTTTTTCCAAGTTTATTTTTTTATATTTTTTTCTGTCCTTGGACTTGAAATTCATTTGATCACATGCTGTATTTACAAGCAAAATATTTAGAGATATTGATAAAAAGTCAGTCGCTTCTTTCACCATCAATTCACAACGAGTTCAAGTTAATCTATTCATTTGCTCTTCTCATCGACCACCAACACCTTTCTTACCATTATCGTGAACAACCTTCCATGCAACTATCTTCATCACCCACAAACACCATATGTAATTATCATCGCCATTCCTTTACTACTACTATACTATTTCTGTTTAACCGTAACAAGCCATCGCCTCTCACCACCACAACTGCCATAAATTTTTCTGTTATTGCTACGGTTACTGCAGCTGCTGCTACGTGTATCTTTCTTTTCTGATTCTCCGTTGTAAACCACCACTGTAAAACCCCATCACCGAACCCATTTAGCTTGGATGCAACTGCTACTTGTCGCTTGTTTCTGTATTAATCACCATACCACCGAACCTTTATAAAACCTCACGTTCGGCTGTGTGAATGTTTAAATAAGGCTAAAGATGGTGGGAGACTTGATATGATAATTCACTTAAAGTTGCCTTTCTGTTTGATTCGATTCCTGTGGAGGGCCGAGGCACACACCCATTATCAAATGGAATTGGTTTTTCATGCTCAAATAAAGCTAGTGACAAACGCAAGTGGAATATTTAAAAAGAATACGTGCCTTTTTTTTTCTTTCTAGTTTAATCCCACTCTTAACTTATTCCTTGGTTGCCGTTCAATCATTAAAGAATCCAAGAAAAACTAAATTGTTATTTTGCTAACAAGTTGAGTCGTGGGGAATTAAACAAGTACAAGTAGTCAACTAGTTGGTGTATGTGGGACTAGAAAACAATAGGTGGCCAACACTTGCCATTAGTGTATGTTACTTTATTTATGGTGCTTCCTTTTCGTTTTCCAGTTTAGTCGACAAACCAAAACCATAAATTTGAATAGGTGGGGCACGTCCAACTTGTTGATCGATTGAATTGGAGATTACAAATGTGGATCCTATGTACCACAATCATATCAAATCTTCACTTGGTCCATTAAACCATTTTAGAATTTGACATAATTTTAGGAGGATTAGCAAATGGGGCCCGTCGAATTAAATTATGAAATAGATGATGCTGAGTAGGTTAATGAATGATAACGATGATGCTTAGGTGACGATTACACATGATAAAGATGATTAGGAATACACGATGATGATGATGGAAGGTGTATAAGAGTAAACAAGGAGAACCAAACGTGTACAATTACTCGTTTTTAGGATTCAAACGAAATCCTTTTATGTTTGATATTGGGCTTATTTAATATAAATGGGTTGATTAAAGGGATTCCATTTTTAGGACAAAATTATGGATTGGGCCGAGAGTGTGCATTTGGGCCGAGATATACAGGCTAAATACAAGGGTTTCGAATTATAACAGAAAGACAGTGTAGCTTGAATGGTTTGATGTTGTGTTGGGGTATCAGGAGGTCGCGGGTTCGAGTCCCGTCCCGGGCAGTTTTCTTCTTTTTTAATGCTTCTAAGCTTTATGAATCCAAGGCCTTTAATTTGAGGTAGTCTCCTTTTATTTATTATTATTATTATTATTATTATTATTATTATTATTATTATTATTATTATTATTATTATTATTATTATTATTATTATTATTATTATTATTATTATTATTATTATTATCTTTGAACATGTTAATACTATAAACTTATTCATATTAAGAAATTGATAAATGTTGATACAGTAAAGATTATGTAAAAAGATTACAATTATATTAGTACGTGTACGATTATGTATATGATTATGAATTATGATGTTGAAGTTATAACTATAAGTAAGAACTAAACACGAAGATTTTTATGACTATTACTAATATTATTATTACTATTATTATTAGTATTATCATTAGTATTATTTTTATCATTACCAATATTATATTTTTTTTTGTATTATTATAATTAGAATTTTAATAACTGAATGATATTTATATAAAAATATAGTTTTATATATATATCCTAACTATACTAATAGTACATATTGATTTAAATAAAAAGTTATTATTATAACATATCAACTAAATTGTATATAACAGATAAACATATTTAATATAATCATATATATATATATATATATATATATATATATATATATATATATATATATATATATATATATATATATATATAAGAATATTAATTATTTAACTAAAATATATAAATAGTTATAATTAAACTATTTATTAATGTAACATACAAGTTATTAAGTATATTAATATTAATATATATAAAACTTGTTTAATTGTAATTATATGTGTTAATATATATAAATGATATAGGTTCGTGAATTCAAGGCCAACCCTGCATTATTCAGTTTTGTCATATGTATTTTTACTACAAAATACATTAGTTGAGTTTCATTTGCTCCCTTTTTAAATGCTTTTGCAATATATATTTTTAGGACTGAGAATACATGCGCTGCTTTTATAAATGTTTGACGAAATAGACACAAGTACGTGAAACTACATTCTATGGTTGAATGATCGAAATCGAATATGCCCCTTTTTATTAAGTCTGGTAATCTAAGAATTAGGGAACAGACACCCTAATTGACGCGAACTCTAAAGATAGATCTATCGGGCCCAACAAGCCCCATCCAAAGTACCGGATGCTTTAGTACTTCGAAATTTATATCATGTCCGAAGGAGGATCCCGGAAATGATGGGGATATTCTTATATGCATATTGTGAATGTCGGTTACCAGGTGTTCAATCCATATGAATGATATTTTGTCTCTATGCATGGGACGTATATTTATGAGAAATGAAAATCTTGTGGTCTATTAAAATGTTGGAAATGATTATTTATGTTAAACTAATGAACTCACCAACCTTTTGGTTGATACTTTAAAGCATGTTTATTCTCAGGTATGAAAGAAATTTTCCGCTATGCATTTGCTCATTTTAGGGACATTACTTGGAGTCATTAATGGCATATTTCAAAAGACGTTGCATTCCAGTCGTTGAGTTCATCAAGTTTATTATTAAGTCAATTATAGTTAGATATATTATGAAATGGTATGCATGACGTCAACTTGCGATGTAATGAAAGATTGTCTTTTCAAAAATGAATGCAATGTTTGTAAAATGTATCATATAGAGGTTAAGTACCTCGCGATGTAGTCAACTGTTGTGAATCATTTATAATCGATATGGACTTCGTCCGGATGGATTAGGACGAGTCTTCACACGTCCTAATCCATCTGAACGAATACATTACATTTGGTTACATCGCGAGGTACTTGACATCTATATGATACATTGTACAAACATTGTATTCGTTTTTAAAATATAAACTTTCTTTACATTGAAAGTTGATGGCATGCATACCATTTCATAACATATCCAACTATAAATGACTTAATAATATTCTTGATGAACTCAACGACTCAAATGCAACGTCTTTTGAAATATGTCATGAATAACTCCAAGTAATATCTCTAAAATGAGCAAATGCACAGCGGAAGATTTCTTTCGTACCTGAGAATAAACATGCTTTAAAGTGTCAACCAAAAGGTTGGTGAGTTCATTAGTTTATCATAAACATTCATTTCCGTCATTTTAATAGACCACAAGATTTCAGATATTCAATTGTACACGTAACCCGAGTACATAATAACACGCGTAACCCGCGAATTAAAAATCATTCATATGGTGAACACTTGATAACCGACTTAACTTTAATGCATAGAATATCCCCAAACAGAACCTCTCGTCTGTATAATAATAATAATCTCGAAGTACTAAAGCATCCGTACCCCGGATGGGACTTGTCGAGGTCCATAGATCTATCTTTAGGATTCGCGTCGATTAGGGGCCATACCCGTTTCCTAATCATTAGGTTACCAAGCTAAAAAGGAGTGATATTCAATATTCATAATCCAGCCATAGAATGTAGTTTTTGATCACTGGTGTCTATTTCGTAAAATATTAATAAAATCAGCACATGTATTCTCAGTCCCAAAAATATATATAAAAAGGGAGTAATGAAACTCACAATACTATATTTCGTAGTAAAAATACATATGACGTCATTGAACAAGTGCAAAGTTGGCCTCTGAAACGACCCGTCAAAGTACACTTGACGACCATTGTTATTTTGGTCCCACAGCTTGATCATAACTCTATATGAATTTGATAAATAACCTTGCATTCTTTATTTAAAAATGATTTCCTATAAAGGAAACCTACCAAAATGTGTAAGTTTAGAAAAACCATACATTATTACTTAACCAAAAGTTGACCAAAACAAGTCAACAACATCCACTATTAAATGTATCAAAATAGAATGCAAGTTAATGTTTAACAAAAGCTGCCTTCATAAATATGCAGACTCTCTAAGCACAGCAGAAGCAATCAATCATGAACCTGAGAATAAAACATGCGAGTAACTGTCAACAAAAATGTTGAGTGAATTATAGGTTTAATATTGCAAACAATATTTAATTTAAACCATAAAAATTTATGTTTGAAAACATAAAAACTCCTTTTTGGACCACCAAATTATATGCTAGAAAACATATAAAAACATTATTCCATTTTTCGTGAGCCACCTGGTAACCACTTAATCATTTATTTACCCTTGCCAAACACAATAAATAATATACACCGAACAAGTGTATCTTCAACTAAATACGAAGTACTAAACATTCTGATTATAAATTGCTAGCGCGACTAGCTCGAAATGGGGTTGTCAAACCCGATAGATCTATCCATAAGATTCTCGTTCACCAGTAGAAACCAGTGATTACAATTACCAGATTAGAGAATATTTTTGTTCAACTCACAATGAATAATTTAAACCAACTCCCACTTGTGTCCAATAAAAAATAAAATGCATGTATTCTCATCCCAAAAGATATAAAATAGAAAAATGGGACTATAACTCACCTTAAAGAAAATGTAGTAACCACACAAAAAGCGAACAGCAAACGAAGTAAAGTGATCAAGAATGATCACAACGCCGACCTATAAATAAAGAAGGTCAATATAAATAACTAACTTAGGTCAAGTCTTAGTATGATAGCTATAGTACTTGTTGCAACTAAACATAGAACATCACTCAGTATGCTTCGGTTTGATCAGGACAGCGTAAGGACACGTACTTTCTATTTTTAGAAAGTTTCTATTTTTGGTAGGTTTCCATTTCAGAAAAAATTTTATTTTTGAAAAGTTTCTATTTTAGGAAAGTTTCTATTTTTGGAAAGTTTATATTTTTGGAAAGTTTCCAAATTTAGAAAGTTTCCATATTTAGAAAGTTTCTATTTTTAGAAAGTTTATAAGTTAGGAAAGTTTCCTTAATTAGAAAGTCAACAAAAGTCAACTGAAAGTCAAAGTCAACCGAAAGTCAACTCAAAAGTCAACCTTGGTCAAACATAGTCAACATTAATTTTAAAAGTATAAGTTATATTAATAATATAGGATATAATGTTAATTAAAGTCATATATGTATAATTATGTCATAACATTAGTTTAATTAAATTAAATTGAATTATTAAAGTTAACATAAGTTTAAATGATATAATTAATATAACATAAGTATTTAATTAATTAAATATTAGTTATAATATAAGTATTATTAATTAATAATAGATTTTAAATCATATCATAAGTATTATTAATTAATAATGAATTATCAATCATAACATAAGTTTCTAATTATGATTATTAAATCATAAGTATTTAATAATTAAATTATAATTAAATAATAACTAAGCCTTATAATAATTAAATAATTAATTAACCTTTATTATAAGTCTTATAATAATAATCTCATAGCATAAGTTTAATACTTATCTTAAGTATTTTTCATTAATAATAAAAGTATTATTAATCATGAGTTTAATTAAAAGTTTAATTAAACCTTAAAGTAATTAATAAATGATATAATAAATATATATATCATAAGTCTTTAATTAAAATAATTAATTTAATATCATAAGTAATTTAATAATAATGAAAATCATTATTTATATCATAAGTTCCATTTTATAACCATAAGTTTTAATTAAACATTCGTCAGGTCATAACTTGAGCCCCGGGTGTCGGTTTTCGATGAATTTTATATATATCCTCGTCTAACCAACCAACCCGACACATTAGTGAGCTCAAGAACACTCTAAGGTCAGTTCATAAGTCGTGACCTACAGCCATTAGCCAAACATATTCATTAATCTGTTTTAAATCTTGTTTTAGTCACTCCGGGTGATCCGTGGCTCGAATTTCGATGAACCGAACATGAATGTTCAACAATCATCAATCCTAACCCAATGGTACACCCTAGATACTCCAAATATAGTCACAAAGTCGGACCCCAACTGATCAAAATCATTTTTACATTTTAATTTCAACAAAACCCTAAATCGGGCACAACTTTTGATCCGAAACTCAAAACAACATGAATCCAAAGCCTAAAATTATGTACTCAATGAGAATAACACATTACGACACTTAAATTAATCAAAACATTAGCCAAAGTTACTGATTTAATTGATATAGCTGCTGTCCCAATTTTGATCAACCGAAAACATACGAAATCGAGCATTTCTAAGCAAACTAACAACACCACAATCAAATACAAGTACTATAACATTAACATACATGTAAAATCAGTAAAAATAAATTAAAATTGAAAAGCTAGGGTTTGTGTTCATACCCAAATCAAAAATTGAGAAGAAGGAGATTAAAGACCGCGAAATGATGAATCCGATTATGCAATTGATCTTGATAGATGATGAATAATTGATTGTTGATTAGGTTGGCTGAATTTTGATTAAAAGGTGGAGTAAGTCATCCATAAGAGGGAGGAGAGGAAAAATGAGGGTTTTTCTAGGTTTAGGTAAAATGTATCAAGTGGTGTAAGTCTAGAAATAATTAGCAAAATTGACAAAACAACCCCTTGGCATATGGGTGGGGTTTTCGACTGAGATATGGGAGGGAGTGGGATCCCTTTAGCCCACTTTGAAGTATAGATCAATAGCTTGTGTCCCGAAAGCACGAATGAAACCCGAAACGAGAAAACACGACTACGCGATTGAAAATCCGGAGAAATAACAAATACGCGACGAAAAATATATATAAACACTATATATATTCATATGACATTAAAATATAATATTTAAAATAATTAGGACTTAAATATCCCAAAAGCTCGACCGTTGGTTTGAAAACCGAAAAGATTCGCCGGATAGAAATCCGCGACACGTAGAAACGTACAATTTAAAATATGAATACAAATATTCATTTAACACATAATAATTAATATATTATTACAAAATTGATAATATAGGTCATAGAAATGACGTGGCACAAATAAAAGTTAACGGTTGTTAAATAATTAACGGTAAAAGATAATGAAAAAAGTAGGGTCGTTACAGTACCTTCACGTTACGGAAATTTCGTCCCGAAATTTAAGCAGGTGCAGGGGTTTACTCAGCATCTAGGAACAAATGTGGGTATTTCTGCTTCATCTTATCTTCATGCGCCCAAGTGAACTCGGGACCGCGTCTGGCATTCCATCTAACGCGGACAATAGGAATTCTACTCTGCTTAAGAGTCTTAACCTCTCGATCCATAATTTCAACAGGTTCCTCTAATAAAATGAAGTTGCTTATCAACATGAAGTTCTTCCAGAGGAATAGTCTCATCGGCCTTGGCCAAACACTTCTTTAAATTCGATACATGAAAAACGTCATGAACAGCACTGAGTTCTTGTGGCAATTTCAAACGATAAGCCACGGGTCCAACTCTCTCAATAATCTCAAAAGGTCCAACAAAACGAGGATTCAACTTTCCCCTTTTACCAAAACATATCACGCCCTTCCAAGGTGATACCTTCAACATAACACGGTCACCGACCTGATATTCAATATCGTTCCTTCTCTTATTGGCATAGCTCTTTTGCCTACTTCTAGCGGTTCTCAATCTTTCCTTAATCTGTACGATCTTCTCGGTAGTCTCATGAATAATTTCTGGACCTGTGAGTTGAGCATCCCCAACCTCGTTCCAACAAACAGGAGACCTACACTTTCTACCATACAGAGCTTCAAATGGTGCGGCTTTAATACTTGCATGATAACTGTTGTTATAAGAAAATTCAGCTAGCGGCAAATATCTATCCCACCCATTACCAAAATCAATAACACATGCTTGCAACATGTCTTCTAACGTTTGAATGGTCCTTTCACTCTGACCAGCCGTCTGCGGATGATAAGCGGTGCTCGTATCTAACTTAGTTCCTAAAGCTTACTGTAAGGATCGCCAAAACCTCGATATAAATCGACAGTCTTGGTCTGAAATGATTGATACAGGAACACCATGTCTAGAGACAATCTCCTTCAAATACAAACGAGTAAGCTTCTCCTTCGAATATGTTTACTTAATTGGCAAGAAATGAGCTGACTTAGTGAGTCGGTCAACAATCACCCAAATTGTATCATAACCACCCACTACTCTCGGTAACTTCGTAATAAAATCCATCGTAATACCTTCCCACTTCCACTCGAGAATCTCAGGTTGCACCAAAAGTCCAGACGGTTTCTGATGTTCAGCTTTAACCTTAGCACAGGTCAAACACTTGGCCACATATGTAGCCACATCAGCTTTCAAATTAGGCCACCAATACAGCTCCTTAAAATCATGATACATCTTTCTTGAACCAGGATGAATAGAGTACCTGGACTTATGAGCCTCATCCAAAACAAGTTGTCGCAGACCACCAAACTTCAAAACCCAAAGACGTCCCGCAAAATACCGAGTACCATCGGTTCGTACCTCAAACTATTTACTCAAGCCCCGGACCTTCCCGTTACGAAGTTCTCCTCCTTCAAGGCTTCTTGTTGTACCTCAAGAATCTCCCTAGCGAGGTTAGTTCAAATGGTCATACTCAAGGCTCTAAACCTACGAGGTTTAACTCTCTCTTTTCGACTTAAAGCATCGGCCACAACATTGGCCCTTCCCGGATGATAGAGGAGTTCACAATAATAATCGTTCAATAACTCAATCCATCTTCGCTGTCTCAAATTAGAAGTTTTTGATCAAGAACGTGTTGAAGACTTTTGTGATCAGTATACACTGTACTTTTGACCCCATAAAGATAATGTCTCCAAATCTTAAGAGCAAACACAACAGCTCCCAACTCTAAATCATGGGTTGTATAATTCTGTTTGTGAATCTTCAACTGTCGTGACGCGTACGCAATGACTTTCTTTCGTTGCATTAAAACACAACCAAAGCCCTGATGCGATGCATCACAATAAACAACAAAATCATCATTACCCTCAGGTAGTGATAATATCGGAGCGGTAGTCAACTTCTTCTTCAGAGTTTGAAAAGCAGTCTCTTGTTCATCCTTCCACTCATACTTCTTCCCCTTATGTGTTATAGCAGTCAGAGGTTTCGCTACTCGTGAAAAATCTTGAATGAACCTTCTATAATAGCCAGCCAAACCTAGGAACTGACGAATCTGAGTAGGAGTTTTCAGAATTTCCCACTTCTCAATCGTCTCATTCTTAGCAGGATCAACTTGAATTCCCTTCTTACCAATAACGTGTCCAAGGAATTAAACCCCTTTCAACCAGAACGCGCACTTGGAGAACTTAGCGTACAGCTCTTCTTTCCTTAACAAATCAAGTACCAACTTCAAGTGTTCTTCGCGTTCTTCATCACTCTTGGAATAGATAAGAATGTCGTCGATGAAAACGATAACGAATTTGTCCAGATAGGGTCTACACACACGGTTCATGAGGTCCATGAACACAGCAGGTGCGTTTGTCAATCCGGACAGCATAACAAGGAATTCGCAGTGACCATAACGGGTACGAAAAGCAGTTTTCGGAATATCAGTTTCTTTAGCCCGCAGTTGGTGATAACCGGAACGAAGATCAATCTTAGAATAAACAGACGAACCTTGGGGCTGATCGAACAGATCATCAATTCTCAGAAGAGGATAACGGTTCTTAACCGTAAGCTTATTCAACTCACGATAATCAATACACAATCGGAACGAACCACCTTTCTTCTTAATGAACAAAACAGGAGCTCCCCAAGGGGACGAACTGAGACGAATGAAATATAGTTGCAATAATGAAGGAAGAAATATATGGAGTAGTCACATCGGTGGCATAGATATATAAGGCAATTCTCTCAAAGGAGATAACGAGGATCATGGACTTCAAAGTAAATTTTCATTACATTTCCGAAAGGATGACATACGAAAGGTGTGATATTTCAACGAGAGTGAACTTCCTTGTACAATGAGCGAGGAAATATAGGATTCATCCATATTCTTAAATTTATGTGCGGATGAAAAGAACGCGAATCATGGTTTATAAAGAATGGCTGACTCCAGGTGAGATGAATCTCCAAAAATAATTTCGTGTACCTCAAAGTATTGAATCCTAGGATTGATATTTACGAGGGTGTTGCGGTTGACAGCGAATATTGAGAGTAGAAACTCCTCAAACGGTCTAGTGTAATATATATCCATGATACCCACTATAACAACAGTTGGGGTAGAAACCCGCCTTTTCTACAATGGGGTGACCACCGAGTGTACCCCAGAAAATTGATTTATCGGCCCGCGTTTTGGCCATGTCCAACCATAAGAGGGAAAATTTTATGAGCGCAAAGACTTTCCAACAAATTTTATAAAACCAGAATCCAAAGTGGTGTAAGAGTTTCTTTCAATGAACTTAATGGTAAGTTTCATCCTTAAATAGAGGATGAGAAGAACTGTAATCCAAACATTCTGTAGAGTAATGCGAAAATTTGATAAAATCAATCAAAGGAGTTTTGAAAAAGCTTTAAACGTCTGATGTAACCCCATAAACAAAACGAAGTTCTTAGTAAATTTAGAAATATGTACAACGTGTACCATTTTACATAAAACAATTTGACTTAATTAAACGACTCAATAAATGAGTGGTTTTAAAATAATTTGAAGGTATAGTTTAGTATGTACTAACCAAAATGAGTTAAGGGTAAATTTATTCATTTGATTTTATATGCACAAATATGATTTTATAAATTGCATACATGACCGAAAATCTTACTACCTCTATTTGTCCATAAATCCTATGAGGACCGCCCAATTAAACAAATGTGTAAAAAATTTGATGAAAAGCAGGGTATCCGTATTTCAGAGGTTACGAGTTGAAGTAAGATCGTTGAAGATCGGGTTAAGGACTTGAATTGTATTGCGACATCTAATCAATAAATGCTACGAGGTCATGAAAACCAATGAGTTAAATGTTGTTTTGACTATTATCATGACATAAGTCCTTGGGCCAAAACTGTTCCCGAGCGAAGCTGTTGCTAACAAGCGAGTTATAAAGGATAGAGCATGAGATAGATAATCTAGTTTGAACGAGCTTCTCGTATATCAACAAATAAGATAATGAATATTTTCCCTATCCATGTAATACATCAGAACTTCTGAATGAGTAGTGTAAAAATTTTCTTTGACTCGCTTTCTATTCCTCATGTCACAATATTGGGACTTCTTTATGAATTAACGTAATATAATCACGTTGGCCTGACGCCATTATATTTCACTAATTCATAGTTCCATTCCAATAGCACTACATGAGGTCAGGACACGCGATCAACCTTGAATTTCCACACAATTTCTCTAAAACGATTCTTAAACAATGTGCTAAGGATAGCACAAGAGACAAAAACATCAAAAGTAATGAATAAGAGTAACGATGACATAAAAATGTCTTTGAAGTATCAAAAATCTCTGAAAGTCAAGAATGACGTTTTTCGGTTCAAAAACCAAAGTACATAGGCACAACGGCATAAAGGCACGTAATATAACAAAAATGTTATATACCTAAACATAATAGCTGACATTGAAATGCTGAGCATTTAGAAGTCAAGAATGACATCTCGCGTAATATAACTCAAACGTTATATATATAACCATAATAGATGACATAGAAATGTCGAGAATTTCAGAAGTCAAGAATGACATCCCTCGGTTTCACTACCCGAGGTGTTCTAATAAGGATAAGTTCGCATGACTCGAAGAATAAGTTTAAATCGGAATGGGAGTTCCTCCCGGATTCAGAACATATCAGAGATGTATGTATGATAACAAAATACATACCATAGAATATAAATAATCACATATAATAATATGCTATAGGTCGGGCTGTAGACTAGACTCACTAATGTACCCTACTGACTTGGGGTACGACATCAATGCAGCCTAATTCCCTACAACCAAGGCTCTGATACCAACTGAAATGACCCGTCAAAGTACACTTGACGACCATCATTATTTTGGTCCCACAGCTTGATCATAACTCTATATGAATTTGATAAATAACCTTGCATTCTCTATTTAAAAATGATTTCCTATAAAGGAAACCTACCAAAATGTGTAAGTTTAGAAAAACCATACATTATTACTTAACCAAAAGTTGACCAAAACAAGTCAACAACATCCACTATTAAATGTATCAAAATAGAATGCAAGTTAATGTTTAACAAAAGCTGCCTTCATAAATATGCAGACTCTCTAAGCACAGCGGAAGCAATCAATCATGAACCTGAGAATAAAATATGCGAGTAACTGTCAACAAAAATGTTGAGTGAATTATAGGTTTAATATTGCAAACAATATTTAATTTAAACCATAAAAATTTATGTTTGAAAACATAAAAACTCCTTTTTGGACCACCAAATTATATGCTAGAAAACATATAAAAACATTATTCTATTTTTCGTGAGCCACCTGGTAACCACTTAACCATTTATTTACCCTTGCCAAACACAATAAATAATATACACCGAACAAGTGTATCTTCAACTAAATACGAAGTACTAAACATTCCGATTATAAATTGCTAGCGCGACTAGCTCGAAATGGGGTTGTCAAACCCTATAGATCTATCCATAGGATTCGCGTTCACCAGTAGAAACCAGTGATTACAATTACCAGATTAGGGAATATTTTTGTTCAATTCACAATGAATAATTTAAACCAACTCCCACTTGTGTCCAATAAAAAATAAAATGCATGTATTCTCATCCTAAAAGATATAAAATAGAAAAATGGGACTATAACTCACCTTAAAGAAAATGTAGTAACCACACAAAAAGATAACAGCAAATGAAGTAAAGTGATCAAGAATGATCACAACGCCGACCTATAAATAAAGCAGGTCGATATAAATAACTAACTTAGGTCAAGTCTTAGTATGATAGCTATAGTACTTGTTGCAAGTAAACATAGAACATCACTCAGTATGCTTCGTTTTGATCAGGACAGCGTAAGGACACGTACTTTCTATTTTTAGAAAGTTTCTATTTTTGGCAGGTTTCCATTTCAGGAAAAATTTTATTTTTGGAAAGTTTCTATTTTAGGAAAGTTTCTATTTTTGGAAAGTTTTCAAATTTAGAAAGTCTCCATATTTAGAAAGTTTCTATTTTTAGAAAGTTTATAAGTTAGGAAAGTTTCCTTAATTAGAAAGTCAATAAAAGTCAACTAAAAGTCAAAGTCAACCGAAAGTCAACTCAAAAGTCAACCTTGGTCAAACATAGTCAACATTAATTTTAAAAGTATAAGTTATATTAATAATATAGGATATAATGTTAATTAAAGTCATATATGTATAATTATGTCATAACATAAGTTTAATTAAATTAAATTGAATTATTAAAGTTAACATAAGTTTAAATGATATAATTAATATAACATAAGTATTTAATTAATTAAATATTAGTCATAATATAAGTATTATTAATTAATAATAGATTTTAAATCATATCATAAGTATTATTAATTAATAATGAATTATCAATCATATCATAAGTTTCTAATTATGATTATTAAATCATAAGTATTTAATAATTAAATTATAATTAAATAATAACTAAGCCTTATAATAATTAAATAATTAATTAACCTTTATTATAAGTCTTATAATAATAATCTCATAAGATAAGTTTAATACTTATCTTAAGTATTTTTCATTAATAATAAAAGTATTATTAATCATGAGTTTAATTAAAAGTTTAATTAAACCATAAAGTAATTAATAAATGATATAATAAATATATATATCATAAGTATTTAATTAAAATAATTACTTTTATATCATAAGTAATTTAATAATAATGAAAATCATTATTTATATCATAAGTTCCATTTTATAACCATAAGTTTTAATTAAACATTCGTCGGGTCATAACTTGAGCCCCGGGTGTCGGTTTTCGATGAATTTTATATATATCCTGGTCTAACCAACCAACCCGACACATTAGTGAGCTCAATAACACCCTAAGGTCAGTTCATAATTCGTGACCTACAGCCATTAGCCAAACATATTCATTAATCCGTTTTAAATCTTGTTTTAGTCACTCCGGGTGATCCGTGCTCGAATTTCGATGAACTGAACATGAATGTTCATCCAATCATCAATCCTAACCTAATGGTACACCCTAAAGACTCCAAATATAGTCACAAAGTCGGACCCCAACTGATCAAAATCATTTTTACATTTTAATTTCAACAAAACCCTAAATCGGGCACAACTTTTGATCCGAAACTCAAAACAACATGAATCCAAAGCCTAAAATTATGTACTCAATGAGAATAACACATTAAGACACTTAAATTAATCAAAACAATAGCCAAAGTTACTGATTTAATTGATATAGCTGCTGTCCCAATTTTGATCAACCGAAAACATACGAAATCGAGCATTTCTAAGCAAACTAACAACACCACAATCAAATAAAAGTACTATAACATTAACATACATGTAAAATCAGTAAAAATAAATTAAAATTGAAAAGCTAGGGTTTGTGTTCATACCCAAATCAAAAATTGAGAAGAAAGAGATTAAAGATCACGAAATGATGAATCCGATTATGCAATTGATCTTGATAGATGATGAATAATTTATTGTGGATTAGTTTGGCTGAATTTTGATTAAAAGGTGGAGTAAGTCGTCCATAAGAGGGAGGAGAGGAAAAATGAGGGTTTTTCTAGGTTTAGGTAAAATGTATCAAGTGGTGTAAGTGTAGAAATAATTAGCAAAATTGACAAAACAACCCCTTGGCATATGGGTGGGGTTTTCGACTGAGATATGGGAGGGAGTGGGATCCCTTTAGCCCACTGATAATGCTAAAAATGAACATATATTTCATAGCATTATTCCTCAAGAAAGACAAGCTTTTAGTTGCAATTGTTCTATTTACAAGTGATATTCGTTTAAATAATAAAAGGTGAAGACAAAAGACAGATTCGACGAATTGAAGACGCAAACGACCAAAAAGCTCAAAAGTACAAAATACAATCAAAGAGGTTCCAATTATTGATAAGAAACGTCTCGAAATTACAAGAGTACAAGATTCAAAACGCAAAGTACAAGATATTAAATTGTACGCAAGGACGTTCGAAAATCCGGAACCGGGACATGAGTCAACTCTCAACGCTCGACGCAACGGACTAAAAATTACAAGTTAACTATGTATATAAATTTAATATAATATATAATTAATTATATTAATTATATATATATTATATTTATAAAATAAATCGTCTGCAAACAAAGAGCCAAATGTGGGTGAGCTGTAAAAAAAAACTCCGCGACTCGCGGAGTTTGAAGGCAAAAATTGCCGCGAGTCGCGGAGCCCCAAATTCTGAAACTCCCTATAAAAGCAAACGAATTCTGATCGCAAAAATATCCAATATCTATCTCTCTCTCAATATATACGTAAAAATATATATATAATTTATATTTTAATTTTAATTTTAAATCCTAATAATAAGGGTATGTTAGCAAATGTTGTAAGGGTGTAAGTCGAAATTCTGTCCGTGTAACGCTACGCTATTTTTAATCATTGTAAGTTATGTTCAACCTTTTTAATTTAATGTCTCGTAGCTAAGTTATTATTATGCTTATTTAATCCGAAGTAATCATGATGTTGGGCTAATTACTAAAATTGGGTAATTGGGCTTTGTACCATAATTGGGGTTTGGAAAAAAGAACGACACTTGTGGAAATTAGAATATGGGCTATTAATGGGCTTTATATTTGTTTAACTAAATGATAGTTTGTTAATGTTAATATAAAGATTTACAATTGGGCGTCCCTATAAATTACCATATACACTCGATCGGATACGATGGGCGGGGTATTTATATGTACGAATAATCGTTCATTTAACCGGACACGGGAATGGATTAATAGCCACTAGAATAATTAAAACAGGGGTGAAATTATGTACAAGGACACTTGGTATAATTGATAACAAAATATTAAAACCTTGGGTTACACTCTGTCGACATCCTGGTGTAATTATTAAACAAAGTATTAAAATCTTGTTACAGTTTAAGTCCCCAATTAGTTAGAATATTTAACTTCGGGTATAAGAATAATTTCACAAGGACACTCGCACTTTATATTTATGACTGATGGACTGTTATGGACAAAAACCAGACGGACATATTAAATAATCCAGGACAAAGGACAATTAACCCATGGGCATAAAACTAAAATCAACACGTCAAACATCATGGTTACGGAAGTTTAAATAAGCATAATTCTTTTATTAAGCTATTTTATTTCCTTTATTTTATATTTAATTGCACTTCTAATTATAGCACTTTTATTTATTGTTATTATATTTAATTGCACTTTTAATTTTCGTACTTTTTAATTATCGTACTTTTTAATTATCGCAAGTTTATTTTATCGCTCTTTTATTATTCGCAATTTCATTATCGTTATTTACTTTACGCTTTAAATTAAGTCTTGTATTTATTTATTATTTTACATTTGGTTTTAACTGCGACTAAAGTTTTAAAATCGACAAACCGGTCATTAAACGGTAAAAACCCCCCTTTATAATAATAATATTACTTATATATATTTTTATATTTTTATAAAAGTAAACTAATATAGCGTTAAGCTTTGTTTAAAGATTTTCCCTGTGGAACGAACCGGACTTACTAAAAACTACACTACTGTACGATTAGGTACACTGCCTATAAGTGTTGTAGCAAGGTTTAAGTATATCCATTCTCTAAATAAATAAATATCTTGTATAAAATTGTATCGTATTTAATAGTATTTTCTTGTAAAATTTAATAGTATTTTATACCCCTTAGCTTTAACCATCAAGTATTTTTGGCGCCGCTGCCGGGGAATCGCTTAAAAGCCGGAAGCGCAACGCTACATAAAAAAAAAGATTTTTAGTTTACTTTTATTAAAATTCGTTTTTATAAAAATACGTTTTAAATATTCGAAAATATAAAAAGAAAAACAAAAATATAAGTATTTTTAAGATTTTGTTAAATATTTAAGTTTTATAAAGTTTCTTTATTTTTATATAAGTTTTATTTAAGTATTTTGTTTTTATTTAAAACATAAAAAAAAACCGAAAAAAATATATATATATATAAATCTAGTTTTAAGATTTTTATTTATAAAATTATAAAGTAGTTCTATTTTTATTCTAATTTTTAAAATATAAGTTTTTATTATATAAATATTTTAGATTTTAAAACAGAAAATATAAAACAGAAAATATAAAATAAAAAAATAAAAAAGAAAAAAGAAAAAACGCGTCGAATTTTAAACAACCTGTCATTTGAATTTTGGAACCCCGCGACTCGCGGAGTTTTCTGCTTCGGGCACCGCAACTCGCGGAGACACCCTGACACCGACAGAAACCCTAATCTGCATTTAATTACGGAGTAATTATTAATTATTATTATTATTAACCCTAATTAATTATTATTATTATAATTAGTTTTACTTTTTATTTAATTTATATTTTAGTTAAATTAGTTTAATTAAATTGTAAAATTAATAGTTTTATAAAATAAATAATATAAAAATAATATTTTTATAAAATTTGTACTTTTTACAACTTTTAGTATATTTTTATATTTTGTCCCTTTTTAATTGTTTTGGCGTAATATTTATATTTTTAGCTCATATTTAGTTTTAAACTTAATTTTTTGCCATAGTTATTTTTACTTCTAGATTTTTAGGCTTAGCCGTAGAATTCCTTAAGTGCTTTTTCTTTAGATTAAGATTTAGGTGCTTTAGAATTTTGCGACGCCTTTTTAAGTTTTAGTTTCTTTTTAAGTTATTGCCATTTGGGATATAGTTTTTCCTGTAAGCTTTAATATTTTTAGACGACTTTTACCTATGTATCAATTATCATTCCAATTAGTAATCTGAATTTCCGATTATAATTTTAAGTTAGTTGTAGTAATAAGGTTAGGTTAGTCAAGTGTTTTTAAGTGTTATAAGTTTCTTTTATTTTTCCGTCACCTTTATTTTTCAACCATTTTTCTTTTTCGACCTTTTTCGACACGCTCTTTTTCTTTCTTATTTCTCGCTATTCTAGTTTTAGGACATAGAAATTTTTTCTACTTCTTATCTAAATTTCTTAAAATTACGAAAATTTATTTTAAGTGGTTAAATTGATAGACATCAAAATTTTCTGGTTCGTAGTAATAGTTGGATTTGTACGTGGACCGGGTTATTGGAGCCAAACAGTCCTCAATTATATTGAGACCAAACGAATCCTGCCCCTCTGCTGCATCTTTTGGCTATTCGAAACGTGGGCAAAATCAGAAAAGTCTATTGATTGGATAACTTATTATAATTTTTCTTTCCTTTTAAAAACTAATAGGATATTCAGTGAATGCACCGAGCAAGACGTTCATCACCTTTTGTACGTTCACCACCTGTAACTAGATCAAGACATTTAGCAAATATTACTGCTGTTGATTTTTCTTTAGAATCGTCATCCAGTCGACCAAGTACTCCAGTTCAAATTTCCGATAATCCATTTTTTGAACCCGACCTCACAATTGAGAATCCGGAGAACATTCAGGAACGATTCGTAGATCCTGAACCACTAAATTTTTCTCCGGAACCACCAATCATTCAAACAGAGATTGTTGAGGAACGAACTATTAAATCAGAATCCTCTAGTGATTCCGATTCAACAAATTCAATTATGGAGAATCTAGAACCATTAAGTATGGAAGACCGAATGAGAGCTAAACGCACTGGCCAAGGTCACGCAATTACTCATCCAGACATTAATGCGCCAGATTATGAAATCAAAGGACAAATTCTACACATGGTGACTAATCAATGCCAATTTAGTGGTGCGCCGAAGGAAGATCCAAATGAACATCTACGTACCTTTAATAGGATCTGCACACTATTTAAAATCCGAGAAGTGGAGGATGAACAGATATATCTCATGTTATTTCCCTGGACTTTAAAGGGAGAAGCCAAAGATTGGTTGGAATCGTTACCTGAAGGGGCGATTGATACATGGGACGTATTAGTTGAAAAATTTCTTAAACAATTCTTTCCTGCATCTAAAGCCGTAAGACTTCAAGGAGAAATTGTTACGTTTACACAGAAGTCGAATGAAACTCTATATGAGGCGTGGACAAGATTTGGAAAGTTATTAAGAGGATGTCCGCAACATGGTTTAGACACCTGTCAAATAGTACAAATATTCTACCAAAGATGCGACATCACTACAAGGAAAGACATAGATATAGCAGCTGGTGGTTCTATTATGAAGAAAACCGAAACTGATGCTTACAAAATTATTGATAACACTGCTTCCCACTCACATGAGTGGCACTAAGAAAAAGATATCGTTAGATCATCTAAAGCAGCTAGAGCCGATTCTAGCCATGACTTAGATTCCATTTTCGCAAAGATAGATGCTGTGGAGAGACGAATGGAAAAGATGACTAAAGATATTCACTCAATACGAATTAGTTGTGAGCAGTGCGGAGGACCACATTTGACAAAAGATTGTCTCAGTATTGAATTAACAATGAAACAAAGAGAGAATATTTCATACATAAACCAAAGGCCTGGAAATAATTATCAGAATAATTATCAACCGCCAAGACCGATTTACAATCAAAACCAGAATTATAACCGAAATATTCCATACAACAACCAACAAGGTCCTAGCAATCAACAAGTATCCAATAATACTTACAACCAGCAAAGACCTAATTTTCAAAACAAACCACCACAACAAACCGATAATAAAAAGCCGAATTTAGAAGATATGATGACGAAGATAGTTGAAACTCAAACGCAGTTTTTCACATCTCAGAAACAAACTAATGAACAAAATGCTCAAGCATTTAGAAATCAACAAGCTTCTATTCAAAATCTGGAACAAGAAGTAAGTAACCTAGCAAGGTTAATAGGTGAAAGAAAACCGGGAAGTCTACCTAGTGATACAAATGCTAACCCCCGGAATGAAACAGCTAAAGCCATTACCACAAGAAGTGGTACAACACTTAAACCACCTGAAATACCTGTAACTTCTGATGAAGCTATTCCTACTCCACAAGAACCACAACCTGATCAAGATAAGGAAAAAGAATCGGTAGTTGAGAAGGTTAATGAAGATAACAAAGTTAAGGCTAAACCTTATGTTAAACCATACCAACCACCACTTCCTTACCCGAGTAAAATGAAGAAAGAGAAACTTGAAGCCGAGCAATCTAAATTCTTGGATATGTTTAAACAGATAAATGTAAATCTTCCTTTCATTGATGTGATTTCAGGAATGCCTAGATATGCTAAATTCTTGAAAGATCTAATCTCAAATAGAAAGAAAATGGAAGAACTCTCGGCTGTTACTATGAATGCTAATTGTTCAGCAGTGCTGTTGAATAAGATACCAGAAAAACTATCTGATCCAGGAAGTTTCACAATTCCATGTTTTCTGGGAAGTCTTAGTCCAATAGAAGCATTGGCAGACTTAGGTGCTAGTATAAATCTAATGCCATATTCACTATACGCTAAACTAGACTTTGGAGAATTGAAACCAACCAGAATAAGCATACAACTAGCCGATAGATCAATAAAATATCCTAGAGGGATAATGGAGAATATGCTAGTTAAAGTTGGTACTTTAGTATTTCCAGTAGATTTTGTTGTTTTGGACATGGAAGAAGATTCTCAAGTTCCTCTCATATTAGGAAGACCATTCTTAAACACGGCTAAAGCAATGATAGACATGTTCGGTAAGAAATTAACCCTAAGTATAGAGGATGAGAGTGTTACCTTTTCAGTTGATAGAGCAATGCAACAACCACAATTTGCCGATGATACATGTTATTATATTCAAACTATAGATGCACATGCAGAATTATTAGAAGAATTTCCAGAATTACAAGGAACAGGAGAATGTTCTTTAGGAGAAGGAATAGAACAAATTGATGAAGCTGAAATGTTAGCTACACTTATAGCTAATGGATATGAACCAACAACAGAAGAAATTCAAATGCTAATAGAAGAAGACAGATATCGATATAAATCATCGATAGAAGAACCTCCGAAATTAGAGTTAAAGCCACTTCCAAACCATTTGGAATACGCTTATTTACATGGTGAATCTGAATTACCTGTAATAATATCGTCTTCTCTTACTGAAAATGAGAAATCACAACTCATTTCTGTGTTAAAAGCTCATAAACCAGCCATTGCATGGAAGATTCATGATATTAAAGGAATAAGTCCTTCGTATTGCACACATAAAATCCTTATGGAAGAAGGTCATAAAACGTATGTGTAACGCTAACGAAGACTAAATCCTAATATGCAAGATGTAGTTAAGAAAGAGATTATTAAACTGCTAGACGCAGGTTTAATTTATCCAATTTCTGATAGTCCATGGGTAAGCCCAGTTCAATGCGTGCCTAAGAAGGGTGGCATGACTGTCATTACAAATGAGAAAAATGAGCTTATTCCTACTAGGACTGTAACAGGATGGCTTGTATGTATTGATTATAGAAAATTAAATGACGCCACCAAAAAAGATCACTTTCCCTTACCTTTCATAGATCAAATATTGGAAAGATTAGCCGGAAATAGTTACTATTGTTTTCTAGATGGATTTTCCGGATATTTTCAAATTCCAATAGCACCCGAAGATCAAGAGAAAACCACATTCACGTGCCCTTATGGTACTTTTGCTTACAAACGAATGCCATTTGGACTTTGCAACGCCCCTGCAACCTTTCAAAGGTGTATGATGGCGATTTTTCATGACATGATAGAAGAATGCATGGAAGTTTTCATGGATGACTTTTCAGTTTTCGGTGATACATTTGAATCATGTCTAGTTAATCTGGAACGAATGCTTATTAGATGCGAACAATCAAATCTAGTACTTAATTGGGAGAAATGCCATTTCATGGTTAAAGAAGGCATCGTTCTTGGACATAAAATTTCAAAAGAAGGAATTGAAGTGGATAGAGCTAAAGTAGATGTAATTGCTAAACTTCCACATCCCACCAATGTTAGAGGAGTTAGGAGTTTTCTAGGGCATGCCGGTTTTTACCGACGTTTAATAAAAGATTTTTCTAAAATTGCCACTCCTATGAATAAACTCCTAGAAAAAGATGCTCCATTCATCTTTTTAGATGAATGTATCAAATCTTTTAATATTCTTAAAGAGAAACTAACTATTGCGCCGATCATGATAACACCAAATTGGAATCTACCATTTGAACTAATGTGCGATGCAAGTGATTTTGCAATGGGAGCCGTTTTAGGACAAAGGATTGAAAAACGATTTCAACCTATATATTATGCTAGTAAGACGTTACAAGGAGCACAAACGAACTATACAACTACTGAAAAAGAACTCCTTGCTATTGTCTTTGCTTTTGACAAATTTCGATCATATCTCGTTCTATCAAAAACGGTGGTCTATACCGTCCATTCTGCTCTTAGATACCTATTTTCGAAACAAGATGCCAAACCAAGATTAATCTGTTGGAT
The DNA here is from genome assembly GCF_046630445.1 of Rutidosis leptorrhynchoides. NCBI lineage: Eukaryota > Viridiplantae > Streptophyta > Magnoliopsida > Asterales > Asteraceae > Rutidosis > Rutidosis leptorrhynchoides. Next base: position 552,521,713 of record NC_092335.1, on the reverse strand, counting down.
CTTACTCTTACAAGAGTTCGATATTGAAATTCGAGATAAAAGAGGAGCAAAAAATCTCGCCGCTGATCATCTTTCTCGTCTTGAAAATCCCGAATTAGAAGTTCTAAATGAATCGGCCATACAAGACAACTTTCCTGATGAATATCTATTGAAGATAGATTATAAAGAAATTCCATGGTTTGCAGACTATGCAAACTACTTAGTTTGTGGATTCCTTGAAAAAGGATTATCGTACCAAAAATGAAAGAAATTCTTCAGTGATATAAAACACTATTTTTGGGAAGATCCACATCTGTTTAAAAGTTGTCCCGATGGAATAATACGCCGATGTGTATTTGGAGATGAAGCTAGTAAAATTTTAAACCATTGTCACACAGGACCAACAGGAGGGCATTATGGGCCTCAACTAACAGCAAGAAAAGTTTATGATGCTGGATTCTATTGGCCTACAATTTACAAAGACTCACACATTCTTTGCAAATCCTGTGATGCTTGTCAAAGGGCCAGAAAAATAAGTCAACGTGATGAAATGCCATAAAATGTCATTCAAGTATGTGAAGTATTTGACATTTGGGGTATTGACTTTATGGGTCCATTTCCAAAATCTCATAATAATCTATATATACTCGTAGCCATTGATTATGTATCTAAATGGGCGGAAGCACAAGCTCTCCCAACTAACGATGCACGAGTTGTAGTCAACTTTTTAAAACGTCTTTTTGCAAGGTTTGGAACACCGAAAGCTTTAATAAGTGATCGGGGTACTCATTTCTGTAATAATCAACTTGAGAAAGTTCTTAAAAGATATGGAGTAACTCATAAAATCTCCACCTCATATCATCCACAAACAAGTGGACAAGTTGAAAATACCAACCGAGCTTTAAAACGTATTCTAGAGAAAATCGTAGGATCAAATCTGAAGGAATGGTCCATTAAATTGGAGGATGCACTCTGGGCTTTTAGAACAGCCTACAAAACTCCAATTGGAATCACATCTTTTAGACTTGTTTATGGAAAAGCATGTCATCTTTCAGTAGAAATTGAACACAAAGCATTTTGGGCTTTGAAGACATGTAATCTTGATTTACATGAAGCCGGACGTCTACGATTAAGTCAACTAAACGAATTAGAAGAATTAAGACATGAAGCATACGATAATTCATTAATCTATAAAGTAAGAACGAAGAAATGGCATGATAAAAGAATCAGAAGTTCAAAAGAATTTAAAGAAGGAGACAGAGTTCTTCTTTTGAATTCACGATTCAAGCTATTTCCTGGAAAATTGAAATCAAGATGGTCTGGACCATTCATAGTCAAAAGAGTTTTCCCATACGGAACGATAGAATTAATAAATTCAAATGGGATTGAATTTAAAGTTAATGGTCACAGAGTTAAACATTACATACATGGTCCGATGGAAGTTGACAACGAAGTTAATCACAATTTCGATACCACAGCTAACTAAGTGTGGGGAGAATCAAGTCTTTAAAGGGGTTTATGTATTTCTGTTAGAGTTAGATTGTCTGTTTTCGTGTAGTTCTCGAAAATGGAACCCGAATGGTCTTTCCCTAGTAGACCCTAAAGAACTAGTCTTCTCCCCCCATTCTGAATTTTTTTTTTTTAGGAAATGAAGACTGCCTGTGAACTAAACCATGGTCTAATGCTACATGCTTTGATCACTAAACGTAATAATGACACACTTCCGAGTGAAATAGTATCAGTAATTAGAGAAAGATTGGACGGAGTTAGAAAAGAATCCAGATGCGAAGATAATAAGTTACAATTTGGTAAAGGAAAATCAAAATCCGCAGCGAAAAGAAGAGCACGACACCTAGAAAGATGTCACAAATGCGGAAAATGGTCACATGGAGGTAAATGTTCAAATAATCAAACCTATTCAAACACCGAATTTGTTACTTTATGCAGAGACGGACCGTTCATATGTTTAGAAGAAAAGACACTGAATACTCGAGGTTACGCCTATGTAGCCATGGAAAACCAATTAAACCGACTATCTTATGAATGGGATAGATCATATAACTAAGAAATCTATTTCACAGGTATGTTTGTGCAGTTTTTATTTTTTTTATTTTTATTTTTAACCTTTTGATAATAAACGCTAATTTATTCGCTATAAAGTATTAAATTGGTATTGAATAAAATTAGGTTTGGCGACCGAAATTATTGATATCATTCAAAAATTTATTACATCACTGCGAAATTTAACGTTTATTCTTAAGGTATAAATATCTTTAATCAATCAACCCAAAATATTTCAAAAATTCATCATGAGTTAAATTAGGTCTTGGAACCGAAATTACTTTACCGAAAAGAGGGGCGCATATTTTTGATAATATTTGATTGATTAAAGTGGGATAAAAAGCCAAAAAGATTTTTAATTTTATTTTTACCATGTTTTTAAAATTAATATATAAATCTTAAATTAATATTGTAAACTTTGTAAAATCAATATATTTAAAATTGTAAATATTTGAAAAATTAATATAAGTTTGATGTGAATTTATAATATGAATTTTTAAATTAAGTTTGGTGTGAATTTTTAATATTAATTTTGAATTTTATAATTAAGTTGTGTGAATTTAAAAACAAAAATTTACTTTATCTCATTAAGTTAAAAATATGATTTTTAAAATTCGTCGTAAGTTGAAGACTAGGTCGTTGAACCGAAATTGCTTTACCCGAGGGAGGGACGAGAACTTTTATTATCATTATTTTTAATCTTATTGAATTATAGTATGCCAAAAACATTAAAAAATCCCAAAAATCTTAGCTTTTAAAACAATCGCTACAAAAAGACAAATTTTAAAATTTTGTCGAATGACGGACTAGGACATCGATCCGAAACGACCTCGTCCTAAATAACAAGGGAAACAAAATTTTAAAATTAATTACTTAATTGTTTTAATTAGTATAAGATATAAAAAAAATACAAACTCCGCGACTCGCGAAGTTTGAAGGTTTAAACCCCGCGACTCGCGGGAGGATCAAAATCCAGAAAAAAAATAAAAGCTGAACGAACAGCTCAGTCCACACACCACAAAAACAAATACTGCGAAAATAAAACCCGAAAAAGACCTCCCAAAATCACAATTTTTAACCGTTAATCATCAAATCTTTTACTAAAATCATGTTGAGAAGGATGCTATCAAGGAATTACTCAAGAAAAACGGTAAATTTCTACACCTAAACACCATTTAATTCGAAAATTAGTGTTCTTGAGCAATTTTTTCCCCAATTTGATTTTGATGCTTTTTAGTGTAATTATGCTTAAATTGTTTATGCATTATGCTTGTATAACCTAGATTGATGCTATTTAACATGATTAGAAGCCTTAAACTTCAAATTTTGAGTAATCTAGGGTTTGTGTTCTTGAGCAATTTGGGGCTTTTTGATATAAACAGGTTATGGCCGATTTTTGTCATGAATTGTTGCTAAATTAAGTAGTGTAACATATTTAGGTAGTTAAATGATCCAAACTTTGAGCCTAAACATGATTTTGAGAATTAAAGTGGACTTTTTCAAGTCTAAAAATTCAGGAACTTGATTTTTGAGAGATAATGCCATATGAAACTTGTTTAATTGCTAGTGATGATTATTTTGACATGTTATTTGAGTTGAATGCTTATGAACTTGGCGAACATTTTCGTATATGCTTATTTGAAAAAGTGTAGATTTGATGAAAATATGAAAATGAGCTTAAGTTTGATATAAATTGATCATGTCATTGTAATTATTTTGATTGATGATTTTGCTGACACTAATGCATATTTGGATGCACAAAAATTGTGTTTGATGTGTTTTGCAGACTCAAAGGGGTGAATCTTCATCCCAAGCTCGCAATGCTCCTGCTGAGAATGCGGAACAACAGGAGGTGGATAACTACTACAAACAAGATATACCTCATCCAGTCATGACATTTTCTGATATGCACTTGGAAGATTTGCACCCAAACCTGAGATTTGACAGACTTTGGATAGATTATCCAAAATACCAAAGGGGTTTGCATACTCTTCATTCTAAAGTTGTTGAGGTACCTAGGGTCATAGAATGGGGACCATTAGAAGCTGTAGAATTGGTCGGGCCAATTAGGGAATTACTTGCACAGAGGTATGGTAATTCTACTTTTAACGACTGGGTACGTTTATTCACCATGCGTAGACCTGTATATAAAGTATGGTGTGAAGAATTGTTGTGTAGTATAGAATTAATTGATCGGGTAGCTAGTTTAACCGATCGATCTTTTATTAGATTTTTGTTAGGAGGTTCAATGCGCCACATGTCTTTACTAGACATGGCTCAGGCTTTACGTATATATACGCCTGAGGAGTTAGCATCTGCCGATTGTAGAGGGTTGATACTAAATGGTAGAAAGATAGATGAAAATTTTGATACACATGGTGTATGGAGTCAAATGACAAGCCATCACCGATTCAAAGGGGGAAATTACTCTTATTTGGATATAGATAGAGCTGAATTAAGAGTAATTCATAGGTTTTTAGCTAATTCGATTACACAAAGAGGTAAGAACAAGGAAAAGGTAAATGAACAGGATTTGTTTTACCATATGTGTATTCGAGACCCACAAAGCGCTGTAAGTATACCTTATTGTGTGGGTTATTATTTATCAGCTATGGTTAGGGGGATGAGACCGCATAGCATAATAGGAGGTGGTATATTTATAACTTTGATTGCTGAATATCTCGGTGTGGATATAAGTTAGGGGGATTATTAGTCGAAGAACCAGAACCCCGCGATACAATAGGTTTAAATGTATACCATGGTGCGAAAGTTTTGAAGAGGCGAAATAACGCCGTAGTACAATACCATGGTAGACATCCACATGTTGAGAGAAACCAACAGCAAGGTAATGTAGGAGGGGGAAATGAAATGCAAGAAATTCAAAGGTTTATAGCTTCATAGGAGTACGAAAATGCTAGACAGAGAGCATTTGAAGATTGGCAAGTTCATCAAAACCAAATCATAGCTTATTGCCAACATATAGGTAGAAACTATATTCCTACTCCAAAGCCCATATTCCCTCCATGGTCTATAGAGATGCAACCACCGTATCCTACGTATAACCCTGCCGAAGCATTTTATAGCACCTATGGTTATGCATGGAACCCCTACTGGTATCAGTATCATCCCTAGTCTACTTAGTTTTATTTATTTTGTAATTTGTAATGTTGATACGTTTAATACTTATGTTAATATTGTAATAGTTTTTATAATTTTCTAACTTTTATTCTTAGATTTTAATAATTTTTGAATGTGGGGTAATATACCAAACTTCAAAAATATGTATATATGTTTGCAGTTTATCTTATGTACACAACAGGGTAAAATAACGCATTTTCAAAGACTGGCATTAAGTTCAACAAAAGCAACTAATTTTGACGACAAGGTGCAAAATATATGTGAAATAACAACAAGACGGAATGAACAAATGATATGCACCATTTATCATTCAGCAAGCAAACACAAATATGTTTGGAAACTTTGGTAAAATTTAATCATTTTCACACAAATCACCCTCAATAATTTAAATTGTTACTGATTTCTTGCAAATGAGGGCATTGCAAGATCTTAAGTGTGGGAAGGGGTTAAATTCTTTCGGATTTTCAAAAATTTTTATCATAAACACTTGGTTACCATTAAAAATATTAGTAAAGTAGTAGTTGTATTAGAATCTAGTGCTCTCTGATAATAAAGAACAGCCCTAGTCTTATATACTGACTACCCAATTCTAGTAAAATTTTTCAAAATTTTCAAGTAAATGAACTCAAAATCATGTTTATACATATTTATGAACGATAAAACTAGGTGTTAACACCGAAATTATTGTTACCTCGAAAAGGACATAAATTGAGAAACAAACCAAAATGTTAAAATTCATTTAAAATGGAATAGAGGACAATAAAAAGGAAAATAAAAGCCAAGTGTGGAAAAATTCTCCAAGTTATTCAAAACATATGTCACATATATCTGTAACAAATAACTGAAAATACTTTTGCTTTGGACTAAACTAAACTGTTTTACCCAATGAAAGAAAAGAAGAGATGGATCTACACGATGAATCAATTCCATCATTAAAAGGAAGTAAAGTCTTCCGAAAAAGACACGCGCTTCTTGATTTAGGTCAAGAAGTCGTCGTCCAGACCAGCTGTAGGTTGACGAAAATTCTAGAAAAGTCATCACTAAAATCAGCAGGAAATCCACGGACCTCAGCATTAAACAGGGTCGCCAAGTGGTCAGATTTATCCTAACCATGAGAAGGATTTATCTCGTAAAATAGGGGGACACCATGCAAATTAGCTGGATAAGACTAATGAATCAAATCCCCAGAAAGGATAATCTCCTTAAAAGATCAAAAATCAGCTTTTAATACTGATATTACTCAATCCTTGAGATTGACCTTAAAGATTGAGAATTCAAACTCATGGAATTCAATGATATCTAAACTCGAGCTTGAACGAGAAAATATTTTGATCAAATTATAAACCGATTTGTTTTCTAAAAACCCATTTTCAATGCGTTCATTACCATTGAACGTAAAATCCTAGGAATTCACCTGGAACTCATTAGGTCACCTGAACTAAATCGGGTGTCAACCGTAAGAACGGTGGTTGCATAGCATGGTTAAAGACAGGACCTTATGCCAGATCGAAAAATCATAAGGGTGAGCTTTACTATTGCTCCTACAAAGGATAGTAATTGCGTCCGATACGTTATAGACCATAATTAAAAGCATGTCAGGGGACATTGCCTTAACAGTTGCTTGTTTAACGCTTTCCTTTACAACCGGACGGTAGTTTACCGAAAGGTAATATACGGGACAAGTAAACTGGACGTGTTGCTTTCCAAATACAAGGTTAGCAAGTGGGTGACACAAAACCATAAGTTTTGAGCTAAAATTTTCAAATCTGAAACCCACCAAACCCACAAAAATATTTTGTAAACACCGGTGAAGGGTTATTCCGGAAAACTTATCTAGGGTAAAAGCTAGATTTAATTTTCAAAAGATCGAATGTTTTCATAAAGATCCAATTTCCTTGATGGATCTAAATTTTATAGTCATGTGGGACTGTAAACCATATCGTTACTACCATTGTTTATACCGCCGTATAGAAATCACTGATGTACAAAGTGTGAAGAATAAAGAAGTGATTCTAGTATTTCAAGACGATATTGCTTGAGGACAAGCAACGTTCAAGTGTGGGAATATTTGATAATGCTAAAAACGAACATATATTTCATAGCATTATTCCTCAAGAAAGACAAGCTTTTAGTTGCAATTGTTCTATTTACAAGTGATATTCGTTTAAATAATAAAAGGTGAAGACAAAAGACAGATTCGATGAATTGAAGACGCAAACGACCAAAAAGCTAAAAAGTACAAAATACAATCAAAGAGGTTTCAATTATTGATAAGAAACGTCTCGAAATTACAAGAGTACAAGATTCAAAACGTAAAGTACAAGATATTAAATTGTACGCAAGGACGTTCGAAAATCCGGAACTGGGACATGAGTCAACTCTCAACGCTCGACGCAACGTACTAAAAATTACAAGTTAACTATGTATATAAATTTAATATAATATATAATTAATTATATTAATTATATATATATATTATATTTATAAAATAAATCATCGGCAAACAAAGAGCCAAATGTGGGTGAGCTGTAAAAACAAACTCCGAGACTCGCGGAGTTTGAAGGCAAAAATTGCCGCGAGTCACGGAGCCCCAAATTCTGAAACTCCCTATAAAAGCAAACGAATTCTGATCGCAAAAATATCCAATATCTATCTCTCTCTCAATATATACGTAAAAATATATATATAATTTATATTTTAATTTTAATTTTAAATCCTAATAATAAGGGTATGTTAGCAAATGTTGTAAGGGTGTAAGTCGAAATTCTGTCCGTGTAACGCTACGCTATTTTTAATCATTGTAAGTTATGTTCAACCTTTTTAATTTAATGTCTCGTAGCTAAGTTATTATTATGCTTATTTAATCCGAAGTAATCATGATGTTGGGCTAATTACTAAAATTGGGTAATTGGGCTTTGTACCATAATTGGGGTTTGGACAAAAGAACGACACTTGTGGAAATTAGAATATGGGCTATTAATGGGCTTTATATTTGTTTAACTAAATGATAGTTTGTTAATGTTAATATAAAGATTTACAATTGGGCGTCCCTATAAATTACCATATACACTCGATCGGATACGATGGGCGGGGTATTTATATGTACGAATAATCGTTCATTTAACCGGACACGGGAATGGATTAATAGCCACTAGAATAATTAAAACAGGGGTGAAATTATGTACAAGGACACTTGGTATAATTGATAACAAAATATTAAAACCTTGTGTTACACTCTGTCGACATCCTGGTGTAATTATTAAACAAAGTATTAAAATCTTGTTACAGTTTAAGTCCCCAATTAGTTGGAATATTTAACTTCGGGTATAAGAATAATTTCACGAGGACACTCGCACTTTATATTTATGACTGATGGACTGTTATGGACAAAAACCAGACGGACATATTAAATAATCCAGGACAAAGGACAATTAACCCATGGGCATAAAACTAAAATCAACACGTCAAACATCATGGTTACGGAAGTTTAAATAAGCATAATTCTTTTATTAAGCTATTTTATTTCCTTTATTTTATATTTAATTGCACTTCTAATTATAGCACTTTTATTTATTGTTATTATTTTTAATTGCACTTTTAATTATCGTACTTTTTAATTATCACAAGTTTATTTTATCGCACTTTTATTATTCGCAATTTCATTATCGTTATTTACTTTACGCTTTAAATTAAGTCTTGTATTTATTTATTATTTTACATTTGGTTTTAACTGCGACTAAAGTTTTAAAATCGACAAACCGGTCATTAAACGGTAAAAACCCCCTTTATAATAATAATATTACTTATATATATATTTGTATTTTTATAAAAGTAAACTAATATAGCGTTAAGCTTTGTTTAAAGATTTTCCCTGTGGAATGAACCGGACTTACTAAAAACTACACTACTGTATGATTAGGTACACTGCCTATAAGTGTTGTAGCAAGGTTTAAGTATATCCATTCTCTAAATAAATAAATATCTTGTGTAAAATTGTATCGTATTTAATAGTATTTCATGCTGAAATTTAAAGCTATTTTATATACACCTCGCATAACATCACCCACTTTGAAGTATAGATCAATAGCTTGTGGCCCGAAAGCCCGAATGAAACCCGAAACGAGAAAACACGACTACGCGATTGAAAATCCGGAGAAATAACAAATACGCGACGAAAAATATATATAAACACTATATATATTCATATGACATTAAAATATCATATTTAAAATAATTAGGACTTAAAAATCCCAAAAGCTCGACCGTTGGTTTGAAACCCGAAAAGATTCGTCGGATAGAAATCCGCGACAAGTAGAAACGTACAATTTAAAATATGAATACAAATATTCATTTAACACATAATAATTAATATATTATTACAAAAATAATAATATAGGTCATAGAAATGACGTGGCACGAATAAAAGTTAACGGTCGTTAAATAATTAACGGTAAAAGATAATGAAAAAAGTAGGGTCGTTACAGCCTCGGATTCACGAACCTATATCATTTGTATATTTATTAATATACATAGTTGTAATTCGAACAAATATATATATAAATTTATTAGTCTTTTTATATTAATAATATATAATATATATATATATATATATATATATATATGTTTCATTTATTTCATTTTGTTATATAAAGATATTAATTTTCGTTATGTTATATGTATATTAAATATATATATATATATATATATATATATATATATATATATATATATATATATATATATATATATATATATATATATATATATATATATATATATATATATATCAGTTGTATATTATAATAGTAGTTATAATAGTACCAAAAATAATATTAATAGTGGTAAAAATGATAATCATGATAATGTTACTAATAAAATATATTAAAGTTAATAATTTTGTTAATAATAATATTAATGATAGTTTTTAATTATAAATCTCATAATGATAATATCAGGAGTTTTTTTTTAAACTGAATAATTTAATAATAGTGGTAGTGAAAATAATAATTTTTGATATTAGTACCTAATACTTGATAATAATAATTATAACAATCTTATTTCTAATGTTAATCTTAATAATAATACTTTTATTAATAATAATTCCTAATTGTTTCTAATACTAATAGTAATGATAACAATAATAATAATTCTAAAAGTAACACTTTTATTACTAAGCTAATAATTATAATAATTATAATACTAATAATAATGACAATATTAATAATACTAATAATAATAATATTAGTAATGATAATACTAATAAGTTTTGAATTCTAATTATAATACTTTTAGTAATATTGATATAACATTCATAATATTAATATTAGTGATAACAATATTTAATATGATGATAATAATAATAATAATAATAATAATAATAATAATAATAATAATAATAATAATAATAATAATAATAATAATAATAATAATAATAATAATAATAAGGAACTACCTCCTCTTGAGTTGCAAAAAAAAAATATGTTTGCCACTGCTGGGGTTTGAACCCACGACCACTCGAAACCCGACAACACCCTCTACCATTCGACCATGTTTATTTTTCTGGATTTAAACCCATTCGAATTCATATAAACAGTATTCAAAGGCTTCCCCCTTTTTCTTTCTTCTTCTCAATTCCATAATCAACTATAGATTAAACCTAACTGTTAACAATTTATTAATTAATTTTAGGATTTAATATGAATCAACACTAACCTCAATGTGAATTGCATCTAGTTTTATAACATAAATTAACAAGAGACTCGGTTAAATACTAATATGAACTCTAAATCATATTTGGAAATTTAGACACAATCAGGTTAGGATTACAACACGAATTAGATGCTAAATTATTCCTGTAAACATTTGAGATCATCAATTAAACTTGATTTATAACAGAAAATTCAAATTCGTTTGTTGAATAAATATTTGACTTTTTAAATCGAACCTTGACTCCAAAAATTGACTTTAATTCGAAGGATTGATAGTTGAAACCTTGCAGAAATATTCTATGGACCATTCCTATCATAGCTACATTTACAGATTTTTTAATTTTATTTGAATTAAAGTTGTTGTTAATCACAATTATGAACACGACGAAGCTTGAAATCAAATTCGAAATTTTGAACGTTTTGGTCCACGATTACTGAATGAAAAAGATCTCAAATTGTTCCAGGAAACTTTCTAGATATTCAATTAAGCTTAAAACATTAAAACGATTACGAATTTCACGATGAACAAATTGTTTGACTTTTTAAAAATCAACTTTGACTCAAAAATTTGATTTCAATATAGCAAATTGACAAATGAAACTTTCCAGATTGTTTTAAAGGAGTATTTCTAACAATATTTCATTAATACTTTTTGAAATTCATTAACAATTCGAACTGTTTGAAAATTCAATATAAGAACAGAGTATTACATGCGTTCCTCAGTTTTCTGATTTTAATTCGATCAGTTAGGGATTATTAATGATTTCATTGATTTGTAATTGGTAGTATGAGGTTGTATGGTTTATAATTAATTAGCTAATCATTGCATTATACAGGTTATGGGAGTCAACCAATTATTGATCCAGTACACAGAAAAAAGAAAAAAATAATAAAATAAGAAAGGGATTCCAATAGAATTTGTAATCTTGTGAATAATATGGAATTAAATCGTACTGAATTCAGACAGAAAAAAATTTACCTATAGTTTGAGAATGATGGAAAATTGTTTACGTTCTTATCTGTACCTATATATGTATAATACTGTATTTTTTATATAAATATCACTATCTGTATATATATATATATATATATATATATATATATATATATATATATATATATATATATATAAGGCTGTATTTATATTTATGTATATGTTTTTATATATGTATTTGTATTTATACATCGATTATATATATCTGTATATATATATATATATATATATTAAATTCTTAATTTTTGATAATGACAAATATAAATATATTAATACTATTAATAATTAATAATACTAATAATATTATTATTGATAAAGATAATAATATGATAATATTAATACTAACAATAATGATAATTTAAATAAATTTGATTTCTAGTAATGATAATGATAACAATATTCTTATTAATTACAATAATATTAATATTGTCAATGATAATAATAGTATTAATAATAATATCATCACTTATATAAATATCAAATTTTATATATATATATATATATATATATTAGATACATTCTAATTAATAATACAAATATTAATATTGTTATTAATAATAATACTGAAAGTTATGCTTATATTATTAATATATCGTTTATACTTTATCTTGAAATTACATGTAATATAATATTTTTATTGAATATTAATTATTTATAAAATTTTACATATAATAATAATTATTCATAGATATCATATATATTTATATATAGATTCATTTTAAATTTACACTTAATTGTTTTGTATCCTATTTTACATATTTAATCATAATGTTTATTTTATAATTCCAAATTTTTATAAATACTTACATTTATATGTATATATACATATTTATTTACAAACAATTATTCGTGAATCGTCGGGAATAATGAAAGGTCAAATGATTTCATGAAATTGTTCAAAAATTTTGAGATTCAATTTACAAACTTTGCTTATCGTGTCGGAATCATATAAAGATTAAGTTTAAATTTGGTCAGAAATTTCCGGGTCGTCACAATATCATCTTAGGAAGGCCTTTCATGAATACAGCCAAAGCGATCGTTTACGTTTGTTCACGGACTATCACCTTGAGAGCCCATGGAGAAGAGGTCACTTTCACAATCGACGAGTCTGTATGTCCTTCTGATGGGAAAGGCGAAATAAATACCATATCCACTAAAAATTCCGTGAGCCAAATTCCGAGAATGACGAGAAGAAGATAGCAATAGAAGCCAAGAAGGATGACCACTCAAAACCTATCCAAACTTCTAAATCTTCATTTCCACCTGTTGGTTAAATGTCGGTTAATGAACTAACTGACAAAGTTAAGTATGATGCTTAACCAAAAAATATGTTTTGATGATGACACATACATATGCATAAGTGATGATTAACATCTTAACATAAAACATGCAAGTTCACTAATCCATACTTGATCTTGCAAATGACCAAGTCAAACAAAACTTATAGAATGAAAAGAAAGTACACGGCCAAAGTACGGTCTATTGTATATTTAGCCGTAGGAGCCCAGACTGAATCTGCAACGCAGTTTTGTGAAAACAAGTTGCACGGCTGCCACCACGGTCAATCGTAGTGCGACCGCAAAATTCTCTGTCACCTTTTTTGATCAAATTTAGTTTGAACACTTCCCGACATCTATAATTCACGAAACCTTTCTCAACACGTTTAGAATAGATGCCCTTTCCATACTCAATTGAATTTTGGTCATAAAAATGTTAATCTTGGTTAATTACGCTTAATTACATCTTAATGAAAAATTAAGCATGATTAGGCATAACACATAAGTGTTAATCAATAACTTGTGATCTTAAAACTTGCCTAGACATTCTTAGGATGATCACCAAGTACCAACATACATAATCTAATGTCACTAGAACACTAATTACAATTAAAGATCACTTGGTGACAAATTAAGGCTAAATGAAGAACAATGCTATTAAGTATAACTAGTAAGAACTTGTAATCCTAAAATACACTTAGATACATTTAGGATGGTCACCAAGTCCCAACTAGAGATTGTTCTTCCCTTGTGCATGTGCTTGGACATTAATGTGTTCTTACACATTAATCATGCAATATATTATATTGCAAGTAAGCTTGCTAAAAGCTTAAACCATAAGTGTTGTGCAAATATTCATATGATTGATTTTAGAATAACCATCTCTTGCTATGTGTGAGTATTACTTGCTACTTGCTAATATGTTAAATACTCATTAATTTGCCAACTTGATTAACATGCTTGCTATGTGTTACTAGTTAGAATACTAGGATTCAAGTAACTAGTTTACTTCCCTGAATTAAGTGTAAAAGAGTTCACAAAAGAATGATGGTCAATAATCTATTTGGTCTTGTCTAAGCAACACATTGTGTAACATGTCCAAGTATGACTTAACATTGATGTCTTTATACACTTAATGTTTGATTTAGAAATACATCATCCAATTAATCTCTATTTAGTCTTAAAATGAATATGACTTGTGATTAATTGAAACTAGGAAGTTAATGACATGTTGACTAGTCTTTAGGATTGAACCAAATGCATTAATGAACCTAACTAAGTCTTGACCAAAACTGAGATTACCAAAAATGTCAATCAAGACACTTTTCCAAGAATGTTGAGTTTGCTACATTTGGAGTGTTATGTCATTTTCACTCAATAAGACCAAATCTCACACACTTAATGCATATAGTACTTGTATAGGATATTGGGTTTCTTTTGCAGGTGCTAGAGCCTAGATGAAGTAAAGATTCCAAAATGTGGTGTTCAAATCTGAGTCAAACGGCTATACAACTGATACATATTTTGGATTGGGGTACACGCGACAACGACAACGACAAGTGCTGGTGACCGTGTAATAACGACAAGTTTTTGAATGTCACTATAAATAGCAAGCATTGAAGAGCATTTGAAGATGACCCTCTTGCATATTTAAAAGGCTTATTTCCAGAGATCACAAGGGCTTTAGTTACTACTCAAATGTGATCAAGCAAGAGAAGATTCTATGATCTTATAGATATAGAATTTGGTTGTTGTAAACTTACTAATCAAAATTGTTTATCTTGTGATTTTACTTAGTGTGATGTATGTCCTAGAATCGTCTTAGGATCATCATTACAAATTGTATGAGTATTGTAAATTCAATTAGTAGAAGCATTGGCTAGCTTAGTGATCTACTTCCTTAAAGGGACTTAGGAAGTTGATTAATCTTATTTGAAGATTAATACTTGTCCAAGTTGAAGACAAGTTAAGCTAGGTTGGAGTTGGTCTTTTAAAGGGATAGAAAGATTAGATTTTTTGTCTACCAAAGAAGTTGAAGACTTGTAAATCGGATCTTCACCGGGTTTGGAGAAAAGTGCTTAGTGAAGCAAGAAATCCCGATTAGTGTAATCGAGGAGTAGATTAAGGTGGATTAGTTAACATTCACCCGAACCACTATAAATCCTTGTGTCTATGTTCTTTAAATTACTTTACTTATCATTTTGAACATATACACTACACACATCATGTTTGTGGTTGAGCATAGTTGATCAAATTTGGTGATCAATCGAAAAGGTGTTAAAAATGTATTAAGTAACTATTCACCCCCTCTAATTACTTACACCACCTTATTTTGATCTTTTAATGACTAGAGAGGACTTCGTTCTAGAAGAACTCTCTGAATAAATTATTCTTGAAACTCCCGACCAGAGTGACGAGGAGGTGGATGAGGAAAAGAAATGGAAAGTCCGGATGAGAAGAAAGAGATGGTGGATTCTATCATCGAAGTAGTTGCTAATATTGTTACCATATTGGAGATGTCAATGGACATTGCCACACCTCCATGCCTATTACAACCAACTAAAAGTCACTAAGAATAAAGACGGTTTTGTGTCAGGGCTACCCTATAAACCATCACTCAAATACATAATAAAATACACATCATAGAGTGATGAGGACCCCTTTGACCATACCGTTCCAATAAAGGAGGTAAAAGATGTGATGACCCGGGAATTTTCGACCAAATTTAAACTTTATCTTTATATGAATTCGACACGATAAGCAAAGTCTGTAATATTAAGTCTCGAAATTTTTAAACTGTTTTATGAAATCAAGTGACCTTGACTATTACCGACGATTCACGAACCTTGGAATTGTAAACACAAATGTATATATATAAATGATTATATATGTAAATAACTATGAATAATAAATTAGATATATTAATGAATTTTTATTTATTTATTTATTTATTTATTTATTAAAGATAATTTAAAACAACTAAAACTGTTATTATAAATATATAGAGTATATTGAATATAAATGATTTTGAATATAATTTATCAACATTAACAAAGTATTTAATGTATAATATTATACTCTGAGATTATTTGTTCAATACATAAAAATTAATATATTTATCTATTAGATACTTAAAACATAATTAAACGTGTAGTAGTTGAAGTATCTAGATATATATATATATATATATATATATATATATATACAAATGATTGGGGTACATAATTATTGACTGTATGTATATATATATATATATATATATATATATATATATATATATATATATATATATATATATATATATATATATATATATATATATATATATATATATATATATATTAAATATTAAATGTATGTTATTATATATTATATGATAATACATAACTAATAAATTGTAATATTTATATATGTAATTACTAGTTTAATTATAATTGTTATGTTATTACTAGTATTGTATCATTAAAAGTTATAATATGAAACTTGTTACATTAATGTTATAAGTATTACTATTATTAATAGTAGTATTATTATTATTACTAATATTATTATTATTATTATTAACAATATTATCAACTATTATTATCACCAATAATTATTATTATCTTTATTTTTAAAAGTAACAATATTATTATGAGTAGGATATTTATCAATTATTAATTATTAATAGTAAAAATATTATTTATAAAAAAACAGATACCTCAAGTTAAAAAAGAGATATCACAAATCTGCTTTAATTATTTTTTTTCTCCTTCTTTTTCGTTTTTCCTTCTGCCCGTGTATTTCTGTCGACACCTTTCCACAATACAAAACAATCTTGAAGATTTTGTGCTGGTTTAATCATTCAGTTTGTACATATAAATCTCATGTTGCTATTGAAAAATCAAACTGATGTTTAAAACAAACAAAAAAAATTCTTCGTTTTTATTTTTTTTATTTTTTTTTATAAACCGAACCCATATTACCTCTGAAGTGATTCGGAGCAAATCGAAGAAATGTAAAAGTGCAGATATCTCGCAAATCATCTAATGAAAGTGTATGAAAATTATCAGGTCTCAATTTACTAAATTGTGAACGAATTCCTGAGTCAAAGTTTTTACAATTAAAAGTCAAATCTTGTTCTTCATTTGAATTGGGAAATTTGAAGGTGTTTCAGGTTTTATTTACGAGTGTCGAGCATATAATAAATGATTTATAACAACTTTTAAGTTGTAATTATAACCTGAAATTATTGTGTTGAAGGAATTAAAAATTAAAGTTTTTATTTTTTTTCTTTCTTAAAAACGAGCAGCAGCAGCAGCTGTGCTGCATATTTTTTTATTTATTCTTTTTGTTGTTTTGGTAATCAAGAACCATCCCATAATCTCTGGTTGTTTGCGAGTCAAAATTAAAGATACGAATTCGTTATCTGGTAATTTGATGTCTCTGGTCGATGCAAGTGAGAAAGATGAGATGGGAAACAGAAATAAGATAAATATATGTAAACTGTAAAATAAATCAGAAAAGCAGATGGGTTCGGATGGTCATGGGTGTTTAGTTGTGAGTGAGATTTCGCGGGTTCGAGTCCCGTCCTAGGCATTTCTTTTTAACAAATCCTTTTGAAGGTAGTTTTCTTTTTAATTGTTAATATTATTATTATTATAATAATTATTATTATTGTTATCATTATTATTATTATTATTATTATTATTATTATTATTATTATTATTATTATTATTATTGTTACTAATATTATTATTAATCTGATTATTGTTATTGTTATAACATGATTATTATTATTATCATTTTAGTTATTGTTAATTAATATTGTTATGAAGTAAAAGTATTATTATTATTAATACAAAGTATGATTATTATTATTATTACGAATATGATTATTATTATTGTTCCTACTAAATAATACAAACTATTATTATTATTATCGTTAACATTAGTATTAATATCATTATTGTTAATAAAATTTTCATTTAATAATGATATTAGTATTACCATTAAAATGACTATTAAAAATCCTATTAAAACTATCATTATTATTATTATCCTTAAACCAGAAAATATTACAATTATTATTTTTGCAAAACAAAAGATATATATATATATATATATATATATATATATATATATATATATATATATATATATATATATATAGATATATATATATATATATATATATATATATATATAAGTATATTAAAATTTCATAATAATATGTTTTATTATATATCAAATAAGCATTTTAATACAGTATAAGTAGTAATAAAAATCACATGTTAATTATAATACATAATTATATATATGTAAATTTTGTTTGACTATGAGTACATGTTTTAATATATATACAAATGATATAGGTTCGTGAATCTGAGGCCAACCCTACTTTGTTCAGTTGTTTAATGTCGTCATATGTATTTTTACTACAAAATACATTATGTGAGTTTCATTCGATCCCTTTTTAAATGCTTTTGCAATATATATTTTTGGGACTGAGAATACATGCGATGCTTTTATAAATGTTTTACAAAATAGACACAAGTACGTGAAACTACATTCTATGGTTGAATTATCGAAATCGAATATGCCCCTTTTTATTAAGTCTGGTAATCTAATAATTAGGGAACAGACACCCTAATTGACGCGAATCCTAAAGATAGATCTATCGGGCCCAACAAGCCCCATCCAAAGTACCGGATGCTTTAGTACTTCGATTTTGTTTTATATCATGTCTGAAGGAGGATCCCGGAATGATGGGGATATTCTTATATGCATCTTGTTAATGTCGATTACCAGGTGTTCAATCCATATGAATGATATTTTTTGTCTCTATGTATGGGACGTATGTTTATAAGAAATAAAAATATGAAATCTTGTGGTCTATTAAACTTATGAAATAATTATTTATGTTAAACTAATGAACTCACCAACCTTTTGGTTGACACTTTAAAGCATGTTTATTCTCAGGTATGAAAGAAATCTTTCGCTGTGCATTAACTCATATTAGAGACATTACTTGGAGTCATTCATGGCATATTTCAAAAGACGTTGCATTCGAGTCGTTGAGTTCATCAAGATTATTATTAAGTCAATTATAGTTAGAGGTATTATGAATTAGTATGCATGCCGTCAACTTTCGATGTAATGAAAGATTGTCTTTTCAAAAACGAATGCAATGTTTGTAAAATGTATCATATTGAGGTCAAGTACCTCGCGATGAAATCAACTGTTGTGAATCATTTATAATCGATATGGACGTTGTCCGGATGGATTAGGACGGGTCTCTACAAAAGAAGTTGAAAGCTTTGTTATACCTCAAGTTAAACAAAGCATTCACTTCAAACAACCTTCTCCTCTCATTGGACATACCTTATTCTATGTCTGCTTCAATCCCATCGGTATGTTCCAATATTACCTCTTGTGTCTGCTAATGGATGTAATGGAGCCGCCTATATTTTCTGAGAAACAAGGCTAGAGTCAGGCTCGTGACTCGAACAAAAACAAGCGCTTCTCGAGAGGCAACCCGTTTGTTTATATTTCTATAGCTTTAGTAGTAGTTATATTAGGATAAATAGGTTAATTGAATAAGTGAAAAGTGAAACTTAAAATAAAAATTTAAGTTTTCTTAGGACGAATTCACGTCTCCTACTTGTCTTGGGGCTTAAGTGAATTAATTGCTACATTATTTCAAAAATCTTAAAATTAAAGGCAGTCAACACTTTAAGTGTGGGATTAGTTAATCATACACCGATTTGTTGAAGTTTCAAAAACCTAATTTTGAAACCCTCAAGTTTTCAAATAAATTTTTTATCAAAACGCAAATCAGTAAGTCTATGGTCTAAAGCTTAATCACCTGTCTAGGTTTGATAATTTTCCATTTTTACAAGTAATAGACAGTTATTGATGCCTGTGGTGGAGACTGTTTGAATAATGATGAAACGACAAGGAAACCCGTTTATTATTTCATCGTAAGTTATTGGTGGATTGTGTATGGAGGATGAGAACGCCCCAATGAGCTCGAGTACACTTCAAGAAGACCGATTCGAATCCAGCAGAAGATGGTTCTGACTCAGTCTACCTTCAGATCTTCAGCTCACAGCCGCACCCACGGGAAGTAATTCGTTTCTTTCTCTTCGTTTATATATCTTGCTTCGTTATATCCTTACACTATACCATGTCCTAAGCTTATCACTAAGTGTGGGATTCCAACCCAATATTGAGCTTAGATACATTTTTTGACATGTTCAAACTCTAAGTATGAGATTTTAGCTCCCTAAAATCTAAAAATGAACATTAGGGACAATATTCCTCTAATTGTGGGATAGCGGTGTAGTACACCGTAATTAGCTATGAGATGCTCGAAAAATGTTCTTAACTTAAAATTTTACTAAGATTTTCGAGTGTACCTACTATTTAGATTCTTTGTCCTCAACGTAATTTTTTTTCAAATATTTTGGCTAAATGATACTTTCTGAAAAAGTAACTTCGAAAATCAAGCTTGTTTGTTCTAAAATTAAGACAAATGAGGACATAAATCTTCTTAAAGATGAACCGATTCTCTAAAAAAGCATTGAATAACTAGGCATTATTGACCCAAGATAATTCTTGTGAGGCACCCCAAAAATGGCCCAATAAGCATTCATCTTTAATGCTTCACTATCTTTTCCGTTGAGAGTGCCGATGTTAGCATTTAGAGTTAGAACTTGACCTTGACATACATTTCGAGGCCAATGGTTAGTAAGCGCCATACGTGGTATAGGTGCGATACTTCTTCCAAAATAATTCTGAATAGAGAAGACAAAAACCATCCGTTTCCATTTCCACTCCACGCATTTAAACCGACCGACTCACGCCAAAGAGTTGATGAATCATAAGATACTCACCCATAAATTCATTATCAAATACGTTACCCTTTCCACCCACTTTCATTTCTCATTTCCAAAATCTAGAAATTCAAAGAGATAGATCGACCAAGTTTACTTCAAATACTTGTTGAAAAATTCTGAAATTCGAGACTGTTTTTGATAGATCAAAAGACCTATTTCTGGTGAAATATCTTTCTCTCTGGGGAAAAAAATTGAGCAAAGTCTCAAAAATAAAGAAGATAAAAGTCTTCAAATAAAAGCACAGATCCCCCAGGAAAATGAAGTTGTGACCCAGGAGGATTGCAGAAAAGAAGCAAAGTCTTCGCTGAAAATCAACACCCTCTAAAAGAACTCTTCACCAAAGAGTACCATCTTTCCTTGAAAAAGTATATCCTCATGAAACCGAAATCTATCGAATCTCTCTAAATTTCAATGATTATAAAATCACCCTTTTCACCATATCAAAACCTTCACTTTTCTTCGCAAACCAACCTTTAAACCCGCTCTTCCTCATGAAAGGATGATTAGGGAGAAGATCAGTGACGCCCTTATCTAACCGGTGAATATTTGATTCTAGGTCAAACCTATAACAATACTTTCAACATGACTGGCTATGAGCGAATTCATAGATTGATTGGGAACCCCTAAACACTTGAGTGATTTGAGTGACCCGTGTAAGGAAGCCAAAGTCATGTAACTCCCCTCATGCTTGCATAGATAGTTTCTACCCTCTTTGAAGACGGTTTGTCTGATTTTTCTCTTATAATAAATAACAAACCACTTGAATAATAGAACGAAAACCTCTGAGCATCCTTGAACTCAAAAATAAAAGAAATTTTTGCTTGAGAAAAAGCAAAGTCTAAGTGTGGGATATTTGATATCGACTAGAAAGTCACATTTTTACCCCCGATATTAGCCCCATTTATCATCTAAATAAGAATTTATTTGCTTCATTTAGTAAATTATGTCATTACGAAGGTTATATTTCCAGAATCACTAAAAGCAGATGAAAAACGAAGAAAAACGAGCAAAACCGGCTAAGACGATTCACTCGCGTTTAAAATATTTATTTTATAAATTTCAGAAAATATTTTTTAGTTGATCTTATATTGTAGGATATTTAATTACAAACGCGTGGGCGCAAGAATCGCTTAAAACGGATAAGAAACGAAGATTCTAGAGCGAAAATGATGAAAGACAAGTTACGACCCCGGAATCCAAGTTACGATCCCGGGAACGAGCAAGACAATCCAAGCAAAACAACAAACCAGCATCCTAAAACGGCTTGCCAGGCCGGCTTTCCATTAGGGGCCGGCTTGCCAGACCGGTACTGTAGCAGGGTGCCACAAACTGCTCGCCACTTGGGCCGGCCATCAGGAACGGGCACCAGGGTCGGCTTGCCGGGCCGCCCTGCTAGGGGTTTCCAGTCCATTTTTATTACAAAAGTCAACTTGCCAGAATGGCTTACCAGCAAAAACCCATTTGCCGGTGACACTCCCATTTACAACTTATTTGCCAGTGACACCCCCCTTTGCAACCCATTTGCTAGAAACACCCCCCCTAATGCATTCGCCTTGCCAGTTTTATTTATAACTTTGCCATCATGCTTTCCTATATATAGGTGGCACATCCCACCATTTCAACACACACCTTCTTCACTTCTCTCTCTAAAAACATCTCTCTATTGTCGCTCTCTAGTGATCAGTAGGAGATTTGTTCTATCTCTACTTTCTCTCTCTAAATTCTAGAGAGAGTAAAGTACAGAGATTAGGAATGCAATTATTTATCGTGCCGCTCTCTAGTGATCAATAGGAGATTAGTATGTAGTTACTAGTAGAAGCTACCAAGCATTGTAACGCTATGGATATTATGAAGAATTACAAGTGTTATTCTGCCAGCATTATTCGGTAATATATATCCTTTACTTTTATTAATTTATTATAATATTCTTGTTCGATGTTTGTGATTTATTAATATTAGAAATGCTTGTTGCCATGATGTGTAAGTAATTATTTGATTGTTTGCCATGATTTAATATGTTAGTTAAAGATGATTATCGTTTTGTACTCGCTTTATGTCTATGATATTAAACCTCGTTATTATCGTCCTTCCACAATAAACATGATTAAAACCTATTATAAAGTCGACAATTATAAGGTAATTAATTATATGTGTTTATACATTGGTCAAGGTATGAACCCATCGGAAATACTATAAAGTACAAAGGGAATTACCGTAGGACCAGATCAAGACATTGGTCAAGAGTATAAGACCCGAGGAAATATTGTTGCAACAGTAGAGTACACTGTTGATGTGCTAAAGGACCACTTGAGCATGGACAAGGTTAGAAGCTATGGAATCATTATAAGTGTAGTACATGGTGGATAACTAAGGAATTTATTGGGTAAATTTAAGTAACGGCTGGTTTAAATCATAAATGGAAATTTAACCCAAAAACTAAGCTTATAAATATTTAAGGATGACTGAGAACTATCAGAGGTTCTAATTTGCCTACAAACCCTTTGATTTTACCAAACCATTAACAGGAAGGAATTTGAAACACAATCATAACCACTCACTTGTGTGATACACTAAGGAGTTAAGAAAGGTTGGATATTATATATATGGCCATGCTACTTTATTCGTGCGCCCAAGGTATGCATTGTATCCAAGATGGGCCGCTTATATCCTTAAACCGAACAAGCGTCGGGAGTTGAGCATAGTCCATTCGATGAGAATCATGATAGTCAAGTTCCTTGTAGCATGCTAATCGAGAAATCAATTAGTAGAGAATCTAGTGTTTACACCACGGTATATCTATCCAATGAGTGTCTCGCAATCATCCCGATACTACGTTATCTTAAATCATGGTGAACTACATCTTCTTTGTCTTTAGCTGTTGCATGCTAGCTGGCTTATTTTAAATATATTGCTTTAATATTTTAAATACAAATATAAATCAAATCAACCCAACTATAGTCTTTACACAATTTGATATTTCGGATAAAAGTTGTGTCTAGAATAAACTGGTTGGACTTGGTTGTTGGATTTTTCGAACAGTCGCCAATTTATTGGGACCAAAAGGATCATGCCTCTCCACAAAAGGTGTAACTGGCCACTATTCTTGGATACTAAATTGTGTAAAAACGCAATCTTAATTACTAAATTATTTGAATGAGCTCCGTTTCAAATTCGAACGCTCAAGGAACGACCTTAGGTCATGTTTTTCCTTGCTAATCCATATGAATGAATAATAGATTTAGGCCTAGCAAAATATAAATTTAAAACTCTGTTGATAAGTTCGCATCGACACCTTACGACCTAACGACACCGCATAAATAAACCGTCCAATTTGGACATATCAGGTATATAACCTACATTGAAAAAAGTGAAAGTATATAACGTATTTATAGTTTTAACCCTATAAAATGCCATATTATTGCGTAAATAAGTAAACCTTGGTGGTAAATAAAAACGGATAATTAACCCGGGTAAGTATATTAAGAGGTGCATTCATAAGCTCTTCTTCTAGAAATACATTTTGTAGATACATTTTCTATGTACTTTAATTTCTTTTGTAAATCTGGTCCAGCTCCGAGTTCAAGAAAACCGATGGATTTGAAAGTTAGCTTCTTAGACTATGACTTAAATCGATTATCTTCGTATGTCCCCAGCAATGCACGTACCATAATCCATAAAACACATTATTCATAAATAACAAAATTATTAATGTCATAACTTTGAAGTTGCCGTCATAATTGTTTTGACCCATTAACCCAGCTGAATGACCCACTCATCTTGTTATCTTACCAGCATTGCATAAAGTTATGACCTATACTATCAACCCATAATACACACACAATCTTAATCTAATAGTAAACGAAACATAACGGACGTAAAATGTCGAAGTAGCGGTAAGTTATAATTCTGAGCTAGGTCCTCCTAAGAGGCAAGTGTAATGGCAACATTGTTAGTCTGAGAAGACTTGGTGAATGCGCTCTTTATTTTAAAAACAGCAATGTTTATAACATAAAAGGAAATTATTTAAGATGTATGAAATAAAAATAGTCTTATTTTAAAAACAGCAATGTTTCTAACTAATACTGTATAAGAGAACAAAAATCAACCCGAATCTAATATTATTGTAAACCATTTGAGTGCAAGTCAAAATCAACTCACTCATAAATGGATGGACCAAAATTTCTACATTAGAGCTACCACCAACACCACTACAGCACACACCTATAGAATATCACACACAAGCATTTGAAGTTGGGAGTACGAAGAAAAAAAAACTTTGAAAGGACTTTGATGTTTGTTCCGATCATTTGAAGTTGGGAAGTTCGCAGAAAAAAAAACTTTGAAAGGACTTTGATGTTTCTTACATGCCACGGAGTATTGAGAAATCGATCAACCATATATATGCAATGAGGTATAAACACCCTTAAACTGCAGTTTGAGCAAAAAGATAACAAAGTAGCTTAAAATCATTTTTTGTAGGTATAAAATGTTGGATGTGTGAAGCAGATTAAACAAAAAAGGAAACAAAGTAAAATTAACTTGGAGATTAAGTCAAAGCTTGGAGAACAAGTCAAGCTTAGAAGACAAGTTTTACTTAAGAAACAAGGAGTTCATATTTATGGAATGTTTATTGTACTTGAAGGCCAAGTTAAACTTGTGCAATAAGGTTTTAGGTTTAATGCTTCCCTATAAATAGACCCATAATCTCATTGTAACTCATCACAAAATTCTATCAATAAAATCTCTCTAGTTTGGTCCGTGGATTAAAGTAATCAACCATTGATTACATATAACCACGTTAAATCATTGTGTTCTTAATTTTCTAGTTTTTTGTCTTCGTTTGTCTATTGTTGGTTGAGTAATCTTTGGGAATTATCCTTATTGTTGGGTCCTAAATCCTAATAATTGATATCAGAGCTCAAGGTTTTCGAGTTGGGAAGATGGTGGAAGACGGAAAATTTAGAATCGATAGGTTTGTTGAAAAATCCTTCCGCTTTTGGAAGATGCAAATCGAAGATTACTTGTATCAAAAGAAGCTACACCAACCCTTGTTAGAGATCAAACCCGAAGGCATGGATGATGTCGATTGGTCTCTTTTGGATCGCCAAGCTTTGGGTGTGATTCGTCTCTGTCTCGTCAATAGCGTTGCGTATAACGTTGTGAATGAGAAAACAACGTTTGCATGTTTGAAGGCTTCCTCTAACATGTATGAAAAACCTACGACGGCGAATAAGGTTTTTCTTATGCGACAATTGTTCAATACGAAGATGAGGGAAGGTTCGAGTGCAACGGATCACATCAACGAATTCAACAATATTATATCAAGACTTGAATCGGTAGATCTCAAGTTTGATGATGAACTAAAATCACTAATCTTGCTTTCGTCGTTATTAGAGAGTTGGTAGGGTATAGTTACCGCGGTTAGTAGCTCTACGGGAACTACTAAGCTAGCGTTTGAAGGAATTAGGTATTTGATTCTCGGTGAAGACACTCGTAGGAGAAACTTAGGGGAATCGACATCCGGATCCTTGTTAAGTGCCGACAACTGGGGTAGGAATATTGATCGTGGTGGTAAGAAGAAGGGTAGGAAGAAGTCAAAGAAGCGGTATTCATCAAAGGACCGAAGTGAAGCTATTTGTTGGGGTTTTAATCAAAAGGGACACTTTCAAAGGAATTGTAAAAATTCTCCGGCGAAAGGTGTTAACTTTACCGCAGAATATACGGATCATGAACTTTTGTGTAGTATTGAAGATTCGGTGGAGTCTTGGATCTTGGATTCAGGAGCTTCGTTTCATGCCTCACCCACTAGGATTTTGATGACGAATTTTCGATCGTATCAAGTGAAATGTCCCGTTCATATCTATTATAAACATTCCATATTAATTGATTCTGTTGCGAGGTTTTGACCTCTATATGAGACGTTTTTCAAAGACTGCATTCGATTTTAAAAGAAACCATAACCTTTATTTTATCGATAAAGGTTTAAAAATATTACGACGATTATCAAATAATGATAATCTAAAATATAATGTTTTCACACGATTATTACATAATGGTTTACAATAATATTACACATCAATTTAAGTCTTCGAATGCAGTTTTTAAACAATATTATACAAGCATGCTGACTCCAACTCTTGTCCATAAATTAGCATGCAACAGCGGAAGTTCTTAATAATCACCTGAGAAAAAACATGCTTTAAATATCAACAAAAATGTTGGTGAGTTATAGGTTTAATCTATATATTTATCAAATCATAAGAATAGACCACAAGATTTTCATTTCCATTTTTCAATAACATGCAATCTGCATAAAAATCATTCATATGGTGAACACCTAGTAACCGACATTAACAAGATGCATATAGAATATCTCCATCATTCCGGGACACCCATCGGACATGATAAACTCGAAGTACTAAAGCATTCTAAATTCCAGAATGGGGGTTGTTAGTTCCCGTAGATCTACCTTTAGGATTCGCGTCAATTAGGTGCCAGTTCCCTAATTTTTAGGCTACCAAGCTAAAAGGGCATATTCGATTTCGATCATTCAACCATAAAATGTAGTTTCACGTACTTGTGTCTATTTTGTAAAACATTTATAAAACTGCATGTATTCTCATCCCAAAAATATTAGATTTTAAAAGTGGGACTATAACTCACTTTCACAGATTTTTACTTTGCCCGAAATAAGACTTGGCCACTGGTTGTTCCGAAATATATATATATATATATATAGATGGGTCGATATGATATGTCAAAACATTGTATTCGTGTCTATGGTATCCCAAGATTACATAATATATGTTAGAATACATGAATAATACAATATAAGTTAGTTAAGTTATGGTTAGTCTAGATTTGTTACAAAATTTTCATAGCTAAAACTAGCAAATTTATCCAATTTTGTTTTACCCGTCATTTCTTCGTTTCAAATCCATTTTGAGTGATTCAAGTTGCTATGGTTTCATAATGAACTGAAATTTATGAAAATAAACAGAAAAAATATAAGTTTATAGTTGGAAATACATGTTGCAAGTCATTTTTTAAAGAGGTAGTCATTTCCGTCGAAAAAAAGACATCTTGATGACCATATTGAAAAACATACTTCAACTTTGTGTTTAACCATGATTTTTGGATATAGTATCATATTCATATGAAATATTATTTTTTCAAAAAACAAACTTCCAATTCAAAGATTAAGATAGTTTTTATTTTTCTAACCCTACGACGGCGTATGCCCGGTTTTATGGTGTTTTTCATGTTTTCAGGTTTTAAATCATTAAGTTAGCATATCATATAGATATAGAACATGTGTTTAGTTGATTTTAAAAGTCAAGTTAGAAGGATTAACTTTGTTTGGGAAAAAGTTTAGAATTAACTAAAGTATGTTCTAGTGATTACATGTTCAAATCTTCGAATAAGATAGTTTTATATATATGAATCGAATGATGTTATGAACATAATTACTACCTCAAGTGTAGTAGGTAAACCTACTGGAAATGATGAAAAATAAATTTAAGCTTCAAAGGATCTTCGATGGCTTGAAAGTTCTTAAAATAGAATCATGACACGAAAACAAGTTCAAGTAAGATTACTACTTGAATTAAGATAGTTATGTTTATAGAAATTGAACCAAAGCTTGAATATGATTCTTACTTTTGATTTATAATGAAAACCTACTGAGATTAACAAAAGTTTCTTGATCTTGGATGATTACTTGGAATGGATTTGAAAGCTTGGAAGTAATCTAGCAAGTTTGAAAGATTTATTGAAGTGTTCTTGAATGGTTGTTTTTATGATGATTAAAGCTTGTAATTGAAGATAAAAGATGGTAAAAATGCTTGGAGATGATCAAGTATGATGTTAGGAGTATTTTGAGAGAGAATTTGGAGTGTAAGTATGAGAAAATGGAATGGAAAAATGAGGTGAAATCATAAAAACGTTTTTACTCATTATAAAGAAAGAAAAGATTCTTAAGTTTGTTTTCTTGCTAAATAATTCATGCTAGTTTTACAAAAGGTTGGTTTCACATGTTCCTTAATTATTTAAGGCTGCTAAGGAGCAGATTTTTATGTGTATATACCAATAGTGTGTACATCTAGGAGTTGGGTATTGTACGAGTACGAATACGGTTGCATATGAGTAGAATTGTTGATGAAAATGAATGAGGATGTAATTGTAAGCATTTTTGTTAAGTAAAAGTACTTTGATATGTGTCTTGAAGTCTTTCAAAAGTGTACTAATACATCTAAATACACTACATGTATATACATTTTAACTGAGTCGTTAAGTCATCGTTAGTCGTTACATGTAAGTGTTGTTTTGAAACCTTTAAGTTAACGATCTTGTTAAATGTAATTAATTCATTATTATTATACTTAAATGAGATGTTAAATTGTTATGTTAACATGATAACATGGTGTATGAATATATCTTAACATCATATATATATATATATATATATATATATATATATATATATATATATATATATATATATATATATATATATATATATATATATATGTTAAAATACTATTACAACGATAATCGTTACATATATATATTGTTTCGAAATCCTTAAGTTAGTAGTCTCATCTTACTTGTATAGTTCATTGTTAATACACTCAATGATATACTTAATTATCATTTTATCATGTTAAATATAGTATATCAATATCTTAATACAATACATATGTATTTAGTAAGACGTTGTTATAACGATAATCGTTATGTATATCGTTTCGAGCTTCATAATTCAATATTCTCATTTTTATGTATATCACACATTGTTAATATACTTAGTGAGATACTTACTTATCATAATCTCATGTTAACCATATATATGTCCATATATATATCATCATATCATTTTTACAAGTTTTAACGTTCGTGAATCGCCGGTCAACTTGGGTGGTCAATTGTCTACATGAAACTCATTTCAAATAATCAAGTCTTACCAAGTTTGATTGCTTAACATGTTAGAAACATTTAATCATGTTAATATTAGATATCATTTAATATATATAATTATGGAAAAGTTCGGGTCACTACAGTACCTACCCGTTAAATAAATTTCGTCCCGGAATTTTAAGCTGTAGTAGGTGTTGACGAATCCTCTGGAAATAGGTGCGGGTATTTCATCTTCATCTGATCTTCATGCTCCCAGGTGAACTCGGGTCCTCTACGAGCATTCCATCAAACCTTAACAATTGGTATCTTGTTTTGCTTAAGTCTTTTAACCTCACGATCCATTATTTCGACGGGTTCTTCAATGAATTGAAATTTTTCGTTGATTTGGATTTCATCTAATGGAATAGTGAGATCTTCTTTAGCAAAATATTTCTTCAAATTCGAGACGTGGAAAGTGTTATGTACAGCCGCGAGTTGTTGAGGTAACTCAAGTTTGTAAGCTACTGGTCCGACACGATCTATAATCTTGAATGGTCCAATGTACCTTGGATTTAGTTTCCCCCATTTACCAAATCGAACAACACCTTTCCAAGGTGAAACCTTAAGCATAACCATTTCTCCAATCTCAAATTCTATATCTTTTCTTTTACTGTCCGCGTAGCTCTTTTGTCGACTGTGGGCAATTTTTGAATCGTTGTTGAATTTGGATGATTTTCTCGGTAGTTTGTTGTATTATCTCCGGACCCGTAATCTGTCTATCCCCCACTTCACTCCAACAAATCGGAGACCTGCACTTTCTACCATAAAGTGACTCAAACGGCGCCATTTCAATACTCGAATGGTAACTGTTGTTGTAGGAAAATTCTGCTAACGGTAGGTGTCGATCCCAACTGTTTCCAAAATCGATAACACATGCTCGTAGCATGTCTTCAAGGGTCTGTATCGTCCTTTTACTTTGCCCATCAGTTTGTGGATGATAAGCAGTACTCATGTCTAGACGAGTCCCCAATGCTTGTTGCAGTGTCTGCCAAAACCTAGAAACAAATCTGCCATCCCTATCAGAGATAATAGAGATTGGTATTCCATGTCTGGAGACAACTTTCTTTAAATATAATCGCGCCAACTTCTCCATTTTATCATCTTCTCTCATTGGCAGAAAGTGTGCTGATTTGGTAAGATGATCGACTATTACCCAAATAGTATCATAACCACTTGCAGTCCTTGGAAATTTAGTAATGAAATTCATGGTAATGTTTTCCCATTTCCATTCTGGGATTTTAGGTTGTTGAAGTAGACCCGATGGTTTCTGATGTTCAGCTTTGACTTTAGAATACGTCAAACATTCTCCTACGTATTTAGCAATATCGGCTTTCATACCCGGCCACCAAAAGTGTTTCTTGAGATCTTTGTACATCTTCCCCGCTCCGGGATGTATTGAATATCTGGTTTTATGTGCTTCCTTAAGTACCTTTTCTCTCATATCTCCAAACTTTGGTACCCAAATTCTTTCACCCTATACCGGGTTCCGTCTTTCCAAATATTAAGATCTTTCTCCGATCCTTTAGGTATTTCATTCTTCAACTTTCTTTCTTTTACAACTCCCTGCTGCACCTCCTTTATTTGAGTAGTAAGGTTAGTACGAATAATTATATTCATAGGTTTTACCCGCATAGGTTCTCTGTCCTTTCTACTCAAAGCGTCGGCTACCATATTCGCCTTCCCCGGGTGGTAATGGATCTCAAAATCGTAATCATTTAACAATTCAATCCATCTACGCTGCCTCATGTTCAGTTGTTTCTGATTAAATATATGCTGGAGACTTTTGTGGTCGGTATATATGATACTTTTGACCCCATATAAGTAGTGTCTCCAAGTCTTTAATGCAAAAACAACCGCGCCTAATTCCAAATCATGTGTCGTATAATTCTGCTCGTGAATCTTCAATTGTCTAGACGCATAAGCAATTACCTTCGTTCGTTGCATTAATACACAACCGAGACCTTGCTTTGAGGTATCACAATATATCACAAAATCATCATTCCCTTCAGGCAATGATAATATAGGTGCCGTAGTTAACTTTTTCTTCAACAATTGAAATGCTTTCTCCTGCTCATCCTTCCATTCAAATTTCTTCCCTTTATGCGTTAATTCAGTCAAGGGTTTTGCTATTTTGGAAAAATCTTGGATGAATCTTCTGTAGTAACCAGCTAGTCCTAAAAATTAGCGTGTATGCTTCGGAATTTTCGGGGTTTCCCATTTTTCAACGGTTTCAATCTTTGTCGGATCCACCTGAATACCTTCTTTGTTCACTATGTGCCTGAGAAATTGAACTTCTTCCAACCAAAATGCACACTTTGAAAACTTAGCGTACAGATTTTCTTTCCTTAACAACTCTAGCACTTTTCTCAAATGTTCTTCGTGCTCTTGATCATTCTTTGAGTAGATAAGTATGTCATCGATGAAGACAATGACAAACTTGTTAAGATATGGCCCACACACTCGGTTCATGAGGTCCATGAACACAGCTGGTGCGTTAGTTAAACCAAACGGCATAACCATAAACTCGTAATGACCGTAATGCGTCCTAAAAGCAGTCTTCGGAATATCATCCTCCTTCACTCGCATTTGATGATATCCGGAACGTAAATCAATGTTCGAATAAACTGACGAACCTTGTAGTTGATCAAATAAGTCATCGATTCTCGGTAGTGGGTAACGGTTCTTGATAGTAAGTTTGTTCAACTCTCGGTAGTCGATACACAACCTGAATGTACCATCTTTTTTCTTGACAAACAAAACAGGAGCTCCCCATGGTGATGTGCTTGGTTGTATAAAACCACGCTCTAAAAGTTCTTGTAATTCGATTTGGAGTTCCTTCATTTCGCTGGGTACGAGTCTGTATGGAGCACGAGCTATTGGTGCAGCTCCTGGTACAAGATCTATTTGAAATTCAACAGATCGGTGTGGAGGTAGTCCCGATAATTCTTTCAGAAATACATCGGGAAATTCTTTTGCGACGGGAACATCATTGATGTTCTTTTCTTCGGTATTGACTTTCTCGATGTGTGCTAGAACGGCATAGCGACCTTTTTTATTAGTTTTCGCGTCTTCAAGTTATTAATAAGATTTAACTTCGCGTTGCTCTTTTCTCCGTACACCATTAAGGGTTTTCCTTTTTCGCGCATGATGCGAATCGCATTTTTGTAACAAACTATCTCTGCTTTCACCTATTTCAACCAGTCCATGCCGATTATCACATCAAAACTCCCTAACTCTACTGGTATCAAATCAATCTTAAACGTTTCGCTAACCAGTTTAATTTCTCGATTCCGACATATATTATCTGCTGAAATTAATTTACTGTTTGCTAATTCGAGTAAAAATTTACTATCCAAAGGCGTCAATGGACAACTTAATTTAGCACAAAAATCTTTACTCATATAGCTTCTATCCGCACCCGAATCAAATAAAACATAAGCAGATTTATTGTCAATGAGAAACGTACCCGTAACAAGCTCCGGGTCTTCCTGCGCTTCTGCCGCATTAATATTGAAAACTCTTCCACGACTTTGCCCATTATTTTTCCCTGGGTTCGGGCAATTACTCCTAATGTGGCCCGGTTTTCCACATCCATAACAAACAAAGGCGGTATTACTTATTCCGACATTATCTGTTCTTTTATTTCTGTTATTCATTGGGCCGTAGACCTCTGATGTTAAAGCAAAGGGGTATAAAATACTATTAAATTTTAGCAGAAAATACTATTAAATACGATACAATTTTACACAAGATATTTATTTATTTATAGAATGGATATACTTAAACCTTGCTACAAAACTTATAGGCAGTGTACCTAATCGTACAGTAGTGTAGTTTTTTAGTAAGTCCGGTTCGTTCCTCAGGGAAAATCTTTAAACAAAGCTTAACGCTATATTAGTTTACTTTTATAAAAATACAAATATATATATAAGTAATATTATTATTATAAAGGGGGGTTTTTACCGTTTAATGACCGGTTTGTCGATTTTAAAACTTTAGTCGCAGTTAAAACCAAATGTAAAATAAATAAAAAATAAATACAAGACTTAAATTAAAGCGTAAAGTAAATAACGATAATGAAATTGAAATAAATAAAAGTGCGATAAAATAAACTTGCGATAATTAAAAAGTACGAAAATTAAAGTGCAATTAAATAAAATAACAATAAATAAAATGCGATAATTAGAAGTGCAATTAAATATAAAATAAAGGAAATAAAATATGAAATAAAATAATTATGCTTATTTAAACTTCCGTAATCATGATGTTTGATGTGTTGATTTTAGTTTTATGCCCATGGGTTAATCGTCCTTCGTCCTGGATTATTTAATATGTCCGTCTGGTTTTTGTCCATAACAGTCCATCAGTCATAAATATAAAGTGCGAGTGTCCTCGTCAAATTATCCTTATACCCGAAGTTAAATATTCCAACTAATTGGGGACTTAAACTGTAACAAGATTTTAATACTTTGTTTAATAATTACACCAGGTTGTCGACTGAGTGTAACCCAAGGTTTTAATACTTTGTTAACAAATATGCCAAGTGTCCTTGTACATAATTTCACCCCTGTTTTAATAATTCTAGTGACTATTAATCCATTCCCGTATCCGGTTAAATGAACGATTATTCGTACATATAAATACCCCGCCCATCGTGTCCGATCGAGTGTATATGGTAATTTATAGGGACGCCCAATTGTAAATCTTTATATTAACATTAACAAACTATCATTTAGTTAAACGAATATAAAGCCCATTAATAGCCCATAGTCTAATTTTCACAAGTGTCGTTCTTTTGTCCAAACCCCAATTATGGTACAAAGCCCAATTACCCAATTTTAGTAATTAGCCCAACATCATGATTACTTCGGATTAAATAAGCATAATAATAACTTAGCTACGAGACATTAATGTAAAAAGGTTGAACATAATTTACAATGATTAAAAATAGCGTAGCGTTACACGGACAGAATTTCGACTTACACCCTTACAACATTCGCTAACATACCCTTATTATTAGGATTAAAATTAAAATTAAAATTAAAATATAAAATATAAATATAAATATTACGTATAGATAGATGGATGGATATATATATATTCGATTTAAAATGATCAGAATTCGTTAGGTTTTATAGGGAGTTTCAGTTTTTGGGGCTCCGCGACTCGAGGCCCTTTTCTTTTTCAAACTCCACGAGTCGCGGAGATCGTTTTTACAGCTCACCCACATTTGGCTCTTTGTTTGCCGACGATTTATTTTATAAATATAATATATATATAATTAATATAATTAATTATATATTATATTATATTTATATACATAGTTAACTTGTAATTTTTAGTCCGTTGCGTCGAGCGTTGAGAGTTGACTCTGGTCCCGGTTTCGGATTTTTGAACGTCCTTGCGTACAATTTAATATCTTGTACTTTGCGTTTTGAATCTTGTACTCTTGTAATTTCGAGACGTTTCTTATCAATAATTGGAACCTCTTTGATTGTATTTTGTACTTTTGAGCTTTTTGGTCGTTTGCGTCTTCAATTCGTCGAATCTGTCTTTTGTCTTCACCTTTTAATATTTAAACGAATATCACTTGTAAATAGAACAATTGCAACTAAAAGCTTGTCTTTCTTGAGGAATAATGCTATGAAATATATTTTCGTTTTTAGCATTATCAAATATTCCCACACTTGAGCGTTGCTTGTCCTCAAGCAATATAGTCTTGAAATAATAGAATCACTTCTTTATTCTTCACACTTAGTGATTTCTTTACGGCGGTATAAACAATGGTAGTAACGTTGTGGTTTACAGTCCCACATGACTATAAAAATTTAGATCCATTAAGGAAATTGGATCTTTATGAAAACATTTGATCTTTTGAAAATTAAATCTAGTTTTTACCCTAGATAAGTTTTCCGGAATAACCCTTCACCGGTATTTGCAAATTATTTTTGTGGGTTTGGTGGGTTTCATATTTGAAAATTTTAGCTCAAAACTTATGATTTTGTGTCACCCACTTGCTAACCTTGTATTAGGAAAGCAACACGTCCAGTATACTTACTCCGTATATTACCTTTCGGTAAACTACTATCCGGTTGTAAAGGAAAGCGTTGAACAAGCAACTGTTAAGGCAATGTCCCCTGACATGCTTTTTATTATGGTCTATAACGTGTCGGACGCAATTACTATCCTTTGTAGGAGCAATAGTAAAGCTCACCCTTTTAATTTGTCGGTCTGGCACAAGGTCCTGTCTTTGACCATGCTATGCAACCACCGTTCTTACGGTTGACACCCGATTTGGTTCTGGTGACCTAATGAATTCCAGGTGAATTTCTAGGATTTTACGTTCAATGGTAATGAACGCATTGAAAATGGTTTTTCAGAAAACAAATCAGTTTGTAATTTTGATCAAAATATTTTCTCGTTCAAGCTCGAGTTTAGATATCATTGAATTCCATGAGTTTGAATTCTCAATCTTTAAGGTCAATCTCAAGGATTGAGTAATATCAGTCTTAAAAGCTGATTTTTGATCTTTTAAGGAGATTATCCTTTCTGGGGATTTGATTCATTAGTCTTATCCAGCTAATTTGCATGGTACCCCCCATTTTACGAGATAAATTCTTCTCATGGTTAGGATAAATCTGACCACTTGGCGACCCTGTTTAATGCTGAGGTCCGTGGATTTCCTGCTGATTTTAGTGATGACTTTTCTAGATTTTTCGTCAACCTACAGCTGGTCTGGACGACAACTTCTTGACCTAAATCAAGAAGCGCGTGTCTTTTTCGGAAGACTTTACTTCCTTTTAATGATGGAATTGATTCATCGTGTAGATCCATCTTTCTTACAGTGAATCAGGTAAAACTTTTTAGTTTAATCCAAAGCAAAAGTATTTTCAGTTATTTGTACAAAAATATGTGACATATGTTTTGAATAACTTGGAGAATTTTCCCACACTTGGCTTTTATTTTCCTTTTTATTGTCCTCTATTCCATTTTAAATGAATTTTAACATTTTGGTTTGTTTCTCAATTTATGTCCTTTCCGAGGTAACAATAATTTCGGTGTTAAAACCTAGTTTTATCGTTCATAAATATGTATAAACATGATTTTGAGTTCATTTAATTGAAAATTTTGAAAAATTTAACTAGAATTGGGTAGTCAGTATATAAGACTAGGGCTGTTCTTTATTATCAGAGAGCACTAGATTCTAATACAACTACTGCTTTACTAGTATTTTTAATGGTAACCAAGTGTTTAAGATAAAAAATTTTTAAAAATCCGAAAGAATTTAACCCCTTCCCACATTTAAGATCTTGCAATGCCCTCATTTGCAAGAAATCAGTAACAATTTAAATTATTGAGGGTGATTTGTGTGAAAATGATTAAATTTTACCAAAGTTTCCAAACATATTTGTGTTTGTGTTGAATGATAAATGGTGCACATCATTTGTTCATTCCTTCTCGTTGTTATTTCATATATATTTTGCATCTTGTCGTCAAAATTAGTTGCTTTTGCTGAACTTAATGCCAGTCTTTGAAAATGCGTTGTTTTACCCTGTTGTGTACATAAGATAAACTGCAAACATATATACATATTTTTGAAGTTTGGTATATTACCCCACATTCAAAAATTATTAAAATCTAAGAATAAAAGTTAGAAAATTATAAAAACTCTTACAATATTAACATAAGTATTAAACGTATCAACATTACAAATTACAAAATAAATAAAACTAAGTAGACTAGGGATGATACTGATACCAGTAGGGGTTCCATGCATAACCATAGGTGCTATAAAATGCTTCGGCTGGGTTATACGTAGGATACGGTGGTTGGATCTCTATAGACCAGGGAGGGAATATGGGGGATGGAGTAGGAATATATTTTCTACCTATATGTTGGCAATAAGCTATAATTTGGTTTTGATGAACTTGCCAATCTTCAAATGCTCTATGTCTAGCATTTTCATACTCTTGTGAAGCTATAAACCTTTGCATTTCTGCCATTTCATTTTCCCCTCCTACATTACCTTGCTGTTGGTTTCTCTCAACCTGTGGATGTCTACCATTATATCGTGCTGCGGCGTTATTTCGCCTCTTCAAAACTTTCGCACCATGGTATAAATTTAAACCTATTGTATCTCGGGGTTATGGTTCTTCGATTAGTAATCCCCCCCGACTTATATCCACACCGAGATATTCAGCAATCAAAGTAATAAATATACCACCTCCTATTATGCTATGTGGTCTCATCCCCCTAACCATAGCTGATAAATAATAACCCACACAATAAGGTATACTTACAGCGCTTTGTGGGTCTCGAATACACATGTGGTAAAACAAATCCTGTTCATTTACCATTTCCTTGTTCTTACCTCGTTGTGTAATCGAATTGGCTAAAAACCTATGAATTACTCTTAATTCAGCTCGATCTATATCCAAATAAGAGTAATTTCCCCCTTTAAATCGGTGATGGCTAGTCATTTGACTCCATACACCATGCGTATCAAAATTTTCGTCTATCTTCCTACCGTTCAATATCAACCCTCTATAATCGGCAGATGCTAACTCCTCAGGCGTATATATACATAAAGCCTGAGCCATGTCTAGTAAAGACATGTGGCGCATCGAACCTCCTAACAAAAATCTAATAAAAGATCAATCGGTTAAACGAGCTACCCGATCATTTAATTCTATACTACACAACAATTCTTCACACCATACTTTATATACAGGTCTACGCATGTTGAATAACCGTACCCAATCGTTAAAAGTAGAATTACCATACCTCTGTGCAAGTAATTCCCTAATTGGCCCGACCAATTCTACAGCTTCTAATGGTCCCCATTCTTTGACCCTAGGTACCTCAACAACTTTAGAATGAAGAGTATGCAAACTCTTTGGTATTTTGGATAATCTATCCAAAGTCTGTCAAATCTCAGGTTCGGGTGCAAATCTTCCAAGTGCATATCAGAAAATGTCACGACTGGATGAGGTATATCTTGTTTGTAGTAGTTATCCACCTCCTGTTTTTCCGCATTCTCAGCAGGAGCATTGCGAGCTTGGGATGAAGATTCACCCCTTTCAGTCTGCAAAACACATCAAACACAATTTTTGTGCATCCAAATATGCATTAGTGTCAGCAAAATCATCAATCAAAATAATTACAATGACATGATCAATTTATATCAAACTTAAGCTCATTTTCATATTTTTATCAAATCTACACTTTTTCAAATAAGCATATACGAAAATGTTCTCCAAGTTCATAAGCATTCAACTCAAATAACATGTCAAAATAATCATTACTAGCAATTAAACAAGTTTCAAATGGCATTATCTCTCAAAAATCAAGTTCATGAATTTTAGACTTGAAAAAGTCCACTTTAATTCTCAAAATCATGTTTAGGCTCAAAGTTTGGATCATTTAACTACCTAAACATGTTACACTACTTAATTTAGCAACAATTCATGACAAAAATCGGCCATAACCTGTTTATATCAAAAAGCCCCAAATTGCTCAAGAACACAAACCCTAGATTACTCAAAATTTGAAGTTTAAGGCTTCTAATCATGTTAAATAGCATCAATCTAGGTTATACAAGCATAATACATAAACAATTTAAGCATAATTACACTAAAAAGCATCAAAATCAAATTGGGAAAAAAATTGCTCAAGAACACTAATTTTCGGATTAAATGGTGTTTAGGTGTAGAAATTTACCGTTTTTCTTGAGTAATTCCTTGATAGCATCCTTCTTAACATGATTTTAGTAAAAGATTTGATGATTAACGGTCAAAAATTGTGAATTTGGGGGTGTTTTTTTCGGTTTTTTCCGGTTTGTTTCACAGTGTTTTTTGTGTTGGGTTGGGGACTGATCAGTTCTGCCCCTTTTATTTTTTTCGGTATTTTTGGAACTCCGCGAGTCGCGGTGTTTGTTGTTTTTTTTTATAGCCTTAACTTATAAAACATATATAAAATAAATTTAAAATTTTGTTTTCCTTTGTTTTAGGACGAGGTCGTTTCGGATCGATGTCCTAGTCCGTCCTTCGACAAAATTTTAAAATTTGTCTTTTTGTAGCGATTGTTTTAAAAGCTAAGATTTTTGGGTTTTTTAATGTTTTTGGCATACTTTAATTCAATAAGATTAAAATAATGATAATAAAAGTTCTCGTCCCTCCCTTGGGTAAAGCAATTTCGGTTCAACGACCTAGTCTTCAACTTACGACGAATTTTAAAAATCATATTTTTAACTTAATGAGATAAAGTAAATTTTTGTTATTAAATTCACACAACTTAAATATAAAATTCAAAATTAATATTAAAAATTCACACCAAACTTAAAATTTAAAATGCATAAAAATAAAATTCATATTTTTTAAGAATTAAAAATTCACACCAAACTTAATTTAAAAATGCATATTATAAATTCACACCCAACTTATATTAATTTTTCAAATATTTACAATTTTAAATATATTGATTTTACAAAGTTTACAATATTAATTTAAGATTTATATATTAATTTAAAAACATGGTAAAAATAAAATTAAAAATCTTTTTAGCTTTTTATCCCACTTTTATCAATCAAATATTATCAAAAATATGCGCCCCTCTTTTCGGTAAAGTAATTTCGGTTCCAAGACCTAATTTAACTCATGACGAATTTTTGAAATATTTTGGGTTGATTGATTAAAGATATTTATACCTTAAGAATAAACGTTAAATTTCGCAGTGATGTAATAAATTTTTGAATGATATCAATAATTTCGGTCACCAAACTTAATTTTATTCAATACCAATTTAATACTTTATAGCGAACAAATTAGCGTTTATTATCAAAAGGTTAAAAATAAAAATAAAAATAAAAACTGTACAGACTTACCTGTGAGATAGTATTCTTAGTTATACGATCTATCCCATTCATAAGATAGTCGGTTTAATTGGTTTTCCATAGCTACATAGGCGTAACCTCGAGCATTCAGTGTTTTTTCTTCTAAACATATGAACGGTCCGTCTCTGCATAAAGTAACAAATTCGGTATTTGAATAGGTTTGATTATTTGAACATTTACCTCCATGTGACCATTTTCCGCATTTGTGACATCTTTCTAGGTGTCATGCTCTTATTTTCACTGCGGATTTTGATTTTCCTTTACCAAATTGTAACTTATTATCTTCGCATCTAGATTCTTTTCTTACTCCGTCCAATCTTTCTCTAATTACTGATACTATTTCACTCGGTAGTGTGTCATTATTACGTTTAGTGATCAAAGCGTGTAGCATTAGACCATGGTTTAGTTCACAGGCAGTCTTCATTTCGTAAAACCCTAAAAATAATAAAAATTCAGAATGGGGGGAGAAGACTAGTTCTTTAGGGTCTGCTAGGGAAAGACCATTCGGGTTCCATTTTTGAGAACTACACGAAAACAGAAAATCTAACTCTAACAGAAATACATATTATCCTTAAAAGACTTGATTCTCCCCACACTTAGTTAGTTGTGGTATCGAAATTGTGATTAACTTCATTGTCAACTTCCATCGGACCATGTATGTAATGTTTAACTCTGTGACCATTAACTTTAAATTCAATTCCATTTGAATTTATTAATTCTATCATTCCGTATGGGAAAACTCTTTTGACTATGAATGGTCCAGACCATCTTGATTTCAATTTTCCAGGAAATAGCTTGAATCGTGAATTGAAAAGAAGAACTCTGTCTCCTTCTTTAAATTCTTTTAAACTTCTGATTCTTTTATCATGCCATTTCTTCGTTCTTTCTTTATAGATTAATGAATTTTCGTATGCTTCATGTCTTAATTCTTCTAATTCGTTTAGTTGACTTAATCGTAGACGTCCAGCTTCATGTATATCAAGATTACATGTCTTCAAAGCCCAAAATGATTTGTGTTCAATTTCTACTGGAAGATGGCATGCTTTTCCATAAACAAGTCTAAAAGGTGTGGTTGCAATTGGAGTTTTGTAGGCTGTTCTAAAAGCCCAGAGTGCATCCTCCAATTTAATGGACCATTCCTTCGGATTTGATCCTACGGTTTTCTCTAGAATACATTTTAAAGCTCGGTTGGTATTTTCAACTTGTCCACTTGTTTGTGGATGATATGCAGTGGAGATTTTATAAGTTACTCCATATCTTTTGAGAACTTTCTCAAGTTGATTATTACAGAAATGAGTACCCCGATCACTTATTAAAGCTTTCGGTGTTCCAAACCTTGCAAAAAGATGTTTTAAAAAGTTGACTACAACTTGTGCATCGTTAGTTGGGAGAGCTTGTGCTTCTGCCCATTTAGATACATAATCAATGGCGACGAGAATATAGAGATTATTATGAGATTTTAGAAATGGACCCATAAAGTCAATACCCCAAATGTCAAATACTTCGCATACTTGAATGACATTTTGTGGCATTTCATCACGTTGACTTATTTTTCTGGCCCTTTGACATGCATCACAGGATTTGCAAAGAAGGTGTGCGTCTTTGTAAATTGTAGGCCAATAGAATCCAGCATCGTAAACTTTTCTTGCTGTTAGTTGAGGCCCATAATGCCCTCCTGTTGGTCCTGTGTGACAATGGTTTAATATTTTACTGGCTTCATCTCCGAATACACATCGGCGTATTATTCCATCTGGACAACTTTTAAACAAATGTAGATCTTCCCAGAAATAGTGTTTTATATCACTGAAGAATTTTTTTCGTTTTTGGTACGATAATCCTTTTTCAAGGAATCCACAAACTAAGTAATTTTCATAGTCTGCAAACCATGGAATTTCTTTATAATCTATCTTCAATAGATATTCATCAGGAAAGTTGTCTTGTATGGCCGATTCATTTAGAACTTCTAATGCGGGATTTTCAAGTCGAGAAAGATGATCAGCGGCGAGATTTTCTGCTCCTCTTTTATCTCGGATTTCAATATCAAACTCTTGTAAGAGTAAGATCCAACGGATTAATCTTGGTTTAGCATCTTGTTTCGAAAATAGGTATCTAAGAGCAGAATGGTCGGTATATACCACCGTTTTTGCTAGAACGAGATATGAACGAAATTTGTCAAAAGCAAAGACAATAGCAAGGAGTTCTTTTTTAGTAGTTGTGTAATTTGTTTGTGCTCCTTGTAACGTCTTACAAGCATAATATATAGGTTGAAATCGTTTTTCAATCCTTTGTCCTAAAACGGCTCCCATTGCAAAATCACTTGCATTGCACATTAGTTCAAATGGTAGATTCCAATTTGGTGTTATCATGATCAACGCATTAGTGAGTTTCTCTTTAAGAATATTAAAAGATTTGATACATTCATCTGAAAAGATGAATGGAGCATCCTTTTCTAGGAGTTTATTCATAGGAGTGGCAATTTTAGAAAAATCTTTTATGAAACGT
The DNA here is from genome assembly GCF_046630445.1 of Rutidosis leptorrhynchoides. NCBI lineage: Eukaryota > Viridiplantae > Streptophyta > Magnoliopsida > Asterales > Asteraceae > Rutidosis > Rutidosis leptorrhynchoides. Next base: position 552,478,328 of record NC_092335.1, on the reverse strand, counting down.
CGGTAAAAACCGGCATGCCCTAGAAAACTCCTAACTCCTCTAACATTGGTGGGATGTGGAAGTTTAGCAATTACATCTACTTTAGCTCTATCCACTTCAATTCCTTCCTTCGAAATTTTATGACCAAGAACGATGCCTTCTTTAACCACGAAATGGCATTTCTCCCAATTAAGTACTAGGTTTGATTGTTCGCATCTAATAAGCATTCGTTCCAGATTAACTAGACATGATTCAAATGTATCACCGAAGACTGAAAAGTCATCCATGAAAACTTCCATGCATTCTTCTATCATGTCGTGAAAAATTGCCAACATACACCTTTGAAAGGTTGCAGGGGCGTTGCAAAGTCCAAATGGCATGCGTTTGTAAGCAAAAGTACCATAAGGGCACGTGAATGTGGTTTTCTCTTGGTCCTCGGGTGCTATTGGAATTTGAAAATATCCGGAAAATCCATCTAGAAAACAATAGTAACTATTTCCGGCTAATCTTTCCAACATTTGATCAATGAAAGGTAAGGGAAAGTGATCTTTTCTGGTGGCGTCATTTAATTTTCTATAATCAATACATACACGCCATCCTGTTACAGTCCTAGTAGGAATAAGCTCATTTTTTTTATTTGTAATGACAGTCATGCCACCCTTCTTAGGCACGCATTGAACTGGGCTTACCCATGGACTATCAGAGATTGGATATATCAAACCTGCATCTAGCAGTTTAATAATCTCTTTCTTAACTACATCTTGCATATTAGGATTTAGTCTTCGTTGGCGTTGCACATACGTTTTATGACCTTCTTCCATAAGGATTTTATTTGTGCAAAACGAAGGACTTATTCCTTTAATATCATGAATCTTCCATGCAATGGCTGGTTTATGAGCTTTCAACACAGAAATGAGTTGTGATTTCTCATTTTCAGTAAGAGAAGACGATATTATTACAGGTAATTCAGATTCACCATGTAAATAAGCGTATTCCAAATGGTTTGGAAGTGGCTTTGACTCTAATTTCGGAGGTTCTTCTATTGATGATTTATATCGATATCTGTCTTATTCTTTTAGCATTTGAATTTCTTCTGTTGTTGGTTCATATTCATTAGCTATTAGTGTAGCTAACATTTCAACTTCATCAATTGGTTCAGTATCTTCTCCTAAAGAACATTCTCCTATTCCTTGTAATTCTGGAAATTCTTCTAACAATTCTGCATGTGCATCTATAGTTTGAATATAATAACATGTATCATCTGCAGATTGTGGTTGTTGCATTGCTCTGTCAACTGAAAAGGTAACACTCTCGTCCTCTATACTTAGGGTCAATATCTTACCGAACACGTCTATCATTGCTTTAGCCGTATTTAAGAATGGTCTTCCTAATATGAGAGGAACTTGAGAATCTTCTTCCATGTCTAGAACAACAAAATCTACTGGAAATACTAAAGTACCAACTTTAACTAGCATGTTCTCCATTATCCCTCTAGTATATTTTATTGATCTATCGGCTAGTTGTATGCTTATTCTTGTTGGTTTCAATTCTCCAAGGTCTAGTTTAGCGTATAGTGAATACGGCATTAAATTTATACTAGCACCTAAGTCTGCCAATGCTTCTATTGAACTAAGACTACCCAGAAAACATGGAATTTTGAAACTTCCTGGATCAGATAGTTTTTCTGGTATCTTATTCAACAGTACTGCTGAACAATTAGCATTCATAGTAACAGCCGAGAGTTCTTCCATTTTCTTTCTATTTGTGATCAGATCTTTCAAGAATTTAGCATATCTAGGCATTCCTGAAATCACATCAATGAAAGGAAGATTTACATTTATCTGTTTAAACATATCCAAGAATTTGGATTACTCGGCTTTAAGTTTCTCTTTCTTCATTTTACTCGGGTAAGGAAGTGGTGGTTGGTATGGTTTAACATAAGGTTTAGCCTTAACTGTGTTATCTTCATTAACCTTTTCAACTACCGGTTCTGTTTCCTTATCTTGTTCAGGTTGTGGTTCTTGTGGAGTAGGAATAGCTTCATCAGAAGTTACAAGTATTTCAGGTGGTTTAAGTGTTGTACCACTTCTTGTGGTAATGGCTTTAGCTGTTTCATTCCGGGGGTTAGCATTTGTATCACTAGGTAAACTTTCCGGTTTTCTTTCACCTATTAACCTTGCTAGGTTACTTACTTCTTGTTCCAGATTTTGAATAGAAGCTTGTTGATTTCTAAATGCTTGAGCATTTTGTTCATTAGTTTGTTTTTGAGATGTGAAAAACTGCGTTTGAGTTTCAACTAGCTTCGTCATCATATCTTCTAAATTCGGCTTTTTATCATTGGTTTGTTGTGGTTTGTTTTGAAAATTAGGTCTTTGCTGATTGTAAGTATTATTGGATACTTGTTGATTGCTAGGACCTTGTTGGTTGTTGTATGGAATATTTCGGTTATAGTTCTGGTTTTGATTGTAAATAGGTCTTGGCGGTTGATAATTATTCTGATAATTATTTCCAGGCCTTTGGTTTATGTATGAAATATTCTCTCTTTGTTCCATTATTAATTCAATACTGAGACAATCTTTTGTCAAATGTGGTCCTCCACACTGCTCACAACTAATTCATATTGAATGAATATCCTTAGTCATCTTTTCCATTCGTCTCTCGACAGCATCTATCTTTGCAGAAATGGAATCTAAGTCATGGCTAGAATCGGCTCTAGCTGCTTTAGATGATCTAACGATATCTTTTTCTTGATGCCACTCATGTGAGTGGGAAGCAGTGTTATCAATAATTTTGTAAGCATCAGTTTCGGTTTTCTTCATAATGGAACTACCAGCTGCTATATCTATGTCTTTTCTTGTAGTGATGTCGCATCCTTGGTAGAATATTTGTACTATTTGACAGGTATCTAAACCTTGTTGCGGACATCCTCTCAATAACTTTCCAAATCTTGTCCAAGCCTCATATAGAGTTTCATTTGGCTTCTGTGTGAACGTAACAATTTCTGCTTGAAGTCTTACGGCTTTAGATGCAGGAAAGAATTGTTTAAGAAATTTTTCAACTAAAACGTCCCATGTATCAATCGCCCATTCAGGTAATGATTCCAACCAATCTTTGGCTTCTCCCTTTAAAGTCCAGGGAAATAACATGAGATATATCTGTTCATCCACTACTTCTTGGATTTTAAATAGTGTGCAGATCCTATTAAAGGTACGTAGATGTTCATTTGGATCTTCCTTCGGCGCACCACTAAATTGGCATTGATTAGTCACCATGTGTAGAATTTGTCCTTTGATTTCATAATCTGGCGCATTAATGTCTGGATGAGTAATTGCGTGACCTTGGCCAGTGCGTTTAGCTCTCATTCGGTCTTCCATACTTAAAGGTTCCAGATTCTCCATAATTGAATTTGTTGAATCGGAATCACTAGAGGATTCTGATTTAATGGTTCGTTCCTCAACAATCTCTGTTTGAATGATTGGTGGTTCCGGAGGAAAGTTTAATGGTTCAGGATCTACGAATCGTCCCTGAATATTCTCCGGATTCTCAATTGTGAGGTCGGGTTCAAAAAATGGATTATCGGAAATTTGAACTGGAGTACTTGGTCGACTGGATGACGATTCTAAAGAAAAATCAACGGCGGTAATATTTACTAAATGTCTTGATCTAGTTACAGGTGGTGAACGTACAAAAGGTGGTGAACGTCTTGCTCGGTGCATTCACTGAATATCCTATTAGTTTTTAAAAGGAAAGAAAAATTATAATAAGTTATCCAATCAATAGACTTTTCTGATTTTGCCCACGTTTCGAATAGCCAAAAGATGCAGCAGAGGGGCAGGATTCGTTTGGTCTCAATATAATTGAGGACTGTTTGGCTCCAATAACCCGGTCCACATACAAATCCAACTATTACTACGAACCAGAAAATTTTGATGTCTATCAATTTAACCACTTAAAATAAATTTTCGTAATTTTAAGAAATTTAGATAAGAAGTAGAATAAAAATCTATGTCCTAAAAACTAGAATGGCGAGAAATAAGAAAGAAAAAGAGTTCGTCGAAAAAAGATCGAAAAAGAAAAATGGTTGAAAAATAAAAGGTGACGGAAAAATAAAAGGTGACGGAAAAATAAAAGAAACTTATAACACTTAAAAACACTTGACTAACCTAACCTTATTACTACAACTAACTTAAAATTATAATCGCAAATTGAGATTACTAATTGGAATGATAATTGATACATAGGTAAAAGTCGTCTAAAAATATTAAAGCTTACAGGAAAAACTAAATCTCAAATGGAAATAACTTAAAAAGAAACTAAAACTTAAAAAGGCGTCGCAAAATTCTAAAGCACCTAAATCTTAGTCTAAAGAAAAAGCACTTAAGGAATTCTACGGCAAAGCCTAAAAATCTAGAAGTAAAAATAACTATGGCAAAAACTAAGTTTAAAACTAAATATGAGCTAAAAATACAAATATTACGCTAAAACGATTAAAAAGGGACAAAATATAAAAATAAACTAAAAGTTGTAAAAAGTAAAATTTTTATAAAAATATTATTTTTATATTATTTATTTTATAAAAGTATTAATTTTTATATATATTAAAACTAATTATAATTAATTAAAACTAAATTATATTAATAATAAACTAATTAGGGTTTAAATAATAATAATAATTAATTACACCGTATTAAATGCAGATTAGGGTTGCTGTGTGGCGTGTCAGGGTGGCTCCGCGAGTCGCGGTATTCGAGGCTGCAAACTCCGCGAGTCGCGGGGTTCCAATTTTCAACTCAGGTACAGTTTAAAATTTGACGCTTTTTTTTTATAATTATTAGCGTTGCGCTTCCGGCTTTTAAGCTAGATTGTCCCCGGTAGTGGCGCCAAAAATACTTGATAGTTTGAGCAGAGGGATATAAAATACTATTAAATTTTAGCAGAAAATACTATTAAATACGATACAATTTTACACAAGATATTTATTTATTTATAGAATGGATATACTTAAACCTTGCTACAACACTTATAAGCAGTGTACCTAATCGTACAGTAGTGTAGTTTTTTAGTAAGTCTGGTTCGTTCCTCAGGGAAAATCTTTAAACAAAGCTTAACGCTATATTAGTTTACTTTTATAAAAATACAAATATATATATATATATAAGTAATATTATTATTATTATAAAGGGGAGTTTTTACCGTTTAATGACCGGTTTTTCGATTTTAAAACTTTAGTCGCAGTTAAAACCAAATGTAAAATAAAAAAAAATAAATACAAGACTTAAATTAAAGCGTAAAGTAAATAACGATAATGAAATTGCGATAAATAAAAGTGCGATAAAATAAACTTGCGATAATTAAAAAGTACGAAAATTAAAGTGCAATTAAATAAAATAACAATAAATAAAATGCGATAATTAGAAGTGCAATTAAATATAAAATAAAGGAAATAAAATATGAAATAAAATAATTATGCTTATTTAAACTTCTGTAATCATGATGTTTGACGTGTTGATTTTAGTTTTATGCCCATGGGTTAATCGTCCTTCGTCCTGGATTATTTAATATGTCCGTCTGGTTTTTGTCCATAACAGTCCATCAGTCATAAATATAAAGTGCGAGTGTCCTCGTCAAATTATCCTTATACCCGAAGTTAAATATTCCAACTAATTGGGGACTTAAACTGTAACAAGATTTTAATACTTTGTTTAATAATTACACCAGGTTGTCGACTGAGTGTAACCCAAGGTTTTAATACTTTGTTAAAAATTATGCCAAGTGTCCTTGTACATAATTTCACCCATGTTTTAATAATTCTAGTGACTATTAATCCATTCCCGTGTCCGGTTAAATGAACGATTATTCGTACATATAAATACCCCGCCCATCGTGTCCGATCGAGTGTATATGGTAATTTATAGGGATGCCCAATTGTAAATATTTATATTAACATTAACAAACTATCATTTAGTTAAACGAATATAAAGCCCATTAATAGCCCATAGTCTAATTTCCACAAGTGTCGTTCTTTTGTCCAAACCCCAATTATGGTACAAAGCCCAATTACCCAATTTTAGTAATTAGCCCAACATTATGATTACTTCGGATTAAATAAGCATAATAATAACTTAGCTACGAGACATTAATGTAAAAAGGTTGAACATAACTTACAATGATTAAAAATAGTGTAGCGTTACACGGACAGAATTTCGACTTACACCCTTACAACATTCGCTAACATACCCTTATTATTAGGATTAAAATTAAAATTAAAATTAAAATATAAATTATAAATATAAATATTACGTATAGATAGATGGATGGATATATATATTCGATTTAAAATGATCAGAATTCGTTGGGTTTTATAGGGAGTTTCAGTTTTTGGGGCTCTGCGACTCGCGACCCTTTTCTTCTTCAAACTCCGCGAGTCGCGGAGATCGTTTTTACAGCTCACCCACATTTGGCTCTTTGTTTACCGACGATTTATTTTATAAATATAATATATATATATATAATTAATATAATTAATTATATATTATATTATATTTATATACATAGTTAACTTGTAATTTTTAGTCCGTTGCGTCGAGCGTTGAGAGTTGACTCTGGTCCCGGTTCCGGATTTTCGAACGTCCTTGCGTACAATTTAATATCTTGTACTTTGCGTTTTGAATCTTGTACTCTTGTAATTTCGAGACGTTTCTTATCAATAATTGGAACCTCTTTGATTGTATTTTGTACTTTTGAGCTTTTTGGTCGTTTGCGTCTTCAATTCGTCGAATCTGTCTTTTGTCTTCACCTTTTAATATTTAAACGAATATCACTTGTAAATAGAACAATTGCAACTAAAAGCTTGTCTTTCTTGAGGAATAATGCTATGAAATATATGTTCGTTTTTAGCATTATCAACCTCACACTTTCTCACACCATGGCCAGTTCTTTTACACTTGGTGCAAAATGTCGTGTAGAACTCATTCTGGTGGTACTCTTCACACCTTTGGCATGGCTTTTTCTGATTATTATTGTTATAGGAATTGTTGTTGTTGCGGTTGTTATTGATGTTGGGACGATTGTTGTGGTGGTTATTGTTGTTAGGATGGTTGTTGTAGTTGTTTTTGGAACGGTTGTTGTTACGTTTGTTTTGCGATAATTGGTGCGATTGAAGTTGTGATTGTTGTGTTGATTGTTAAAATTGTGACCCTTGTCACTGGTTTCTTCCCACTTTCTTTTAATTTGTTTCGTGTTGGCTTCTTTGACCGTCTGCTCTTTAACTCTTTCCTCAATCTGATTTATGAATTTATGAGTCATTCGACTCGCCTTTTGTATGGAAGCGGGATCGTGTGAACTTATATCTTCTTGGATCCTTTCTGGTAACCCTTTTACAAATGCGTCGATTTTCTCCTCTTCATCTTCGAACGCTCTCGGGCACAATAAGCACAACTCCGTGAATCATCGTTCGTATGTGGTAATATCGAATCCTTGTGTTCGTAATCCCTTAAGCTCTACTTTTAGCTTGTTGACCTCGCTTCTGGGACGATACTGCTCAGTCATCAGATGTTTGAATGCTGTCCACGGTAGTGCGTACGCAGCATCTTGTCCCACTTGTTCTAGATAGGTATTCCACCATGTTAACGCAGTACCTGTGAAGGTATGCATAGCGTACTTTACTTTGTCTTCTTCAGTATACTTACTTATGGCAAACACCGATTCAACCTTCTCGGTCCACCGTTTCAATCTGATTGGACCCTCGGTTCCATCAAATTCCAAAGGTTTGCAGGCAGTGAATTCTTTGTAGGAGCATCCTACACGATTTCTTGTAGAATTAGTTCCACTGCTAGAACCAGAGTTATTGTTGTTATTTTGCATTGCAGCCTGTACTGCGGCTATGTTTGCTGCAAGGAAAACACAGAAGTCTTCCTCGTTCATGTTCAAATTCTGACGAGTCGTCGGTGCCATTTCCTTCAAAAATAGCCCAAAAGAAATAAGTTAATCATATAGAATATTAAGAGTAGTCAATAGTATTTCGTAGCATAATATGAACTCATTTATAAAAGCTTTTTCTTCATATTAGCATTTTATAGTTTTAATTCGGGTAATACCTACCCGTTAAGTTCATACTTAGTAGCTAATATACCATTCAACTACTACAATTCTATATGAAAAACTGATTATAATAATATTTCGCATTCAAACTTTTATACAAAAAATTACAAACTTACAATACCACTATTATACATATAGCATGAAATATAGCACACAATCACTATGATACAAAATAGTTATGACAACAATCCTAGTTAATACGCAAGTCGTTCAGCAAAGGCAATAAAAACACGTAATTCATAAGTCCAGAAACAAGTCATGCATTCTGGTTGTACTAATATTATTTCTCATCCTTAGTTATGTGGCAGATAACCATTGTGACCGTTAGCTAGGCAGCATGTTGTAATGTCATCAAAAGGACGAGGGTTTCGTAATGCCCAACAGCCCCGTAACAATCTAAAAACCTTGTTTCTCACCCCAACTACCGAATCCGTCACTTGTGGGAAGGTTTTATTTAAAAGTTGTAATCCGATGTTCTTTTTCTCACTTTGATGAGAAGCGAACATCACTAACCCGTAAGCATAACATGCTTCTTTATGTTGCATGTTAGAAGCTCTTTCTAAAGCACGAAGTCCTATGTTGGGATATGTTGAGTCAAAATAGGTTCTTAACCCGTAGCGTAAAATTGCACTTGGGTTCCCTGCATTTAACGCTTTAAAGAAAACACGGCGTAACTTAAGGTCTCCCCAATGTGATATACCCCATCTTTCAAAAGAAAGCCTTTTATAAACTAAGGCATGCTTGGAACGTTCTTCAAATGTTCTACAAACTAATTTTGCCGTCAACAATTGTGCCGACGAATTCTGACCGACTCTAGACAAGATTTCATCAATCAAGTCCCCGGGTAGGTCTTCTAAAATTTTTGGTTGTCTATCCTTAACATCCATTTTGTGTTTTTATACTGTAAAAATAGACGAGGGTTAGATTCATAAAAGATACTTAACAAACAATACAAGCAATTTTTACATTTATCATAAAAGCACAAGCACACTATATTACATATATTACATCTCATGATTACAACTCTTTATTCTGACTCACTTGTTTCTTCTTCTTCGGACTTGGTTTGTTTCGCTAATTTCCTAGGGATATATGGTGCTCCCCTAATACGAGCCGTTCTTTTCACAAATTGTCTAGAAAAACCTGGTGGCTTAGATGTTCCCGGGTTATAGCTAAAACTTAAGAAATACGGGTGTTGACGGTATTTTCCATCGGGACATTTCATGTTAACATAGAGGTCATCGGGGTTGGACTCGGGTTTTTCTATTTTTATGTCTTTTCCCTTATTATTTTCTTTTGCCCTTTCAAATTGTGTCGGGGTAATTTCTATAACATCATCGAAATCCTCATCGGGATCCGATTCATCGGAAAATTGGTAATCTTCCCAATATTTTGCTTCCTCGACGGAAACACCATTGACCATTATTAATTTTGGTCCATTGGTTGAGGGTTTTCTTTTATTTATCTGTTTTTCACTGGTTTCTAATATTTCCTCCCCCGGAACCTCCTCTTCTTCGGGTTCCTCTTCTTCCGGTTCCTCTTCGGGAATTAGTGAATCTTCCCAATATATATTTGACTCTTCATTATTATTAGGTGAGTCAATGGGATTTGTACTAGAGGTAGACATCTATCACACAATATCAAACACATTAAGAGATTAATATATCACATAATATTTACATGTTAATAATATATAGTTTTCAACAAAAAGTGTTAAGCAATCGTTAAAAAAAAATACGGTCGAAGTCCAGACTCACTAATGCATCCTACAAACTCGATAAGACATACTAATGTAAATTTCTGGTTCTCTAAGACCAACGCTCGGATACCAACTGAAATGTCCCGTTCATATCGATTATAAACGTTCCATATTAATTGATTTCGTTGCGAGGTTTTGACCTCTATATGAGACGTTTTTCAAAGACTGCATTCGATTTTAAAACAAACCATAACCTTTATTTTATCGATAAAGGTTTAAAAATATTACGACGATTATCAAATAATGATAATCTAAAATATAGCGTTTTCACACGATTATTACATAATGGTTATACAAGCATGCTGACTCCAACTCTTGTCCATAAATTAGCATGCAACAGCGGAAGTTCTTAATAATCACCTGAGAATAAACATGCTTTAAACGTCAACAAAAATGTTGGTGAGTTATAGATTTAATCTATATATTTATCAAATCATAATAATAGACCACAAAATTTTCATTTTCATTTTTCAATAACATGCAATCTGCATAAAAATCATTCATATGGTGAACACCTGGTAACCGACATTAACAATATGCATATAGAATATCCCCATAATTTCGGGACACCCATCGGACATGATAAACTCAAAGTACTAAAGCATTCCAAATTCCAGAATAGGGGTTGTTAGTTCCCGTAGATCTACCTTTAGGATTCGCGTCAATTAGGGTCCAGTTCCCTAATTCTTAGCCTACCAAGCTAAAAGGGGCATATTCGATTTCGATCATTCAACCATAAAATGTAGTTTCACGTACTTGTGTCTATTTTGTAAAACATTTATAAAACTGCATGTATTCTCATCCCAAAAATATTAGATTTTAAAAGTGGGACTATAACTCACTTTCACAGATTTTTACTTTGCCGAAAATAAGACTTGGCCACTGGTCGATTCACGAACCTATAACAAATATGTACATATATATATCAAAGTATGTTCAAAATATATTTACAACATTTTTATTACGTTTTAATGATTTGAGTTTGTTAAGTCAGCAGTCCTCGTTAGTAACCTACAACTAGTTGTCCACAGTTAGATGTACAGAAATAAAGCAATATATATTATCTCGAATCAATCCACGACCCAGTGTCTACAAGTCTCAGACTCGATCACAACTCAAAGTATATATATTATTTTGGAATCAACCTCAACCCTGTATAGCTAACTCAAGCATTACTGCATATAGAGTGTCCATGGTTGTTCCGAAATATATATATAGATGGGTCGATATGATATGTCAAAACATTGTATTCGCATCTATGGTATCCCAAGATTACATAATATATGTTAGAATACATGTATAATACAATATAAGTTAGTTAAGTTATGGTTAGTCTAGATTTGTTACAAAATTTTCGTAGCTAAAACTAGCAAATTTATCCAATTTTGTTTTACTCGTCATTTCTTCGTTTCAAATCCGTTTTGAGTGATTCAAGTTGCTTTGGTTTCATAATGAACTAAAATTTATGAAACTAAACAGAAAAAGTATAAGTTTATAGTCGGAAATACAGGTTGCAAGTCATTTTTTAAAGAGGTAGTCATTTCCGTCGAAAAAAGACATCTTGATGACCATATTGAAAAACATACTTCAACTTTGTGTTTAACCATGATTTTTAGATATAGTATCATATTCATATGAAATATTATTTTTCCAGAAAACAAACTTCCAATTCAAAGATTAAGATAGTTTTTATTTTTCTAACCCAAAACAGCCCCCGGTTTCACTACGACGGCGTATGCCCGGTTTTACGGTGTTTTTCGTGTTTCCAGGTTTTAAATCATTAAGTTTGAATATCATATAGATATAGAAAATGTGTTTAGTTGGTTTTAAAAGTCAATTTAGAAGGATTAACTTTGTTTGCGAACAAGTTTAGAATTAACTAAACTATGTTCTAGTGATTACATGTTCAAATCTTCGAATAAGATAGTTTTATATATATGAATCGAATGATGTTATGAACATCATTACTACCTCAAGTGTAGTAGGTAAACCTACTGGAAATGATGAAAAATAAACTTGAGCTTCAAAGGATCTTCGATGGCTTGAAAGTTCTTGAAGTAGAATCATGACACGAAAACAAGTTCAAGTAAGATTACTACTTGAATTAAGATAGTTATGTTTATAGAAATTGAACCAAAGCTTGAATATGATTCTTACCTTTGATTTAGAATGAAAACCTACTGAGATTAACAAAAGTTTCTTGATCTTGGATGATTACTTGGAATGGATTTGAAAGCTTGGAAGTAATCTAGCAAGTTTGAAAGATTTATTGAAGTGTTCTTGAATGGTTGTTTTTATGATGATTAAAGCTTGTAATTGAAGATAAAAGATGGTAAAAATGCTTGGAGATGATCAAGTATGATGTTAGGAGTATTTTGAGAGAGAATTTGGAGTGTAAGTATGAGAAAATGGAATGGAAAAATGAGGTGAAATCATAAAAACGTTTTTACTCATTATAAAGAAAGAAAAGATTCTTAAGTTTGTTTTCTTGCTAAATAATTCATGCTAGTTGACAAAAGGTTGGTTTCACATGTTCCTTAATTATTTAAGGCTGCTAAGGAGCAGATTTTTATGTGTATGTACCAATAGTGTGTACATCTAGGAGTTGGGTATTGTACGATTATGAATACGGTTGCATATGAGTAGAATTGTTGATGAAAATGAATGAGGATGTAATTGTAAGCATTTTTGTTAAGTAGAAGTACTTTGATATGTGTCATGAAGTCTTTCAAAAGTGTACTAATACATCTAAATACACTACATGTATATACATTTTAACTGAGTCGTTAAGTCATCGTTAGTCGTTACATGTAAGTGTTGTTTTGAAACCTTTAAGTTAACGATCTTGTTAAATGTAATTAATTCATTGTTATTATACTTAAATGAGATGTTAAATTGTTATGTTAACATGATAACATGGTGTATGAATATATCTTAACATCATATATATATATATATATATATATATATATATATATATATATATATATATATATATATACATATATATATGTTAAAATACTATTACAACGATAATCGTTACATATATATATTGTTTCGAAATCCTTAAGTTAGTAGTCTCATCTTACTTGTATAGTTCATTGTTAATACACTCAATGATATACTTAATTATCATTTTATCATGTTAAATATAGTATATCAATATCTTAATACAATACATATGTATTTAGTAAGACGTTGTTATAACGATAATCGTTATGTATATCGTTTCGAGCTTCATAATTCAATATTCTCATTTTTATGTATATCACACATTGTTAATATACTTAGTGAGATACTTACTTATCATAATCTCATGTTAACCATATATATATGTCCATATATATATATATATATATATATATATATATATATATATATATATATATATATATATATATATATATATATATATATATATATATCATCATGTCATTTTAACGTTCGTGAATCACCGGTCAACTTGGGTGGTCAATTGTCTACATGAAACTCATTTCAAATAATCAAGTCTTAACAAGTTTGATTGATTAACATGTTGGAAACATTTAATCATGTTAATATTATATATCATTTAATATATATAATTATGGAAAAGTTCGGGTCACTACATCAAGGTAAGGTTAGATTGGCAAACAATAAAAAGCTTGAAATTTAAGGTATATGCGATGTTGTATTGAAGACTACTCTTGGTTCTAATTAGACTTTGAAAGACGTGAGGTTTATTCCTAAGTTGAAAAGGAAGCTTATATCTGTTGGTCAATTAGATGAGAAAGGTAACACGGTTATTTTTGAAAATATCTAATGGAAGGTGGTTAAGGGTAGTAGGGTCGTGGCTCATGGACATAAAAGGGGAATTCTTTATATGGTTGAGGTGTTTGAAGAAAACACTATGGTTGCTACGGTTGATGTTGGTGATAGTTCTACTCTATGGCACCGAAGGCTCGGACATATGAGTGAAAAAAGTATGAAGATGCTTGTTTCGAGTGGGAGAATTTCGAAATTGAAGAGAGTGGAGCTTGGATTTTGTGAACCATGTATATATGGGAAGCAAAAGAATGTGACTTTTGGGAAATCGGGGAATGCGCCCAAGTTGGAGAAATTGGAGCTAGTTCATACGGATGTGTTTGGTGAAAAGAATGTAGAATCACGTGGAGGTTCTCGCTATTATGTCACCTTCATTGACGACTCCCCTCGAAAGGTATGTGTTTATTTTCTTAAAGCTAAATCCGATTTATTTGATACTTTTGTGAAGTGGAAATCTATGATAGAGAATGAAACAAATTTAAAAGTGAAGTGCTTAAAGTCCGATAATGGAGGGGAATATGGTAGTCTTAAGTTTAAAGACCATTGTGCAAAGCTCGGTATTAACATGTTAAAGACGGTACCGGAGACACCGCAACACAATGGGGTCACCGAACGTATGAATCGTACGTTGAATGAAAGGACTAAGAGTATAAGACTACAGGCCGGTTTGCCTAAGATGTTTTGGGCGGATGCGGTTAGTACAACGATTTATTTGATAAATAGGGGACCGTCAACACTATTGGGTTTCCGAATTTCCGAGGAAGAATGGCAAGATAAAAAAGTGAGTAATGGTCATCGTAGAATCTTTGGGTACAATGCATACATGAAGACCAAGGATGCAGATAGAGACAAGCTTGAGGCTAAGTCAAAGAGGTGTACTTTTATTGGTTATGGTTCGGATGAGATGTGTTACCGATGTTGGGATAACGATGCTAGAAAAGTTGCTAGTTCGCGTGATGTTACCTTTGATGAAGATTCAGTTTATGACAAACCAGAAATGGGGAGTCCTAAACCGGATTATGTTACTTTTGACGACGTTTCTATTGATGATCTTGCAGGTTCCAGTGGGAGTTCGGGTAACAATGAATTTCCGAATAAAGGTGAGGAGTCATAAAGTGCTAATGATGAAGATGATTAGGAAAGCGGTGAAAGTTCTGAACATAGTGGGAGTTCTAGTGATGAGGAGGATGATGATGATAGGACCGGTCCAACCATATCGGTTGCTCCTACACTAAGACGTTCTACTAGAGTGCCCAAGCCTAATCCTAAGTATTCTTCATCAACAAACTACTTGCTCTATACCAAGAATGGTGAACCCGAGAGTTACTTTGAGGCGAGACAATTTAAAGAATCCATACAATGGAAGCTTGCTATGAAAGAAGAGATGGGGTCACTAGTGAAACTACCTCATGATAAAAGGTCGTTGCAAAATAAATGGGTGTATTGGCTAAAGAATGAGTTGGATGGCAAGAAGAGGTACAAGGCTCGGTTGGTGGTCAAAGGCTTTCAATAAAAGGAAGGAGTTGATTACAATGAGATTTTGTCACCGGTAGTTAAGATGACTACTATTCGGTTTGTACTTGCTATAGTTGCATCTGAAGACTTAAATCTAGAGTAATTAGATGTGAAGACCGCATTCTTACACGGAGATCTTCATGAAGAGATCTATATGAAGCAACCCGAGGGCTTTGAGGTAAAGGGTAAAGAGAAGTGGGTTTGTAAGCTAAAAAAAGTTTGTATGGATTGAAGTGAAATGACCCGTCCATATTACTATAAACGCAGTACGTTCTCATTGGTCCCATAGCGAGGTATTTGACCTCTATATGATATGTTTTAGAAAATATTGCATTCGTTTCATAAAAAGCACATCATTATTATACATAATGAATGTTTTAAACAAGTGGGCGATTATTTAAGAAATAATTTCCAAAATACATCGATTTCGAAATACTACACACGTGACGTAACAGTCGAATATAATACATGACAAAGGTTTTATCGAATGCAACACTTTATTTAAATAAGAGTATGAGACTCCATGCACAGCTTGAGATAATGCAACAGCGGTAGACTTTCTTAAGGACCTGAGAATAAACATGCGTAAACAGTCAACACAAAGGTTGGTGAGATATATAGGTTTATCATCGATATAAATATAGACCACAAGATTTCATAGTTATAAATATATGTACACTCGCAAGTGTATAAAAGCATTCTATAAGTTGTTGAGTGCTTCGGTAACCATACTTAACCATTAATGTGGCATATTCCCTTTATTATGAAATCTCCCTACACTGTACCAAGTGTAGTAAAATGAAGTACTATGCAACCGTTTACGATACTAGAGTGACTAGCCCGGTTGGGGTTGTCAAACCCGATAGATCTATCAATAGGATTCGCGTATACATGTTCTTACAACATGTAAATATTAGTTACCAAGCTATTAGGGAAGATATGCAAAGTGGTACAACTCAACGTAGAATATATTTTAAGTACTTGTGTCTATGGCGTAAAACATAAAATGCATGTATTCTCATCCCAAAATATTTGTAGAGTTTAAAAATGGGACTATATACTCACAGTAGTAAAAGTATATTAATAATAAGTTTTTAACTTATTAAAAATATGACCGTCATCCTTGGATTCACGAACCTATAACAATAATAACGATTCAGATAATAATACGACATATGAATAAAATAAAGCAAGTTCATAGAATACTTATATAATAATTTTTTAACATTTTATGTTAGTAGTCCATTGTTAGTAGTCCTTTGTGAGTAGTCCAAAATAGTCCGAATAGTCCAACAGTCTAATAATCAGTATATATATATAATCTTAGAATTACCCCCACGACGTATTGTATACGTATTGTCTTTGCATCAACCCAGAGACGTATTGTATACGTATTGTCTTAGAATTAACTAAGACGTATTGTGTACGTATTGTCTTAGGATTTATCAAAACGTATTGTATACTTATTGTCATGGAATGTACCAAGATTATTATATATATATATACAATCTCGGAATTAATTAAGATTAAAATATTTTGTTATACTAATGATAACATGTCCAAATATATAGGATATAGGAAAATTTAGCAAGGATATGGTTAATATAGTTTTTACAATATAAATTTCGTCCATAAAACGTTAATTTTAGCAGATTTTGTTTTGCTCGCCAAATATTCATTACAACTCCGTTTAAAGTGAATCAAATTACTATAGATTCCTTAAGAAGTAAATTTTACAAAACCAATTCGAAAAGTTCATCCCAAGTAGTAATTTTTAGAGCTTTACCCTCTTTTTGTGTCGGTGGACAGATTTGGAAAATTCCCGGCATCCACCCAATATATGATTTTTGATAAAATACTTTCACTTTGTCTAAAATCATGAAAAAAATACTGGAAGTCTTATTTACATATATTAACGTATTTCCAAAGTCTTAGCCTCGAACTTAAAGTCTAAGATACGTTTTTAATTCCCAACCCAAAACAGCCCGCTTTTTACCGAATGGAGATTAAAGGATATATGTTAAGTTTCAAGGTGTTCTTCATATGTACAAGTTATAAGTTCTTATATTAACTTAATATAACATCATAATACATATAAATAAGTGTTATTAGATTTAATTTAGAAAGATTAGATTAGTTTTTCAAACAAGCTTGGTGTTCACCAAAACAAGTTCTAGTTTTTACAAGTTTTATAAGTATAATAAGATAGCAACTATACAAGGAATTGAACAAGGATTTTGAGAAGTATTTTACCTTGATTATGAAGAGGAAAGTTTCTGAGATTAAAGTATGATATGAGAGCATTCAAGTGTGTGTGTTTAGCTTAAGAAAATGTGGAGTAAAAATGAGTTAAAATGGTCCTTATTTATAAGCTTATAATTTTGGCTTTTAGTGAAAATATCTAAGATAAGTTAAATTGTATTAAGTCATGAATAACATATTAAATTGATTAGGTCATGGATGACATATTACACAAATAATTTCAGATTTCTATTGGTATTTACCAATAGTAAATACTTCTAGAAGCTGTGTATAATACGGGTAAAAATACCGTATGAATGCGAGTAGAATTCTTGAGAAAATTGAACGAAAATACGAGTATAGCTATCATTTATATGTATTGGTATATTATAAAGTGTATTAAATACTTGTAAGGATGTATTTACACTCATAATACATTATATGTAAATACATTTTAACATAAGTTAATTACGTTATTTAAATAGTAACATATATATTGTTTGAAAACTCTTTAAATTAGTAGTATGAAAATATATATATAATACTTTGTTAATATACTTAATGAGATATTTAATTATCATATTTTCAAGTTAAATATATATAAATCCATATATATACACAATAATTAAACAATTAAACAATTAAATCAAGTTATGACGTTCGTGAATCGTCGGAATAAAAGGGTAATTGACTATATGAACACAGTTCAAAAATTTTAAGATTTCCATATTACAGACTTTGCTTATCGTGTCAGAAACATTAAATCGTTTAAAGATAAAGTTTAAATTTGGTCGGAAATTTTCGGATCGTCACAGTACCTACCCGTTAAAGAAATTTCGTCCCGAAATTTGATCGAGGTCATCATGGCTAACAATAAGAATGTTATTATGAAGAATATAAGTTGATTCATAGGGTTTTATCATGATTGAGAAATATGGATAAAATAATTCGATTACTCGAAACGTATGAGTGAAGCTATCGTAAAAGAGTGAAATGAGAAAATAGGGATTCGTCTTATCTTTTGACGTCATCACGGTTGATCTCCCGATTAAAGAAAATCTTTGTAATCTATATAAGATTTGATTCTTCGTCGATTAAGTAAATTATGATCCTCTTCGATTTAATGCAATAATTTGTCTCGATTTCTCTGTCAAATATTTTACTATAAATCAACCTCTTACGTTTCCTTATTTCCACATCTCCCATCTTTTATACTTTCTTCCTTTCTTCGTACTTCCAAAACATTCGTCAATATGCTCCATCCAGTTTTAATTTTTGATATATTCTTGACTATCACATCTGTCATTCTTCTTTTTCATCTTTCACCAGAGGAATCTGTTAATTTCTACTATGCTCTTGGGTTTATAGTGTTCTTAGTTTTCCCGTGTCTTTATATTGCTATACGCATCGATATACACGGTTTGTAATTTCTGCGTTGTCTTCGTACTTATATTTTTCCTTATATTTTGGAGTTTCATGCTTCCGTCTTCTTTTTCCGACTTCAAGTCAAGCGAATAATGGTCTAGAATTCATAGATATGAAATTCGGAATGAACATAGCTAATGCTCTAAGAGAGAAATTGTAATAGCACAATTTGACTTGTGAAATTACCAGAATCCAAAGGAAAAGATAGAACTATCAATAGAATATGTTCTTGATATGTTTAGAGATTAGATTGAATGTAAGAGTCATGTAACATGGCACATGATGACGTTATGGTCTGTGAATCATTACGTTCCATTTAGAAACTCAGCATGACTTACTGTAATATAATCGCGTTGATCAAGTGTCATTATATTATACCAACTCATGCTTCAGTTCCCAACATTACTTCACAAACATTCATACTTTACACTTAGAGGTTTCAGATATTTAGAAACTAAAACAGTTTCCTTTATGATGTGATACAGATAATGCGAAGGAATAAATGATTTCAGATAAGAATGGTTATGAAAATATCTTCAGAAATATGAAGGATATTTATAATGGAAGATACGATGATATCTTAGAATATTTAAAATAAGAGGATGATGAAGAATATTGTCCGCAAGGGTTTTAGAGTAAGGAGCAAGGTATTTGCTAAGGATTTTACCAGACACTGAATCATTTGGATTCTTTGAAGTTAGATTTCGTCCTTTTGATTTGTCCACAGCCTCCTTCAGGGTTTGCTCAATCCATTTTCCAGTTCCAAACCTTCTCTTTTTCTGTGCTTTGCTAACACAATATTCTTTATCATCAACTTTTAACTGTTACGGTTGTCTACAGTTTCTGCTGCTTCATTCAGCTTTTTCAAAACTTCATAGTACTGATTCGTAGGCTGAAGTGTTATTCCGGATTTCAGAATTATAATTCCAGGAAATAACGTTATATGTATATGCAGAAATGATGTGAGATTCAAGAATAATTATTGATGCTTCCTGGGGTTTGGTATGACAATTATTGTTACGAGATATAGATGGGTACATGACAAGGTTTTATAGTTATCTTTCAAAGAGATTTAAGTCAAAGAGCAATAAAGTTGCTGGTAAGCTTACTACTAATGTGGTGGAATATAAAAGGTTCCCCAGTAACGATGGCGAAAAGACAACGTATATATCAAGGTTATAATAAGGCTACTAAGAATGAAAAGTCGAAGTTGTCTTTTTAGAGCTGTGATAAAATTCGCTA
This sequence comes from Rutidosis leptorrhynchoides, assembly GCF_046630445.1. NCBI lineage: Eukaryota > Viridiplantae > Streptophyta > Magnoliopsida > Asterales > Asteraceae > Rutidosis > Rutidosis leptorrhynchoides. Next base: position 552,458,263 of record NC_092335.1, on the reverse strand, counting down.
TTTTGAAAAGGGATTGTAAAGTTATATTAGGTAATAATAATGCTAAAGGATCTAACATGGATACGTGTTGAACCTTTGCTTAGGTTCAAGTGTCCTCCGAATGCATCTATATGCATATATTCTTCGTATGTATCGTGTAATTGGTTCATTCTCTCGATTGTTCCTTAGTTGAGATGTTTTCAAGAATTTTGAAGAGTTTAAACGCAGGTTGTCATCGTCAATATTCGTATAATGAATTCGTCGTGAATCTTGAATGATACGAATATCTTTATGAGTTTTGTGAATGAAAGTGATGTTCTGGTATAGTTTGAATTTAAAGTATGATTTTGAAGGATGTAGGAATCTAAGATTGATGGCACTTCTTAAATCTTGACTTGGATTTTTGATCTGTCAAAATCAGAATATGTAATTGAATTGGTATAGAAAATGGTTGTCTTGAATTTTGTGAAATGATGTATATTGCTATGAAAGGAGAGAGTATAATTAACGATTGTCGAAACATCATTGAAAATGTACAGTATAACATATTAATGTGAACTTAAGTATTCCTCGGGTATTACCTACCCGTTAAAATAAAATTTCACAAGTAATATTTTGTACAAAAGAATTTTTATTACAGTCTTTATGAAAATATATGTATGTATATTTTCTTCAGATGTATATGGATTTAATGGGTTTATATAATATTAATCTCATTTGGTTTACGATTGGAACTAGAAATGAATAATCCCTAAAACTTTAGAGATTACATAATCACCGCGGAATATTTCTTCAACGTAAATGAAATAATGAATTAATACTTCATCACTCATTATTGTTGATACCCCTCAGTGCCTGCGGTGCGTATGATGTTGATGCTCGTAATGCGGCTTGCGATGTTGTTGGTACTGCTGCTGCTGGTGCTAGTAGTGGTTTGATGTGAGTATAGATGATGAGAATTTATTTTGTTTTGTATTGTGAAAGAAGATGTTTAAAGTTTCTTGAATAAAAAGAGAGGTCAAGAGCTTTATAAAGGGAATGAAATGATGTAGGATGCACTTGCTAATGAAGTTTTGCTTTTCATGACAGTAAATTTTTTTTTACTAAATAATTCACCATGCAAGATACGGAGTAAAGGTCGGGTAGCCTCAATAATATTAGTAATATTATACTCGTTGCGGCATATCCTGGAAAAGAGAGAGAAAATGGTGTTACGAACGGGTTCGTTGGTAAGTGCCTCATGTTCTCCACCGAGAGGCGAATTAGATTCATGAAAGAGATCGCCTTCTTCTTGTCTAAATTGATTGATTCGTCCACGAACCCACCCCCAATTCATCCAAAAAAAGTGATGAATAATTGGTTGGTTTATTCCGGTTAAACTGCTCTCGGAGCTCAAATGAAATTCCATATCGGAATAGCTTTTAGAAACCGATGAACTCGAGCTTTGTGAAGGATCCGCCTTACACGATCAGAGAAATGATTGTTGATATAAAAAAAAATTTAGGACTTAGATTGATATTCTTAATACATAATTTACATATGTATATTTAATTCCAAAATCCCATAAGTTACGAAGGAATTTACGGAAGATGTCAGGCAGAGTCTACCACGATAGATATGATAAGATATGAATATGTCTATACACTATCTATGCAATAGTTGCAGTAAATCGTGTCTAGATTAAAAATTGATAGGCAGGTAATTTCTGACAAAAATGATATGCAAAATTTATAATATGCAGATACGGTCGAAGTCCAGACTCACTAATGCATCCTAACAACTACTGGCTAGACACACTAATGCAAATTCTGGTTCGCTAAGACCAACACTCTGATGCCAACTGAAATGACCCGTCCATATTACTATAAATGCAGTACGTTCTCATTGGTATCATAGCGAGGTATTTGACCTCTATTTGATACGTTTTAGAAAATATTGCATTCGTTTCATAAAAAGCACATCATTATTATACATAATGCATGTTTTAAACAAATGGCGATTATTTAAGAAATAATTTTCAAAATACATCGGTTTCCAAATACTACACACGTGACGTAACAGTCGAATATAATACATGACAAAGGTTTTATCGAATGCAACACTTTATTTAAATAAAAGTATGAGACTCCATGCATAGCTTGCTCAGATAATGCATCAGCGGAAGACTTTCTTAAGGACCTGAGAATAAACATGCGTAAACAGTCAACACAAAGGTTGGTGAGATATATAGGTTTATTATTGATATAAATATAGACCACAAGATTTCATAGTTATAAATATATGTACACTCGCAAGTGTATAAAAGCATTCTATAAGTTGTTGAGCGCTTCGGTAACCATACTTAACCATTAATGTGGCATATTCCCTTTATTATGAAATCTCCCTACACTGTACCAAGTGTAGTAAAACGAAGTACTATGCAACCGTTTACGATACTAGAGCAACTAGCCCGGTTGGGGTTGTCAAACCCGATAGATCTATCAATAGGATTCACGTATACATGTTATTACAACATGTAAATATTAGTTACCAAGCTATTAGGGAAGATATGCAAAGTGGTACAACTCAACGTAGAATATATTTTAAGTACTTGTGTCTATGGCGTAAAACATAAAATGCATGTATTCTCATCCCAAAATATTTGTAGAGTTTAAAAATGGGACTATATACTCACAGTAGTAAAAGTATATAAATAATAAGTTTTCAACTTATTAAAAATATGACCGTCGTCCTTGGATTCACGAACCTATAACAATAATAACGATTCAGATAATAATACGACATATGAATAAAATAAAGCAAGTTCATAGAATACTTATATAATAATTTTTAACATTTTATGTTAGTAGTCCATTGTTAGTAGTCCTTTGTTAGTAGTCCAAAATAGTCCGAAAAGTCCAACAGTCCAATAATCAGTATATATATATATATAATCTTAGAATTACCCCACGACGTATTGTATACGTATTGTCTTTGCATCAACCCAGAGATGTATTGTATACGTATTGTCTTAGAATTAACTAAGACGTATTGTGTACGTATTGTCTTAGGATTTATCAAAACGTATTGTATACTTATTGTCATGGAATGTACCAAGATTATTATTATTATTATTATATATATATATATATATATATATATATATATATATATATATATATATATATATATATATATATATATATATATATATATATCTCGGAATTAATTAAGATTATAATATTTTGTTATACTAATGATAACATGTCCAAATATATAGGATATAGGAAAAGTTAGCAAGGATATGGTTAATATAGTTTTTACAATATAAATTTCGTCCATAAAACGTTAATTTTAGTAGATTTTGTTTTGCTCGCCAAATATTCATTACAACTCCGTTTAAAGTGAATCAAATTGCTATAGATTCCTTAAGAAGTAAATTTTACAAAACCAATTCGAAAAGTTCATCCCAAGTAGTAATTTTTAGAGCTTTACCCTCTTTTTGTGTCGGTAGACAGATTTGAAAAAATCCCGGCATCCACCCAATATATGATTTTTGATAAAATACTTTCACTTTGTCTAAAATCATGAAAAAAAATACTGGAAGTCTTATTTACATATATTAACATATTTCCAAAGTCTTAGCCTCGAACTCAAAGTCTAAGATAGGTTTTTAATTCCCAACCCAAAACAGCCCGCTTTTTACCGAATGGAGATTAAAGGATATATGTTAAGTTTCAAGGTGTTCTTCATATGTACAAGTTATAAGTTCTTATATTAACTTAATATAACATCACAATACATATAAATAAGTGTTATTAGAGTTAAGTTAGAAAGATTAGATTAGTTTTTCAAACAAGCTTGGTGTTCACCAAAACAAGTTCTAGTTTTTACAAGTTTTATAAGTATAATAAGATAGCAACTATACAAGGAATTGAAGAAGGATTTTGAGAAGTATTTTACCTTGATTATGAAGAGGAAAGTTGCTGAGATTAAAGTATGATATGAGAGCATTCAAGTGTGTGTGTTTAGTTTAAGAAAATGTGGAGTAAAAAGGAGTTAAAATGGTCCTTATTTATAAGCTTATAATTTTGGCTTTTAGTGAAAATATCTAAGATAAGTTAAATTGTATTAAGTCATGCATGACATATTAAATTGATTAGGTCATGGATGACATATTACACAAATAATTGCAGATTTCTATTGGTATTTACCAATAGTAAATACTTCTAGAAGCTGTGTATAATACGGGTAAAAATACCGTATGAATGCGAGTAGAATTCTTGAGGAAATTGAACGGAAATACGAGTATAGCTATCCTTTATATGTATTGGTATATTATAAAGTGTATTAAATACTTGTAAGGATGTATTTACACTCGTAATACATTATATGTAAATACATTTTAACATAAGTTAATTACGTCATTTAAATAGTAACATATATATTGTTTGAAAACTCTTTAAATTAGTAGTATGAAAATATATATATAATAATTTGTTAATATACTTAATGAGATATTTAATTATCATATTTTCAAGTTAAATATATATAAATCCATATATATACACAATAATTAAACAATTAAATCAAGTTATGCCGTTCGTGAATCGTCGGAATAAAAGGGTAATTGACTATATGAACACAGTTCAAAATTTTTAAGATTTCCACATTACATACTTTGCTTATCGTGTTGGAAATATTAAATCATTTAAAGATAAAGTTTAAATTTGGTCGGAAATTTTCGGGTCTGCTTCGGCAATGGTACTTGAAGTTTGATGAGTTTATGAATGAGATCATTGTTGCTACTTGAAGAAATTCAAGTGTGACGACCCGGAAATTTCCGATCAAATTTGAACTTCATCTTTATATGATTTCGACAAGATAAGCAAAGTTTGTAATATTGAATCTCAAAAGTTTTGAAGTGTTTTCATTTATGCAATTACCCTTTGACTGTTTTCGATAATTCACGAACAATTATTTGTAAATTGATATGTGTGTATCTATTCATATATATATATATATATATATATATATATATATATATATATATATATATATATATATATATATATATAATAATTGAAAATATAATTTGAAATATTATATGTTATTGCTATTAAAATTAATTATGTAAAATAAAATAAAAATATGATATTATGATAATTATTATTTAAAACACATCTATATAAATAAAGTATCTTAAATACATATTTTGTGATTTCGAATCTATTTAGTAAACGACAGTAACACTCTATTGCCATTCGATGGATATTAAACAAGTTAAATACGAACTTATGTGATTTTAAAATAACGGTGATCCGAAAATGAGTTATATAAGTTATAGGCTTATTAAAAAATGTATTTAGGAGCTATTTGTTAAATTTAAAACTTTTTATATTTTACCTGGGATCGAGCGCGGATAGTTAATTTAATTTTTTTTATAATTAATGGCCAAATTTTATACCATAATGACTGAAATAATTAAAGGAATTTAATTTAAGAATTTGGGATTTTTCTGAATATCTTTTATCCGCCACTGATTAAAGACGGGGTACGAATTTCAGTCCGTGAATGAAATAGTAAACGACGGCTAACAATTTACACGTTTATATTTTAAATTATATTATAATTATTATTATATTATATATTTATATTCTCAATTGATTGATCCGTAAAATAATTAAGATTACTGTTTGGTCACTGTTTGATTTTTGTTTCTTTCACTTCACTGAATCCCAAATGAATTGAACCTTATAATATATGTATCTATACATAAGATACATTCAAGGATACAAAACCAACACTCATACCATCTTCTTCATCACTGCAACCATTTTCTCTTCTCATCCGGGAGTTACCACAACCATAAATATCGTCACCATCGCTAACCATCGAGCCACTATCTTCAACCTTGAACCAAAACCACCACACGTTTACGATCACCACCATCGACCATCACATTTTGAAACCCATTCAATCATCATAAATCCTCTTCGATCACCAACTAGCAACTATAATCGATCATCATCTTCAACACAAACCAATATCAAAAATCTACTCATCGTTACTATTATTTTATGTATTTCATTCGAATAGCCCAAATAACGTCACAACATTTCCTTCGAATTGCTGCTTGTCTTTTCTGTTGGAATCACAAAACAAACCATCATCACCTTCAACCTAATGACTATACAACTCAAAGAAAATTAAAACCCAGTTCATGTGTTTCTGTGCATGTTAGCCGAACAAACACCAACACCAACACCATTAACGTTCATTATCCTTCTACCTATATATACACACATGTTTATTTTGGTTTTCGACAACCACTGCAACTATGATACGCCACCACGGTTTTCATGTTTTCAGTTATGATAGAAACCCACCACCTTTTGAACCCACTTCAACATAAAATATCACTACTTCCGTGACCCATCAAATATACTTCTAATTGACTAACACTTATACGGTTATCACCATAGAACCGACATCTTCTTGCTCTCATGTTTTCGTCGGTTTGCAAGAAGAAAACCGATAACCACCATCCACCCTCACCATAACATCATCATGAACCACCCCCTACGATCATCTTTATTATTCCAACCTTCCACCACTCATCCCACCATCACGAACATAAACCACCACATGCACCACCACCATCGTTACATAAATTCTTCTACCGCTGCTGTGTGTTTTTCTGTCATACGGTCCAGCCACCCATTAACCACCATAAATCCTCACCATGATCCACCATATTAAACCCACCATAATCCCAATGAACAGGCACAGTTTACTACCACTAATTCGATCACTGCTACGGTCGCTGCTATTTTTTTTTTCTGTTTCATTTTGTCGACTACATAAGTGGGCAAGGAAGAAACTTAATTAATAAATTGTAGGGTATTGTGGTTTCTTTATACCCCTGGTGGAAACCGAACCCCACATACCAATACTTCATCATTCAATTTAAATTAAAACATGATGATGAGTTATTATGATGAGCTGTAAAGAAAAAGAAAACCGAATACCTTGATGGATTAGGACCTGCGATTGTTTTGTATTTTTTTTATATGATTCGGCCATTTGAAACTTCATGTTACCAGATCAAAAGAAGCCCATGAAATTTCATAATTGGGCCGATACTTTCAGTTGGGCTGCAAAATCTATTGGGCCAAAAAGAGGAAGACATGAAATGGAACTGTAATATACGGGATACATATAAATATAACACGAATAATAACAGAAAACTTGAGACATCATAACGTTTAAGGGTGTTTTGGGTCAGCAAGTGGTCTCGAGTTCGAGCCTTGTCTGAGGCATTTGTTTTTGGGAAAAGCTTTTAAGGTAGTATTATAATTATTTTTATTATTATCTTTATTACTATTAGTATTATTATTATTATTGTTATTATTATTATTAATCATTGTTATTAGGGATAAGTTAATTATTATTGTTACCATCATTAACACAAATAAATATTATTATCATTATTGTTATTACTAAGTATTATCATTAAGTATTAGGAGTATTATTAATATTATTATTAATATAGGTATTATGATCAATATTATGACTACGATTATTATTATTATTATTATTATTATTATTATTATTATTATTATTATTATTATTATTATTATTATTATTATTATTATTATGATTATTTTGAAAACAATACAAATTATTATTATTTTCATTAACATTAGTATTATTATTATTATTAACATAAGTATCATTATTAACAATATCATTTTTATTATTAGTATTATCATTATTAATAAAGTTATTATTATTATTATTATTATTATTATTATTATTATTATTATTATTATTATTATTATTATTATTATTATTATTATTATTAGTAAATCATTATTTTCAAAACTATCATTTTAACAAATAAATATTTTGTATATAAAAATATACTTATTACAGATACTATAACTATATTAATATTACATATACATTATATATTAAACCTAATAACATTATTTACATAAATATTTAAATCTAACAAGTTTTCGATTTAACAATATAATACTAATTATATAGATACATATGTATTAGTATAACTATATGTATAAATATTAATATACAAAATAAATATATATATATATATATATATATATATATATATATATATATATATATATATATATATATATATATATATATATATATATATATATATATATATATATATATATATATATATAACCTTTGAAATAACAAATATATTACTAAATTAAATAAGTAATATATATAAATTAGTTTGATTATTATTACATGTTAATTATATGTGTTAATATTTATAATTGATATAGGTTCGTGAATCCGAGGCCAACCTTGAAATGTTCAGTTCAGTCGTATGCATATTTTACTACAAATATCGTATTGTGAGTTTCATTTGCTCCCTTTTTAAATGCTTTTGCAATATATATTTTTGAGACTGAGAATACATGCGCTGCTTTTATAAATGTTTTACGAAATATACACAAGTAATCGAAACTACATTCTATAGTTGGATTATCGAATCGAATATCACCCTTTTTAGTCTGGTAATCTAAGAATTAGGGAACAGAAACCCTAATTGACGCGAATCCTAAAGATAGATCTATTGGGCCTAACAAACCCCATCTGGGTTACGGATGCTTAGTACTTCGATTTTATCATGTCCGATGAGAGTCCCAGAATGATGGGGATATTCTAGACGCGTTTTGTTAATGTCGATTATCAGGTGTTCACCATATGAATGATTTTTATCTCTATGCAGTTTGTGCGAAATGCCTATATGAGATGATGTTTATGAAAAATGAAAATAGAAATCTTGTGGTCTATTAAAATTATGAAAATGACTGATTACGATAAACTAGTGAACTCACCAACCTTTTGGTTGACACTTTAAAGCATGTTTATTCTCAGGTATGAAAGAAATCTTCCGCTGTGTATTTGCTCATTTTAAAGATATTACCTAGAGTCATTCATGGCATATTTCAAAAGATGTTGCATTCAAGTCGTCGAGTTCAATAAAGATTATTATTAAGTAAATGACAGATTAGGTCATTTATAGTTGAATATTATGAAATTGTATGCATACCTATCAACTTTCAATGTAATGAAAGTTTGTCTTTCAAAAACGAATGCAATGTTTGTAAAATGTATCATATAGAGGTCAGAACCTCGCAATGTAACCATATGTTATTGTATCCGTCCTTATGGATTAGGACGGGTCGTCTCATCAAGTCTTCTTATATCATCTTGTTATTGTATGTTGATGACATGTTGATTGCGGGTTCTAACATGTCCGAAATCAACAAGTTAAAGAGGTTACTTTCCCATGAATTCGAGATGAAAGACCTTGGTGGAGCTAGGAAAATACTTAGGATGAGTATTGTGCGTGATCGTGTGATAGGAATCCTATAGTTGTCTCAAACTAAATACATTGAGAAAGTAGTAGAGAGGTTCAACATGGAGAATTCAAAGGCTCGTTCTACGCCTTTGGGAAGCTCAATAAGGTTATCGAAATGTCAATCACCTAAAACGAAGGAAGGCAAAGCGGAGATGGAAAAGGTTCCGTATGCGTCGGCCGTGGATAGTGTTATGTATGCCATGGTTTGTACGAGACCGGATATTGCACATTCAGTGGGAGTAGTAACCCGTTATATGTCTAAACCGGGGAAAGAGCATTGGGAAGCGGTCAAATGGTTGCTTCGTTACTTGAAAGGTACTTCTAATATGGGATTGTGTTTTACTAAAAATAATGTCATACTTAGAGGTTATGCAGATGCTAATTTGGGTGGATGTGATGATTCGGGGAAAAGCACTATGGGTTATGTTTTCACATTAGGAAAGACGGCGATTTGTTGGATGTCTCGACTACAAAGAAGTGTTACTTTATCTTACAACAGAGGCCGAATACATGGCTATTGCGGAAGCTACTAAAGAGCTTGTGTGGTTGAAGGACTTCTTGTGTGAGTTGGGTAAAAGACAAAACTATTGCGTCTTGTATTGTGATAATCAAAGTGCGGTTCATCTGGGGAAGAATCCGGTGTTTCATAGTCGTACGAAACACATCAAGTTGAGGTATCATTTTATTCGACAACATATAAAAGATGGTACTTTAATTTTGAAGAAAGTCCTTGGTTCGAAGAATCCCGCGAATATGTGTACTAAGGTGGTGACGACGGACAAGTTGAGGTTTTGCATAGCCTCAACCGATTTTCAAATGAATTGATGGGAGAAGATGACCTACTAGAGAGATAGAGAGTTGATGTTCGAGTCTAACAAGAGGAGCTGAAGACCTTGTATCGAAAGTCTACTCATCCGACATATGTGTTGAGTGTGCGTGTTCCAAACGGCGTTTTGGCGGTATGAATGGTGGTTTGACAATCTTGGTTAGTGTTGGGTTGAAGAAGATTGGGTTTTGTTAAAGTCTCCTTCAAGTGGGAGATTGTTGAATGTGTGAAGTAGATTAAACAAAAAAGGAAACAAGGTAAAATTAACTTTGAGATTAAGTCAAAGCTTGGAGAATAAGTCAGGCTTGGAAGATAAGTTTTACTTAAGGAACAAAGAGTTGATATTTATGGAATGTTTCTTATACTTGAAGGCCAAGTTAAACTTGTGCAACAAGGTTTTAGGTTTAATGTTTCCCTATAAATAGACCCATAATCTCATTGTAACTCATCACAAACTATCAATAAAATCTCTCTAGTTTGGTCCGTGGATTAAAGTAATAACCATTGATTACATACAACTACGTTAAATAATTGTGTTCTTAATTTTCTAGTTTTTTGTCTTTATTTGTCTATTGTGGGTTGGATAATCTTTGGAAATTATCCTTATTGTTGGGTCCTAAATCCTAACATAAAACCTTATTTAAGTGTTAATGTCAGTTCAAATAGCCTACATGATATCTGCATAACCAAAGTTACTAAATTCCAAGACAAAATTAGTATAAGTATGAATTCAATAATTAGAATATTTGAAGGAAAACTAATAAACATTTGAATCCTCATAAGTCTGTTTACCGTCTCCCATTAGTACTGTTTTTAAAAGTGAGCTCAGGAAAAGACTGTCGTAGTAAATTTATATTTATTGTGAGCTGTGTAAGCATAGGAAAATTAATACCTATTAATCTTCATTAGTAAACCTAGGTAAGTGATCCGTTACGAGATTAAGAAAACACAACGATCTTGCAACGATTAATAAGTTATAGTGTTTGCAATATTCAATGGAAAACAGAAAATATAACAAACACAAGAAGAACAAAACGTTTATTATTCTCCTCTCTTTTCAATTACATACGTATGGAACTAGTAATTAAAAAGGCTATATCTTTTGTTTACTCTCTCAAGTTACAAGTAATTGGAACTAGAAGCTTTTTCCTTTTCTTTACTTTCTCGAGACTACATACACATGAAAATGGAGTAGTAATCTAGAGGCTTATTTGATCTCCCTAGTCGTTACATAAACATAAAGTACTAGAGGCCCTTTTTCCTTTTCTTTCATTTACGTCTATTTATACTTAAATAAGTAAATGAAGCTTGATCTCATGATCCCACTTTCTGCATGATCATGGCCTTATAGTGTTTGACCACTAGCCAACCATCCACGTTTTTTGTTGTTGAGAAATGCATGGTTGACTAGATAACTTATATCCCATGTTTTATAATCTCTCGTCTTCTTTGCTTCACGGGGCGGGTAACGGGTTAAGATCCTACCGGATCAGCGGGGGCTGAGGGTGGTGGTGGCAGTAGGTGGCGGTAGCAGGCGGCAGCCGGCGCCTGCAAGCTGCGGTGCCGCTGCCGGAAAACAGAACAGAAACAGCTTCAGCAGCACGGCTGCTCAAACCCACGGTTCAATCCCAAATTTTGGTCTTTCTAGCATTTTGAACAAATTTAAGCGAACATCAAACAGAAACATGTTATACAATCTTAATCTAACACAAATCAAACCATTAACATTTCAAAATCATAAATCAAGTCACCAAAAATGCATCATTTTATAATACTTGCATAAACCCTAAATTAACATGAATAAAACATAAATTAGGAAGAATAACCTTGTTTTGAATGTTAAAGAAGCAAGAAATTCGAATCTTGAAACTTGGATTAATCATCATCTTCATAAATTAGTATTCGGGTTTATGGTTTGGTGAAGGTCAAAGAGGGGGAAAGAAATCGTGACTGATGAAAACAAATAAGGAAAATAGGTCGGTTAACAATTTATATGGGAGTTATAACCGACACCCGATAACATACGAGTATTTAACTGTTTACTACAACGCAACGTACTTCGTTCGGTAGCCTAAACGAGGCCCAAATTTAATAAATAAATAATTTTATGACCCTTGTCACAAAAAGAACCTATTAAACTAATAATTAAATATTTACAATTAATAAATAATTCTCACAATTAAAATATGATTAAATTCACTTTAAAAGAGCAAAACGGTAAAATTCACCTAGCGCCGGTTTTCGGATGTTACAGTTCGAAGGTGAGTTCGAAAGATATCTTTTTCGAATACAATGAAAGGTGTTGTAATACAGCTACGGGTACGATCCATTCTCCTCGGTCACGAACTCGTTTCTTGTGTTCGAACAACATTGCATGTGTTCGAACAGATCTTGTTCGAATGGATAGTGTATTGTAGAAATGTTTTTAAAAATAGTTTAAAATGTAATAAAAATTTAAAAAAAATGTATCCGAGTTATTTTCTCATAAAATAAAAATATGTTTTCTATGGTAAAATAAGTGTCTTAAAAATAGATGATCGGCTTAATCTTATTAAGATTTTTCTAAACATTGTTCGAAGGGGTATACTTAGGAAAATAGTTAATGCTTAAATAGTGATCTAAAAGAATTTTGGAAGGTAGTTATAAGCAAGTTAGTGGGGATGGTTATTAGCATCCATGTTACCATCCAAAAATCTTAAAAATAGCTTTTAGGACTATCTTTAGAAATTTTTTAATTAATATTAATATGTTTAATAAATAAATGGTTACAAGTAATAAAAAATATAATTTTAATAGATTATTGATATTTAGTAATTACTTTTTACAGGTACAGTTATTTTGAAGTAAGTATAAAGTTATTTTAGGATGGATAGAACGTTACGATTTGTTGATTAGTATCCATTTACTTCATATGTATTTATTATTTTAGTTACATAAATGTCAATGTCAATTAAAGCATAGTTAGCTTCTTAGTTTTCTATAAATTCTTCATTTTTCAACCATTTGAGGCAAGTTCATCCATAATCTTGTGATCTAATTCAAAAATTACAATTCATGGCATCCATCAAGCTATATCTTGCTCTTTTGCTTGTACTTACAATTTGTGGTAATTTTAGTTATTCAACATTTTAAGATTTATGTTTATCGATATTTCATTGTCAGACTACGTACATATATCATATCTTTAATCAATTTTATCGTTGAAATGTACTTATGATGATTTATGGGTTGGTCAATTAATATCATTTGATTTGTGTGTATCTTAGGGACCGAAATAACAGCTAGTGATGCGTGTAAAGAAACTTATGAGAATGACAAAGTAGAGTGTACACATAAAAGTTGTAAAAACCAATGCATATGGAGAAGAGGGTATGGTGCACGTGGTGTGTGCGTTGCAAAACACTTTTGTGAATGTACTTATCCTTGTTAAGATCATGTAATTTAATTTTTGTAGTTAAAGTAATTTAATAAATAATAATTTAAATAAAAGAGTTTTGAATAATCGTATAACGTGAATGACAACTACTTCATAAAATCCTTTTTTCTCTGTCAAGAAAACTGTGCCAAGGTTGTACCCACTTTTTCCGATCAATTTCAAATTACTCCGACTCCTCATTCATTTTCAAGCCTCTTCATAACTTGTTTAGATCTACTTTTTCAAGTTTTCATCTCATTTCCTGTATATTACTTTGCTGATCTTTCTCAACAACCTTTCATTTTCGGTTTGTAGTTCACCCTTGTTTCTTCCTTTCCGGCCACCGGCATCTCGCCGGTGGTCCGGCCTTTTTTCTCCTTGTTTCTTTTTCCCGGCTGTCTGTCACTCTCCCTTTGGTGGTCGGAGTTTGCTCCGGCGGTTATAGCCACCACTCACCGCCGTTTTTCGTGGTAATTTTTGGCTATGGTTGCTTGTGAGTTTCTTCGCTGCCGTCGCGTTTCTTCTCCGACTTTGGTTTTAGTTGCTCTCTCCTTTCCGGTGGTGGTTCGGTGGACCACCACCTGTTGGTGGTGGTCAACAGTAGACCGTGGGTTGGGGTTCCCTTCCTCAGTTCCCCGTTCGTTTTCTGGGTGTTGCGCTTCAAGGTGGCTCACCACCCTGTTGGTGGTGGTCACTGGTGGTGGTGGTGGTTTGTTGATTGGTTCCGTTCTCTCTTTTATCAGAAGACGTTCGAAAACTAGTCGACGGCTATTGGTGGCGGGGGGTTTGATGGTGGTGGTGGTGGAGGGCACGTGAGCCTTGTTGGTGTAGGGGTGGGTTGGGTTGTGGTTTTGGGTGCGGTCTTTACCTTTTCGAGGTGCTCTCGGGTTTTGTCCAGGCGACGATCTCCTAGTTGGAGATCTGATTCAAGATGCGGGGGTTCGTTCGGATTTTTGCGGTTAGGGCCTTTCTTTTGACGACTCGGGGAGCAGTGCGGACACTGGTTTTTTTCTGTTCTATTGTTGCGAAGGCGATAGGCGTTCTTCCGATAGCTGACGCCGTTATGTTCGTTAAGTCGTGTGTCTGTGTAGTATTATCGGTATTTGAGATTCCTGTGGTTATAGCTTTAGTTGTATTTTGGTCTCCTTGTAAAACGTGATTTCTCACCCAGTTGGTGAGCCGTTTGAATTGGTTTTTTTGTACGGCTAGAGCTCGTAGTTTGGATTCTCTTGTATCGGTTGTATGAGTTGATCTTCGGATCTGTTATTAATGTTATCGTTTTTTTGGCAAAAAAAAAAAAAAAAAAAAAAAAAAACTACTTCATTCATACGGTCTACTTAAAATAAATATTAAATTATATGACAAAATTACACGGAGGTCCCTGTGGTATGTTCGAAACTACAAGTGGAGTTCAAAAGAATTTTTTCGCCTTAGGGGGTCACTATGATTTGCAATAGTTTCACCGGGGGTCCAACGGTCTAACGTCTGTCTAAATCTAACATTTTTGGACCTCACATGATAGGCACATGGGGTAATTTTGTCTTTTTAATTACTTTTACCCTTAATAAGTCTTACCTACACCATTTCATTTTCTCTCTCTACAAAACCTCTTCATCTGCTCGTCATTGAACAACATGGGTTAGGGTTATAAATCATATTACAAATGGAGAGTCATACTCCAAAACATCCTCAAACACAAATAAAATTAAATCAAAGATTGTTGATGGCTGTTAGAAAACAATCTATTCTTCTTCCTTTTTTCCATCATTTGTAGTCTCTTTAATCGGTTATTATGAACCCCAAATTCAGAAATCAACTGTAACGCGGAAGAGAACCGTTGACGGAATTTGTGAACGATGTCTGTGAGACAGCGTTTAACTGCGACGACAGAAGCAGCGGCGATGGAGGAAAGGCGAAGGTTGGTGGTTAGCGTCGCCTTGCAAATTATTTCTAGTTGATTTTTGTTAAATGATGGTTAAGGGAATTTGTTAAATGATGGTTCAAAGCCTCACAATTATGTACGCCAGATGGTTCTCGGATCTATTTACGAACAGAGCTCGGGTGCTCAAAGTTCGTTTTGTTTTGATAATTACTCGCCGCCGTCCATGATTGTGTGGAAAAATCAATCTTTAGGTGAAGTATCAGTCATTCAAATCTTTAGGTACATATTCCTCTATATCTACTGTTATAAATTGTAAGGTGATAAAGTTAGCTTGGTTTATGTGAATGATGATTATTTTGGCACATATTGTGTGTTGATATAGGTGGAGATCTTTAATTTGTTAAAATGCTTGTCTAAATTAACAAACTAGTTGCGATGAAATATAACAAACTGCACAGTTAAAATGCTTGTCTAAATTAATTTGTGCTAACCAAATGCACATTTTTGTTTGCTGCTATTTTTTGTCAGCCCCAAGTGAGTTAGAAGGGATGCAAAAACAGCAACAGAGCACCAACGGATCTTCGGTCCAGCGGTACCGCGGTTACACTTGTGTACTCGCAGGGCTAGAGGTCTCGGGTTCGAACCTCGTCACCCGCTCTAGGAATTGAAATATATTCCTTGAAGGTGGCCCAAAGGGAAGGTTTTACCGACCCGCTCCGGGACTAAGGTCCGGCCCGCCTGCCCCTCGGGATGGTTTAAGGGTCGGATCCTCAGAGTGTGGTTCGGGTTTCCTGCCCGAAAGCGCGTGTGTGTGCAAATGATGACTAGGCTTCGGTCCGGACTGATGCAAGCTTGTCTTTAAAAAAAAAAAACAGCAACAGAGCGACCATTAATTTGTGGGTTTTGTAGAGAGAGAAGAAGAAATAGGTGCATGTAAGATTTAAAAGGGGTAAAAGGAATCATAAAGACGAAAATACCCTCATGTGCAAGTCATATGAGCCCCAAAAACGTTAAATACTGACAGATGTTAGGCTGTTGGACCCCCCGTGAAGCTATTGCAAACCACAATGACCCCTCAAGGTGAAAAAAAATCTTTTGAACTCCATTTGTTATTTTGAACATATCACAGGGACTCCCATGTAATTTTGTAAAATTATACGGAGAATTTACAAACCATCACACAATTGCTTAGTGGTTGGCCTTTGACAAATAAGTTCTGAAAATAGTCACGAACATTCCGGTTAAGCTGTGTATGTCATGGTAAAAATACAACTCACCATGATAACCCAAACAAAAATCCTCATACATTTTTTCTTTATAAATTATTTTAACATTTTATGTTTCTAAAATATTAATTATCAAAAACATTTGGTACAAAACAACTATATACATTTTTTCTTAAATTATTATAACATTTTATGTTCCTAAAATATTAATTATCAACAACATTTCGTACAAAACAACTATATAGTACGACACACACACGCGCGCGCACGCGCAGACACAGACACAAACAGACACACAGATGCACACGCACGCACACGCGCGCACACGTGCGCACACACGCACACGCGCGCGCGCACACGCACGCACACTCGCACGCGCACACACAACACACACACACAACACACACACACACACACACGCACACATATATAAAGCGCATGCAAATATACTAACATGCCATATTTTTAATAAAACTGCCACATATCAATTTCTCATCAAAAATTAATAATTCAGAAAGATATGGATTATTAGCATATTGAATTTGACAATGTGACTTTCTTCTATATTTTTGTCACATGTCACTAGAATTTTTTTTCTTCAAATTTTTTAAATAAATTATAATAAAAAAATATATAAGAATATAAATAAACTAAAAAAGCATCGAATGGGACCATAAAATTTGTGCATATTTGTCACATGTCACAAACATATTAAATCTTTTCTATATTTATGCCATTTATTGTATTATTTTTCTTATGATTTTTTTTAAATAAAGTATAATAAAGAAATATAAAATAAATATAAATAAACTAAAAAAGGCGTCAGACGGACTCATAAAACTTGTGTATATATGTGATAACTCGTAAATTTTTGACAAAATTTAAACACAATCTCATTTAACTTCAAACAAATTCCGATGATTCCCGAACAAATAATTATATATATATATATATATATATATATATATATATATATATATATATATATATATATATATATATATATATATATACATGACTTAATTGTTATAACTAGAAATGTAAAATTTTATACAAGATATTATTGTTGTTATTACTTTTATTATTATTATTATTAATATTAAATATTAATATCAATATCAGTATTAGTTATATTATTACTTGCAATATAGAATGAAATGTGATACATTTAAATTGTAATATTATTATTACTAGTATTATTGTTATCATTACTAATATCAATCAATATTATAATTTATAATAAAATTATGATTTCTATTATTTATTCATTATCATTATTAAAATAAGTATTATTATAAAAATATCATTTATCATTAATGATATTATTATTGTTAACATAATTATCAACAAATATCACTATTCTTGTTATTTATGTTATTGTTGTATTAAAAGTATTATTATTATTATAATTATTATTATTAATACAATTATTATTATTATTAATATAATTATTATTGTAATTATTGTTAATTTGTATATTAATTAAATGAAAAAGGTATATACCTAAATTAGGTACTAACAACGACTGCTTTTATTTAAAAAAAAAAAGAAAAGATCACGATCTTCTTTATATTTTATAAAAGATAAATTAGGTATTTTACTTTTATATTTTTTATTTATTTCTGTTTAATCAATGAGTCGACACCCACAAATCTGCATTATAAAAATATATCATATGGTGTTATAAACCAGTCGATTTTTACATTATCATTATCAGTTTCAATTACCTTTCAGAGCTTTTATTTAATTAAATCTAAACGAAAAAAGAAAAAAAAAACAGTTGTCGGTCTCTGTTCATGTTCTTTTTTTTAAAAGCTCGAATTCAAAACAAATTCTAAAATCCATAAATGCAGTGTTGTTAGTAATCATCCACTCAATCTATCTGCAAAATTTTAGGTTCCAATTCTTCCCATCAATCTTTAATTTTCGAGTCAAAGTTTAAATTTAAAAAGTCAAACGTATTGTTCATCGCACAATTCGAGTTCGTTTTGATGTTTCAAGTCAAATTGATGATTCCTAAAGCTTCTATGAGTCATTTAAAACTTATTTCATGTTGAAACCGTAGCCTAAAACTATCTCTAATTCGTCGTGACTGCAGTAGCAGTTTTAGTTATATATTTTTTTTTTTCGTTTTCATTTTAATACAAACATTTGATGTTGATTATTATGATTATTTAAAGTATCTAAATCAGTGTTGTGATGATTTAAAGTGTCTTGGTCGATTTTGATTTTTTGAAGAAGAATGAAGTGGCAACAGAAAACGAATAAGGGATAAATATAAATGAATTGTGATATTAATCAGAAAAACAAGATCAGTCAAATGGTTATGAGTGTTTGCGGGTGAGCGAGAGGTCTCGGGTTTGAGCCCGGTCGTAGGCATTTCTTTTTGGGAAAACATTTAAAGGTAGCTTTTCTTTTATTATTATTATTATTATAATTACTATTATTACTAAAAATATGAATCATCATCATTATGATTATTATTATTATTATTATTATTATTATTATTATTATTATTATTATTATTATTATTATTATATTATTATTATTATTAAAATAATAAAAGTTATTATTATTTTCATTAATCTTAGTATTAATATTTTTTTAAAGTATTGTTATTAAAATTATCATTAGTGATAATATTTTTATAATTATTATTATTATTAAGTGTGAAGTATTATTATCAAAATGATTGTTTTCATTATCATCGTTATTAAATTTTTTCATTTAAAAACTACAAGTATTATTATTAGAATTAAAATTATAGGAGTTATTAATAAAACTATCATTAATATTAAAATTTATACTATCATTATTATTATTTTTACTAATATTATCTTAGTATTATTATAACTACCATTTTAACAAACAAATAATATATATATAAAAATATATTTAAAATACATAACTTAACTATATAAAATTTCTAATGTATTTTTAAATATACAAAATAAATACATTTAATTAAATAATAAAATATATATAAATTATTAATACAAAAGCTATATCACTAACAATAAAATATATGTTTGTTCAATTTCGATTATATGTGTTAATGAATATACAAACGATATAGGTTCGTGAATCCAAGGACAACCCTACACTTGTTCAGTGCAATCAAACGCATAATTACTACAAACTATCGTATCGTATCGTGAGTTCATCTGCTCCCTTTTTATATATATTTTTGGGCTGAAAATACATGCGCAACTTTTATAACTGTTTTACGTTAGACACAAGTACTGAAACTTTTATGTTAAATACATGCTTTGTCATGCTAAATCCCTGCCGTAATATCGTTAATTGCTTGGTGAACGCAAACTTAGTTATTATGAATAGCGCTATTTAGAGTAACGTCTCTAATCATTTGACCTCTGGTCTTTAGTTACATAATAATGATTCAAACTGACATTGACTGTTCAAGGTGTCTCGGGGTAAAATTCTGTTTAGTCGCGATATTACAAACTACAACAACTCTTTTTAGATTGATATGATGGGTATCAATCAACTTTAAACTAAATCTTGTGGTCTATATCTATTACTGAAATCATTATTTATGACAAACTTATGAACTCACTCAACCTCGTGTTGACTTTTTAAAGCATGTTTATTCTCAGGTATTTAAATATTGCTTCCGCTGTATATCTGCTACTTTGATGATGATTGCTTGCTATGCTTGGAGTCTTCATTACATATCATATCAATTAAAGACATTTAACGCTCTAAATACAATGTAATGTATTTATCTTCCGCTGCAAAACTCAATAAAAACGTCTCATATAGAGTCGTTCTCGTTTATACAATTGTGATTTGATATAATTAGTCACAAATACCCCAGGCCCTATTTGGGGGTGTGACAGATTGGTATCAGAGCTGGTTTAAGCTGTCTCGCCGGCTTAATCGTAGAGGGGGTTCTCACAGTGTTACCTGTGACGAAGCATTGGCTCTTACTCCTCGCGATCCGAAGAAAGGTTGGCTGTACATTGCCGAAAGGCGGGCAGTAAAATCAGTGTATGAGGTACGTTCAATGGTCACTAAAGCGGTTAGCTGAGACGGCAGTGGGTGGGAATTAATCCCCAATCTGTTATAACAGATTGGTATCAGAGCAGTACTGTTGTAGAGAACCAGGATTGCATTTTATGTGTGCCTTATACAATTAGGTACCTTAGCAATGTAGGACTACAACTTTCCTTGACCATAGTGCATTTAATTGTTGCCTTTAACTGTTAAATGCTACACTATACCTTAGAAACTATGCTTATTAAATTTTTAATATTCCTTAGAATGCCGAGCCAATCAGAGAACTCTGTCTACTCTCCAATTATGCCACCGCATTCAAAAGCGACACCTGTTGATTCTGCTGACTCTAGCTCTAATTACTCACCAATATATAAACCAACGAGTACTTCTGAATGGGATGCTATTCAAAGCCTTCCTAACTACAATGGTGACTTCTCAGGCTACGAGCCCAAAGAAGAGCCTATTGAGGAATCATCTAAAAACTTATCTCTGAAGAGAAAGCAAACCGAAACAGCTACTGCTGATGAAGCCGGTCCATCAAAAAGGGCTAGCTCACCATTTCGTGAAAACATCGCTCAGATACAGGCACGTCTAAATAACCTAGAAAATGAAAACAAAATCTTGAAAGAAATCATCATAGAATCCTTCAGAACTCAAACCGAAAGGCTAGAAGAACTTGTAAAGTATAACACAGAAAAAGTGATGGAGAAAGTGATGAAAGTGGAGGCTAATGAAGAAGGTGGTACCAGGTGGGGTAAACAGTCCATGGTTTATCTCGAGTACCTTCACGACAAGCAAAAGGCTAAAAATGACAAGTTTGAGAAGTTTTTGAAGGAGGTTGAGGACGAGAAGAAGAAATATGAAGACTACTTCAATCTTAATATTTCCTAGTTTATTTTTTCTATTTTCTATCTATGTAAAGGCTATGCCTTAAACTATTTCCTATTTCCTAATAAGAAATCCATGTTTTCTGTTTTCGTTATTAGTTCCGGCTTTAAGATTTCCTTTCTCGTAAGGGCTTTTGCCCCAAGTACTTTCTTTTTCAGTGTAATTGATAAGGCTAAAAAGGAACATATATTTCATAGCAAAATCCCCCAAGAAAGACAAGATTTTAGTTGCAATTGTTCCATTTTCAAGTAATATTCGTTTATTTTAAATAAGTGCGAAGACAAAAGGCGAAAACGACGAATTGAAGACACAAAGGTCCAAAAAGCTCAAAAGTACAAGATACAATCAAAAAGGTTCAAATTATTGATGAGGAACGTCTAAAAATGACAAGAGTACAAGTTACAAAACGCAAAGTACAAAATATAAAATTGTACGCAAGGACGTTCGAAAATCCGGAACCGGGACCAGAGTCAACTCTCAACGCTCGACGCAACGGTGTAAAAATTACGAGTCAACTATGCACAAGAATAAAATATAATATTTAAATAATTCATAATAAGAATAATATTAAATAATAAAAAGTTGTTAATTGAGCATAGTTCAGGGGTCATAAGTGAAAATTCAATTTCTAAATTCGCCTATAAAAGGCTTTGTAATCGTAATGTAAAAACACACCTTTTTCTATCTTTTTCTTATTTATCAATATCAATTATCATTCTATATCTCTATCATAATGTTAACTTAATAAGATATAACAATAATCTTAATTTTAATTTTAAATTATGATAATAATAAGATTTATGATAGAGATCGTTTGAGTGTGTAAGTCGAAATTCTGTCCGTGTAACGCTACGCTATTTTTAATCATTGTAAGTTATGTTCAACCTTTTTACATTAATGTATCGTAACTAAGTTATTATTATGCTTATTTGAGCCGAAGTAATCGTGATGTTGGGCTAAAATATTAAGAAGGGGTTATTGAACTTTGGACCATAATTAAGGTTTGGGCAAAAGACCGACACTTGTGGAAATTGAACTATTGACTATTAATAGATGGGGGGTATTGTCTAATTGAGTGACAACTCATTGGAGTCTGTCGAACCTATCTTCAAATTAATTAACCTAATAATTAATAATGATTATGGTTGTCCTATTTAGTGATGTTCATATGGAATCTGTTATAATCATTTAATTAATCAATTGGGTTGGGTAATTGATTATTCATTCTGATCAAGTGGATGAATTAATATTCATAAACTAATTAAAACAGGGGTGGATTACATACAGTGATAACTGCGTCACAGTTTAAATCCTTAATCAGTTGGAATATTTGACTTCGGGTATAAGGGTAATTTGACGAGGATACTCGCACTTTATTTTTATGACCGATGGACTATTATGGACAAAAACCAGATAGACGTATCAAATAAACCAGGACAAAGGACAATTAACCCATGGTAATAAATTAAAATCAACACGTCAAACATCATGATTACGGAAGTTTAAATAAGCATAATTCTTTTATTATATTTCTCATCGTATCTTTATTTACTGTCATTTTATTACTCGCAATTTTATTTACTGTCATTTTATTTATTGTCATTATTTTACGCACTTTAATTATCGTCATTTATCTTTACGCTTAAAATATAGAATCGACAAACCGGTCATTAAACGGTAAAACCCCCCTTTTATAATAATATTACTACTTATATAATTATATATATTTTATATAAATATAGTTAAAAATATAGTAAGTATCACCAGCTCCCTGTGGAACGAACCGGACTTACTAAAAACTACACTACTCTACGATTAGGTACACTGCCTATAGTGTTGTAGCAAGGTTTAGGTATATCCCATCCGTAAATTAATAAAACTTGTGTCATATTTTGTAGTATTTTGTATTAAAAATAATACTATTTCGTACCCTCACGCTACATCATCAAGTTTTTGGCGCCGCTGCCGGGGAGCGCTAAAACGCTATATTTTTAATTATAATAATATTGAAATAAAATATAATAATATAATAATATTGAAATAGAATATAATAATATAATAATATTGAAATAGAATATAATAATATAATAATATTGAAATAGAATATAATAATATAATAATATTTTAGAATATATTTTGAATCGTAAAAGTTTTAAAAAGTCGTATTTATTAAATACTTCAGGGGTATATTATGTAAATTGTAATTAATAATTTATATCATGTCGCTTTCATGTGAATAGTAAATTAATTAATTTCTTTTCATTTACTATTCATGAATAGTAAATGAATTAAAAAAAAGTTTTGAAAAAAAAATAATAATTATAAAAAAAAGTATTAATTTGTAAAAAAAATCATTTTAAAAAAAAAAAACGTAAAAAAAAAAAACAAAAACGTAAAAAAAAAATGTAAAAAAAAAAAATTATTAAAAAAAAAATATATTTTTTAAGATTTTGTCTATAAAAAAAAATTATTTTTTTAGTTTTATTACCTTTAGATTTTTAGACTATAGTCGCAACTTTTAGTATTAAGTTTAGTTTTGCCATAGTTATTTTTACTTCTAGAATTTTTAGGCTTTGCCGTAAAATCCCTTAAGTGCTTATTCCTTAGATTAAGTTTTAGGTGCTTTAGAATTTTACGACGCCGTATTTCGCACTACTTTCTTATTTTTATTTTTCGACGCCTATTTTTCGACCTTTTTATTTTTCGACCTTTTTCGACGCGCAATCTATTTCTTTCTTATTTCTCGCCATTCTAGTTTTTAGGACTTAGAATTTTTTCTACTTCTTCTCTAAATTTCTTAAAATTACGAAAATTTATTTTAAGTGGTTAAATTGATAGACATCAAAATTTTCTGGTTCGTAGTAATAGTTGGATTTGTACGTGGACCGGGTTATTGGAGCCAAACAGTACTCAATTATATTGAGACCAAACGAATCCTGCCTCTCTGCTGCATCTTTTGGCTATTCGAAACGTGGGCAAAATCAGAAAAGTCTATTAATTGGATAACTTATTATAATTTTTCTTTCCTTTTTAAAAACTAATAGGATATTCAGTGAATGCACCGAGCAAGACGTTCGCCGCCGGTCATACGTTCACCACCTGTAACTCGATCAAGACATCTAGCAAATATTGTCGCCGTTGATTTTTCTTTAGAATCGTCATCTAGTCGAACAAGAACTCCAACTCAAATTTCCGATAATCCATCTTTTGAACCCGACTTCACAATTAAGAACCCGGAGCATATTCAAGGACAATTCCAAGATCTTGAACCACTAATTATTCCTCCTGAGCCACAAACCATTAAATCAGAATCCTCTAGTGATTCGTATTCAACAAATTCAATTATGGAAGTAACGGAACCTCTAAGTATGGAAGATCGAATGAGAGCCACACGCACGGGCCAAGGTCACGCCATTATTAAACCAGAAGTTAATGCTCCAGATTATGAAATTAAAGGACAAATCCTACACATGGTAACTAACCAATGCCAATTCAGTGGTGCACCGAATGAAGATCCTAACGAACACCTTCGTACGTTTAAAAGAATTTGTACACTATTCAAAATTCGAGAAGTTGAGGATGAACAGATCTATCTCATGTTGTTTCCCTGGACTTTAAAGGGAGAAGCCAAAGATTGGTTAGAATCGTTACCTGAAGGGGCGATTGACACATGGGATGTTTTAGTTGAAAAATTTCTTAAACAATTCTTTCCGGCATCCAAAGTCGTGAGACTTCAAGGAGAAATTGTTACGTTCGCGCAAAATCCAAATGAAACATTATATGAGGCGTGGACAAGATTCGGAAGGATGTTGAGAGGATGTCCTCAACACGGATTAGATACTTTTCAAATAGTACAAATCTTCTATAAAGGCGTAGACATCGCCACACGAAAAGACATCGACATAACAGCTGGTGGTTCCATTATGAAGAAAACCGCAACTGAAGCTTACAAAATTATTGATAACACAGCCTCCCACTCTCATGAGTGGCATCAAGAAAAAGATATTTTTCGTTCATCTAAAGCGGCTAGAGCCGATTCTAGCCATGACTTTGATTCCGTTTCCGCAAAAATAGATGCTTTCGAAAGACGAATGGAAAAGATGAATAAAGATATTCACGCAATACGAATCAGTTGTGAGCTATGCAGTGGACCACACTTAATGAAAGATTGTAATGTTGAACCAACCATGGAACAACGAGAGAATGTTTCCTATATGAACCAAAGGCCTGGAAATAATTATCAAAATAATTATCAACCGCCAAAGTTAAACTTCAATCGAAATCAAAACATTCTTTACAATCCAAACGGACCCAACAACAACTCGTACAACCAACAAGGTCCGAATAACCAACCAACTCAAAACAACACTTTCAATCAACAAAGACCTAGCTTGTATAAAACACCACAACAACCCGAAGAGAAAAAGCCAAATCTAGAAGAAATGATGGCAAAGCTGATTGAATCTCAAACACAATTCATTACATCTCAAACCCAAACGAACGAGAGGTTTGATCAGTCATTAAGAACTCAACAAGCTTCCATTTTGAATCTTGAAAAACACGTAGGTACTCTTGCTAGCATGATGAGTGAGAGGGAACAAGGAAATCTACCGAGTAATACTGAAGTAAATCCTCGGAATGAGAATGTTAACATGGTGTCAACAAATTCTGAAAAACCAGCTCCAGAAGTTGGGAAGGTTTTAGATGTGAGTAACAATGAAGAAGTTACACCACCACCACCAGAGTATGTAAAGCCAGTGGTGGCACCATATAAACCACCCATCCCGTTTCCAAGAAAAGGAGTTGAGTATGAGCAAGTAATAGGTAATAAAGTTGGTGATACCATTGGAAAGAAGAAGAAGAAGAAGTATAAGAAAGTGCAAGAAACAAAAACCGTAGAAGTAAACCCGGTGAAGACAGTTCCACCAAAACCTCCACCAAGAGTAGGTGATCCGGGTGAATTTATTGTTCCTTGTCTACTTAGTGATTGTGTCATGTATGATGCACTAGCAGATTTAGGTGCAAGTGTAAGTGTTATGCCTCTTTCCTTATATAAGAGATTAGGTGTAGGTAAGTTAAGTCCAACGGATATGAGTGTTCGACTCTTTGATCAAACCATTAAGCACCCAGTTGGAATTGCTGACAACCTACCCGTTCAAGTAGGCAATTTAACCTTTCTAGTCGAATTTATTGTCATTGACATAGAAGAGGACCCAAACATTCCTCTAATTTTAGGTCGGCCATTCTTTGCGTTCACCGGGGCGTTATTTGATGTAGGAAATGGAAGAATGACACTTAAAAGTGGTGACAAATCGATCACCTTTATGATTCGAAAATCTAAACCTCCACCAACCAAAACCGTTGAACCAATAAAAATGATTGGTAATAACCATGTTGTTTTACCAACTCCAACGGCAGTGCTTAGCAATAATGAAACGCCTAAGTGTGGGAAAAATGAAGTAACACCTAATGATAACCCAATAACAAAGGACCCCGTTGTTGATACGAAATTAGATGACCCCGTTATTAACAGTTCAATGAAGAAACTTTTTAAACGGGCTATTGATGCTAGAAGTAAGGGGAACTTTAAGTTATGTAACCGGTTAGTATCCAATATGTCGCCTAAAGAAAGGGCGAAGCTAGTTGAATTATGGGATATTACGGAAGAAGCCGGGCACTGGCTTAAAGAAAAAGTCACAGATAGGCAAGTTGATTATGGACCAAGAGAAATTGACAATGAAGTTAATCACAATTTCAACACCACAGCTACCTAAGTGTGGGGAGATTCGAATGTTCTAAAAAGATAATGCTGTCTAAAGTTATTTGTTCTGTTCTCGTGTAGTTCCGAGAATGGAATCCGATTGGTCTTTTCCGCTAGCAGACACTAAAGAACTAGTTTTCTCCCTCCATTCTGAATTTTTATTTTTTTTAGGTTTTATTTGAAATTAATATGCATTTTAATTTATGTTTTATTGTGATTTTAAAAAACAAAATTTACTTTATTTCATTAAGTTAAAAATATGATTTTTAAAATTCGTCGTGAGTTGAAGACTAGGTCGTTGAGCCGAAATTACTTTACCCGAGGGCGGGGCGACAAATTTTGTTATCATTATTTTTAATTTTATTGATTTAAAGTATGCCAAAAATATTATACTTTATAAATTTTTGAAAAGTGGGGTTATAAACCAAACTTCAAAAATATATATATATATATATATATATGTTTGTATTTTATCTTATGTACAAAACAGGGTAAAACAGCGCACTTTCAAAGACTGTCATGAAGTTCAGCAAAAGCTACTGATTTTGACAAGACGCAAAAAATCAAATGTGAAATAACAATATGTTTGCAAACTCGGTATTTTTAATCACTTTTCTACGCTAATCACCCTCATGAATTTAAATTATAGTCTGATTTCATGCAAATGAGGGCATTGCATGATCTTAAGTGTGGGGAAGGGTTATAAATTCTCTCAGGTTTATACTTGGTTTATTTGCCAAATTTTGTGAAAATTTGAAAAATTTTCAACTAAATGAACTCAAAATCATGTTTATACATATTTATGAACGATGAAAACTAGGTGTTAATACCGAAATTATCGTTACCTCGGAAAGGACATAAATTGAGAAACAACCTAAAATGCTTGAATTCATTTAAAATGGAATAAAGGAGAATAAAAAGGCAAAGAAAGAAACTAAGTGTGGGGAGAATGTACCAAGTTATTCAATTAAAAATTATCTATCACATATCTTTGTACAAGATTATTGCAGGTACTTTTGTTTTGGATGATACTAATCAGTTTTACCCGGTTTACTGTAATATATTTGAAAGAAAGATGGATCTACACGATGAATCAATTCCATCATTAAAAGGAAGTAAAGTCTTCCGAAAAAGACACGCACTTCTTGATTTAGGTCAAGAAGTTGTCGTCCAGACCAGCTGTAGGTTGACGAAAAATCTAGAAAAGTCATCTCTAAAATCAGCAGGAAATCCACGGACCTCAGCATCAAACAGGGTCGCCAAGTGGTCAGATTTATCCTAACCATGAGAAGGATTTATCTCGTACAATGGGGAGGCACCGTGCAAATTAGCTTGATAAGACTAATGAATCAGATCCCCAGAAAGGATAATCTCCTTAAAAGATCAAAAATCAGCTTTTAAGACTGATATTACTCAATCCTAGAGATTGACCTTAAAGATTGAGAATTCAAACTCATGGAATTCAATGATATCTAAACTCGAGCTTGAACGAGAAAATATTTTGATCAAAAATACAAACCGATTTGTTTTCTGAAAACCCATTTTCAATGCGTTCATTACCATTGAACGTAAAATCCTAAGAAATTCACCTGGAATTCATTAGGTCACCTGAACCAAATCGGGTGTCAACCGTAAGAACGGTGGTTGCATAGCATGGTCGGAGACAGGACCTTGTGCCAGACCGAAAAATTATAGGATGATCTTTACTATCGCTCCTACCAAGGATAGTTCTAGCATCCGACACGTTAATAAGACCATAATCATCTGCATGTCACGGGACATTGCCTTAACAGTTTCTTGTTCATCGCTTTCCTTTACAACCGGACGGTAGTTTGCCGAAAGGTAATATACGGGACAAGTAAACTGGACGTGTTGCTTTCCTAATACAAGGTTAGCAAGTGGGTAACACAAAACCACAAGTGTTGAGCTAAAATTTTCAAATCTGAAACCCACACAACCCACAAAAATATTTTGCAAACACCGGTGAAGGGTTATTCCGGAAAACTTATCTAGGGTAAAAGCTAGATTAAATTTTCAAAAAGATCAAATGTTTTCATAAAGATCCAATTTCCTTAAGGATCTACATTTTAATAGTCATGTGGGACTGTAAACCACCTTTCAAATGTGCACTTTGCTTTGGAAACCGAAAGTAAATCGGCTATTTGATTGCAAGTGTCGTTGACCTAAACCCGAGGCAACTGTGGATGACACACCCACCTTTAACCATATCGTTACTATCATTGTTTATACCGCTCTGTCAAAATCACTGATGTACAAAGTGTGAAGAATAAAGAAGTGATTCGTGTGATGTATTATATTATTTCAAGACTGTATTGCTTGAGGACAAGCAACGCTCAAGTGTGGGGATATTGATAAGGCTAAAAAGGAACATATATTTCATAGCAAAATCCCCCAAGAAAGACAAGATTTTAGTTGCAATTGTTCCATTTTCAAGTAATATTCGTTTATTTTAAATAAGCGCGAAGACAAAAGGCGAAAACGACGAATTGAAGACACAAAGGTCCAAAAAGCTCAAAAGTACAAGATACAATAAAAAAGGTTCAAATTATTGATGAGGAACGTCTAAAAATGACAAGAGTACAAGTTACAAAACGCAAAGTACAAAATATAAAATTGTACGCAAGGACGTTCGAAAATCCGGAACCGGGACCAGAGTCAACTCTCAACGCTCGACGCAACGGTGTAAAAATTACGAGTCAACTATGCACAAGAATAAAATATAATATTTAAATAATTCATAATAAGAATAATATTAAATAATAAAAAGTTGTTAATTGAGCATAGTTCAGGGGTCATAAGTGAAAATTCAATTTCTAAATTCGCCTATAAAAGGCTTTGTAATCGTAATGTAAAAACACACCTTTTTCTATCTTTTTCTTATTTATCAATATCAATTATCAATATCTATATTCTATATCTCTATCATAATGTTAACTTAATAAGATATAACAATAATCTTAATTTTAATTTTAAATTATGATAATAATAAGATTTATGATAGAGATCGTTTGAGTGTGTAAGTCGAAATTCTGTCCGTGTAACGCTACGCTATTTTTAATCATTGTAAGTTATGTTCAACCTTTTTACATTAATGTATTGTAACTAAGTTATTATTATGCTTATTTGAGCCGAAGTAATCGTGATGTTGGGCTAAAATATTAAGAAGGGGTTATTGAACTTTGGACCATAATTAAGGTTTGGGCAAAAGACCGACACTTGTGGAAATTGAACTATTGACTATTAATAGATGGGGGGTATTGTCTAATTGAGTGACAACTCATTGGAGTCTGTCGAACCTATCTTCAAATTAATTAACCTAATAATTAATAATGATTATGGTTGTCCTATTTAGTGATGTTCATATGGAATCTGTTATAATCATTTAATTAATCAATTGGGTTGGGTAATTGATTATTCATTCTGATCAAGTGGATGAATTAATATTCATAAACTAATTAAAACAGGGGTGGATTACATACAGTGATAACTGGTGTAATTGTTGACAGAAGTGATAACTGCGTCACAGTTTAAATCCTTAATCAGTTGGAATATTTGACTTCGGGTATAAGGGTAATTTGACGAGGATACTCGCACTTTATTTTTATGACCGATGGACTATTATGGACAAAAACCAGATAGACGTATCAAATAAACCAAGACAAAGGACAATTAACCCATGGTAATAAATTAAAATCAACACGTCAAACATCATGATTACGGAAGTTTAAATAAGCATAATTCTTTTATTATATTTCTCATCGTATCTTTATTTACTGTCATTTTATTACTCGCAATTTTATTTACTGTCATTTTATTTATTGTCATTATTTTACGCACTTTAATTATCGTCATTTATCTTTACGCTTAAAATATAGAATCGACAAACCGGTCATTAAACGGTAAAACCCCCCTTTTATAATAATATTACTACTTATATAATTATATATATTTTATATAAATATAGTTAAAAATATAGTAAGTATCACCAGCTCCCTGTGGAACGAACCGGACTTACTAAAAACTACACTACTCTACGATTAGGTACACTGCCTATAGTGTTGTAGCAAGGTTTAGGTATATCCCATCCGTAAATTAATAAAACTTGTGTCATATTTTGTAGTATTTTGTATTAAAAATAATACTATTTCGTACCCCACGCTACATCATCAGTAATAAAGAGGTTTACCTCTACTCGTTTAATAATAAAGTTGAGTATGTTTATTTAAAATAACTCGTCTTAACTCATTACAACTTACTATGTGAACATACTTGTTTACTCGCTTCAAGGTATTGAATAAACCTTTATAACTTATTCATTAACTCAACATATCTATGTTATTGAAGATAATGGTTCGTCCACAAGCTCCTGCTGCTACTCCAAACATTCACGTATCTATATGCCTTATACCTTTATGCATCGGTTTGCGAACCGGCAAATGTCATTAGGTTATCACAGTATATTAATTGAAAGTCTTTTATCGAAAGATTATTAGATTACCTACTTATCATTTTATGATCTCAACACGTCATACCACCATTATTACATAAATGGAGGACACATCATATCTTATCATATCTTATCATATCTATCCCAATAGACTTTATCTAACACTTTTCCTAAATTTTCTCCGTAAATTACGGAAATCTTTTTGCTATATATACGTATTCAAGGAGACGAATATATCATTCAGCATCCAACACTCATTTCATATCAAACCCTACTCCAAACACATAATATGGATTCCTCGAACTCTTCGAGCTCCATTGGCAGCGTAACAGGAACAAACGAACCAATCAGCCATCATCTTTTCTGGATGAATTGGGGATGGGTTCGTAGCCGACTCAATCAATGGAGGCAAGAAGAGGGTGATCCCTTCCACCAAGTGAATTCACCTCTTGGTGAAGAACCTGAAGCACTTACCGGCGAACCAGTCCGAAACACCATTTTCTCTCTTCTTTCCAGGGTATCCTGTCACGATTATATAATATCGAAGATTCTAGATCTTATTCATCCCCTTATTCCAACCGCCAATCATTCCGGAATAGTAGAAGAAGTCAACGAGCTTCGCGCTCGAGTGGTGGCTCTGGAGAATATGGTACGAATTCTACAAGCATCAGCAGCACCAACAACATAACCAGCTCCACCAGTACCATCATCACCACCAACAACAACATCCGCATCCCACGCCTCAACATCACACTCGGTACCTCGGATATCAACATCATACGCCCCAAAGATACCAAGGAATATTAGCAATAATGAGTTAAGATGTATTGACTCATTCTTCGTGAAGAATTATATATGTATACTTTATATATATATATATATATATATATATATATATATATATATATATATATATATATATATATATATATATATATATGTGTGTGTGATTTGGAACAATAATAAATCTTGTCGTACTAAGCAATTACGTGTGAATCTCAACTAGTATGTACTACTTGGTTAATTCATATCACTAACATGCTATGATGTACACTCTTCGTTAATGACTTAACAATTGTTAATCACTGCTTCAACACAATAAACTCCATTTCATAATAAATCAAGTGTAACGACGAATATATTGATTCATAACTTCATTAGCGAAATATTTTGCGACAATTATGAAATCTCTAAGGTTTTGGAGATTATTCATTCTCGTTTCAACCGTAAATCAAATGAGTTTAATATTATATTAACTCATTAAATCCATGATTACATCTGAAGGAAAATATATATGTACGTATATTTTCATAAAGACTGTAATTAAAACTCTTTTGTACAAACTGTTAATTGTGAAAATATTTTAACGGGTAGATAATACCCTAGAAATATTTATATCTCACATTAATATGTTACATTGTACATTCTTCAAAGTTCTTGAAAATACCTTAGAACTATAACCAACTATTCAGATTCGTTAACCCTAATAATGCTGATGAAGCAGCAAAGGCCGTAGATGGTCTTAATGACCAGAAGCTTGATAATAAAGAATTGTGTGTTGGAAAAGCTCAAAAGAAAATCTGGTATTGAAAGACGGATTGAGCAAAACATGAAGGAAGCTGTGGACAAATCCCAAGGACTAAACCTATAACCAAATAATCTAGATGATTCGATTTCTGAAGGAAATCACAGAAGATCTTTTTACGCATTCTAAATCCTTACAGAAGAATTTCTTCATTATCCTTCGATATCACCGTTTTCTGAGTGTTCGGGAGGTCTCGAGTTCAAGTCTCAACTTGGGATTACATAATACAATTTGATTTGAAATTGGTTATGGAGTTTTCAGTTAGTTTCTTACAAATGGTTGGTTTTGCCCACATCTAGCAAGGTTCTCTCGGGTGTTTTCGTGGGTGTAATATCGTGATGTTTTCTCCTAACAGGCATAAAAAGTAAGCATGACCTATGACTTTCTGAATAAGATCGGGTGTGTAGCTTATGACCTCGATCGGTGACCTTAATACTGCCGTAAAAGAAGCCTTCAAGATAAATGAGTGACCTAGATATACAATGAAATATTATAAAATTAAAATTACATCTAATAATATTTATCTATTATAATTCATATATTTTTATATCTCTATAATAATAATTAGAAATTAATATTTTAAAAAAATATTTAGTTAGGTGAATCATTTCTCTCAACATTTACTTCTATCTTATGCATTAATTGTTTAACTCATTATACTGATTAAATAATATGGAGTAGTATTCATTTTATTTAAATAATTTGATAATTCGTAAACCTACTACGTATCAATTAGCTTGTTATTATTATTATCCCTTTATGTAAAATATAAACTCTATGAATAGTAACTCTTTTGTGCATAAAACATTTGTACCACATGCTTACAAATTTGTACCATCAAGAATAAACACTAGCAATTGTTACTCTTGGTTAAATTAAGGGACTAGAAAATGTAACTTTCTAGGGGGGAAATGAAACCCCTAAGGGTGTAAAGGTTAAATCTCATTTATCTAAAAGATTAAGTGTATAAATAGTAACTCTTTTGTCCATAGAACATTTGTACCACATGCTTACAAATTATACCATCAAGAACAAGCACTAGAAATTGTCACTATTGGATCAATTAAGAGGCAAAAAATGTAACTTTCTATGGGAAAAATGTAACTTCTTAGGGGCGTAAAGTTTAAATTTAGGGGTCAAAGGGTAACCTTTTTAGTTAATTGATAATGCTAAAACGAACACATATTTCATAGCATTATCCTTCAAGAAAGACAAGCTTTTAGTTGCAATTGTTCTATTTACAAGTAATATTCGTTTAAATAATAAAAGGTGAAGACAAAAGACAGATTCGACGATTTGAAGACCCAAACGACCAAAATGCTAAAAAGTACAAAGTACAATCCAAGTGGTTCAAATTATTGATGAGAAACGTCTAAAAATTACAAGAGTACAAGCCGCAAAACGCAAAGTACAAGATATTAAATCGTACGAAAGGACGTTCGAAAATCCGGAACCGAGACCTGAACCAACTATCAACGCGCGACTCAACGGACCTAAAATTATAAGTCAACTATACACAAGAATATAATATAATATATATATAATTATATAAAATTATATTATATTATATATTATATTTAAAAGAAGCCGCCCACGTTTTAAGCAAGAGAGGATGCTGGCCAGCCTGTCCATGCGATCGTATGGGATCTATGAGGAAAAGCCATGCGATCGCATGGCTCCCAAACTTAGGTCAGGTGCTATAAAAAGGCAACGAATTCGACGAATTATGTACACTTCATACTCACTGATCTCTCTTACTCTCTCAATTATATATATATTTATATTTTATAATTATAACTTTAAGTTAATAATAATAATAAGGTTATAGTAGTGAATGTTTTAAGTTTGTAAGTCGAAATTCTGTCCATGTAACACTACGCGATAAATATTCATTGTAAGTTATGTTCAACCTTTTTAAATTAATGTCTCGTAGCTAAGTTATTATTATGCTTATTTAAGCCGAAGTAATCGTGATGTTGGACTAAATATTAAAGACGGGGTTATTGGGCTTTGGACCATAATTGGGGTTTGAACAAAAGACCGACACTTGTGGAAATTAGATTATGGGCTATTAATGGGCTTTATATTAATTAAATGATATCTCGTTAATTTAATATAGAGATTTACAATTTGATGTATCTATGTATAACCACATACGCTTGACTGGGTACTGTGATGGCCCCGTCAAAACACTTAACGGCTCCGTCACTTGGTCCCACAACTTGATCGAACTTAAATGAATTTAACAAACGACATTGCATTCTTTTATTTTAAAAATTTCCCAAAAAGGAAAGCATACCAAAATATGTAGTTTAAAAGTAACCCAACATATTAATTAACCAAAGTTGACATAAACCATTGTCAACAAATCACAAGTTTAAATTATCCAAAAACAGAATGCAAGCTTAAGTTTCATAAATTGTTTCATTAAAATCTGCCCAAATGAATGCAGACTCTTCTAAACACAGCGGAAGCATCACATAAACTCAAGTACCTGTGAAAACATGCAAGTAAACTGTCAACACAAAGGTTGAGTGAATTATAGGTTTAAATAATTGAATAAACTTTATACCACAAGATTTAAAAATGTTAGAAAACATTAAACATTATTCCATTATCAATGAGCCACCTGTTAACCACTTAACCCTTTACTTACCCTTGTCAAACACAATAAATGATATACACCGGACAGTGTATCTACAACAAAATACGAAGTACTAAACATTCCGATTATAAATTGCTAGCGCGACTAGCTCGAAATGGGGTTGTCAAACCCGATAGATCTATCCGTAGGATTCGCGTTCACAGTAGAAACCAGTGATTACAGTTACCAGACTAGGGAATTATTTTGTCCAACTCACAATGAATAATTTAAATTTAATTGTCACTTGTGTCTAAACGTGAAATAAAATGCATGTAATCACATTCCAAAAATATACTTTGAAAAGTATGTAAAAACGGGACTATAACTCACCTTAGTAGCACAGCAAACAAATCACCAAAATGTGACTGAACTCGGAATAGTAGTAACCGTAGATCTCAACCTATAGATAGAAGTTGGTCAATATCTAGGATATAAATACTTTTATCAGTTCCTTAAAATAATTATATGTAAAAATTTCATTTACACTATAAATGTACTGTAGAATCATTTTTATTAAGGATTCTTTATTGTGTGTAGATATAAATATGTATTTTAACTTATAGAAGTTTACGATTTTCATATATAACTATAAAACCGTTAACTCACAAGTTAAGAGCCTGTTTCGAATTATTTATGTATTTACGTGAAACATGATAGATAGATCATGGATTATAAATAAAAATAAATCAAATTCATTTGCATTTCTTTTTGAACTTGACGTTCGTAAATCGAAAACAGAGTCTTCATGTTTCATTTCATAGTTACTTAATAAAAATAAATAAATACATATATTAATAACTAATACGGAGTAAAATATTACTAGTAGTATAAATATTATTATATTTAATATGTACACTAGATCATAACTCAGGACTGAATACCTTCTTAAAAAAAAACGTTATCTTCTTCTTCGTTAAGTTGGTAATTGTTGAAACAGGGAGTTTGCTCCAATATATATACTTTCAAATCATTAGCTATATACTATTTAAGAAAGACCATTATTATTACTAATACATAAGAGTATATTAAATTTTGGTTCTCAAATCACTCATAAACGGCAGTTTAATGACCTACAACATCCCAATATCGTAACCGAAATCGATCGCTTTAACGGTTGATTTCGGTTGGTTTCGATTCGTTTTGAATCGATATATGAAAACCGTATGATTAATAAAGCCTATTAACATAATAATATTCAAATTTTACTATGATTTACTTTTCAAATATAACCGAAAGTTTGACACAAGAGTTTTATGAGTGATTTTAGTTTCGTTTCGAATAAGGATTTGAACCCGTATGATTAATAATACTACTTTCATCAACATCATATATATATTAATATATAGATTTAGTTAGAAATGGGAAGTAAGTATACCTTTGCAAAACTGAATTAGTGCCTTAAAAGTGATCGGTAAACGCTTCCAATTTAATACACGTAGGATTCTCTGGGTGAAGTTGTTTACTAAATTTTTTTTTGTTTTGTTTTGATTTTGTGTTGAATGTTTATGATGTACTCCGTATTTAGAATTGTATGAGGTCAACAGTTATATGTATGACATTTATCTCTTAGAATTATGATCTTCCATTCTGAAATTCTGAAATTCTGAAAAAGCTGAAATACAGCAGCACAAACTGTACACGACCTTAACAGTCAAAAATGTGATGATAAAGAATGGAGTTTTGGAAACACTCAATAGAAAATTTAGTACCGAAAAGCGGATTATGCGAAACTATGAAGGAAGCCGTGGACAAATCACAAAGAATAAGTTTGACTTCAAAGAATCCAAATGATTCTATTTCTGATGAAATCTTTAGCGAATACCTTGCTTCCGAATCTAAAACCTTACGGATAAATTCTCTTCAACATCCATAGATATTAGAAATTCCAAGATATCATCGTATCTTTCATTATAAATATCCTCCATATTTCTGAAGATATTTTCATAACTATTCTTATCTGAAATCAATAATCTCTTCGTGCTATCAGTATTACATCATATAGAAACTATTAGTTTCTATATTCTGTAAACTTTCGAGCTTAAAATATGAATGTTTTTAAAGTAGTATTGGGAACTGATGCATGAGTTAGTATAATATAATGACACTTGATCAACGTGATTATATTACAGTAAGTCATGCTGAGTTTCTAATGAAACGTGATGATTCACAGGCTCTAACGTCATCATGTGCCATATTACACGACTCTTATATTCTATTTAAACCTTTAAAATATCAAAAAAATGTTTCTTGATGATTCGATCTTTTTCAGGGTATTCTGGTAATTTAACCAATCAAGATCATGCCATTACCATTTCTTTCTTAGAACATTAACAATGTTCATTTTAAAATTTATATCTGCGAATTTTGAACCATTACAAGAGATGCCTAACCGCAAGAAGAAGAAACGAAGGGACAAAGCTCCGAAATAGAAATTAGAGTATAAATCGCAGCAAATAGGAGGAAGTATGAACGGTGGATGACAATGATTATAGGAAAGAGAAATAGGGAAATTGAAAGATAAAGGGAGATACAAAGCCCGATAACAAAGTATAAATTATAAACCGTGGATATTAATATGAATATCAATATAAAGACACGGTATAATTAAGAATAGTATCACCCCAAGGTAAGAGTATAAGTAAACAGATTTTTCTGGTGGAAGATTGAAAAGAAGGATGACAGAAATGATAATTAGGAAAATATCAAGGATTAGAATTAGATTAAGCTTTTCCACAATATTTTGGATGTATGAACTAAGAAAGAGAGTATAGGAATGGTGAGAATAATGGAACGGAAGAGCTTAATTATAATAGAAATATCAGACAGAAAAATCGATGTAGATTATCACATTTAATCATAGAGATCTTAATTTCCTTACTCGCCGAAGAATCAAATCTTTTAGATTTCGAAGATTTCTTTAAATCCCTTGAATTCCGAAATTCAACCAAGTCAACGTCAAAAGTTAAGACGCACCTTATTTTCTAAATTCAACCCTGACTACGTCAAAAGCTATGACGAATCTTTACTTCTTTATTTCGCTCCTTTGTGATAACTTCACTCGTACTCTTCGAGTA
The DNA here is from genome assembly GCF_046630445.1 of Rutidosis leptorrhynchoides. Classification (NCBI taxonomy): domain Eukaryota; kingdom Viridiplantae; phylum Streptophyta; class Magnoliopsida; order Asterales; family Asteraceae; genus Rutidosis; species Rutidosis leptorrhynchoides. Next base: position 552,419,104 of record NC_092335.1, on the reverse strand, counting down.
ATTGAATTATCTTATCCATATTACTCAATAGTAATAAACTCTATTTATCAACTCATATTTCGTCATGAAAACATTTTTATTGTTAGCCATGACCACCTCACTCAAATTTCGGGACGAAATTTCTTTAACGGGTAGGTACTGTGATGACCCGGGAATTTCCGACCAAATTTAAACTTAATCTTTATATGAATTCGACACGATAAGCAAAGTCTGTAATATTAAGTCTCGAAATTTTTGAACTGTTTTATGAAATCAAGTGACCTTGACTATTACCGACGATTCACGAACCTTGGAATTGTAAACACAAATGTATATATATAAATGATTATATATGTAAATAACTATGAATAATAAATTAGATATATTAATGAATTTTTATTTATTTATTTATTTATTTATTAAAGATAATTTAAAACAACTAAAACTGTTATTATAAATATATATAGTATAGTATATTGAATATAAATGATTTTGAATATAATTTATCAACGTTAACAAAGTATTTAATGTATAATGTTATACTCTGAGATTATTTGTTCAATACATAAAAATTAATATATTTATCTATTAGATACTTAAAACATAATTAAACGTGTAGTAGTTGAAGTATCTAGATATATATATATATATATGTATATATACAAATGATTGGGGTACATAATTATTGACTGTATATATATATATATATATATATATATATTAAATATTAAATTTATGTTATTATATATTATATGATAATACATAACTAATAAATTGTAATATTTATATATGTAATTACTAGTTTAATTATAATTGTTATGTTATTACTAGTATTGTATCATTAAAAGTTATAATATGAAACTTGTTACATTAATGTTATAAGTATTACTATTATTAATAGTAGTATTATTATTATTACTAATAATATTATTATTATTATTAACAATATTATCAACTATTATTATCACCAATAATTATTATTATCTTTATTTTTAAAAGTAACAATATTATTATAAGTAGGATATTTATCAATTATTAATTATTAATAGTAAAAATATTATATAAAAAAAACAGATACCTCACGTTAAAAAAGAGATATCACAAATCTGCTTTAATTATTTTTTTTCTCCTTCTTTTTCGTTTTTCCTTCTGCCCGTGTATTTCTGTCGACACCTTTCCACAATACAAAACAATCTTGAAGATTTTGTGCTGGTTTAATCGTTCAGTTTGTACATATAAATCTCCTGTTGCTATTGAAAACAAGCTGATGTTTAAAACAAACAAAAACAATTCTTCGTTTTTATTTTTTTTATTTTTTTTATATAAACCGAACCCATATAAGCTCTGAAGTGATTCGGAGCAAATCGAAGAAATGTAAAAGTGCAGATATCTCGCAAATCATCTAATGAAAGTGTATGAAAATTATCAGGTCTCAATTTAGTAAATTGTGAACGAATTCCTGAGTCGAAGTTTTTACAATTAAAAGTCAAATCTTGTTCTTCATTTGAATTGGGAAATTTGAAGGTGTTTCAGGTTTTATTTACGAGTGTCGAGCATATAATAAATGATTTATAACAACTTTTAAGTTGTAATTATAACCTGAAATTATTGTGTTGAAGGAATTAAAAATTGAAGTTTTTATTTTTTTTCTTTCTTAAAAACGAGCAGCAGCAGTTGTGCTGCATATTTTTTTATTTATTCTTTTTGTTGTTTTGGTAATCAAGAACCATCCCATAATCTCTGGTTGTTTGCGAGTCAAAATTAAATATACGAATTCGTTATCTGGTAATTTGATGTCTCTGGTCGATGCAAGTGAGAAAGATGAGATAGGAAACAGAAATAAGATAAATATATGTAAACTGTAAAATAAATCAGAAAAGCAGATGGGTTCGGATGGTCATGGGTGTTTAGTTGTGAGCGGGAGGTCGCGGGTTCGAGTCCCGTCCTAGGCATTTCTTTTTAACAAATCCTTTTGAAGGTAGTTTTCTTTTTAATTGTTAATATTATTATTATTATAATAATTATTATTATTGTTATCATTATTATTATTATTATTATTATTATTATTATTATTATTATTATTATTATTATTATTATTATTATTATTATTATTATTATTGTTACTAATATTATTATTAATCTGATTATTGTTATTGTTATAACATGATTATTATTATTATTATCATTTTAGTTATTGTTAAGTAATATTGTTATGAACTAAAAGTATTATTATTATTAATACAAAGTATGATTATTATTATTATTATGAATATGATTATTATTATTGTTCCTACTAAATAATACAAACTATTATTATTATTATCGTTAACATTAGTATTAATATCATTATTGTTAATAAAATTTTCATTTAATAATGATATTAGTATTACCATTAAAATGACTATTAAAAATCCTATTAAAACTATCATTATTATTATTATCCTTAAACCAGAAAATATTACAATTATTATTTTTGCAAAACAAAAGATATATATATATATATATATATATATATATATATATATATATATATATATATATATATATATATATATATATATATAAGTATATTAAAATTTCATAATAATATGTTTTATTATATATCAAATAAGCATTTTAATACAGTATAAGTAGTAATAAAAATCACATGTTAATTATAATACATAATTATATATATGTAAATTTTGTTTGATTATGAGTACATGTTTTAATATATATACAAATGATATAGGTTCGTGAATCTGAGGCCAACCCTACTTTGTTCAGTTGTTTAATGTCGTCATATGTATTTTTACTACAAAATACATTAGGTGAGTTTCATTCGATCCCTTTTTAAATGCTTTTGCAATATATATTTTTGGGACTGAGAATACATGCGTTGCTTTTATAAATGTTTTACGAAATAGACACAAGTACGTGAAACTACATTCTATGGTTGAATTATCGAAATCGAATATGCCCCTTTTTATTAAGTCTGGTAATCTAAGAATTAGGGAACAGACACCCTAATTGACGCGAATCCTAAAGATAGATCTATCGAGCCCAACAAGCCCCATCCAAAGTACCGGATGCTTTAGTACTTCGATTTTGTTTTATATCATGTCCGAAGGAGGATCCCGGAATGATGGGGATATTCTTATATGCATCTTGTTAATGTCGATTACCAGGTGTTCAATCCATATGAATGATATTTTTTGTCTCTATGTATGGGACGTATGTTTATAAGAAATGGAAATATGAAATCTTGTGGTCTATTAAACTTATGAAATGATTATTTATGTTAAACTAATGAACTCACCTACCTTTTGGTTGATACTTTAAAGCATGTTTATTCTCACGTATGAAAGAAATCTTTCGCTGTGCATTAACTCATATTAGAGACATTACTTGGAGTCATTCATGGCATATTTCAAAAGACGTTGCATTCGAATCGTTGAGTTCATCAAGATTATTATTAAGTCAATTATAGTTAGAGGTATTATGAATTGGTATGCATGCCGTCAACTTTCGATGTAATGAAAGATTGTCTTTTCAAAAACGAATGCAATGTTTGTAAAATGTATCATATTGAGGTCAAGTACCTCGTAATGAAATCAACTGTTGTGAATCGTTTATAATCGATATGGACGTTGTCCCCAATGAATTAGGACGGGTCTCTACAAAAGAAGTTGAAAGCTTTGTTATACCTCAAGTTAAACAAAGCATTCACTTCAAACAACCTTCTCCTCTCATTGGACATACCTTATTCTATGTCTGCTTCAATCCCATCGGTATGTTCCAATATTACCTCTTGTGTCTGCTAATGGATGTAATGTAGCCGCCTATATTTTCTGAGAAACAAGGCTAGAGTCAGGCTCGTGACTCGAACAAAAACAAGCGCTTCTCGAGAGGCAACCCGTTTGTTTATATTTCTATAGCTTTAGTAGTAGTTATATTAGGATAAATAGGTTAATTGAATAAGTGAAAAGTGAAACTTAAAATAAAAATTTAAGTTTTCTTAGGACGAATTCACGTCTCCTACTTGTCTTGGGGCTTAAGTGAATTAATTGCTACATTATTTCAAAAATCTTAAAATTAAAGGCAGTCAACACTTTAAGTGTGGGATTAGTTAATCATACACCGATTTGTTGAAGTTTCAAAAACCTAATTTTGAAACCCTCAAGTTTTCAAATAAATTTTTTATCAAAACGCAAATCAGTAAGTCTATGGCCTAAAGCTTAATCACCTGTCTAGGTTTGATAATCTTCCATTTTTACAAGTAATAGACAGTTATTGATGCCTGTGGTGGAGACTGTTTGAATAATGATGAAACGACAAGGAAACCCGTTTATTATTTCATTGCAAGTTATTGGTGGATTGTGTATGGAGGTTGAGAACGCCCCAATGAGCTCGAGTACACTTCAAGAAGACCGATTCGAATCCAGCAGAAGATGGTTCTGACTCAGTCTACCTTCAGATCTTCAGCTCACAGCCGCACCCACGGAAAGTAATTCGTTTCTTTCTCTTCGTTTATATATTTTGCTTCGTTATATCCTTACACTATACCATGTCCTAAGCTTATCACTAAGTGTGGGATTCCAACCCAATATTGAGCTTAGATACATTTTTAGACATGTTCAAACTCTAAGTATGAGATTTTAGCTCCCTAAAATCTAAAAATGAACATTAGGGACAATGTTCCTCTAATTGTGGGATAGCGGTGTAGTACACCGTAATTAGCTATGAGATGCTCGAAAAATGTTCTTAACTTAAAATTTTACTAAGATTTTCGAGTATACCTACTATTTAGATTCTTTGTCCTCAACGTAATTTTTTTAAAATATTTTGGCTAAATGATACTTTCTGAAAAAGTAACTTCGAAAATCAAGCTTGTTTGTTCTAAAATTAAGACAAATGAGGACATAAATCTTCTTAAAGATGAACCGATTCTCTAAAAAAGCATTGAATAACTAGGCATTATTGACCCAAGATAATTCTTGTGAGGCACCCCAAAAATGGCCCAATAAGCATTCATCTTTAATGCTTCACTATCTTTTCCATTGAGAGTACCGATGTTAGCATTTAGAGTTAGAACTTGACCTTGACATACATTTCGAGGCCAATGGTTAGTAAGTGCCATACGTGGTATAGGTGCGATACTTCTTTCAAAATAATTCTGAATAGAGAAGACAAAAACCATCCGTTTCCATTTCCACTCCACGCATTTAAACCTACCGACTCACGCCAAAGAGTTGATGAATCATAAAATACTCACCCATAAATTCATTATCAAATACGTTACCGTTTCCACCCACTTTCATTTCTCATTTCCAAAATCTAGAAATTCAAAGAGATAGATCGACCAAGTTTACTTCAAATACTTGTCGAAAAATTTTGAAATTCCAGACTATTTTTGATAGATCAAAAGACCTATTTCTGGTGAAATATCTTTCTCTCTGGGGAAAAAAATTGAGCAAAGTCTCAAAAATAAAGAAGATAAAAGTCTTCAAATAAAAGCATAGATCCCCCAGGAAAATGAAGTTGTGACCCAGGAGGATTGCAGAAAAGAAGCAAAGTCTTCGCTGAAAATCAACACCCTCTAAAAGAACTCTTCACCAAAGAGTACCATCTTTCCTTGAAAAAGTATATCCTCATGAAACTGAAATCTATCGAATCTCTCTAAATTTCAATGATTATAAAATCACCCTTTTCGCCATATCAAAACCTTCACTTTTCTCCGCAAACCAACCTTTAAACCCGCTCTTCCTCACGAAAGGATGATTAGGGAGAAGATCAGTGACGCCCTTATCTAACCGGTGGAGATTTGATTCTAGGTCAAACCTATAACAATACTTTCAACATGACTGGCTATGAGCGAATTCATAGATTGATTGGGTACCCCTTGAAAGGACCCGTCCTAATCCATCCGGACAAAGTCCATATCGATTATAAATGATTCCCAACAGTTGATTACATCGCGAGGTACTCGACCTCTATATGATACATTTTACAAACATTGTATTCGTTTTGAAAAGACAATCTTTCCTTACATCTGAAGTTGACAGACATGCATACCATTTCATAATATATCCAACTATAATTGGCTTAATAATAATCTTGATGAATACAACGACTCGAATGCAACGTCTTTTGAAATATGTCATGAATGACTCCAAGTAATATCTCTAAAATGAGCAAATGCACAGCGGAAGATTTCTTTCATACCTGAGAATAAACATGCTTTCAAGTGTCAACCAAAAGGTTGGTGAGTTCATTAGTTTATCATAAATAATTATTTCATAAATTTAATAGATCACAAGATTTCATATTTCCATTTCTCATAAACATACGTCCCATACATAGAGACAAAAATATCATTCATATGGTTTGAACACCTGGTAACCGACATTCACAATATGCATATAAGAATATCCCCATCATTCCGGGATCCTCCTTCGGACATGATATAAATTTCGAAGTACTAAAGCATCCGTTACTTTGGATGGGGCTTGTTGGGCCCGATAGATCTATCTTTAGAGTTCGCGTCAATTAGGGTGTCTGTTCCCTAATTCTTAGATTACCAGACTTAATAAAAATGGGCATATTCGATTTCGATCATTCAACCATATAATGTAGTTTCGATTACTTGTGTCTATTTCGTAAAACATTTATAAAAATTGCGCATGTATTCTCAGCCCAAAAATATAAAAGGGTAAAAAGGCAAATGAAACTCACCTAATGTATTTTGTAGTAAAAATACATATGACTATATTGAACAATGCAGGGTTGGCCTCGGATTCACGAACCTATATCATTTGTATATTTATTAAAACATATAATAGAAATCTCCTAATTTCATTTATTAATTATATAAATTTTATATGTTTGTAGTTATATAGAATTTATACTAAATTTCATTAAAAATATATATACTTTACTTATATATATTATATCTTATGTTATATTTGTTTATTTTGTATGTATTTAAAATAACTAATATCTATACATTTAGTTATATTACTATATTTATATATATCTATGATTAGCATTAAATGTTAAATTCAATAGTTTTTTTGTATGAAAGTATTTATATAAAAATGTAATATGTTTGATATATGATTATATGAAATATTATTATAATTAGTGTATATGAAATAAGTGTATTTTTATGTACAAAACATTTATTTGTTAAAAATGATAGTTTTGGTAATAATGATTTACTAATATTAATAATAACTTTATTAGTAATGATAATACTAATAATGATACTTGTATCTGTGATAATAACAATAATAATTGTAGTACTAGTAATAATTATAATGATAAAAATAATAATTTTAATGCTAATAATAATAATAATAATAATAATAATAATAATGGAAGTATTATTAATAGTTTTTGTGAAAATAATGATAGATTAAAAATAATAATACTTTTAGTAATATTTTTATAAATGTTTAATAATAACACTACAGTTAATGATGCTCATACTAATGATAATAATCAAAAATTGATAAATTAATAATAATAATAATAGTAACACTAGTAATTCTTATAATAATTATTTGTTATAATACCTATCATAACCACAATAACAACAATGATAATAACAATTAGTAATAACAATAGTAATAATGATAATAAACATAATAATAACTATAACTAATAATAATAATAATAGGATTAAAAATAAGAATGTATACCCCTTTGATAGCTTTTTCTAAAAAGAAATGCCCTGAACGGGACTCGAACCCACGACCTCACGCAAACCCGCTAACACCCAACACCACTCCACCACTTCTGCTTTTTCTAAATTACAACCCAACAGCAATACATTTAACTCGACTAAACTGTTTTCCCTTCTTTATAAATTCAATTTTTGGCCAGAGTACTAAACGATCAGACCACCAAGCTTCTTATCAAAGATTGTGTTACTTAAAACTAATTAACATCACATATTTATTTATTAGTATTGTTAGACAACGAGAGAAAAACAAAAAAAAAAATAAAAATAAAAATAAAAAAATAAAAAAAAATTCGAACAGCTCCCTGCTGTCACGGTGTCTTTGCAAAAAAAAAAAATTTGATTTTTGGATTTGAGTTCATTTTAGATAATAATTATAATATGAATTGTGTTTAAAGTAATTCATATAAACTTTCTAGATTGCTAATTATATCAGAAACATCACATAAACCTTCAATTTGATCTTAGAACAGACTTTGACTTTTTAGAACCAAAACTTTGACTTCGAAATTCGAATTCGTTTTGAGGAATTGGGCCTTGCAATTTTGCAGAAAGTTTAAGTAAAGGATTCTTAACAAGACTGCATTAATACATTTTAAAATTTATTACGAATTCGAGCTTTTTAAATTTTGAGTTCAAGAACATAAACTCAAATTTTTGATTATGAAAATAAGATTATTTTAGATAATATTTACTACATGAAATATGTTCTAAAGGATCCTTGGAAACTTTCTGGATCATCAATTAAGCTTAAAACATAAAGACAAGTTTGAATTTTACCATAAACGATTTGGTTGACTTTTGTCTTCATAACTTTGACTCGTAAAATGGTGATGAATATGATGAATTGAAATCTATAAAGTTGTAGATAGTTTAAGTAGATTATTCCTAACCTTTCTGCGTTTTTAGATTTTGAAGAACGATTCGACATCGAGCTTTTGATAAATGAAGGTACGTACAAAAAAAAATTAAAATAAAAAAAAAAAGCTGTTTCTTTGCTTTCTGATAAATCTCTCAAGTGTTAGACTGATTAAATGGTTGTTCTTTAACTCCAGTTAATTGACAAAATTAAATCACGAGCAAGAAACAATCAAAAGCAGAAAACGACCCACAACCAATTTTGGACTCTACTTGGCAATTATCTGTATTTTATTTTATTTATATATATATTTATATATCTATAATTATGTACATATATCTGTATTTTGTAATGTATAGGTACTTATATTTAATCTGCAAACTGATTTTCATATACCTGTATACATATCCGAAGTTGTGTATTTATATGGTTTTATTTATTTATTTTTCTGTATACGTAATCTATATATATATATATATATATATATATATATATATATATATATATATATATATATATATATATATTTCTATTTATAATTTAAGATTCGTGAATCGTCGAAAATAGTCACAGGGTAATTTAATATATGAAAGCAGTTCAAAATTTTGAGACTCAACATTACAGATCTTGCTATCGTGTCGAATCCATATTAAGATTAAGTTTAAATTTTGTCGGAAATTCCCGGGTTGTCACAGTACCTACCCGTTAAAGAAATTTCGTCCCGAAATTTGAGTGAGGTCGTCATGGCTAACAATAAATATGTTTTCCTGACGAATACGAGCTGATAAATAGAGTTTTATCATTATTGAATAATACAGATAAAATAATTCGATTATTCGAAGAGCACGAATGAAACTATCACAAAAGAGTGAAATGAATAAATGCAGTTTCGTTTTAACTTTTGACATAGTCACGATTGAATTCCGGAATTCAAGGGATTTAAAGAAAAATCTTCAAAATCTAAAAGATTTAATTTTTCGGCGAATAAGGAAATTAAGATCTCTATAATTAAATACGATGATCTGTCTCGATTACTCTGTCTGATATTTCCACTATAAATTAAACTCTTCCATTCCATTATTCTCACCATTCCTATACTTTCTTTCTTAGTTCATACATTTAAAAGATCGTGAAAATGCTTAATCCCGTTCTAATCCCTGATATTTTCCTAATTATCATTTCTGTCTTCCTTCTTTACAATCTTCCACCAGAAAAATCTGTTTACTTCTACAATTACCTTGGGGTGATATTATTCTTAATTATACCGTGTCTTTATATTGCTATTTGTATTAATATCCACGGTTTGTAACTTCTGTGTTGTTATTGGGCTTTATATTTTCTCTTATATTTTGGAGCTCTTTGCCTTTTTATTATCTTCTCGATCTCTAGTATTGTGAGCAACGGTCCAGACTTCGTAAGTACGGAATTTCGAATGAACTTAATGTTCTAAATAAGAAAGAACGAAATCGCACGATTTGATTTGTCAAATTATCTGAATCACTGAGAATAGAACTATCAAGAATATACTTTCTTGACATGTTCAGAAGTTAAGCAGAATAAAAGAGTTATGTAACATGGCACATGATGACGTTATGATCTGTGAATCATCATGTTCCATTAGAAACTCAGCATGACCTACTGTAATATAATCACGTTGATCAAGTGTCATTATATTATACTAACTCATGCATCAATTCCCAACACTACTTCAAAAACATTCATAATTTAAACTCGAATTTTAAAGAAATTTAGAAACTAAAGTAGTTTCCTTTATGATGTAATATAGATAGCACGAAGAGATAAATAATTTTGGACGAGAATATTTATGAAAATATCCTCAGAAATATCGAAGATATTTATGATGATATTTTAGAATTTCTAAGTTCGATGGTTGATGAAGAAATATTTTTCGCAAGAGTTTGGAGTCAGAAGCCAGGTATTCGCTAAAGATTTCATCAGAAATAGAATCATCAGGATTCTTAATGTACAAGTTTAGTCCTTGTGATTTGTTCAGAGACTCCTTCGTAGTTTGCTCAATCAGTTTTTCAGTTTCAAACTTTTTCTGAGCTTTGCCAAAGTACAATTCTTTATCATCAACTTTTGGTTAAGGTCTTTTACGTTTTTGTTGTTTCATTCAACTTTTTTAGCATTTCGAGTATTGATTCGTAGACTGGGTGCTTTTCAGAATTTCAGAATGGAAGGTCATTATTCTAAGAGATAAATGTTGTACATATAACTGTTGATGTAGATATGCTGTGAGTTTTCAAAGTACTGATTGCCGATTCCTCTACATTTACTGCTACCATATCTGAATCATTGTTATCGATCCGAGGTGATTTCAAGAGAATTATGTTTTTAGATGATTAAATGCTGACGGTAATATGGTGGAATATAAAAGGTTTCCCGGTAACAATAAAAGAGCATTCATATAAATCTAGGTGATAATAAGGTTGTTTCGAATGAAAAGTCGAAGTTGATTTGCTGAAGCTGTGATAAAATTTGCTACTTTGAAAAGGGAGCGCAAAGTTATTTTTGCTAATAAATGTCAAAGGATCTGATGCGGCTACGTGTTAAACTTTTACTCAGTTGCCGAGAGTTTCTCAGGTGCATAACTATATGCATAAACCTTTCCTTCCGTAGATGAAGTGCGGTTGATTCTTCCTATCGATTGAGGTGTTTTCAAGAATCATGAAAGGTTTGAACGCAGATTGTAATCGTCAAGATACAGATGAGGTTTAAGATGAGATCAAGTGGCAAACTTGAAGAAATGTTTAGTTTCATATGTTATAATCAATATTTTAATTCATTTTAATTGTCCAATATTATTAGTCCACAGTCGATAGTCCACAGTTAACAGTCCAGTAATTCATATATAGTTTAGTATATTATATTCGAATTAATTAATACGTGTCGTGACCCGTATACGTCTCAGACTCGATCACAACTCAAACTATATATATTATTTGAGAATCAACCTCAACCCTGTATAGAGAACTCGATCATTACTGCATATAGAGTGTCTATCGTTATTCCAAATTATATATATAAATGCGTCGATATGATATGTCAAAACCTTGTATACGTGTCCCGATATTTAAAGTGCGTAAAATAAATAACAGAAATTAAATAACGATAAATAAAGTGCGTAAAGTAAATAACAGAAATTAAATGACGATAAATAAAATTGCGAGAATGTAAATTGCGATAATATAAAATGTAACCAGATAGCTAGGAACAATTAGCTAGGAACAGTTAGCGTGGATTCTTAAAAAAATTTCTCATAGTTAATTTATTTGTTTCTAACAATTTTTATTTTGTCCAATGTTTTCTTCATTATGCCACTTGTCGGATTCTGATAGGTCAAAATCCAAATATGAAATTGAATGAAAATGGTTATTTTGTGGTGAACGAATACGTATGTCTGTGGATGTAAGTAGGATAGTAAATGAATGTTGAATCAGATTTGAAAGAATGTATAGTGTAACTTATTAATGTGAAATCTGAATATTCCTCGGGTATTACCTACCCGTTAAAATATTTTCACAATTAACACTTTGTACGAAAGAATTTTTAATTACAATCTTTATAAAAACATATATACATATATATTTTCTTCAGGTGTAATTATGGATTCATTGAGTTAATATGATATTAAACTCGTTTGGTTTACCGTTAGAACTAGAATACATAATCTCTAAAACATTTAGAGATTACTTAATCGCCATGAAGAACGAAGATAATCAATGTAGAACGATGATTATACTCGAGGTACAGAATGAGATGTTGAGGCATGGATTGTTAATGGTACTGGTGCTGTTGCTGATGGTACTGTTGGTGCCGGTGATGTTGCTAAAGCTGATACATTTTGCACCACATTTTCCAAATTTATTTTTCAAGCGCGAAGTTTGTTGACTTCTTCTATTATTTAGGGGTGATTGTCGGTTGGAACGAGTGAATGAATAAGGTTTAGAATTTTAGATAGAATATAATCTTGGTGAGATATTCGGAAAATGAGAGAGAAAATAGTATTACAAACAGATTCGCTGGTAAGTGTTTCAGGTTCATCGCCAAGAGGTAAATTCGGTTGGTGGAAGGGATCTCCTTCTTCACGTCTCCATTGATTAAGTCGACTACGAAACCATCAGATGAATTGGGGATGGCTTTTTGGTTGATTCATTCCGGTGACACTACTTTCGGAGCTCGAGTGTAACTCTATGTCGGAATAGCTGTCGGAATAACTATCGGATTAGTTATCGGAATCTAAGGGACTCGAACTGGTTGAGGGACTCATCTCGTACGATTATATGAAGGATTTTCGATAAGAAATAGATTATAGGATGTAGATTAGTACCCTGTAATACATAATTTACATATGCATAAATAATACTAAAATCCCATAAGTTACGTAGGAATCTACGGAAGCTGTCAGGCAAAGGTAACAATAACAGATACGCTAAGATATGAATTTTTGTCTATACACTATCGATGCAATAAATGCAGTAAGACGTGTCTAGACTAAGAATGATAAGCAAATAATTTTCGACACTAAATGATAAGCAAAACTTTTGACATGCAGACACGGTCGAAGTCCAGACTCACTAATGCATCTAAACAACTATTAGTTAGACATACTAATGCAAGACCTGGTTCGCTAAGACCACCGCTCTGATACCAACTGAAAGGACCCGTCCTAATCCATCCAGACGAAGTCCATATCGATTATAAATGATTCCCAACAGTTGATTACATCGCGAGGTACTTGACCTCTATATGATACATTTTACAAACATTGTATTCGTTTTGAAAAGACAATCTTTCCTTACATCTGAAGTTGACAGACATGCATACCATTTCATAATATATCCAACTATAATTGGCTTAATAATAATCTTGATGAATACAACGACTCGAATGCAACGTCTTTTGAAATATGTCATGAATGACTCCAAGTAATATCTCTAAAATGAGCAAATGCACAGCGGAAGATTTCTTTCATACCTGAGAATAAACATGCTTTCAAGTGTCAACCAAAAGGTTGGTGAGTTCATTAGTTTATCATAAATAATCATTTCATAAATTTAATAGACCACAAGATTTCATATTTCCATTTCTCATAAACATACGTCCCATACATAGAGACAAAAATATCATTCATATGGTTTGAACACCTGGTAACCGACATTCACAATATGCATATAAGAATATCCCCATCATTCCGGGATCCTCCTTCGGACATGATATAAATTTTGAAGTACTAAAGCATCCGGTACTTTGGATGGGGCTTGTTGGGCCCGATAGATCTATCTTTAGAGTTCGCGTCAATTAGGGTGTCTGTTCCCTAATTCTTAGATTACCAGACTTAATAAAAATGGGCATATTCGATTTCGATCATTCAACCATATAATGTAGTTTCGATTACTTGTGTCTATTTCGTAAAACATTTATAAAAATTGCGCATGTATTCTCAGCCCAAAAATATAAAAGGGTAAAAAGGCAAATGAAACTCACCTAATGTATTTTGTAGTAAAAATACATATGACTATATTGAACAATGCAGGGTTGGCCTCGGATTCACGAACCTATATCATTTGTATATTTATTAAAACATATAATAAAAATCTCCTAATTTCATTTATTAATTATATAAATTTTATATGTTTGTAGTTATATAGAATTTATACTAAATTTCATTAAAAATATATATACTTTACTTATATATATTATATCTTATGTTATATTTGTTTATTTTGTATGTATTTAAAATAACTAATATCTATACATTTAGTTATATTACTATATTTATATATATCTATGATTAGCATTAAATGTTAAATTCAATAGTTTTTTTGTATGAAAGTATTTATATAAAAATGTAATATGTTTGATATATGATTATATGAAATATTATTATAATTAGTGTATATGTAATAAGTGTATTTTTATGTACAAAAGATTTATTTGTTAAAAATGATAGTTTTGGTAATAATGATTTACTAATATTAATAATAACTTTATTAGTAATGATAATACTAATAATGATACTTGTATCTGTGATAATAACAATAATAATTGTAGTACTAGTAATAATTATAATGATAAAAATAATAATTTTAATGCTACTAATAATAATAATAATAATGGAAGTATTATTAATAGTTTTTGTGAAAATAATGATAGATTAAAAATAATAATACTTTTAGTAATATTTTTATAAATGTTTAATAATAACACTACAGTTAATGATGCTCATACTAATGATAATAATCAAAAATTGATAAATTAATAATAATAATAATAGTAACACTAGTAATTCTTATAATAATTATTTGTTATAATACCTATCATAACCACAATAACAACAATGATAATAACAATTAGTAATAACAATAGTAATAATGATAATAAACATAATAATAACTATAACTAATAATAATAATAATAGGATTAAAAATAAGAATGTATACCCCTTTGATAGCTTTTTCTAAAAAGAAATGCCCTGAACGGGACTCGAACCCACGACCTCACGCAAACCCGCTAACACCCAACACCACTCCACCACTTCTGCTTTTTCTAAATTACAACCCAACAGCAATACATTTAACTCGACTAAACTGTTTTCCCTTCTTTATAAATTCAATTTTTGGCCAGAGTACTAAACGATCAGACCACCAAGCTTCTTATCAAAGATTGTGTTACTTAAAACTAATTAACATCACATATTTATTTATTAGTATTGTTAGACAACGAGAGAAAAACAAAAAAAAAATAAAAAAAAATAAAAAAAATAAAAAAAAATTCGAACAGCTCCCTGCTGTCACGGTGTCTTTGCAAAAAAAAAAAATTTGATTTTTGGATTTGAGTTCGTTTTAGATAATAATTATAATATGAATTGTGTTTAAAGTAATTCATATGAACTTTCTAGATTGCTAATTATATCAGAAACATCACATAAACCTTCAATTTGATCTTAGAACAGACTTTGACTTTTTAGAACCAAAACTTTGACTTCGAAATTCGAATTCGTTTTGAGGAATTGGGCCTTGCAATTTTGCAGAAAGTTTAAGTAAAGGATTCCTAACAAGACTGCATTAATACATTTTAAAATTTATTACGAATTCGAGCTTTTTAAATTTTGAGTTCAAGAACATAAACTCAAATTTTTGATTATGAAAATAAGATTATTTTAGATAATATTTCCTACATGAAATATGTTCTAAAGGATCCTTGGAAACTTTCTGGATCATCAATTAAGCTTAAAACATAAAGACAAGTTTGAATTTTACCATAAACGATTTGGTTGACTTTTGTCTTCATAACTTTGACTCGTAAAATGGTGATGAATATGATGAATTGAAATCTATAAAGTTGTAGATAGTTTAAGTAGATTATTCCTAACCTTTCTGCGTTTTTAGATTTTGAAGAACGATTCGACATCGAGCTTTTGATAAATGAAGGTACGTACAAAAAAAAATTAAAATAAAAAAAAAAACTGTTTCTTTGCTTTCTGATAAATCTCTCAAGTGTTGGACTGATTAAATGGTTGTTCTTTAACTCCAGTTAATTGACAAAATTAAATCACGAGCAAGAAACAATCAAAAGCAGAAAACGACCCACAACCAATTTTGGACTCTACTTGGCAATTATCTGTATTTTATTTTATTTATATATATATTTATATATCTATAATTATGTACATATATCTGTATTTTGTAATGTATAGGTACTTATATTTAATCTGCAAACTGATTTTCATATACCTGTATACATATCCGAAGTTGTGTATTTATATGGTTTTATTTATTTATTTTTCTGTATACGTAAACTATATATATATATATATATATATATATATATATATATATATATATATATATATATATATATATATATATATATATATATATATATATATATATATATTTCTATTTATAATTTAAGATTCGTGAATCGTCGAAAATAGTCACAGGGTAATTTAATATATGAAAGCAGTTCAAAATTTTGAGACTCAACATTACAGATCTTGCTTATCGTGTCGAATCCATATTAAGATTAAGTTTAAATTTTGTCGGAAATTCCCGGGTCGTCACACCCCTAAACACTTAAGTGATTTGAGTGACCCGTGTAAGGAAGCCAAAGTCATGTAACTCCCCTCATGCTTGCATAGATAGTTTCTACCCTCTTTGAAGACGGTTTGTCTGATTTTTTCTCTTATAATAAATAACAAACCACTTGAATAATAGAACGGAAACCTCAAAGCATCCTTGAACTCAAAAATAAAAGAAATTTTTGCTTGAGAAAAAGCAAAGTCTAAGTGTGGGATATTTGATATCGACTAGAAAGTCACGTTTTTACCCCCGATATTAGCCCCATTTATCATCTAAATAAGAATTTATTTGCTTCATTTAGTAAATTATGTCATTACGAAGGTTATATTTCCAGAATCACTAAAAGCGGTTGAAAAACGAAGAAAGACGAGCAAAACTGGCTAAGACGATTCACTCGCGTTTAAAATATTTATTTTATAAATTTCAGAAAATATTTTTTAGTTGATCTTATATTGTAGGATATTTAATTACGAACGCGTGGGCGCAAGAATCACTTAAAACGGATAAGAAACGAAGATTCTAGAGCGAAAATGATGAAAGACAAGTTACGACCCCGGAATCCAAGTTACGATCCCGGGAATGAGCAAGACAATCCAAGCAAAACAACAAACCAGCATCCCAAAACGGCTTGCCAGGCCGGCTTTCCATTAGGGGCCGGCTTGCCAGACCGGGTACTGTAGCAGGGTGCCACAAACTGCTCGCCACTTGGGCCGGCCATCAGGAACGGGCACCAGGGTCGGCTTGCCGGGCCGCCCTGCTAGGGGTTTCCAGTCCATTTTTATTACAAAAGTCAACTTGCCAGAATGGCTTGCCAGCAAAAACCCATTTTCCGGTGACACCCCCATTTGCAACTTATTTGCCAGTGACACCCCCCTTTGCAACCCATTTGCTAGAAACACCCCCCTAATGCATTCGCCTCGCCAGTTTTATTTATAACTTTGCCATCAAGCTTTCCTATATATAGGTGGCACATCCCACCATTTCAACACACACCTTCTTCACTTCTCTCTCTAAAAACATCTCTCTATTGTCGCTCTCTAGTGATCAGTAGGAGATTTGTTCTCTCTCTACTTTCTCTCTCTAAATTCTAGAGAGAGTAAAGTACAGAGATTAGGAATGCAATTATTTATCTTGCCGCTCTCTAGTGATCAATAGGAGATTAGTATGTAGTTACTAGTAGAAGCTATCAAGCATTGTAACGCTATGGATATTATGAAGAAATACAAGTGTTATTCTGCCAGCATTATTCGGTAATATCTATCCTTTACTTTTATTAATTTATTATAATATTCTTGTTAGATGTTTGTGATTTATTAATATTAGAAATGCTTGTTGCCATGATGTGTAAGTAATTATTTGATTGTTTGCCATGATTTAATATGTTAGTTAAAGATGATTATCGTTTTGTACTCACTTTCTGTCTATGATATTAAACCTCGTTATTATCGTCCTTCCACAATAAACATGATTAAAACCTATTATAAAGTCAACAATTATAAGGTAATTAATTATATGTGTTTATACATTGGTCAAGGTATGAACCCATCGGAAATACTATAAAGTACAAAGGGAATTACCGTAGGACCAGATCAAGACATTGGTCAAGAGTATAAGACCCGAGGAAATATTGTTGCAACAGTAGAGTACACTGTTGATGTGCTATAGGACCACTTGAGCATGGACAATGTTAGATGCTATGGAATCATTATAAGTGTAGTACATGGTGGATAACTAAGGAATTTATTGGGTAAATTTAAGTAAGGGCTGGTTTAAATCATAAATGGAAATTTAACCCACAAACTAAGCTTATAAATATTTAAGGATGACTGAGAACTATCAGAGGTTCTAATTTGCCTACAAACCCTTTGATTTTACCAAACCATTAACAGGAAGGAATTCGAAACACAATCATAACCACTCACTTGCGTGATACACTAAGGAGTTAAGAAAGGTTGGATATTATATATATGGCCATGCTACTTTATTCGTGCGCCCAAGGTATGCATTGTATCCAAGATGGGCCGCTTATATCCTTAAACCGAACAAGCGTCGGGAGTTGAGCATAGTCCATTCGATGAGAATCACGATAGTCTAGTTCCTTGTAACATGCTAATCGAGAAATCAATTAGTAGAGAATCTAGTGTTTACACCACGGTATATCTATCCAATGAGTATCTCGCAATCATCCCGAAACTACGTTATCTTAAATCATGGTGAACTACATCTTCTTTGTCCTTAGCTGTTGCATGCTAGCTGGCTTATTTTAAATATATTGCTTTAATATTTTAAATACAAATATAAATCAAATCAACCCAACTATAGTCTTTACACAATTTGATATTTCGGATAAAAGTGGTGTCTAGAATAAACTGGTTGGACTTGGTTGTTGGATTTTTCGAACAGTCGTCAATTTATTGGGACCAAAAGGATCATGCCTCTCCACAAAAGGTGTAACTGTCCACTATTCTTGGATACTAAATTGTGTAAAAACGCAATCTTAATTACTAAATTATTTGAATGAGCTCCGTTTCAAATTCGAACGCTCAAGGAACGACCTTAGGTCATATTTTTCCTTGCTAATCCATATGAATGAATAATAGATTTAGGCCTAGCAAAATATAAATTTAAAACTCTGTTGATAAGTTCGTATCGACACCTTGCGACCTAACGACACCGCATAAATAAACCGTCCAATTTGGACATATCAGGTATATAGCCTACATTGAAAAAAGTGAAAGTATATAACGTATTTATAGTTTTAACCCTATAAAATGCCATATTATTGCGTAAATAAGTAAACCTTGGTGGTAAATAAAAACGGATAATTAACCCGGGTAAGTATATTAAGAGGTGCATTCATAAGCTCTTCTTCTAGAAATACATTTTGTAGATACATTTTCTATGTACTTTAATTTCTTTTGTAAATCTGGTCCAGCTCCGAGTTCAAGAAAACCGATGGATTTGAAAGTTAGCTTCTTAGACTATGACTTAAATCGATTATCTTCGTATGTCCCCAGCAATGCACGTACCATAATCCATAAAACACATTATTCATAAATAACAAAATTATTAATGTCATAACTTTGAAGTTGCCGTCATAATTGTTTTGACCCATTAACCCAGCTAAATGACCCACTCATCTTGTTATCTTACCAGCATTGCATCAAGTTATGACCTACACTATCAACCCATAATACACACACAATCTTAATCGAATAGTAAACGAAACATAACGGACATAAAATGTCGAAGTAGCGGTAAGTTATAATTCTGAGCTAGGTCCTCCTAAGAGGCAAGTGTAATGGCAACATTGTTAGTCTGAGAAGACTTGGTGAATGCGCTCTTTATTTTAAAAACAGCAATGTTTATAACATAAAAGGAAATTATTTAAGATGTATGAAATAAAAATAGTCTTTCATTTCTAACTAATACTGTATAAGAGAACAAAAATCAACCCGAATCTAATATTATTGTAAACCATTTGAGTGCAAGTCAAAATCAACTCACTCATAAATTGATGGACCAATATTTCTACATTAGAGCTACCACCAACACCACTACAGCACACACCTATAGAATATCACACACAAGCATTTGAAGTTGGGAGTACGAAGAAAAAAAAACTTTGAAAGGACTTTGATGTTTGTTCCAAGCATTTGAAGTTGGGAAGTTCGTAGAAAGAAAAAAAAAACTTTGAAAGGACTTTGATGTTTCTTACATGCCACAGAGTATTGAGAAATCGATCAACCATATATATGCAATGAGGTATAAACACCCTTAAACTGCAGTTTGAGCAAAAAGATAACAAAGTAGCTTAAAATCATTTTTTGTAGGTATAAAATGTTAGGATGTGTGAAGCAGATTAAACAAAAAAGGAAACAAAGTAAAATTAACTTGGAGATTAAGTCAAAGCTTGAAGAACAAGTCAAGCTTAGAAGACAAGTTTTACTTAAGAAACAAGGAGTTCATATTTATGGAATGTTTATTGTACTTGAAGGCCAAGTTAAATTTGTGCAATAAGGTTTTAGGTTTAATGCTTCCCTATAAATAGACCCATAATCTCAATGTAACTCATCACAAAATTCTATCAATAAAATCTCTCTAGTTTGGTCCGTGGATTAAAGTAATCAACCATTGATTACATATAACCACGTTAAATCATTGTGTTCTTAATTTTCTAGTTTTTTGTCTTCGTTTGTCTATTGTTGGTTGAGTAATCTTTGGGAATTATCCTTATTGTTGGGTCATAAATCCTAATAATTGATATCAGAGCTCAAGGTTTTCGAGTTGGGAAGATGGTAGAAGACGGAAAATTTAGAATCGATAGGTTTGTTGAAAAATACTTTCGCTTTTGGAAGATGTAAATCGAAGATTACTTGTATCAAAATAAGCTACACCAAACCTTGTTAGAGATCAAACCCGAAGGCATGGATGATGCCGATTGGTCTCTTTTGGATCGCCAAGCTTTGGGTGTGATTCGTCTCTGTCTCGTCAATAGCGTTGCGTATAACGTTGTGAATGAGAAAACAACGTTTGCATGTTTGAAGGCTTCCTCTAACATGTATGAAAAACCTACGGCGGCGAATAAGGTTTTTCTTATGCGACAATTGTTCAATACGAAGATGAGGGAAGGTTCGAGTGCAACGGATCACATCAACGAATTCAACAATATTATATCAAGACTTGAATCGGTAGATCTCAAGTTTGATGATGAACTAAAATCACTAATCTTGCTTTCGTCGTTATTAGAGAGTTGGTAGGGTATAGTTACCGCGGTTAGTAGCTCTACGGGAACTACTAAGCTAGCGTTTGAAGGAATTATGGATTTGATTCTCGGTGAAGACACTCGTAGGAGAAACTTAGGGGAATCGTCATCCGGATCCTTGTTAAGTGCCGACAACTGAGGTAGGAATATTGATCGTGGTGGTGAGATGTAATGACCCGAAAATTTCCGACCAAATTTAAACCTTAATCTTTATATGTTTCCGACACGATAAGCAAAATCTGTTATGAAGAGTCTAGAAAGTTTGAAATCTATATTCAGGTAACCAATTACCACTTAACTATGCCTGACGATTCACGAACAATTATGTGTAAATAGATATGTGTGTATGTATATATACAAATAATAATTCGAAATTATATAATATAATTTAAACATTAGAATTAAATATGTAAAATTATAATTTAGATATTATCATGATTATTATTTTTATGAATAACTAAAAACTATCTTTTTATTTAAAATTATTGATATTATTATTTTATTACTTTTATTATAATTAGTATTATTATCGTAATTAATATTGTTATGATTAGTAATTAGTAATATCATATTTAATTAAAAACATTATTGTTATCAAATTTTATAAACTATTATTATTATCATTAATAACAATATTACTATTATACTATTATAAATTTTTAGGAATATTATTATTATTGTTAATTAATAAAGTTAATTAAAATATATAAACACATTTGTATAAAAGTTGGAATATATCAAATTCATATTTATAAATACAGATGTAATTATATAATTCATATAAATATAAATAAAAATAGATATACATATCTAAATACGATTAAAGAATATATATATATATATATATATATATATATATATATATATATATATATATATATATATATATATATCAATATCAGATTTTATCTGCTTCTGTTTCGTTGTTCACCCGTGAACTTCGGTTGGGATAATTCAGGATACAAACAAAGGGTGATCAAATCGTGTTACAGTATTAAACCAACAATTCACGTTATATAATCGCTTTTATGATTTCCAAAAATGAGAAGAGAGAACGGATACTGAGACAACTCATCCCTTCTCTTTCACTTTTTGATCCTTGTCAAGCCATACTCAAACCACAAATCGAACTTACAATCATCTCCTCTTTCCTTGAACCACTACAATCACCAATAAGCACAACCACTTAACACGCCCTAAACCGTCACCCACAACTTCCACCACCTTCAACTCAACTTGAGACCCATTTTAATCAACCCATCAACACCTTCATGTTTCATTCGAACCATCAATCACCATAACCATAGCCATCAAGCTTGTTGATCTTTTCGTGTTCGGTTTTCCATCAAACACCCACAAACCACCATCGTGATTATCATTTTTGCTGGATTACTGTTACAATTGGTTACAACTGCCATCACCAAATTTGAAACCCAACCACCATTTTCTTTTCTTCTTCAATAGCAAATTATAAAACTCACCTCATTTCTTTTGTTACGGTTCAAGCTCAAACCCTCGTAAATTCAGTCACACCTCGTTACCCCTTCTATTATTTTTGTGATCACCGTAAGGATACAATAAGGAGAAAGATAAGAAAGGTTGCAAGTCTAAAGTTTCCATTTTTGGTTATAATATATACAACGTTTTTTTTAAAGCAAGTGGGTTAGTGGAAGAATAGGTGGGATCCATAAGTTTAGGCAACTATAGTTTATTACATGTGTGGTATGCAAACGTATGGGATTTAGAAAAAGGGAGTTGATGAGTCATAAGTGGGGATAAAGTAAAGCAAAGATGACAATGATTTGGAGGATACAGCTTGATCACGTTTTTTTTTTTATTTCAATTTAACAACCGAAATTTTTTTTCATTTGATTAGTGGGCCGAGAGGTTTAATAGGACTGAAACTAACTTGATGTTCAACTACTAAACGTAAATGATATTAGATAAGTGATGATGCCACGATGAAAATGATTGATGATGATGATCGTATATTGATTAGGATGGTAGGTCGATAATGATGATGATTATGTTATAGAAATGATACGCGTATGATCATAATCATTATCATGATTCTTTGATGATAAGTATAATTATTATGATTATGGTTGTGTGATGATATACGATGATGATGGGTTGCTGATTTCCTACTTGCTATTAACGTTCCTTGATTAATAATTATTAACGGGTTACGTATGCGCCACTTAATCAGTTATAATTAAAAACAGCATATCACAGATCTTTGTGTTTCCTGTTGGGTCAAAGGTTATTTTTCGATTGGGCCGTTATTAGTCAGATGGGCCGTGACTTTGGTTGGGCCATATGATTGGTCTTGTGAATAAGAAGTTAAATAAAATAAATATGGGATATAAATTAAGATTGAGTTAGTAGCTACATGGCTGGGAGTGTGTTCTGGTATTTGAGAGGTCGTGAGTTCAAGCTCAGGCTAGAGCATTTTCCTTTTAAGAGATCAATTAACCATTTGAAAGGTAGTTACTTATCATTAATATTATCTTTATTATTATCATTATTTATTACTATTATTATTATTATTAGGAAAATAAGTATTACTATTATTATATTAATTAAAATTTTCAATTAACATTATTAGTAAAAGAAAAATTGTCATTTTTATCATTATTAACATTTTTATTATAATTAGTATTATTTTCATATGGTAAATAAATATTATATACTTATATTACATATAATAAATTAATGATTTTTGATAAGACACCAATTACAAATAAATATAGATTAATATAACTGTATATATAAATGGAAATTATTTTACAAAATAAATATAAATAACATATAAATAAAGATATAATATGTAAATAAAGTATTGAAATTTAGTTATATAACTATAACATTAAATATATATAAATAGTATATAAATAACAAATGGAATTATGTGATTATACGTGTTAATATATATACTTGATATAGATTCGTGAATCCGAGGCCAACCTTATACTTGTTCAATGATGTTATACGTATTTTTACTACAAAATACAGTACGGTGAGTATATAGTCCCCTTTTAAACTCTAAATATTTTTGGGCTGAGAATACATGCGCTACTTTTATAAATGATTTACGTTATGGACACAAGTGACAAAAAATTACGTTCTACGTTGAGTTGTACCACTGCATATCTCCCTATAACTTGGTAACTATTAATTACATGGGCCAGTGTAAACGCGAATCCTGTTGATGGATGATGTCGTAGGGGGTGTATACAAAATAGTATTATTTTTAGTTCAAAATACTATTAAATATGCTACAATTTTACACAAGTTATTTATTTATTTATCGAGTGGATATACTTAAACCTTGCTACAACACTTATAGGCAGTGTACCTAATCGTATTATAGTATAGTTTTTAGTAAGTCTGGTTCGTTCCACAGGGAGCTCGTGAAGTATAACACTATATTTTTTTACACACAATAAGTATAAAAATACAAATATATATATATATATATAAGTAATATTATTATTATAAAGGGGGGTTTTTACCGTTTAATGACCGGTTTGTCGATTTTAAAACTTTAGTCGCAGTTAAAACCAAATGTAAAATATTAAAAATAAATACAAGACTTAAATTAAAGCATAAAGTAAATAACGATAATGAAATTGCGAATAATAAAAGTGCGATAAAATAAACTTGCGATAATTAAAAAGTACGATAATTAAAAGTGAAATTAAATACAATAACAATAAAAATGCGATAATTAGAAGTGCAATTAAATATAAAATAAAGGAAATTAAATATGAAATAAAAGAATTATGCTTATTTAAACTTCCGTAATCATGATGTTTGACGTGTTGATTTTAGTTTTATGCCCATGGGTTAATTATCCTTTGTCCTGGATTATTTAATATGTCCGTCTGGTTTTTGTCCATAACAGTCCATCAGTCATAAATATAAAGTGCGAGTGTCCTCGTCAAATTATCCTTATACCCGAAGTTAAATATTCCAACTAATTGGGGACTTAAACTGTAACAAGATTTTAATACTTTGTTTAATAATTACACCAGGATGTCGACTGAGTGTAACCCAAGGTTTTAATATTTTGTTATCAATTATACCAAGTGTCCTTGTACATAATTTTCACCCCTGTTTTAATTATTCTAGTGGCTATTAATCCATTCCCGTGTCCGGTTAAATGAACGATTATTCGTACATATAAATACCCCGCCCATCGTGTCCGATCGAGTGTATATGGTAATTTATAGGGACGCCCAATTGTAAATCTTTATATTAACATTAACAAACTATCATTTAGTTAAACAAATATAAAGCCCATTAATAGCCCATAGTCTAATTTCCACAAGTGTCGTTCTTTTGTCCAAACCCCAATTATGGTACAAAGTCCAATTACCCAATTTTAGTAATTAGCCCAACATCATGATTACTTCGGATTAAATAAGCATAATAATAACTTAGCTACGAGACATTAAATTAAAAAGGTTGAACATAACTTACAATGATTAAAAATAGCGTAGCGTTACACGGACAGAATTTCGACTTATACACTCAAAACATTCTCTATCATAATCTTATTATTATTATAATTTAAGATTAAAATTAAAATTATTATTATAATATTTATATTAATATTACGATAGAGAAAGATATAAGAAAAGAAAAAGATGTAAAAGGTGTCGTTCCAATTCATCGAATTACATGCCTTTTATAGGCAAAATATAAATTTGAATTTTCATTTATGACCCCTGAACTATGCTCAATTAACAACTTTTTATTATTTAATATTATTCTTATTATGAATTATTTAAATATTATATTATATTCTTGTGCATAGTTGACTTGTACTTTCAGCTCCGTTGCGTCGAGCGTTGAGAGTTGACTCATGTCCCGGTTTCGGATTTTCGAACGTCCTTTCGTACAATTTTATATCGTGTACTTTGCATTTTGTAACTTGTACTCTTGTCATTTTTAGACGTTCCTCATCAATAATTTGAACCTTTTTGATTGTATCTTGTACTTTTGAGCTTTTTGGACCTTTCCGTCTTCAATTCGTCGAATCTGCTTTTTGTCTTCACCTTTTATTATTTAAAAGAATATCACTTGTAAATAGAACAATTGCAACTAAAATCTTGTTTTTCTTGAGGAATAATGCTATGAAATATGTGTTCATTTTTAGCATTATCAATATTCCCGCACTTAAGCGTTGCTTGTCCTCAAGCAATATAGTCTTAAAATAAAAATACTTGAATCACTTCTTTATTCTTCACACTTTGTACATTAGTGATTTCAATACGGCGGTATGAACAATGGTAGTAATGATGTGGTTAAAGGTGGGTGTGTCATCCACAGTTTCCTCGGGTTTAGGTCAACGACACTTGCAATCAAATAGCCGATTTACTTCCGGTTTCTAAAGCAAAGTGCACATTTGAAAGGCGGTTTACAGTCCCACATGACTATAAAAATGTAGATCCTTTAGGAAATTGGATCTTTATGAAAACATTTGATCTTTTGAAAATTCAAGCTAGATTTTACCCTAGACAAGTTTTCTGATTTGATCCATCATTGGTGTTGCAAAATATATTTGTGGATCATTATTTTGGCTAAAACTTTTAGGCTCGTGTAATCCACTGCTATCCCGGTATCGGAAAGCACACATCCAGTTTACTTGTTTCGTATATTACCTTTCGGTAAACTACCGTCCGGTTGTAAAGGAAAGCGATGAATAAGAAACTGTTAAGGCAATGTCCCGTGACATGCAGATGATTATGGTCTTATTAACGTGTCGGATGCTAGTACTATCCTTGGTAGGAGCAATAGTAAAGATCATCCTATAATTTTTAGGTCTGGCACAAGGTCCTGTCTCCGACCATGCTATGCAACCACCGTTCTTACGGTTGACACCCGATTTGGTTCAGGTGACCTAATGAATTCCAGGTGAATTCCTAGGATTTTACGTTCAATGGTAATGAACGCATTGAAAATGGGTTTTCAGAAAACAAATCGGTTTATAATTTTGATCAAAATATTTTCTCATTCAAGCTCGAGTTTAGATATCATCGAATTCCATGAGTTTAAATTCTCAATCTTTAAGGTCAATCTCAAGGATTGAGTAATATCAGGCTTAAAAGTTGATTTTTAATCTTTAAGGAGATTATCCTTTCTGGGGATCTGATTCATTAGTCTTATCCAGCTAATTTGCATGGTGCCCCCCCATTGTACGAGATAAATCCTTCTCATGGTTAGGATAAATCTGACCACTTGGCGACCCTGTTTAATGCTGAGGTCCGTGGATTTCCTGTTGATTTTAGTGATGACTTTTCTAGATTTTTCGTCAACCTAAAGCTGGTCTGGACGACAACTTCTTGACCTAAATCAAGAAGCGCGTGTCTTTTTCGGAAGACTTTACTTCCTTTTAATGATGGAATTGATTCATCGTGTAGATCCATCTCTTCTTTTCTTTCATCGGGTAAAATAGTTTAGTTTAGTCCAAAGCAAAAGTATTTTCAGTTATTTGTTACAGATATATGTGACATATGTTTAAGATAACTTGGTAAGTTTTTCCACACTTGGCTTTTATTTTCTTTTATTTGCCTTTTTGTTCTCCTCTATTCCGTTCTTAAATGAATTTTTAACATTTTGGTTTGTTTCTCAATTTATGTCCTTTCCGAGGTTACAATAATTTCGGTGTTAAAACCTAGTTTTATCGTTCATAAATATGTATAAACATGATTTTGAGTTCATTTAATTGAAAATTTTGAAAATTTTTACTAGAATTGGGTAGTCAGTATATAAGACTAGGGCTGTTCCTTGTTATCGGAGAGCACTAGAATCTAATACAACTACTGCGTTACTAGTATTTTTAATGGTAACCCAGTGTTTAAGATAAAAATTTTAAAATTCGAAAGAATTTAACCCCTTCCCACACTTAAGATCTTGCAATGCCCTCATTTGCAAGAAATCAGTAACAATTTAAATTATTGAGGGTGATTTGCGTAGAAAAATGATTAAATTTTACCAAAGTTTCCAAACATATTGGATTTTTTTTTTTTTAGAAATCTTTAACTTATAAAAAAAAATATTAATTAATTTTAAAAAATTGTTTCTCTTGTTATTTAGGACGAGGTCGTTTCGGATCGATGTCCTAGTCCGTCCTTCGACAAAATTTTAAAATTTGTCTTTTTGTAGCGATTGTTTTAAAAGCTAAGATTTTTAGGGTTTTTTTTTTTTTTTTTTTTTTTAATGTTTTTGGCATACTTTAATTCAATAAGATTAAAAATAATGATAATAATAACTCTCGTCCCTCCCTCGGGTAAAGCAATTTCGGTTCAATGACCTAGTCTTCAACTTACGACGAATTTTAAAAATCATATTTTTAACTTAATGAGATAAAGTAAATTTTTGTTTTTAAATTCACACAATTTAAATATAAAATTCAAAATTAATATTAAAAATTCACACCAAACTTAAAATTTGAAATGCATAAAATTAAAAAATTCATATTTTAAAAATTAAAAATTCACACCAAACTTAATTTAAAAATTCATATTATAAATTCACACCAAACTTATATTAATTTTTCAAATATTTACAATTTTAAATATATTGTTTTTACAAAGTTTACAATATTAATTTAAGATTTATATATTAATTTTAAAAATATGGTAAAAATAAATTAAAAATCTTTTTGGCTTTTTATCCCACTTTAATCAATCAAATATTATCAAAAATATGCGCCCCTCTTTTCGGTAAAGTAATTTCGGTTCCAAGACCTAATTTAACTCATGACGAATTTTTGAAATATTTTAGGTTGATTGATTAAAGATATTTATACCTTAAGAATAAACGTTAAATTTCGCAGTGATGTAATAAATTTTTGAATGATATCAATAATTTCGGTCGCCAAACCTAATTTTATTCAATACCAATTTAATACTTTTTAGCGAACAAATTAGCGTTTATTATCAAAAGGTTAAAAATAAAAATAAATAAAAAATAAAAACTGTACAGACTTACCTGTGAGATAGTATTCTTAGTTATATGATCTATCTCATTCATAAGATAGTCGGTTTAATTGGTTTTCCATAGCTACATAGGCGTAACCTCGAGCATTCAGTGTCTTTTCTTCTAAACATATGAACGGTCCGTCTCTACATAAAGTAACAAATTCGGTATTTGAATAGGTTTGATTATTTGAACATTTACCTCCATGTGACCATTTTCCGCATTTGTGACATCTTTCTAGGTGTCGTGCTCTTCTTTTCGCTGCGGATTTTTATTTTCCTTTACCAAATTGTAATTTATTATCTTCGCATCTGGATTCTTTTCTAACTCCGTCCATTCTTTCTCTGATTACTGATACTAATTCACTCGGTAGTATGTCATTATTACGTTTAGTGATCAAAGCGTGTAGCATTAGACCATGGTTTAGTTCACAGGCAGTCTTCATTTTATAAAAACCTAAAAAAAAAAAAAAAAATTCAGAATGGGGGGAGAAGACTAGTTCTTTAGGGTCTGCTAGGGAAAGACCATTCGGGTTCCATTTTCGAGAATTACACGAAAACAGACAATCTAACTCTAACAGAAATACATATTATCCTTTAAAGACTTGATTCTCCCCACACTTAGTTAGCTGTGGTGTCGAAATTGTGATTAACTTCGTTGTCGACTTCCATCGGACCATGTATGTAATGTTTAACTCTGTGACCATTAACTTTAAATTCCATCCCATTTGAATTTATTAATTCTATCGTTCCGTATGGGAAAACTCTTTTTACTATGAATGGTCCAGACCATCTTGATTTCAATTTTCCAGGAAATAGCTTGAATCTTGAATTGAAAAGAAGAACTCTGTCTCCTTCTTTAAATTCTTTTGAACTTCTGATTCTTTTATCATGCCATTTCTTCGTTCTTTCCTTATAGATTAACGAATTTTTGTATGCTTCATGTCTTAATTCTTCTAATTCGTTTAGTTGACTTAATCGTAGACGTCCAGCTTCATGTAAATCAAGATTACATGTTTTCAATGCCCAAAATGCTTTGTGTTCAATTTCTACTGGAAGATGACATGCTTTTCTATAAACAAGTCTAAAAGGTGTGGTTCCAATTGGAGTTTTGTAGGCTGTTCTAAAATCCCAGAGTGCATCCTCCAATTTAATGGACCATTCCTTCGGATTTGATCCTACGGTTTTCTCTAGAATACGTTTTAAGGCTCGGTTGGTATTTTCAACTTGTCCACTTGTTTGTGGATGATATGCGGTGGAGATTTTATGAGTTCCTCCATATCTTTTAAGAACTTTCTCAAGTTGATTATTACAGAAATGAGTACCCCGATCACTTATTAAAGCTTTCGGTGTTCCAAACCTTGCAAAAAGACGTTTTAAAAAGTTGACTACAACTCGTGCATCGTTAGTTGGGAGAGCTTGTGCTTCCGTCCATTTAGATACATAATCAATGGCTACGAGTATATATAGATTATTATGAGATTTTGGAAATGGACCCATAAATTCAATACCCCAAATGTCAAATACTTCACATACTTGGATGACATTTTGTGGCATTTCATCACGTTGACTTATTTTTCCGGCCCTTTGACATGCATCACAGGATTTGCAAAGAAGGTGTGCGTCTTTGTAAATTGTAGGCCAATAGAATCCAGCTTCATAAACTTTTCTTGCTGTTAGTTGAGGCCCATAATGCCCTCCTGTTGGTCCTGTGTGACAATGGTTTAATATTTTACTAGCTTCATCTCCAAATACACATCGGCGTATTATTCCATCAGGACAACTTTTAAACAGATGTGGATCTTCCCAAAAATAGTGTTTTATATCACTGAAGAATTTCTTTCGTCTTTGGTACGATAATCCTTTTTCAAGGAATCCACATACTAAATAATTTGCATAGTCTGCAAACCATGGGATTTCTTTATAATCTATCTTCAATAGATATTCATCAGGAAAGTTGTCTTGTATGGCTGATTCATTTAGAACTTCTAATTCGGGATTTTCAAGACGAGAAAGATGATCAGCGGCGAGATTTTCTGCTCATCTTTTATCTCGAATTTCAATATCAAACTCTTGTAAGAGTAAGATCCAACGGATTAATCTTGGTTTAGCATCTTGTTTTGAAAATAGGTATCTAAGAGCAGAATGGTCGGTATAGACCACCGTTTTTGCTAGAACGAGATATGATCGAAATTTGTCAAAAGCAAAGACAATAGCAAGGAGTTCTTTTTCAGTAGTTGTATAGTTCGTTTGTGCTCCTTGTAACATCTTACTAGCATAATATATAGGTTGAAATCGTTTTTCAATCCTTTGTCCTAAAACGGCTCCCATTGCAAAATCACTTGCATCGCACATTAGTTCAAATGGTAGATTCCAATTTGGTGTTATCATGATCGGCGCATTAGTGAGTTTTTCTTTAAGAATATTAAAAGATTTGATACACTCATCTGAAAAGATGAATGGAGCATCCTTTTCTAGGAGTTTATTCATAGGAGTGGCAATTTTAGAAAAATCTTTTATGAAACGTCGGTAAAAACCGGCATGCCCTAGAAAACTCCTAACTCCTCTAACATTGGTGGGATGTGGAAGTTTAGCAATTACATCTACTTTAGCTCTATCCACTTCAATTCCTTTTTTTGAAATTTTATGTCCAAGAACGATGCCTTCTTTAACCATGAAATGGCATTTCTCCCAATTAAGAACTAGATTTGATTGTTCGCATCTAATTAGCATTCATTCCAGATTAACTAGACATGATTTAAATGTATCACCGAAGACTGAAAAGTCATCCATGAATACTTCCATGCATTCTTCTATCATGTCGTGAAAAATCGCCATCATACACCTTTGAAAGGTTGCAGGGGCGTTGCAAAGTCCAAATGGCATGCGTTTGTAAGCAAAAGTACCATAAGGGCACGTGAATGTGGTTTTCTCTTGGTCCTCGGGTGCTATTGGAATTTGAAAATATCCGGAAAATCCATCTAGAAAACAATAGTAACTATTTCCGGCTAATCTTTCTAACATTTGGTCAATGAAAGGTAAGGGAAAGTGATCTTTTCTGGTGGCGTCATTTAATTTTCTATAATCAATACACACACGCCATCCTGTTACAGTCCTAGTAGGAATAAGCTCATTTTTCTCATTTGTAATGACAGTCATGCCACCCTTCTTAGGCACGCATTGAACTGGGCTTACCCATGGACGATCAGAAATTGGATATATCAAACCTACATCTAGCAGTTTAATAATCTCTTTCTTAACTACATCTTGCATATTAGGATTTAGTCTTCGTTGGCGTTGCACATACGTTTTATGACCTTCTTCCATAAAGATTTTATGTGTGCAATACTAAGGACTTATTCCTTTAATATCATGAATCTTCCATGCAATGGCTGGTTTATGAGCTTTCAACACAGAAATGAGTTGTGATTTCTCATTTTCAGTAAGAGAAGACGATATTATTACAGGTAATTCAGATTCACCATGTAAATAAGCGTATTCCAAATGGTTTGGAAGTGGCTTTAACTCTAATTTCGGAGGTTCTTCTATCGATGATTTGTATCGATATTTGTCTTCTTCTTTTAGCATTTGAATTTCTTCTGTTGTTGGTTCATATCCATTAGCTATTGGTGTATCTAACATTTCAGCTTCATCAATTTGTTCTGTTCCTTCTCCTAAAGAACATTCTCCTGTTCCTTGTAATTCTGGAAATTCTTCTAATAATTCTGCATGTGCATCTATAGTTTGAATATAATAACATGTATCATCTGCAGATTACGGTTGTTGCATTGCTCTATCAACTAAAAAGGTAACACTCTCGTCCTCTATACTTAGGGTCAGTTTCTTACCGAACACGTCTATCATTGCTTTAGCCGTGTTTAAGAATGGTCTTCCTAATATGAGAGGAACTTGAGAATCTTCTTCCATGTCCAAAACAACAAAATCTACTGGAAATACTAAAGTACCAACTTTAACTAGCATGTTCTCCATTATCCCTCTAGGATATTTTATTGATCTATCGGCTAGTTGTATGCTTATTCTTGTTGGTTTCAATTCTCCAAGGTCTAGTTTAGTGTATAGTGAATACGGCATTAGATTTATACTAGCACCTAAGTCTGCCAATGCTTCTATTGAACTAAGACTACCCAGAAAACATGGAATTGTGAAACTTCCTGGATCAGATAGTTTTTCTGGTATCTTATTCAACAGCACTGCTGAACAATTAGCATTCATAGTAACAGCCGAGAGTTCTTCCATTTTCTTTCTATTTGAGATTAGATCTTTCAAAAATTTAGCATATCTAGGCATTCCTGAAATCACATCAATGAAAGGAAGATTTACATTTATCTGTTTAAACATATCCAAGAATTTGGATTGCTCGGCTTCAAGTTTCTCTTTTTTCATTTTACTCGGGTAAGGAAGTGGTGGTTGGTATGGTTTAACATAAGGTTTATCCTTAACTTTGTTATCTTCATTAACCTTCTCAACTACCGGTTCTTTTTCCTTATCTTGATCAGGTTGTGGTTCTTGTGGAGTAGGAATAGCTTCATCAGAAGTTACAGGTATTTCAGGTGGTTTAAGTGTTATACCACTTCTTGTGGTAATGGCTTTAGCTGTTTCATTCCGGGGGTTGGCATTTGTATCACTAGGTAGATTTCCTGGTTTTCTTTCACCTATTAACCTTGCTAGGTTACTTACTTCTTGTTCCAGATTTTGAATAGAAGCTTGTTGATTTCTAAATGCTTGAGCATTTTGTTCATTGGTTTGTTTTTTAGATGTAAAAAACTGCGTTTGAGTTTCAACTAGCTTCGTCATCATATCTTCTAAATTCGGCTTTTTATCATCGGTTTGTTGTGGTGGTTTCTTTTGAAAATTTGGTCTTTGCTGATTGTAAGTATTGTTGGATACTTGTTGATTGCTAGGACCTTGTTGGTTGTTGTATGGAATATTTCGGTTATAATTCTGGTTTTGATTGTAAATCGGTCTTGGCGGTTGATAATTATTCTGATAATTATTTCCAGGCCTTTGGTTTATGTATGAAATATTCTCTCTTTGTTCCATTGTTAATTCAATACTGAGATAATCTTTTGTCAAATGTGGTCCTCCACACTGCTCACAACTAATTCGTATTGAGTGAATATCTTTAGTCATCTTTTCCATTCGTCTCTCCACAGCATCTATCTTTGCGGAAATGGAATCTAAGTCATGGCTAGAATCGGCTCTAGCTGCTTTAGATGATCTAACAATATCTTTTTCTTGGTGCCACTCATGTGAGTGGGAAGCAGTGTTATCAATAATTTTGTAAGCATCAGTTTCGGTTTTCTTCATAATAGAACCACCAGCTGCTATATCTATGTCTTTCCTTGTAGTGATGTCGCATCCTTGGTAGAATATTTGTACTATTTGACAGGTGTCTAAACCATGTTGCGGACATTCTCTTAACAACTTTCCATATCTTGTCCACGCCTCATATAGAGTTTCATTTGGCTTCTGTGTGAACGTAACAATTTCTGCTTGAAGTCTTACGGCTTTAGATGCAGGAAAGAATTGTTTAAGAAATTTTTCAACTAAAACGTCCCATGTATCAATCGCCCCTTCAGGTAACGATTCCAACCAATCTTTGGCTTCTCCCTTTAAAGTCCAGGGAAATAACATGAGATAGATTTGCTCATCTTCCACTTCTCGAATTTTGAATAGTGTACAAATTCTATTAAACGTACGAAGATGTTCATTTGGGTCTTCATTTGGTGCACCACTGAATTGGCATTGGTTAGTCACCATATGTAGAATTTGTCCTTTGATTTCATAATCTGGCGCATTAACGTTTGGATGAGTAATTGCGTGACCTTGGCCAGTGCGTTTAGCTCTCATTCGGTCTTCCATACTTAAAGGTTCCAGATTCTCCATAATTGAATTTGTTGAATCGGTATCACTAGATGATTCTGATTTAATGGTTCGTTCCTCAACAATCTCTGTTTGAATGATTGGTGGCTCCGGAGGAAAGTTTAATGGTTCAGGATCTACGAACCGTTCCTGAATATTTTCCGGATTCTCAATTGTGAGGTCGGGTTCAAAAAATGGATTATCGGAAATTTGAACTGAAGTACTTGGTCGACTGGATGACGATTCTAAAGAAAAATCAATGGCGACAATGTGTGCTAGATGTCTTGATCGAGTTACAGGTGGTGAACGTACAAAAGGTGGTGAACGTCTTGCTCGGTGCATTCACTGAATATCCTATTAGTTTTTAAAAAAGGAAAGAAAAATTATATAAGTTATCCAATCAATAGACTTTTCTGATTTTGCCCACGTTTCGAATAGCCAAAAGATGCAGCAGAGGGGCAGGATTCGTTTGTTCTCAATATAATTGAGGACTGTTTGGCTCCAATAACCCGGTCCACGTACAAATCCAACTATTACTACGAACCAGAAAATTTTGATGTCTATCAATTTAACCACTTAAAATAAATTTTCGTAATTTTAAGAAATTTAGAGAAGAAGTAGAAAAAAATTCTAAGTCCTAAAAACTAGAATGGCGAGAAATAAGAGAGAAAAAGATTGCGCGTCGAAAAGTGTCGAAAAATGAAAAAGACGAAGAGTGGTTTGTAAACACGCGGTTAATCCAACCTTATAACTATCACTATCTTAAAATTAAAACTACAAATAGAGATCACTAATTGGAATTGTAATTGATACATAGGTAAACGGCGTCGAAAGATAAATAAAAATAAGAAAGTAGCACGAAAAATGGCGTCGCAAAATTCTAAAGCGCCTAAAACTTAGTTTAAGGAATAAGCACTTAAGGGATTTTACGGCAAAGCCTAAAAATCTAAAAATAAAATAATCTATGGCAAAATACTAAAACTTAACACTAGGTACGAAATAAGGCTAAGAAATTGGGTGATAAGAAATAAGGCTAAGAAATTTGAAAAATGGGAGATAAGTATTCCCGTTTGTCAAGTGGGTGAAATTGTGATTGGGATACTAACACTTTTTTTTTATTTTTTTATTTTTTATTTTTTTTTAGATAACACCTAAAAGTAACAACCTATTGTCTAGTGGGTAACACAAAATAAAAGTAGCAGCCTATTGTCCGTGAATATATTTTTTTTTTTTATATAGACGTTTTTTTTTAAATGTTTTTTTTTTAAAACGTTTTTTTTAAATGTTTTTTTTTAATTAATTATGGTTATGTATGGATATATTTTGGGACTATCGCACATGTGTAGGATTTTTCTAGTTTATCAAGTTCGAAATTTGTAACACACTTTGACACACGGTCGAAATTACTTTTTTTTTTTTTTTACAAACTTATATTTTCACAAATATAAATTAAAAATATAGCGTTTTAGCGGTTCCCGGCAGCGGCGCCAAAAATACTTGATGTCGTAGGGGGTGTATACAAAATAGTATTATTTTTAGTGCGAAATACTATTAAATATGCTACAATTTTACACAAGTTATTTATTTATTTATCGAGTGGATATACTTAAACCTTGCTACAACACTTATAGGCAGTGTACCTAATCGTATTATAGTATAGTTTTTAGTAAGTCCGGTTCGTTCCACAGGGAGCTCGTGAAGTATAACACTATATTTTTTTACACACAATAATTATAAAAATACAAATATATATATATATATATATAAGTAATATTATTATTATAAAGGGGGTTTTTACCGTTTAATGACCGGTTTGTCGATTTTAAAACTTTAGTCGCAGTTAAAACCAAATGTAAAATATTAAAAATAAATACAAGACTTAAATTAAAGCATAAAGTAAATAACGATAATGAAATTGCGAATAATAAAAGTGCGATAAAATAAACTTGCGATAATTAAAAAGTACGATAATTAAAAGTGCAATTAAATACAATAACAATAAAAATGCGATAATTAGAAGTGCAATTAAATATAAAATAAAGGAAATTAAATATGAAATAAAAGAATTATGCTTATTTAAACTTCCGTAATCATGATGTTTGACGTGTTGATTTTAGTTTTATGCCCATGAGTTAATTGTCCTTTGTCCTGGATTATTTAATATGTCCGTCTGGTTTTTGTCCATAACAGTCCATCAGTCATAAATATAAAGTGCGAGTGTCCTCGTCAAATTATCCTTATACCCGAAGTTAAATATTCCAACTAATTGGGGACTTAAACTGTAACAAGATTTTAATACTTTGTTTAATAATTACACCAGGATGTCGACTGAGTGTAACCCAAGGTTTTAATATTTTGTTATCAATTATACCAAGTGTCCTTGTACATAATTTTCACCCCTGTTTTAATTATTCTAGTGGCTATTAATCCATTCCCGTGTCCGGTTAAATGAACGATTATTCGTACATATAAATACCCCGCCCATCGTGTCCGATCGAGTGTATATGGTAATTTATAGGGACGCCCAATTGTAAATCTTTATATTAACATTAACAAACTATCATTTAGTTAAACAAATATAAAGCCCATTAATAGCCCATAGTCTAATTTCCACAAGTGTCGTTCTTTTGTCCAAACCCCAATTATGGTACAAAGTCCAATTACCCAATTTTAGTAATTAGGCCAACATCATGATTACTTCGGATTAAATAAGCATAATAATAACTTAGCTACGAGACATTAAATTAAAAAGGTTGAACATAACTTACAATGATTAAAAATAGCGTAGCGTTACACGGACAGAATTTCGACTTATACACTCAAAACATTCTCTATCATAATCTTATTATTATTATAATTTAAGATTAAAATTAAAATTATTATTATAATATTTATATTAATATTACGATAGAGAAAGATATAAGAAAAGAAAAGGATGTAAAAGGTGTCGTTCCAATTCATCGAATTACATGCCTTTTATAGGCAAAATATAAATTTGAATTTTCATTTATGACCCCTGAACTATGCTCAATTAACAACTTTTTATTATTTAATATTATTCTTATTATGAATTATTTAAATATTATATTATATTCTTGTGCATAGTTGACTTGTACTTTCATCTCCGTTGCGTCGAGCGTTGAGAGTTGACTCATGTCCCGGTTCCGGATTTTCGAACGTCCTTTCGTACAATTTTATATCGTGTACTTTGCGTTTTGTAACTTGTACTCTTGTCATTTTTAGACGTTCCTCATCAATAATTTGAACCTTTTTGATTGTATCTTGTACTTTTGAGCTTTTTGGACCTTTCCGTCTTCAATTCGTTGAATCTGCCTTTTGTCTTCACCTTTTATTATTTAAACGAATATCACTTGTAAATAGAACAATTGCAACTAAAATCTTGTTTTTCTTGAGGAATAATGCTATGAAATATGTGTTCATTTTTAGCATTATCAATGGATCTATCGGGCTGACATCCCCAACCGGGCTGGACGACCAGTTTTCAACGGTTGCACCGTAATTCGTTTAGGTGGCTACACTTGGTACGGTGTAGTGCGATTATATATAAAGGGAATATGTGCTGTTTTAATTCTTGTAAAGTTTGGTTACCAGGTGCTCAACAAACTTAGAATGTCTTTCATACACTTGCGAGTGTACTATGTTTATCTATACGAAATCTTGTGGTCCATAGTTATTACGCTGCTAGCATCAAACCTATATATCTCACCAACTTTATGTTGACGTTTTAAAGCATGTTATTCTCAGGTACGAATTAAGTCTTCCGTTGTGCATTAGCTCAAATTAAGGATATTACTTGGAGTTGATCATCGCAATGGGACCAGATATTGATGATTTCGTCCAGGGGGACTTAGACGGGGTTTGACAGAATGGTATCAGAGCGTTGGTCTTAGCGAACCAGGTCTTGCATTAGTGTGTCTAACTGTTAGTTGTTTAGATGCATTAGTGGGTCTGGACTTTGACCGTGTCTGCATGTCAAAAGTTTTGCTTATCATTTCTAGTCGGAAATCATCTGCTTATCATCCTTAGGGAATTGCATGTTTATCATTCCTAAGTTTAGACACGTCTTACTGCATTTAGTGCATCGATAGTGTATGGACAAAATTCATATCTTAGCGCATCTGTAGACTTGCCTGACATATGCCGTAGGTTCCTCCGTAGTCTACGAAATCTTTAGTAATATATACATAGATATTCTATATAGTTAGAATATTATCCGATATCTGAAAATCATTTCACATCGAGGATCCTTTCATCCATCAAATTGCCCTTTTGGCAATGAACCTGAAGCACTTACCGGCGAACCTGTTCGAGAAACCATTTTCTTTCTTATTTCTAGAGTATCTCGTCACGATTATATACTATCCCGTATTTCGAATCTTGTTCATCCGCTCGCTCCAACTGCCAATCATCCCGGTGTATTAGCAGAAGTTAACGAGCTTCGCGCTCGGGTAGTGGCTTTGGAGAATATGGTGCGAAGATTACAAACACCAGCAGCAGCACCAGCAGCATAATCAGCACCACCATCATCAACGTCAATAGTACCCTTATCACCCCCAAACCACAACTGCGTCGTAAACCTCAACATCACAATCTGTACCTCGGATATCAACCTCACACGCTTCAATATCACCACCTGTACTTCGAGTATGATCTTCGTTCTACATATCGATCTACATCGATTATCTTCGCTTTACATATCGTTCTACCTCATTTATCCTCGTTCGACATGACGATTATGTAATATCTAATGTTTTAGAGATCATGTAATCTAGTAATAACGATAAATCCAATGAGTTTAATATCTTATTAACTCATTAAATCCATGATTACATCTGAAGAAAATATATATGCAAGTATATTTTCATAAAGATTGTAATTAAAAATTCTTTCGTACAAACTGTTAATGATGAAAATATTTTAACGGGTAGGTAGTACCCGAGAAATATTTAAATTTCACATTAATAAGTCACACTGTACATTCTTCGAATCTGATTCAACGGTCATTTGCTATCCTACTTACAACCACAGATATACGTATCCGTTCACCACAGAACAACCATTTCCATTCAAATTACATATTTGGATTTTGATCTATCGGAATCCAACAAGTGGCATAACGAAGAAAACATTGGACACAATAAAATCTGTTAGAAACAAACAAATTAACTAATTGAAATTCTGTTAAGAATCCACGCTAACTGTTCCTAGCTAACTGTTCCCAGCTAACTGATTACATTTTATCGCAATTTATATTATCGCAATTTACATTCTCGCAATTTTATTTATCGTCATTTAATTTCTGCTATTTACTTTTACGCACTTTAAATCGGGACACATGTACACAATACGTCGGATAAATTCTGAGACAATACGTTGTACACGGGTCATGATATATATTTATTTATTTTACGCACTCTAAATAACGGGACACGTATGCAAGGTTTCGATCTATCATATCGACCCATCTATATATATATTTCGGAACAATCGTAGACACTCTATATGTGAAGGTGGGAGTTGGCTATACAGGGTTGAGGTGGATTCCAAAATATATATATGGTTTGAGTTGTGATCAATACTGAGACCGGTACACGGGTCACGATACGTATTAATTAATTCAAATATTATATATAACTGTATATGAATCATTGGACTATTGGACCATTGGACAATTGGACTGCTAACTTTGGACAATTAAAATGAATTAAAATATTGATTATAACATATGAAACTAAACAATTCTTCAAGTTTGCCACTTGATTTCATCTTAAACCTCAATTGTACTTCGACAATTACAATTCGCGTTCAAACCTTTCATGACTCTTGAAAAACACCTCAATCGAGAAGTTGAACCAATCGCACTTCATCTACAAAAGAAAAGATTATGCATATAGTTATGCACCGGAAAACACTTGGAACCTGAGTAAATGATTAACACGTATCTGTGCTAGCTCCTTTGGTGTTATTATTACCCAAAATAACTTTGCAATTCCTTTCCAAATTAGCCAAATTGTGTCACAGCTTCAGCAAGTTGATTTCGATTTTTCGTTCAAGACAACCTTGTTATAACCTCGGAATATATACGTGTTTATTTATTGTTATCAGAGAACCTTTTATATTCCACCATACTACCATCAGCGTTTAATCATCTCAAAAAAACCAATTCTCCTGAAAACACCTCGATTTGATGATCCAGATCCGTTAACTTTGAAAATGCTGACGAAGCAGCATGTAGTAAATGGTCTTAATGGCCAAAAGTGATGATAAAAGAATAGAGTGTTGGGAACGCTCGATAGAAAATTTGGTACTGAAAAACGGATTGAGCTAACCGTGAAGGAAACAAAGAACAAATACAAGGACTGAACCTGCCTTCAAAGAATCCAAATGATTCAATGCCTGCCGAAACCGTTAGTAATAACCCTACTCCTTATTCTAAACCTTTCCAGATGATATTCTTCATCATCACCTTATCTTAGATATTATAAGATATCTTCATATCTTCTGTTATACATATTCTTCATATTTCTGGAGATATTTTCACAACTATTCTTATCTGAGATCATGTATCTCTCCGTAATATCTGCGTTACAACATAAGAGAAACTGTGTTAGTTTCTAAATTCTGAAACCGCCGAGTTTAAAATATGAATGTTTTGAAGTAGTGTTGGGAAACGATGCATGAATTAGTATAATATAATGACACTTGATCAACGTCATTATATTACAGTAAGTCATGTTGAGTTTCTAGTGGAATGTGATGATTCACAGTACCATAATCATGTGCCATGTTACACGGCTCTTACATTCTATCTAATCTCTAAACATATCAAGAAAATAGTTCTTGATGATTCGGTCTTTTCCAG
The DNA here is from genome assembly GCF_046630445.1 of Rutidosis leptorrhynchoides. NCBI lineage: Eukaryota > Viridiplantae > Streptophyta > Magnoliopsida > Asterales > Asteraceae > Rutidosis > Rutidosis leptorrhynchoides. Next base: position 552,376,919 of record NC_092335.1, on the reverse strand, counting down.
AATATTCTGGTAATTTGACAAATCAAAATCGTGCCATTACCATTTCCTTCTTAGAGCATTAGCTATGTTAATTTCGAATTTCATACCTACGAATTCTGGACTATTACTCGCTTAACTCGAAATCGGGAAGAGAAGACGAAAGCATGAAGCTTTGAAAAATAATAAAAAAAATACAAAGGCCGCTAACCACCCAGAAATTACAAACCGTGTATATCGATGCATATAACAATATAAAGACACGGGAGAACTAGAAACACTATGAACACAAGAGTATAGAAGAAGTAAATAGATTCTTCTGGTGGTAGATGAAAAAGAAGAATTTTAGATACAAAAGTTAGGAGTATATCAAAAATCAGGACTGGATGGAGCATATTGACGAATGCTTTAAAGTATGAATTAAGGAAGAAAGAATAAAAGGTGTGAGTTGTGAAAAAAAAAATGAAGGAGGTGGATTTATAGTGAAATATCCGACAAAGAAATCGAAACAGATTGCCGCATTAAATCAAAGAAGATCCTGATCGCCGAAGAACCAAATCTTATTACGTAAGATTTTCTTTAGATTCCTTAAATTCCGAAAATCAACAGTAACTACGTCATCGGTTGAAACGAATAAATACATTTACTCATTTCACTCTTTTGTGATAGCTTCACTCGTACGCTTCACATGATCGAATCGTTTTATTTATATCTCTCAATAATGATAAAACTCCATTAATACCTCATATTCGTCATGAAAACATTCTCATTATTTTCCATGACAACCTCTATCAAATTTCGGGGACGAAATTTCTTTAACGGGTAGGTACTGTAATGACCCGGAAATTTCCGACCAAATTTAAACCTTAATCTTTATATGTTTCCGACACGATAAGCAAAATCTGTTATGATGAGTCTAGAAAGTTTGAAATCTATATTCAGGTAACCAATTACCACTTAACTATGCCTGACGATTCACGAACAATTATGTGTAAATAGATATGTGTGTATGTATATATACAAATAATAATTCGAAATTATATAATATAATTTAAACATTAGAATTAAATATGTAAAATTATAATTTAGATATTATCATGATTATTATTTTTATGAATAACTAAAAACTATCTTTTTATTTAAAATTATTGATATTATTATTTTATTACTTTTATTATAATTAGTATTATTATCATAATTAATATTGTTATGATTAGTAATTAGTAATATCATAGTTAATTAAAAACATTATTGTTATCAAATTTTATAAACTATTATTATTATCATTAATAACAATATTACTATTATACTATTATAAATTTTTAGGAATATTATTATTATTGTTAATTAATAAAGTTAATTAAAATATATAAACACATTTGTATAAAAGTTGGAATATATCAAATTCATATTTATAAATACAGATGTAATTATATAATTCATATATATATATATATATATATATATATATATATATATATATATATATATATATATATATATATATATATATATATATCAATATCAGATTTTATCTGCTTCTGTTTCGTTGTTCACCCGTGAACTTCGGTTGGGATAATTCAGGATACAAACAAAGGGTGATCAAATCGTGTTACAGTATTAAACCAACAATTCACGTTATATAATCGCTTTTATGATTTCCAAAAATGAGAAGAAGAGAACGGATACTGAGACAACTCATCCCTTCTCTTTCACTTTTTGATCCTTGTCAAGCCATACTCAAACCACAAATCAAACTTACAATCATCTCCTCTTTCCTTGAACCACTACAATCACCAATAAGCACAACCACTTAACACACCCTAAACCGTCGCCTACAACTTCCACCACCTTCAACTCAACTTGAGACCCATTTTAATCAACCCATCAACACCTTCATGTTTCATTCGAACCATCAATCACCATAACCATAGCCATCAAGCTTGTTGATCTTTTCGTGTTCGGTTTTCCATCAAACACCCACAAACCACCATCGTGATTATCATTTTTGCTGGATTACTGTTACAATTGGTTACAACCGCCATCACCACATTTGAAACCCAACCACCATTTTCTTTTCTTCTTCAATAGCGAATTATAAAACTCACCTCATTTCTTTTGTTACGGTTCAAGCTCAAACCCTCTTAAATTCGGTCACACCTCGTTACCCTTTCTATTATTTTTGTGATCACCGTAAGGATACAATAAGGAGAAAGATAAGAAAGGTTGCAAGTCTAAAGTTTCCATTTTTGGTTATAATATATACAACGTTTTTTTTAAAGCAAGTGGGTTAGTGGAAGAATAGGTGGGATCCATAAGTTTAGGCAACTATAGTTTATTACATGTGTGGTATGCAAACGTATGGGATTTAGAAAAAGGGAGTTGATGAGTCATAAGTGGGGATAAAGTAAAGCAAAGATGACAATGATTTGGAGGATACAGCTTGATCACGTTTTTTTTTATTTCAATTTAACAACCGAATTTTTTTTTCATTTGATTAGTGGGCCGAGAGGTTTAATAGGACTGAAACTAACTTGATGTTCAACTACTAAACGTAAATGATATTAGATAAGTGACGATGCCACGATGAAAATGATTGATGATGATGATCGTATATTGATTAGGATGGTAGGTCGATAATGATGATGATTATGTTATAGAAATGATACGCGTATGATCATAATCATTATCATGATTCTTTGATGATAAGTATAATTATTATGATTATGGTTGTGTGATGATATACGATGATGATGGGTTGCTGATTTCCTACTTGCTATTAACGTTCCTTGATTAATAATTGTTAACGGGTTACGTATGCGCCACTTAATCAGTTATAATTAAAAACAGCATATCACAGATCTTTGTGTTTCCTGTTGGGTCAAAGGTTATTTTTCGATTGGGCCGTTATTAGTCAGATGGGCCGTGACTTTGGTTGGGCCATATGATTGGTCTTGTGAATAAGAAGTTAAATAAAATAAATATGGGATATAAATTAAGATTGAGTTAGTAGCTACGTGGCTGGGAGTGTGTTCGGGTATCTGAGAGGTCGTGAGTTCAAGCTCAGGCTAGGGCATTTTCCTTTTAAGAGATCAATTAACCATTTGAAAGGTAGTTACTTATCATTAATATTATCTTTATTATTATCATTATTTATTACTATTATTATTATTATTAGGAAAATAAGTATTACTATTATTATATTAATTAAAATTTTCAATTAACATTATTAGTAAAAGAAAAATTGTCATTTTTATCATTATTAACATTTTTATTATAATTAGTATTATTTTCATATGGTAAATAAATATTATATACTTATATTACATATAATAAATTAATGATTTTTGATAAGACACCAATTACAAATAAATATAGATTAATATAACTGTATATATAAATGGAAATTATTTTACAAAATAAATATAAATAACATATAAATAAAGATATAATATGTAAATAAAGTATTGAAATTTAGTTATATAACTATAACATTAAATATATATATAAATAGTATATAAATAACAAATGGAATTATGTGATTATACGTGTTAATATATATACTTGATATAGGTTCGTGAATCCGAGGCCAACCTTATACTTGTTCAATGATGTTATACGTATTTTTACTACAAAATACAGTACGGTGAGTATATAGTCCCCTTTTAAACTCTAAATATTTTTGGGCTGAGAATACATGCGCTACTTTTATAAATGATTTACGTTATGGACACAAGTGACAAAAAATTACGTTCTACGTTGAGTTGTACCACTGCATATCTCCCTATAACTTGGTAACTATTAATTACATGGGCCAGTGTAAACGCGAATCCTGTTGATGGATCTATCGGGCTGACATCCCCAACCGGGCTGGACGACCAGTTTTCAACGGTTGCACAGTACTTCGTTTAGGTGGCTACACTTGGTACGGTGTAGTGCGATTATATATAAAGGGAATATGTGATGTTTTAATTCTTGTAAAGTTTGGTTACCAGGTGCTCAACAAACTTAGAATGTCTTTCATACACTTGCGAGTGTACTATGTTTATCTATACGAAATCTTGTGGTCCATAGTTATTACGCTGCTAGCATCAAACCTATATATCTCACCAACTTTATGTTGACGTTTTAAAGCATGTTATTCTCAGGTACGAATTAAGTCTTCCGTTGTGCATTAGCTCAAATTAAGGATATTACTTGGAGTCGATCATCGCAATGGGACCAGATATTGATGATTTCGTCCAGGGGGACTTGGACGGGGTTTGACATGAGAAGAAGGGGAGGAAGAAGTCAAAGAAGCGGTATTCATCAAAGGACCAAAGTGAAGCTATTTGTTGGGGTTTTAATCAAAAGGGACACTTTCAAAGGAATTGTAAAAATTCTCCGGCGAAAGGTGTTAACTTTATCGCAGAATATACGGATCATGAACTTTTGTGTAGTATTGAAGATTCGGTGGAGTCTTGGATCTTGGATTCAGGAGCTTCGTTTCATGCCTCACCCACTAGGATTTTGATGACGAATTTTCGATCGTATCAAGTGAAATGTCCCGTTCATATCGATTATAAACGTTCCATATTAATTGATTCTGTTGCGAGGTTTTGACCTCTATATGAGATGTTTTTCAAAGACTGCATTCGATTTTAAAACAAACCATAACATGCTTTACGACGATTATCAAATAATGATAATCTAAAATATAGCATTTTCACACGATTATTACATAATGGTTTACAATAATATTACACATCAATTTAAGTCTTCGAATGCAGTTTTTAAACAATATTATACAAGCATGCTGACTCCAACTCTTGTCCATAAATTAGCATGCAACAGCGGAAGTTCTTAATAATCACCTGAGAAAAAACATGCTTTAAATGTTAACAAAAATGTTGGTGAGTTATAGGTTTAATCAATATATTTATCAAATCATAAGAATAGACCACAAGATTTTCATTTCCATTTTTCAATAACATGCAATCTGCATAAAAATCATTCATATGGTGAACACCTAGTAACCGACATTAACAAGATGCATATAGAATATCCCCATCATTCCGGGACACCCATCGGACATGATAAACTCGAAGTACTAAAGCATTCCAAATTCCAGAATGGGGGTTGTTAGTTCCCGTAGATCTACCTTTAGGATTCGCGTCAATTAGGTGCCAGTCCCCTAATTTTTAGGCTACCAAGCTAAAAGGGGCATATTCGATTTCGATCATTCAACCATAAAATGTAGTTTCACGTACTTGTGTCTATTTTGTAAAACATTTATAAAACTGCATGTATTCTCATCCCAAAAATATTAGATTATAAAAGTGGGACTATAACTCACTTTCACAGATTTTTACTTTGCCAGAAATAAGACTTGGCCACTGGTCGATTCACGAACCTATAACAAATATGTACATATATATCAAAGTATGTTCAAAATATATTTACAACATTTTTATTACGTTTTAATGATTTGAGTTTGTTAAGTCAGCAGTCCTCGTTAGTAACCTACAACTAGTTGTCCACAGTTAGATGTACAGAAATAAAGCAATATATATTATCTCGAATCAATCCACGACCCAGTGTCTACAAGTCTCAGACTCGATCACAACTCAAAGTATATATATTATTTTGGAATCAACCTCAACCCTGTATAGCTAACTCAAACATTACTGCATATAGAGTGTCTATGGTTGTTCCGAAATATATATATAGATGGGTCGATATGATATGTCAAAACATTGTATTCGTGTCTATGGTATCCCAAGATTACATAATATATGTTAGAATACATGTATAATACAATATAAGTTAGTTAAGTTATGGTTAGTCTAGATTTGTTACAAAATTTTCATAGCTAAAACTAGCAAATTTATCCAATTTTGTTTTACTCGTCATTTCTTCGTTTCAAATCCGTTTTGAGTGATTCAAGTTGCTATGGTTTCATAATGAACTGAAATTTATGAAAATAAACAGAAAAAATATAAGTTTATAGTTGGAAATACATGTTGCAAGTCATTTTTTAAAGAGGTAGTCATTTCCGTCGAAAAAAAGACATCTTGATGACCATATTGAAAAACATACTTCAACTTTGTGTTTAACCATTATTTTTGGATATAGTATCATATTCATATGAAATATTATTTTTTCAAAAACAAACTTCCAATTCAAAGATTAAGATAGTTTTTATTTTTCTAACCCTACGACGGCGTATGCCCGGTTTTATGGTGTTTTTCATGTTTTCAGGTTTTAAATCATTAAGTTAGCATATCATATAAATATAGAATATGTGTTTAGTTGATTTTAAAAGTCAAGTTAGAAGGATTAACTTTATTTGCGAACAAGTTTAGAATTAACTAAACTATGTTCTAGTGATTACATGTTCAAATTTTCGAATAAGATAGTTTTATATATATGAATCGAATGATGTTATGAACATCATTACTACCTCAAGTGTAGTAGGTAAACCTACTGGAAATGATGAAAAATAAATTTGAGCTTCAAAGGATCTTCGATGGCTTGAAAGTTCTTGAAGTAGAATCATGACACGAAAACAAGTTCAAGTAAGATTACTACTTGAATTAAGATAGTTATGTTTATAGAAATTGAACCAAAGCTTGAATATGATTCTTACCTATGATTTAGAATGAAAACCTACTTAGATTAACAAAAGTTTCTTGATCTTGGATGATTACTTGGAATGGATTTGAAAGCTTGGAAGTAATCTAGCAAGTTTGAAAGATTTATTGAAGTGTTCTTGAATGGTTGTTTTTATGATGATTAAAGCTTGTAATTGAAGATAAAAGATGGTAAAAATGCTTGGAGATGATCAAGTATGATGTTAGGAGTATTTTGGGAGAGAATTTGGAGTGTAAGTATGAGAAAATGGAATGGAAAAATGAGGTGAAATCATAAAAACATTTTTACTCATTATAAAGAAAGAAAAGATTCTTAAGTTTGTTTTCTTGCTAAATAATTCATGCTAGTTGACAAAAGGTTGGTTCCACATGTTCCTTAATTATTTAAGGCTGCTAAGGAGCAGATTTTTATGTGTATATACCAATAGTGTGTACATCTAGGAGTTGGGTATTGTACGAGTACGAATACGGTTGCATATGAGTAGAATTGTTGATGAAAATGAATGAGGATGTAATTGTAAGCATTTTTGTTAAGTAGAAGTACTTTGATATGTGTCTTGAAGTCTTTCAAAAGTGTACTAATACTTCTAAATACACTACATGTATATACATTTTAACTGAGTCGTTAAGTCATCGTTAGTCGTTACATGTAAGTGTTGTTTTGAAACCTTTAAGTTAACGATCTTGTTAAATGTAATTAATTCATTGTTATTATACTTAAATGAGATGTTAAATTGTTATGTTAACATGATAACATGGTGTATGAATATATCTTAACATCATATATATATGTTAAAATACTATTACAACGATAATCGTTACATATATATATTGTTTCGAAATCCTTAAGTTAGTAGTCTCATCTTACTTGTATAGTTCATTGTTAATACACTCAATGATATACTTAATTATCATTTTATCATGTTAAATATATTATATCAATATCTTAATACAATACATGTGTATTTAGTATGACGTTGTTATAACGATAATCGTTATGTATATCGTTTCGAGCTTCATAATTCAATATTCTCATTTTTATGTATATCACACATTGTTAATATAATTAGTGAGATACTTACTTATCATAATCTCATGTTAACCATATATATGTCCATATATATATCATCACGTCGTTTTTACAAGTTTTAACGTTCGTGAATCACCGGTCAACTTGGGTGGTCAATTGTCTACATGAAACTCATTTCAAATAATCAAGTCTTAACAAGTTTGATTGCTTAACATGTTGGAAACATTTAATCATGTTAATATTAGATATCATTTAATATATATAATTATGGAAAAGTTCGGGTCACTACAGTACCTACCCGTTAAATAAATTTCGTCCCGAAATTTTAAACTGTAGTAGGTGTTGACGAATCCTCTGGAAATAGGTGCGCGTATTTCTTCTTCATCTGATCTTCACGCTCCCAGGTGAACTCGGGTCCTCTACGAGCATTCCATCGAACCTTAACAATTGGTATCTTGTTTTGCTTAAGTCTTTTAACCTCACGATCCATTATTTCGACGGGTTCTTCAATGAATTGAAGTTTTTCGTTGATTTGGATTTCGTCTAATGGAATAGTGAGATCTTCTTTAGCAAAATATTTCTTCAAATTCGAGACGTGGAAAGTGTTATGTACAGCCATGAGTTGTTGAGGTAACTCAAGTTGGTAAGCTACTGGTCCGACACGATCTATAATCTTGAATGGTCCAATGTACCTTGGATTTACTTTCCCCCATTTACCAAATCGAACAACACCTTTCCAAGGTGAAACCTTAAGCATAACCATTTCTCCAATCTCAAATTCTATATCTTTTCTTTTACTGTCGGCGTAGCTCTTTTGTCGACTCTGGGCAATTTTCAATCGTTGTTGAATTTGGATGATTTTCTCTGTAGTTTCTTGTATTATCTCTGGACCAGTAATCTGTCTATCCCCCACTTCACTCCAACAAATCGGAGACCTGCACTTTCTACCATAAAGTGACTCAAACGGCGCCATTTCAATACTCGAATGGTAACTGTTGTTGTATGAAAATTCTGCTAACGGTAGGTGTCGATCCCAACCGTTTCCAAAATCGATAACACATGCTCGTAGCATGTCTTCAAGGGTCTGTATCGTCCTTTTACTTTGCCCATCAGTTTGTGGATGATAAGCAGTACTCATGTCTAGACGAGTCCCCAATGCTTGTTGCAGTGTCTGCCAAAACCTAGAAACAAATCTGCCATCCCTATCAGAGATAATAGAGATTGGTATTCCATGTCTGGAGATAAATTTCTTTAAATATAATCGCGCCAACTTCTCCATTTTATCATCTTCTCTCATTAGCAGAAAGTGTGCTGATTTGGTAAGACGATCGACTATTACCCAAATAGTATCATAACCACTTGCAGTCCTTGGCAATTTAGTAATGAAATTCATGGTAATGTGTTCCCATTTCCATTCTGGGATTTTAGGTTGTTGAAGTAGACCCGATGGTTTCTGATGTTCAGCTTTGACTTTAGAACACGTCAAACATTCTCCTACGTATTTAGCAATATCGGCTTTCATACCCAGCCACCAAAAGTGTTTCTTGAGATCTTTGTACATCTTTCCCGCTCCGGGATGTATTGAATATCTGGTTTTATGTGCTTCATTAAGTACCTTTTCTCTCATATCTCCAAACTTTGGTACCCAAATTCTTTCAGCCCTATACTGGGTTTCGTCTTTCCAAATATTAAGATCTATCTCCGATCCTTTAGGTATTTCATTCTTCAACTTTCTTTCTTTTACAACTCCCTGCTGCACCTCCTTTATTTGAGTAGTAAGGTTAGTACGAATAATTATATTCATAGCTATTACCCGCATAGGTTCTCTGTCCTTTCTACTCAAAGCGTCGGCTACCATATTCGCCTTCCCCGGGTGGTAATTAATCTCAAAATCGTAATCATTTAACAATTCAATTCATCTACGCTGCCTCATGTTCAGTTGTTTCTGATTAAATATATGCTGGAGACTTTTGTGGTCGGTATATATGATACTTTTGACCCCATATAAGTAGTGTCTCCAAGTCTTTAATGCAAAAACAACCGCGCCTAATTCCAAATCACGTGTCGAATAATTCTGCTCGTGAATCTTCAATTGTCTAGACGCATAAGCAATTACCTTCGTTCGTTGCATTAATACACAACCGAGACCTTGCTTTGAGGCATCACAATATATCACAAAATCATCATTCCCTTCAGGCAATGATAATATAGGTGCCGTAGTTAACTTTTTCTTCAACAATTGAAATGCTTTCTCCTGCTCATCCTTCCATTCAAATTTCTTCCCTTTATGCGTTAATGCAGTCAAGGGTTTTGCTATTTTGGAAAAAATCTTGGATGAATCTTCTGTAGTAACCAGCTAGTCCTAAAAATTGGCGTATATGCTTCGGAGTTTTCGGGGTTTCCCATTTTTCAACGGTTTCAATCTTTGTCGGATCCACCTGAATACCTTCTTTGTTCACTATGTGCCCGAGAAATTGAACTTCTTCCAACCAAAATGCACACTTTGAAAACTTAGCGTACAGTTTTTCTTTCCTTAACAACTCTAGCACTTTTCTCAAATGTTCTTCGTGCTCTTGATCATTCTTTGAGTAGATAAGTATGTCATCGATGAAGACAATGACAAACTTGTCAAGATATGGCCCACACACTCGGTTCATGAGGTCCATGAACACAGCTGGTGCGTTAGTTAAACCAAACGGCATAACCATAAACTCGTAATGATCGTAATGCGTCCTAAAAGCAGTCTTCGGAATATCATCCTCCTTCACTCGCATTTGATGATATCCGGAACGTAAATCAATATTAGAATAAACTGACGAACCTTGTAGTTAATCAAATAAGTCATCAATTCTTGGTAGTGGGTAACGGTTCTTGATAGTAAGTTTGTTCAACTCTCGGTAGTCGATACACAACCTGAATGTACCATCTTTCTTCTTGACAAACAAAACAGGAGCTCCCCATGGTGATGTGCTTGGTCGTATGAAACCACGCTCTAAAAGTTCTTGTAATTGGATTTGGAGTTCCTTCATTTCGCTGGGTACGAGTCTGTATGGAGCACGAGCTATTGGTGCAGCTCCTGGTACAAGATCTATTTGAAATTCAACAGATCGGTGTGGAGGTAGTCCCGGTAATTCTTTCAGAAATACATCAGGAAATTCTTTTGCGACGTGAACATCATTGATGTTCTTTTCTTCATTATTGACTTTCTCGACGTGTGGGCATAGCAACTTTTTTTTATTAGTTTTCGCGCCTTCAAGTTATTAATAAGATTTAACTTCGCGTTGCTCTTTTCTCCGTACACCATTAAGGGTTTTCCTTTTTCGCGCATGATGCGAATTGCATTTTTGTAACAAACTATCTCTGCTTTCACCTCTTTCAACTAGTCCATGCCGATTATCACATCAAAACTCCCTAACTCTACTGGTATCAAATCAATCTTAAACGTTTCGCTAACCAGTTTAATTTCTCGATTCCGACATATATTATCTGCTGAAATTAATTTACTGTTTGCTAATTCGAGTAAAAATTTACTATCCAAAGGCGTCAATGGACAACTTAATTTAGCACAAAAATCTCTACTCATATAGCTTCTATCCGCACCCGAATCAAATAAAACATAAGCAGATTTATTGTCAATGAGAAACGTACCCGTAACAAGCTCCGGGTCTTCCTGCGCTTCTGCCGCATTAATATTGAAAACTCTTCCACGACTTTGCCCATTATTTTTCCCTGGGTTCGGGCAATTACTCATAATGTGGCCCGGTTTTCCACATCCATAACAAACAAAGGCGGCATTACTTATTCCGACATTATCTGTTCTTTTATTTCTGTTATTCATTGGGCCGTAGACCTCACACTTTCTCGCACCATGGCTAGTTCTTTTACACTTGGTGCAAAATGTCGTGCAGAACTCATTCTGGTGGTACTCTTCACACCTTTGGCATGGCTTTTTCTGATTATTATTGTTATAGGAATTGTTGTTGTTGCGGTTGTTATTGATGTTGGGACGATTGTTGTGGTGGTTATTGTTGTTAGGATGGTTGTTGTAGTTGTTGTTGGAACGATTGTTGTTACGTTTGTTTTGCGATAATTGGTGCGATTGAAGTTGTGATTGTTGTGTTGATTGTTAAAATTGTGACCCTTGTCACTGGTTTTTCCCACTTTCTTTTGATTTGTTTCGTGTTGGCTTCTTTGACCGTCTGCTCTTTAACTCTTTCCTCAATCTGATTTATGAGTTTATGAGCCATTCGACTCGCCTTTTGTATGGAAGTGGGCTCGTGTGAACTTATATCTTCTTGGATCCTTTCTGGTAACCCTTTTACAAATGCGTCGATTTTCTCCTCTTCATCTTCGAACGCTCTCGGGCACAATAAGCACAACTCCGTGAATCGCCGTTCGTATGTAGTAATAATGAATCCTTGTGTTCGTAATCCCTTAAGCTCTACTTTTAGCTTGTTGACCTTGCTTCTGGGACGATACTGCTCAGTCATCAGATGTTTGAATGCTGTCCACGGTAGTGCGTACGCAGCATCTTGTCCCACTTGTTCTAGATAGGTATTCCACCATGTTAACGCAGTACCTGTGAAGGTATGCGTAGCGTACTTTACTTTGTCTTCTTCAGTACACTTACTTATAGCAAACACCGATTCAACTTTCTCGGTCCACCGTTTCAATTCGATTGGACCCTCGGTTCTATCAAATTCCAAAGGTTTGCAGGTAGTGAATTCTTTGTAGGAGCATCCTACACAATTTCTTGTAGAATTAGTTCCACTGCTAGAACCAGAGTTATTGTTGTTATTTTACATTGCAGCCTGTACTGCAGCTATGTTTGCTGCAAGGAAAACACAGAAGTCTTCCTCGTTCATGTTCAAATTCTGACGAGTCGTCGGTGACATTTCCTTCAAAAATAGCCCAAAAGAAATAAGTTAATCATATAGAATATTAAGAGTAGTCAATAGTATTTTGTAGCATAATATGAACTCATTTATAAAAGCTTTTTCTTCATATTAGCATTTTATAGTTTTAATTCGGGTAGTACCTACCCGTTAAGTTCATACTTAGTAGCTAATATACCATTCAACTACTACAATTCTATATGAAAAACTGATTGTAATAATATTTCGCATTCAAACTTTTATACAAAAAATTACAAACTTACAATACCACTATTATACATATAGCATGAAATATAGCACACAATCACTATGATACAAAATAGTTTTGACAACAATCCTAGTTAATATGCAAGTCGTTCAGCAAAGGCAATAAAAACACGTAATTCATAAGTCCAGAAACAAGTCATGCATTCTGGTTGTACTAATATTATTTCTCATCCTTGGTTATGTGGCAGATAACCATTGTGACCGTTAGCTAGGCAGCATGTTGTAACGTCGTCAAAAGGACGAGGGTTTCGTAATGCCCAACAGCCCCGTAACAATCTAAAAACCTTGTTTCTCACCCCAACTACCGAATTCGTCACTTGTGGGAAGGTTTTATTTAAAAGTTGTAATCCGATGTTCTTTTTCTCACTTTGATGAGAAGCGAACATCACTAACCCGTAAGCATAACATGCTTATTTATGTTGCATGTTAGAAGCTCTTTCTAAAGCACGAAGTCCTATGTTGGGATATGTTGAGTCAAAATAGGTTCTTAACCCGTAGCGTAAAATTGCACTTGGGTTCCCCGCATTTAACGCTTTAAAGAAAACACGGCGTAACTTAAGGTCTCCCCAATGTGATATACCCCATATTTCAAAAGAAAGCCTTTTATAAACTAAGGCATGCTTAGAACGTTCTTCAAATGTTCTACAAACTAATTTTGCCGTAAACAGTTGTGCCGACGAATTCTGACCGACTCTAGACAAGATTTCATCAATTAAGTCCCCGGGTAGGTCTTCTAAAATTTTTGGTTGTCTATCCTTAACATCCATTTTGTGTTTTTATACTGTAAAAATAGACGAGGGTTAGATTCATAAAAGATACTTAACAAACAATACAAGCAATTTTTACATTTATCATAAAAGCACAAGCACACTATATTACATATATTACATCGCATGATTACAACTCTTTATTCCGACTCACTTGTTTCTTCTTCTTCGGACTTGGTTTGTTTCGCTAATTTCCTAGGGATATATGGTGCTCCCCTAATACGAGCCGTTCTTTTCACAAATTGTCTAGAAAAACCTGGTGGCTTAGATGTTCCCGGGTTATAGCTAAAACTTAAGAAATACGAGTGTTGACGGTATTTTCCATCGGGACATTTCATGTTAACATAGAGGTCATCGGGGTTGGACTCGAGTTTTTCTATTTTTATGTCTTTTCCCTTATTATTTTCTTTTGCCCTTTCAAATTGTGTCGGGGTAATTTCTATAACATCATCGGAATCCTCATCGGGATCCAATTCATCGGAAAATTGGTAATCTTCCCAATATTTTGCTTCCTCGACGGAAACACCATTGACCATTATTAATTTTGGTCCATTGGTTGAGGGTTTTCTTTTATTTATCTGTTTTTCACTGGTTTCTAATATTTCCTCCCCCGGAACCTCCTCTTCTTCGGGTTCCTCTTCTTTCGGTTCCTCTTCGGGAATTTGTGAATCTTCCCAATATATATTCGACTCTTCATTATTATTAGGTGAGTCAATAGGATTTGTACTAGAGGTAGACATCTATCACACAATATCAAACACATTAAGAGATTAATATATCACATAATATTTACATGTTAATAATATATAGTTTTCAACAAAAAGTGTTAAGCAATCGTTAAAGAAAAATATACGGTCGAAGTCCAGACTCACTAATGCATCCTACAAACTCGATAAGACATACTAATGTAAATTTATGGTTCTCTAAGACCAACGCTCGGATACCAACTGAAATGTCCCATTCATATCGATTATAAACGTTCCATATTAATTGATTTCGTTGCGAGGTTTTGACCTCTATATGAGACATTTTTCAAAGACTGCATTCGATTTTAAAACAAACCATAACCTTTATTTTATCGATAAAGGTTTAAAAATATTACGACGATTATCAAATAATGATAATCTAAAATATATCATTTTCACACGATTATTACATAATGGTTTACAATAATATTACACATCAATTTAAGTCTTCGAATGCAGTTTTTAAACAATATTATACAAGCATGCTGACTCCAACTCTTGTCCATAAATTAGCATGCAACAGTGGAAGTTCTTAATAATCACCTGAGAATAAACACGCTTTAAACGTCAAAAAAAATGTTGGTGAGTTATAGGTTTAATCTATATATTTATCAAATCATAATAATAGACCACAAGATTTTCATTTTCATTTTTCAATAACATGCAATCTGCATAAAAATCATTCATATGGTGAACACCTGGTAACCGACATTAACAAGATGCATATGGAATATCCCCATCATTTCGGGACACCCATCGGACATGATAAACTCGAAGTACTAAAGCATTCCAAATTCCAGAATGGGGGTTGTTAGTTTTCGTAGATCTACCTTTAGGATTCGCGTCAATTAGGGGCCAGTTCCCTAATTCTTAGCCTACCAAGCTAAAAGGGGCATATTCGATTTCGATCATTCAACCATAAAATGTAGTTTAACGTACTTGTGTCTATTTTGTAAAACATTTATAAAACTGCATGTATTCTCATCCCAAAAATATTAGATTTTAAAAGTGGAACTATAACTCACTTTCACATATTTTTACTTTGCCGGAAATAAGACTTGGCCACTGGTCGATTCACGAACCTATAACAAATATGTACATATATATATCAAAGTATGTTCAAAATATATTTACAACATTTTTATTACGTTTTAATGATTTGAGTTTGTTAAGTCAGCAGTCCTCGTTAGTAACCTACAACTAGTTGTCCACAGTTAGAAGTACAGAAATAAAGCAATATATATTACCTCGAATCAATCCACGACCCAGTGTCTACAAGTCTCAGACTCAATCACAACTCAAAGTATATATATTATTTTGGAATCAACCTCAACCATGTATAGCTAACTCAAGCATTACTGCATATAGAGTGTCTATGGTTGTTCCGAAATATATATATATAGATGGGTCAATATGATATGTAAAAACATTGTATTCGTGTCTATGGTATCCCAAGATTACATAATATATGTTAGAATACATGTATAATACAATATAAGTTAGTTAAGTTATGGTTAGTCTAGATTTGTTACAAAATTTTCGTAGCTAAAACTAGCAAATTTATCCAATTTTGTTTTACCCGTCATTTCTTCGTTTCAAATCCGTTTTGAGTGATTCAAGTTGCTTTGGTTTCATAATGAACTGAAATTTATGAAACTTAACAGAAAAAGTATAAGTTTATAGTCGGAAATATAGATTGCAAGTCATTTTTTAAAGAGGTAGTCATTTCCGTCGAAAAAGACATCTTGATGACCATATTGAAAAACATACTTCAACTTTATGTTTAACCATGATTTTTAGATATAGTATCATATTCATATGAAATATTATTTTTCCAGAAAACAAACTTCCAATTCAAAGATTAAGATAGTTTTTATTTTTCTAACCCAAAACAGCCCCCGGTTTCACTACGACGGCGTATGCCCGGTTTTACGATGTTTTTCGTGTTTCCAGGTTTTAAATCATTAAGTTTGAATATCATATAGATATAGAACATGTGTTTAATTGATTTTAAAAGTCAAGTTAGAAGGATTAACTTTGTTTGCGAACAAGTTTAGAATTAACTAAACTATGTTCTAGTGATTACATGTTCAAATCTTCGAATAAGATAGTTTTATATATATGAATCGAATGATGTTATGAACATAATTACTACCTCAAGTGTAGTAGGTAAACCTACTGGAAATGATGAAAAATAAACTTGAGCTTCAAAGGATCTTCGATGGCTTGAAAGTTCTTGAAGTAGAATCAGGACACGAAAACAAGTTCAAGTAATATTACTACTTGAATTAAGATAGTTATGTTTATAGAAATTGAACCAAAGCTTGAATATGATTCTTACCTTTGATTTAGAATGAAAACCTACTAAGATTAACAAAAGTTTCTTGATCTTGGATGATTACTTGGAATGGATTTGAAAGCTTGGAAGTAATCTAGCAAGTTTGAAAGATTTATTGAAGTGTTCTTGAATGGTTGTTTTTATGATGATTAAAGCTTGTAATTGAAGATAAAAGATGGTGAAAATGCTTGGAGATGATCAAGTATGATGTTAGGAGTATTTTGAGAGAGAATTTGGAGTGTAAGTATGAGAAAATGGAATGGAAAAATGAGGTGAAATCATAAAAACGTTTTTACTCATTATAAAGAAAGAAAAGATTCGTAAGTTTGTTTTCTTGCTAAATAATTCATGCTAGTTGACAAATGGTTGGTTCCACATATTCCTTAATCATTTAAGGCTGCTAAGGAGCAGATTTTTATGTGTATATACCAATAGTGTGTACATCTAGGAGCTGGGTATTGTACGAGTACGAATATGGTTGCATATGAGTAGAATTGTTGATGAAAATGAATGAGGATGTAATTGTAAGCATTTTTGTTAAGTAGAAGTACTTTGATATGTGTCTTGAAGTCTTTCAAAAGTGTACTAATACATCTAAATACACTACATGTATATACATTTTAACTGAGTCGTTAAGTCATCGTTAGTCGTTACATGTAAGTGTTGTTTTGAAACCTTTAAGTTAACGATCTTGTTAAATGTAATTAATTCATTGTTATTATACTTAAATGAGATGTTAAATTGTTATGTTAACATGATAACATGGTGTATGAATATATCTTAACATCATATATATATATATATATATATATATATATATATATATATATATATATATATATATATATATATATATATATATATATGTTAAAATACTATTACAACGATAATATTTACATATGTATATTGTTTCAAAATCCTTAAGTTAGTAGTCTCATCTTACTTGTATAGTTCATTGTTAATACACTCAATGCTATACTTAATTATCATTTTATCATGTTAAATATAGTATATCAATATCTTAATACAATACATATGTATTTAGTAAGACGTTGTTATAACGATAATCGTTATGTATATCGTTTCGAGCTTCATAATTCAATATTCTCATTTTTATGTATATCACACATTGTTAATATACTTAGTGAGATACTTACTTATCATAATCTCATGTTAACCACACACACACACACACACACACACACACACACACACACACACACATATATATATATATATATATATATATATATATATATATATATATATATATATATATATATATATATATATATATATATATATATATATATATATATATATATATATCATGTCATTTTAACGTTCGTGAATCACCGGTCAACTTGGGTGGTCAATTGTCTACATGAAACTCATTTCAAATAATCAAGTCTTAACAAGTTTGATTGCTTAACATGTTGGAAACATTTAATCATGTTAATATTAGATATCATTTAATATATATAATTATGGAAAAGTTCGGGTCACTACATCAAGGTAAGGTTATATTGGCAAACAATAAAAAGATTGAAATTTAAGGTATATGCGATGTTGTATTGAAGACTACTCTTGGTTCTAATTAGACTTTGAAAGACGTGAGGTTTATTCCTAAGTTGAAAAGGAAGCTTATCTCGGTTGGTCAATTAGATGAGAAAGGTAACACGGTTACTTTTGAAAATATCCAATGGAAGGTGGTTAAGGGTAGTAGGGTCGTGGCTCATGGACATAAAAGGGGAATTCTTTATATGGTTGAGGTGTTTGAAGAAAGCACTATGGTTGCTACGGTTGATGTTGGTGATAGTTCTACTCTATGGCACCGAAGGCTCGGACATATGAGTGAAAAAAGTATGAAGATGCTTGTTTCGAGTGGGAGAATTTCGAAATTGAAGAGAGTAGAGCTTGGATTTTGCGAACCATGTATATATGGGAAGAAAAAGAATGTGACTTTTGAGAAATCGGGGAATGCGCCCAAGTTGGAGAAATTGGAGCTAGTTCATACGGATGTGTTTGGTGAAAAGAATGTAGAATCACGTGGAGGTTCTCGCTATTATGTCACCTTCATTGACGACTCTCCTCGAAAGGTATGTGTTTATTTTCTTAAAGCTAAATCCGATTTATTTGATACTTTTGTGAAGTGGAAATCTATGGTAGAGAATGAAACAAATTTAAAAGTGAAGTGCTTAAAGTCTGATAATGGAGGGGTGTAACGACCCTACTTTTTCCGTTATCTTTTACCGTTAACTATTTAACGACCGTTAACTGTTATTCGTGCCACGTCATTTCTATGACCTATATTATTATTTTTGTAATAATATATTAATTATTATGTGTTATATGAGTATTTGCATTCATATTTCAAGTTATACGTTTCTACGTGTCGCGGATTTCCATCCGGCGAATCTTTTCGGTTTTTAAACCAACGGTCGAGTTTTCTGGATTTTTAAATCCTAAATATCTTAAATATGATATTTTAAGGTCATATTATTAATAGGTGTATTTATATTTATTTTTCGTCGCGCGTTTGTTATCTTTCCGGATTTTTAATCGCGTAAGCGTGTTTTCGCGTTTCGGGTTTCGTTCGGGCTTTCGGGCCACAAGGAATTATCAATTAAGCAAGTTGGCCCACCATGGGGCCCACCCCTTCACAAAATCGGCCGAAGCCAAGGGGGAGGGGGTAATACCCTTTCTCTTTTTGTATTTTCCTCATTTACACAAATTTTGGTCTCAAAATACCTAAACCTAATTTTTAGTTTTGCTCTCCTCTTCTCCCTCCCCTTGTGCCGTCACCATCCACCACCATCATCACCATCATCACCTAAAATTGTAGCTTGGATCAAGAATCAATTAACACCAACGCGTTCCTCTCTTCGTTCTCTACACATCTATATACTTTGATTCTTGATTAGGGTATAAACCCTAACCCTAGATCTTTTCATTTTTATTTATTTTTCTGTATTTTGATGTTATATGATTAGTATGATATGTATAAGTTGTTGTAATGTTGTTTGGATGCGTAGAATTACTCGTTTGTTCATGTTTTCGGTTTGTAAATTTTGGACAGCAGTTTGAAACGTATATTCTGACTTTATAACTGATATGAATGTTAAAATAAAGTACATAAATGAGTTCCTCTCATCAAGACATTAATTTTAGACTCCGGATTCATGTCGTTTCGATTCCCGGAGCCCTAGATACGCTTAATTTGGTTTTTGTTAAAGATTGAAAGGTGTTCTTGGCATGAACAAGGTTGGGTCCGACTTTGTGACCATCCTTGGTGTCTTTAGGGTGTGTTATTTGGTTAGGACTGATGGTGAGACGAATATTCATGTTCGGGTCACCTAAATCCGAGCCACGGTTCACCCGTTTTGCCCGAATTAGGGTTTTGAGTAAAATGTTTTCCCAATTGAAGTCATGGCTGATATGCACGACTTAGGGACTGTTCTTGGAGTGTTCTTGAGTTCATAAATGTGTCGGGTGGTTTGAGTAGGTGAAGTTACATATGTGGCTTGCCCGAAACCGACACCCGGGGCTCAAGATACGACCCGGCGAACTTTTAAATTTATACTTATGGTTAATGATTTAACTTATGATAAAAATTTATGGATTTCATTATTAAATAAATTACTTATGTTAAAGAAGTAATTATTTTATTTTAAGACTTTTAATATAATTATTTATTATATTATTTAATTATTAATTATAATTTAATTAACATTTTAATTAAACTTATGATTAGTAATACTTTTATTATTAAAGGAAAATACTTATGATAAGTATTAAATTTAATTATGAGAAATTATTATAAGACTTATAATAAAGATTAAATAATTATTTAATTATTATAAGACTTAATTATTATTTAATTATGACTTAATTATTAAATACTTATGATTTCATAATTTTAATTAGAAACTTATGATATGATTAATAATTCTTTATTAATTAATAATACTTATGATATGATTTAAAATTTATTATAAATTAATAATATTTATATTATGATTGACATTTAATTAATTAATTAAATACTTATGTTATACTAATTATAACATTTCAATTTATATTAACTTTAACAATTCATTTTATTTAATTAAACTTATGTTAAGACATTATTATACACTTTTGACTTTAAATAACATTATAACCTATGTTATTATTATAACTTACACTTTTCAAATTAATGTTGACTATGTTTGACCAAGGTTGACTTTTGAGTTGACTTTCGGTTGACTTTGACTTTCAGTTGACTTCTGTTGACTTTCTAAATAAGGAAACTTTCCTAACTTCAAAACTTTCTAAAAATAGAACTTTCTAAATTTGGAAACTTTCCAAAAATAGAAACTTTCCAAAAATAGAAACTTTCCAAAAATAGAAACTTTCCTAAAATAGAAACTTTCCAAATATGGAAACCTGCTAAAAATAGAAACTTTCTAAAAATAGAAAGTGTGTGTCCGTACGCTGTTCCGATCAAACCGATGCATGTTGAGTATTGTTCTATGTCTACTTGCAACATGTACAATAGCTATCATACTAAGACTTGACCTAAGTTAGTTATTTATATCGACCTGCTTTATTTATAGGTCGGCGTTGTGATCATTCATGATCACTTTACTTCATTTGCTGTTCGCATAATTGTGTGGTTACTTCGGTTGCTATTAAGGTGAGTTATAGTCCCATTTTTCTATTTTAAATCTTTTGGGATGAGAATACATGCAATTTATTTTATATTTTGGACACAAGTGGAAGTTGATTTAAATTATTCATTGTGAGTTGAACAAAAATATTCCCTAGTCTGGTAACTGTAATCACTGGTTTCTACTGGTGAACGCGAATCCTATGGATAGATCTATCGGGTTTGACAACCCCATTTCGAGCTAGTCGCGCTAGCAATTTATAATCGGAATGTTTAGTACTTCGTATTTTGTTGTAGATACACTTGTTCGGTGTATATTATTTATTGTGTTTGGCAAGGGTAAATAAAGGGTTAAGTGGTTACCAGGTGGCTCACGGAAAATGGAATAATGTTTTATTATATGTTTTCTAGCATATAATTTGGTGGTTTAAAAAGGACTTTTATGTTTTCAAACATAAATTTTTATTGTTTAAATTAAATATTGTTTGCAATATTAAACCTATAATTCACTCAACATTTTTGTTGACAGTTACTCGCATGTTTTATTCTCAGGTTCATGATTGATTGCTTCCGCTGTGCTTAGAGAGTCTGCATATTTATGATGGCAGCTTTTGTTAAACATTAACTTGCATTCTATTTTGTTACATTAGATAGTGGTTGTTTGTTGACTTTGTTTTGGTCAACTTTTGGTTAAAGTATTATTGTATAGTTTTTCTAAACTTATACATTTTAGTAGATTTCCTTTATAGGAAATCATTTTTAAATAAAGAATGCAAGGTTGTTTTATTAAATTCATATAGAGTTTCGATCAAGCTGTGGGACCAAGTGACGGAGCCGTTAAGTGTTTTGGCGGAGTCGTCACAGTTGGTATCAGAGCTCTGGTTGTAGGGAATTAGGCTGCATTGATGTCGTTACCCGGGTCAATAGGGTGCATTAGTGAGTCTAGTCTACAGCCCGGCCTATTATATATTATTATATGTGATTATTTGTGTCGTGTTGGTATGTATATTGTTATCATACATACATTTCTATTATGTTCTGAATCCGGGAGGAAACTCCCATTCCGATTTAAACGTATTCTCCGACTCATGCGAGTTCATCTTTTAAAGGAACACCTCGGTTAGTGAAACCGAGGGGGTGTCATTCTTGACTTCTGGAATTCTTGACATTTCTATGTCATAATTAGTGTTTATTGATATAACATTTGAGTTACATTAGGTGTTCTAAAATTCTCGGCATTTCTATGTCATCTATTATGGTTATGTATATAACGTTTGAGTTATATTACGCGAGATGTCATTCTTGACTTCTAAAGGCTCGGCATTTCAATGTCAGCTATTGTGTTTGGGTATATAACATTTTTGTTACATTACATGCCATTGTGCCGTTGTGCCTATGTGCTTTGGTTTTTGAACCGAAAAACGTCATCCTTGACTTTTAGAGATTCTTGGTACTTCGAAGACATTTTCATGTCACCATTACTCCTATTCATTACTTTCGATGTCTTTGTCTCTTGTGCTATCCTTAGCACATTGTTAAGAAATTGTTTTAGGGAAATTGTGTTAAAATTCGAGGTTGACCACGTGTCCTGACCTTATGTAGTGATATTGGAATGGAACTATGAGTTAGTGAAATATAATGGCGTCAGGCCAACGTGATTATATTACGTTAATTCATAAAAAGTCCCAATATTGTGACATGAGGAATAGAAAGCGAGTCAGAGAAAATTTACACACCACTCATTCGGAAATTCTAACGTTGTTACATGAGTAAGGAAGATACTCATTATCTTACTTGTTGATATACGAGAGACTCGTCTTAACCGAACTACTTACCCTATGTTTTATCATTCATAACTCGCTTGTTAGTGACAGCTTCGCATGTGAAGAGTTTTGGCCCAAGGACTTATGTCCTGATAATAGTCAAAACAATATTTAACTCATTGGTTTTCATGACCTCGTAGCATTTATTCATTAGATGTCGCAAGACGATTCAAGTCCATCACCCGAGCTTTAACGATCTTACTTCAACTCGTAACCTCTGTAATGCGGATACCCTGCTTTTCATTAAAATTTTTACACATTTGTGCAATTGGGCGGTTCTCACGAGATTTATGGGCGAATAGAAGTAATGAAATATTTTGTCATGTATACTATTTATAAAATCACATTTGTACGTATGAATTCAAATGGACTAATTTACCCTTACCTATTTTGGCTATTATACACTAAATTATACCTTCAAAATTATTTTAAAAACCACTCTTGTTGAGTTGTTTAGTTAACTCAAATTGATTTACGTAAAATGGTACACGTTGTACATACTTCTAAATTTACTAAGAGCTTCGTTCCATTTATGGGGTTACATCAGACGTTTCAAGCTTTTTCAAAACTCCTTTGATTGATTACATTAGAATTTTCGCATTACTCTACCGAGTGTTTGGATCACAGTTCTCCTCATCCTCCGTTTAAGGATGAAACTTACCATTAAGTTCATTGATAGAAACTCATACACCACTTTGGGGGCCGGCTTTGTAAATTTGTTGGAGAGTCTTTGCGCTCATTAGATTTTATCTCTTATGGTTGGACATGGCCGAAACGCGGACCGATAAATCAATTTTCTGGGGTACCCTCGATGGTCACCTTATTGTAGAAAAGGCGCTAGGTGGGTTTCTACCCCAACTGTTGTTATAATGGGTATCATGGATATATATTACTCTATACCGTTTGAGGAGTTTCTACTCTCAATTTTCGCTGTCAACCGCAATACCCTCGTAAACATCAATCCTAGGATTCGATACTTTAGGGTGCACGAAATTATTTTTGGAGATTCATCTAACCTGGAGTCGGCCATTCTTTATAACCCATGATTCGCGTTCTTTTCATCCGCATATAAATTTAAGAATATGGATGAATCCTAGATTGCCTCGCTCATTGTACAAGGAAGTTCACTCTCGTTGAAATATCACACCTTTCGTACGTCTTCCTTTCGGAAATGTAATCAAAATTTACTTTGAAGTCCATGATCCTCGTTATCTCCTTCGAGAGAATTGCCTTAAATATCTATGCCACCGAAGTGACTACTTCATATATTTCTTCCCTCGTTGTTGCAACTACATTTCATTCATCCCAGTTCGTCCCCTTGGGGAGCTCCTGTTTTGTTTGTTAAGAAGAAGGGTGGTTCGTTCCGATGGTATAGTGATTATCGCGAGTTGAACAAGCTTACAGTTAAGAACCGTTACCCTCTTCCGAGAATTGATGATCTGTTCGATCAACTTCAAGGTTTGTCCGTTTATTCTAAAATCGATCTTCGTTCCGGTTATCATCAGTTGCGTGTTAAAGAATCTGATGTTTCGAAAACTGCTTTTCGCACCCGTTACGGTCACTTTGAGTTTCTTGTTATGCTGTTCGGATTGACAAATGCATCTGCTGTGTTCATGGACCTCATGAACCATGTGTGCAGACCTTATTTAGACAAGTTCGTTATTGTTTTCATTGACGACATCCTTATTTATTCTAAGAGTGATGAAGAGTACGAAGAACACTTGAAGTTAGTGCTTGAGCTATTGAGAAAAGAAGAGTTGTATGCTAAGTTCTCTAAGTGTGCTTTCTGGTTAAGAGCAGTTCAATTCTTTGGTCACATTGTTAGTAAACAGGTAATACAAGTTGATTCTGCTAAGATTGAGGCGATCGAAAAGTGGGAAACTCCGAAAACTCCTACTCAGATTCGCCAGTTTCTAGGATTAGCAGGCTATTATAGAAGGTTCATTCAAGATTTTTCACGAGTAGCGAAACCTCTGACTGCTTTAACGCATAAGGGGAAGAAGTACGAGTGGAAGAGTGAACAAGAGTCTGCTTTCCAAACTCTGAAGAAGAAGTTAACTTCTGCACCGATATTATCACCACCTGAGGGTAATGATGATTTAGTTATCTATTGTGATGCTTCGTGTCAAGACTTTGGTTGTGTTTTGATGCAACGAATGAAAGTTATTGCGTACGCGTCACGTCAGTTGAAGATTCACGAGCAGAATTACGTAACCCATGATTTAGAGTTGAGAGCTGTTGTGTTTGCGCTTAAGATTTGCAGACATTATCTATATGGGGTCAAAGGTACATTGTACACTGATCAAAAAAGTCTTCAACATATTCTTGATCAGAAACAGTTAAATATGAGGCAACGAAGATGGGTTGAGACGTTAAATGATTATGATTGCGAACTTTTATATCATCCGGGAAAGGCCAATGATGTGGCTGATGCATTAAGTCGTAAAGAAAGGGCTGAACCTCGCAGGTTTAGGGCCTTGAATATGACAATTCAAACAAACCTCGCTAGGCAGATCCTTGAGGCACAATAAGAAGCCTTGAAGGAGGAAAATTTTGTAACGGGAAGGTCCGAGGCTTGAGTAAACAGTTAGAGGTACAAACCGATGGTACTCGGTATTTTTACGGGATACCTTTGGGTTCCGAAGTTTGGTGATCTACGAAACTTGTTTTAGATGAGGCTCATAAGTATGGGTACTCTATTCATCCTGGTTCAGGAAAGATGTATCATGATCTTAAGGAGCTGTATTGGTGGCCTAATTTGAAAGCTGATATGGCTACGTATGTGGTTAACTGTTTGACCTGTGCTAAGGTTAAGGCTGAACATTAGAAACCGTCTGGACTTTTGGTGCAACCTGAGATTCCCGAGTGGAAGTGGGAAGGTATTACAATGGATTTTATTACGAAGTTATTATGAGTTGTGGGTGGTTACGACGCCATTTGGGTGATTGTGACCGACTCACAAAATCAGCTCATTTCTTACCGATTAAGGAAACTGATTCGAGGGAGAAGCTTACCCGTTTATAATTGAAGGAAATTGTTTTGAGGCATGGTGTTCCCGTATCTATTATTTCGGATCAAGACAGTCGATTTACGGCGAGGTTTTGGCAGTCTTTACAAGATGCTTTGGGAACTAAATTGGATATGAGCACCGCTTATCATCCACCGTCGGACGGTCAGAATTAAAGGACCATCCAAACGTTAGAAGGCATGTTGAGGGCGTGCGTAATTGATTTTGGTAATTGTAGGGATAGATACTTGTCGTTGGCTAAGCTTTCTTATAACAACAGCTATCATGCAAGTATTAAAGCCGCACCGTTTGAAGCTCTGTATGGTAGAAAGTGTAGGTCTCCTGTCTGTTGGAATGAGGTTGGGGATGCTCAACTCACAGGTCCAGACATTATTCATGAGACTACCGAGAAGATCGTACAGATTAAGGAAGGATTGAGAACCGTCAGAAGTCGGCAAAAGAGCTATGCCAATAAGAGAAGGAACGATATTGAATTTCAGGTCGGCGATCATGTTATGTTGAAGGTATTGCCTTGGAAGGGCGTGATACGTTTTGGTAAAAGGGGGAAAGTTGACTCCTCGATTTGTTGGACCTTTTGAAATTATTAAGAGAGTTGGACCCGTGGCTTATCGTTTGAAATTGCCACAAAAACTCAGTGCTGTTCACGATGTTTTCCATATTTCGAATTTAAAGAAGTGCTTGGCTGAATTTGATCAGACTATTCCTTTGGAGGAACTTCATGTTGATAAACAACTCCATTTTATTGAGGAACCTGTCGAGATTATGGATCGAAAGGTTAAGACTCTTAAACAGAGTAGAATTCCTATTGTTCGAGTTAGATGGAACGACGCGGTCCCGAGTTCACTTGGGAGCGTGAAGATTAGATGAGGCAGAAGTACCCGCATTTGTTCCCAGATGCTGAGTCAACCCCTGCACTTGCATAAATTTCGGGACGAAATTTCCGTAACGGGAAGGTACTGTAACGACCCTACTTTTTCCGTTATCTTTTACCGTTAACTATTTAACGACCGTTAACTGTTATTCGTGCCACGTCATTTCTATGACCTATATTATTATTTTTGTAATAATATATTAATTATTATGTGTTATATGAGTATTTGCATTCATATTTCAAGTTATACGTTTCTACGTGTCGCGGATTTCCATCCGGCGAATCTTTTCGGTTTTTAAACCAACGGTCGAGTTTTCTGGATTTTTAAATCCTAAATATCTTAAATATGATATTTTAAGGTCATATTATTAATAGGTGTATTTATATTTATTTTTCGTCGCGCGTTTGTTATCTTTCCGGATTTTTAATCGCGTAAGCGTGTTTTCGCGTTTCGGGTTTCGTTCGGGCTTTCGGGCCACAAGGAATTATCAATTAAGCAAGTTGGCCCACCATGGGGCCCACCCCTTCACAAAATCGGCCGAAGCCAAGGGGGAGGGGGTAATACCCTTTCTCTTTTTGTATTTTCCTCATTTACACAAATTTTGGTCTCAAAATACCTAAACCTAATTTTTAGTTTTGCTCTCCTCTTCTCCCTCCCCTTGTGCCGTCACCATCCACCACCATCATCACCATCATCACCTAAAATTGTAGCTTGGATCAAGAATCAATTAACACCAACGCGTTCCTCTCTTCGTTCTCTACACATCTATATACTTTGATTCTTGATTAGGGTATAAACCCTAACCCTAGATCTTTTCATTTTTATTTATTTTTCTGTATTTTGATGTTATATGATTAGTATGATATGTATAAGTTGTTGTAATGTTGTTTGGATGCGTAGAATTACTCGTTTGTTCATGTTTTCGGTTTGTAAATTTTGGACAGCAGTTTGAAACGTATATTCTGACTTTATAACTGATATGAATGTTAAAATAAAGTACATAAATGAGTTCCTCTCATCAAGACATTAATTTTAGACTCCGGATTCATGTCGTTTCGATTCCCGGAGCCCTAGATACGCTTAATTTGGTTTTTGTTAAAGATTGAAAGGTGTTCTTGGCATGAACAAGGTTGGGTCCGACTTTGTGACCATCCTTGGTGTCTTTAGGGTGTGTTATTTGGTTAGGACTGATGGTGAGACGAATATTCATGTTCGGGTCACCTAAATCCGAGCCACGGTTCACCCGTTTTGCCCGAATTAGGGTTTTGAGTAAAATGTTTTCCCAATTGAAGTCATGGCTGATATGCACGACTTAGGGACTGTTCTTGGAGTGTTCTTGAGTTCATAAATGTGTCGGGTGGTTTGAGTAGGTGAAGTTACATATGTGGCTTGCCCGAAACCGACACCCGGGGCTCAAGATACGACCCGGCGAACTTTTAAATTTATACTTATGGTTAATGATTTAACTTATGATAAAAATTTATGGATTTCATTATTAAATAAATTACTTATGTTAAAGAAGTAATTATTTTATTTTAAGACTTTTAATATAATTATTTATTATATTATTTAATTATTAATTATAATTTAATTAACATTTTAATTAAACTTATGATTAGTAATACTTTTATTATTAAAGGAAAATACTTATGATAAGTATTAAATTTAATTATGAGAAATTATTATAAGACTTATAATAAAGATTAAATAATTATTTAATTATTATAAGACTTAATTATTATTTAATTATGACTTAATTATTAAATACTTATGATTTCATAATTTTAATTAGAAACTTATGATATGATTAATAATTCTTTATTAATTAATAATACTTATGATATGATTTAAAATTTATTATAAATTAATAATATTTATATTATGATTGACATTTAATTAATTAATTAAATACTTATGTTATACTAATTATAACATTTCAATTTATATTAACTTTAACAATTCATTTTATTTAATTAAACTTATGTTAAGACATTATTATACACTTTTGACTTTAAATAACATTATAACCTATGTTATTATTATAACTTACACTTTTCAAATTAATGTTGACTATGTTTGACCAAGGTTGACTTTTGAGTTGACTTTCGGTTGACTTTGACTTTCAGTTGACTTCTGTTGACTTTCTAAATAAGGAAACTTTCCTAACTTCAAAACTTTCTAAAAATAGAACTTTCTAAATTTGGAAACTTTCCAAAAATAGAAACTTTCCAAAAATAGAAACTTTCCAAAAATAGAAACTTTCCTAAAATAGAAACTTTCCAAATATGGAAACCTGCTAAAAATAGAAACTTTCTAAAAATAGAAAGTGTGTGTCCGTACGCTGTTCCGATCAAACCGATGCATGTTGAGTATTGTTCTATGTCTACTTGCAACATGTACAATAGCTATCATACTAAGACTTGACCTAAGTTAGTTATTTATATCGACCTGCTTTATTTATAGGTCGGCGTTGTGATCATTCATGATCACTTTACTTCATTTGCTGTTCGCATAATTGTGTGGTTACTTCGGTTGCTATTAAGGTGAGTTATAGTCCCATTTTTCTATTTTAAATCTTTTGGGATGAGAATACATGCAATTTATTTTATATTTTGGACACAAGTGGAAGTTGATTTAAATTATTCATTGTGAGTTGAACAAAAATATTCCCTAGTCTGGTAACTGTAATCACTGGTTTCTACTGGTGAACGCGAATCCTATGGATAGATCTATCGGGTTTGACAACCCCATTTCGAGCTAGTCGCGCTAGCAATTTATAATCGGAATGTTTAGTACTTCGTATTTTGTTGTAGATACACTTGTTCGGTGTATATTATTTATTGTGTTTGGCAAGGGTAAATAAAGGGTTAAGTGGTTACCAGGTGGCTCACGGAAAATGGAATAATGTTTTATTATATGTTTTCTAGCATATAATTTGGTGGTTTAAAAAGGACTTTTATGTTTTCAAACATAAATTTTTATTGTTTAAATTAAATATTGTTTGCAATATTAAACCTATAATTCACTCAACATTTTTGTTGACAGTTACTCGCATGTTTTATTCTCAGGTTCATGATTGATTGCTTCCGCTGTGCTTAGAGAGTCTGCATATTTATGATGGCAGCTTTTGTTAAACATTAACTTGCATTCTATTTTGTTACATTAGATAGTGGTTGTTTGTTGACTTTGTTTTGGTCAACTTTTGGTTAAAGTATTATTGTATAGTTTTTCTAAACTTATACATTTTAGTAGATTTCCTTTATAGGAAATCATTTTTAAATAAAGAATGCAAGGTTGTTTTATTAAATTCATATAGAGTTTCGATCAAGCTGTGGGACCAAGTGACGGAGCCGTTAAGTGTTTTGGCGGAGTCGTCACAAGGGGAATATGGTAGTCTTAAGTTTAAAGACCATTGTGCAAAGCTCGGTATTAACATGTTAAAGACGGTACCAGAGACACCGCAACACAATGGGGTCACCGAACGTATGAATCGTACGTTGAATGAAAGGACTAAGAGTATAAGACTACATGCCGGTTTGCCTAAGATGTTTTGGGCGGATGAGGTTAGTACAACGATTTATTTGATAAATAGGGGACCGTCAACACTATTGGGTTTCCGAATTTCCGAGGAAGAATGGCAAGATAAAAAAGTGAGTTATGGTCATCTTAGAATCTTTGGGTACAATGCATACATGAAGACCAAGGATGCAGATAAAGACAAGCTTGAGGCTAAGTCAAAGAGGTGTACTTTTATTAGTTATGGTTCGGATGATATGTGTTATCGATGTTGGGATAACGATGCTAGAAAAGTTGCTAGTTCGCGTGATGTTACCTTTGATGAAGATTCGGGTTATGACAAACCAGAAATGGGGAGTCCTAAACCGGATTATGTTACCTTTGACGACGTTTCTATTGATGATCTTGCAGGTTCCAGTGGGAGTTCGGGTAATAATGAATTTCCGAATAAAGGTGAGGAGTCATAAAGTGCTAATGATGAAGATGATTAGGAAAGCGGTGAAAGCTCTGAACATAGTGGGAGTTCTAGTGATGAGGAGGATGATGATGATAGGACCGGTCCAACCATATCAGTTGCTCCTACACTAAGACGTTCTACTAGAGTGCCCAAGCCTAATCCTAAGTATTCTTCATCAACAAACTACTTGCTCTATACCAAGAATGGTGAACCCGAGAGTTACTTTGAGGCGAGACAATTTAAAGAATCCATACAATGGAAGCTTGCTATGAAAGAAGAGATGGGGTCACTAGTGAAAATACCTCATGATAAAAGGTCGTTGCAAAATAAATGGGTGTATTGGCTAAAGAATGAGTTGGATGGCAAGAAGAGGTACAAGGCTCGGTTGGTGGTCAAAGGCTTTCAACAAAAGGAAGGAGTTGATTACAATGAGATTTTGTCGCCGGTAGTTAAGATGACTACTATTCGGTTTGTACTTGCTATAGTTGCATCTGAAGACTTACATCTAGAGCAATTAGATGTGAAGACCGCATTCTTACACGGAGATCTTCATGAAGAGATCTATATGAAGCAACCCGAGGGCTTTGAGGTAAAGGGTAAAGAGAAGTGGGTTTGTAAGCTAAAAAAAGTTTGTATGGATTGAAGTGAAATGACCCGTCCATATTACTATAAATGCAGTACGTTCTCATTGGTCCCATAGCGAGGTATTTGACCTCTATATGATATGTTTTAGAAAATATTGCATTCGTTTCATAAAAAGCACATCATTATTATACATAATGCATGTTTTAAACAAGTGGGCGATTATTTAAGAAATAATTTCTAAAATACATCGGTTTCCAAATACTACACACGTGACGTAACAGTCGAATATAATACATGACAAAGGTTTTATCGAATGCAACACTTTATTTAAATAAAAGTATGAGACTCCATGCACAGCTTACTCAGATAATGCAACAGCGGTAGACTTTCTTAAGGACCTGAGAATAAACATGCGTAAACAGTCAACACAAAGGTTGGTGAGATATATAGGTTTATCATCGATATAAATATAGACCACAAGATTTCATAGTTATAAATATATGTACTCTCGCAAGTGTATAAAAGCATTCTATAAGTTGTTGAGCGCTTCGGTAACCATACTTAACCATTAATGTGGCATATTCCCTTTATTATGAAATCTCCCTACACTGTACCAAGTGTAGTAAAACGAAGTACTATGCAACCGTTTACGATACTAGAGCGACTAGCCCGGTTGGGGTTGTCAAACCCGATAGATCTATTAATAGGATTCGCGTATAGATGTTCTTACAACATGTAAATATTAGTTACCAAGCTATTAGGGAAGATATGCAAAGTGGTACAACTCAACGTAGAATATATTTTAAGTACTTGTGTCTATGGCGTAAAACATAAAATGCATGTATTCTCATCCCAAAATATTTGTAGAGTTTAAAAATGGGACTATATACTCACAGTAGTAAAAGTATATTAATAATAAGTTTTCAACTTATTAAAAATATGATCGTCGTCCTTGGATTCACGAACCTATAACAATAATAACGATTCAGATAATAATACGACATATGAATAAAATAAAGCAAGTTCATAGAATACTTATATAATAATTTTTAACATTTTATGTTAGTAGTCCATTGTTAGTAGTCCTTTGTTAGTAGTCCAAAATAGTCCGAAAAGTCCAACAGTCCAATAATCAGTATATATATATAATCTTAGAATTACTCCCACGACGTATTGTATACGTATTGTCTTTGCATCAACCCAGAGACGTATTGTATACGTATTGTCTTAGAATTAACTAAGACGTATTGTGTACGTATTGTGTACGTATTGTCTTAGGATTTATCAAAACGTATTGTATACTTATTGTCATGGAATGTACCAAGATTATTATATATATATATATATATATACAATCTCGAAATTAATTAAGATTATAATATTTTGTTATACTAATGATAACATGTCCAAATATATAGGATATAGGAAAAGTTAGCAAGGATATGGTTAATATAGTTTTTACAATATAAATTTCGTCCATAAAACGTTAATTTTAGCAGATTTTTTTTTGCTCGCCAAATATTCATTACAACTCCGTTTATAGTGAATCAAATTGCTATAGATTCCTTAAGAAGTAAATTTTACAAAACCAATTCGAAAAGTTCATCCCAAGTAGTAATTTTTAGAGCTTTACCCTCTTTTTGTGTCGGTGGACAGATTTGGAAAATTCCCGGCATCCACCCAATATATGATTTTTGATAAAATACTTTCACTTTGTCTAAAATCATGAAAAAAATACTGGAAGTCTTATTTACATATATTAACATATTTCCAAAGTCTTAGCCTCGAACTTAAAGTCTAAGATAGGTTTTTAATTCCCAACCCAAAACAGCCCGCTTTTTACCAAATGGAGATTAAAGGATATATGTTAAGTTTCAAGGTGTTCTTCATATGTACAAGTTATAAGTTCTTATATTAACTTAATATAACATCATAATACATATAAATAAGTGTTATTAGAGTTAAGTTAGAAAGATTAGATTAGTTTTTCAAACAAGCTTGGTGTTCACCAAAACAAGATCTAGTTTTTACAAGTTTTATAAGTATAATAAGATAGCAACTATACAAGGAATTGAACAAGGATTTTGAGAAGTATTTTACATTGATTATGAAGAGGAAAGTTGCTGAGATTAAAGTATAATATGAGAGCATTCAAGTGTGCGTGTGTTTAGCTTAAGAAAATGTAGAGTAAAAATGAGTTAAAATGGTCTTTATTTATAAGCTTATAATTTTGGATTTTAGTGAAAATATCTAAGATAAGTTAAATTGTATTAAGTCATGCATAACATATTAAATTGATTAGGTCATGGATGACATATTACACAAATAATTGCATATTTCTATTGGTATTTACCAATAGTAAATACTTCTAGAAGTTGTGTATAATACGGGTAAAAATACCGTATGAATGCGAGTAGAATTCTTGAAAAAATTGAACGAAAATACGAGTATAGCTATCCTTTATATGTATTGGTATATTATAAAGTGTATTAAATACTTGTAAGGATGTATTTACACTCGTAATACATTATATGTAAATACATTTTAACATAAGTTAATTACGTTATTTAAATAGTAACATATATATTGTTTGAAAACTCTTTAAATTAGTAGTATGAAAATATATATATAATACTTTGTTAATATACTTAATGAGATATTTAATTATCATATTTTCAAGTTAAATATATATAAATCCATATATATACACAATAATTAAACAATTAAACAATTAAATCAAGTTATGACGTTCGTGAATCGTCGGAATAAAAGGGTAATTGACTATATGAACACAGTTCAAAAATTTTAAGATTTCCATATTACAGACTTTGCTTATCGTGTCGAAAACATTAAATCATTTAAAGATAAAGTTTAAATTTGGTCGGAAATTTTTGGGTCGTCACAGTACCTACCCGTTAAAGAAATTTCGTCCCGAAATTTGATCGAGGTCGTCATGGCTAACAATAAGAATGTTATTATGAAGAATATAAGTTGATTCATAGGATTTTATCATGATTGAGAAATATGGATAAAATAATTTGATTACTCGAAACGTATGAGTGAAGCTATCGTAAAAGAGTGAAATGAGAAAATAGGGATTCTTCTTATCTTTTGACGTCATCACGGTTGATCTCCCGATTAAAGAAAATCTTTGTAATCTATATAAGATTTGATTCTTCGGCGATTAAGTAAATTATGATCCTCTTCGATTTAATGCAATAATCTGTCTCGATTTCTCTGTCGAATATTTTACTATAAATCAACCTCCTACGTTTCCTTATTTCCACATCTCCCATCTTTTATACTTTCTTCCTTTCTTCGTACTTCCAAAACATTCGTCAATATGCTCCATCCAGTTTTAATTTTTGATATATTCTTGACTATCACATCTGTCATTCTTCTTTTTCATCTTCCACCGGAGGAATCTGTTAATTTCTACTATGCTCTTGGGTTTATAGTGTTCTTAGTTTTCCCGTGTCTTTATATTGCTATACGCATCGATATACACGGTTTGTAATTTCTGCGTTGTCTTCGTACTTATATTTTTCCTTATATTTTGGAGTTTCATGCTTCCGTCTTCTTTTCCCGACTTCAAGTCAAGCGAATAATGGTCTAAAATTCATAGATATGAAATTCGGAATGAACATAGCTAATGCTCTAAGAGAGAAATTGTAATAGCACAATTTGACTTGTGAAATTACCGGAATCCAAAGGAAAAGATAGAACTATCAATAGAATATGTTCTTGATATGTTTAGAGATTAGATTGAATGTAAGAGTCATGTAACATGGCACATGATGACGTTATGGTCTGTGAATCATTACGTTCCATTTAGAAACTCAGCATGACTTACTGTAATATAATCGCGTTGATCAAGTGTCATTATATTATACCAACTCATGCTTCAGTTCCCAACATTACTTCAAAAACATTCATACTTTACACTTAGAGGTTTCGGATATTTAGAAACTAAAACAGTTTTCTTTATGATGTGATACAGATAATGCGAAGGAATAAATGATTTCAGATAAGAACGGTTATGAAAATATCTTCAGAAATATGAAGGATATTTATAATGGAAGATACGATGATATCTTAGAATATTTAAAATAAGAGGATGATGAAGAATATTGTCCGCAAGGGTTTTAGAGTAAGGAGCAAGGTATTTGCTAAGGATTTTAGCAGACACCGAATCATTTGGATTCTTTGAAGTTAGATTTCGTCCTTGTGATTTGTCCACAGCCTCCTTCAGGGTTTGCTCAATCCATTTTCCAGTTCCAAACCTTCTCTTTTTCTGTGCTTTGCTAACACAATATTCTTTATCATCAACTTTTAACTGTTACAGTTGTCTACAGTTTCTGCTGCTTCATTCAGCTTTTTCAAAACTTCATAGTACTGATTCGTAGGCTGAAGTGTTATTCCGGATTTCAGAATTATAATTTCAGGAAATAACGTTATATGTATATGCAGAAATGATGTGTGATTCAAGAATAATTATTGATGCTTCCTGGGGTTTGGTATGACAATTATTGTTACAAGATATAGATGGGTACATGACAAGGTTTTATAGTGATCTTTCAGAGAGATTTAAGTCAAAGAGCAATAAAGTTGCTGGTAAGCTTACTACTAATGTGGTGGAATATAAAAGGTTCCCCAGTAACGATGGCGAAAAGACAACGTATATATCAAGGTTATAATAAGGCTACTCCGGATGAAAAGTCGAAGTTGTCTTTTTGGAGCTGTGATAAAATTCGCTATTTTGAAAAGGGATTGTAAAGTTATATTAGGTAATAATAATGCTAAAGGATCTAACATGGATACGTGTTGAACCTTTGCTTAGGTTCAAGTGTCCTTCGAATGCATATCTATATGCATATATTCTTCGTATGTATCGTGTAATTGGTTCATTCTCTCGATTGTTCCTTAGTTGAGATGTTTTCAAGAATTTTGAAGAGTTTAAACGCAGGTTGTCATCGTCAATATTCGTATAATGAATTCGTCGTGAATCTTGAATGATACGAATATCTTTATGAGTTTTGTGAATGAAAGTGATGTTTTGGTATAGTTTGAATTTAAAGTATGATTTTGAAGGATGTAGGAATCTAAGATTGATGGCACTTCTTAAATCTTGACTTGGATTTTTGATCTGTCAAAATCAGAATATGTAATTGAATTGGTATGGAAAATGGTTGTCTTGAATTTTGTGAAATGATGTATATTACTATGAAAGGAGAGAGTATAATTAACGATTGTCGAAACATCATTGAAAATGTACAGTATAACATATTAATGTGAACTTAAGTATTCCTCGGGTATTACCTACCCGTTAAAATAAAATTTCACAAGTAATATTTTGTACAAAAGAATTTTTATTACAGTCTTTATGAAAATATATGTATGTATATTTTCTTCAGATGTAATATGGATTTAATGAGTTTATATAATATTAATCTCATTTGGTTTACGATTGGAACTATAAATGAATAATCCCTAAAACTTTAGAGATTACATAATCACCGCGGAATATTTCTTCAACGTAAATGAAATAATGAATTAATACTTCATCACTCATTATTGTTGGTACCCCTCAGTGCCTGCGGTGCGTATGATGTTGATGCTCGTAATGCGGCTTGCGATGTTGTTGGTACTGCTGCTGCTGGTGCTGGTAGTGGTTTGATGTGAGTATAGATGATGAGAATTTGTTTTGTTTTGTATTGTGAAAGAAGATGTTTAAAGTTTCTTGAATAAAAATAGAGGTCAAGAGCTTTATAAAGGGAATGAAATGATGTAGGATGCACTTGCTAATGAAGTTTTGCTTTTCATGACAGTAAATTTTTATTTATTTTTTACTAAATAATTCACCATGCAAGATACGGAGTAAAGGTCGGGTAGCCTCAATAATATTAGTAATATTATACTCGTTGCGGCATATCCTGAAAAGGAGAGAGAAAATGGTGTTACGAACGGGTTCGTTGGTAAGTGCCTCATGTTCTCCACCGAGAGGCGAATTAGATTCATGAAAGAGATCGCCTTCTTCTTGTCTAAATTGATTGATTCGTCCACGAACCCACCCCCAATTCATCCAAAAAAAGTGATGAATAATTGGTTGGTTTATTCCGGTTAAACTGCTCTCGGAGCTCAAACGAAATTCCATATCGGAATAGCTTTTAGAAACCGATGAACTCGAGCTTTGTGAAGGATCCGCCTTACACGATCAGAGAAATGATTGTTGATATAAAAAAAAATTTAGGACTTAGATTGATATTCTTAATACATAATTTATATATGTATATTTAATTCCAAAATCCCATAAGTTACGAAGGAATTTACGGAAGATGTCAGGCAGAGTCTACCACGATAGATATGATAAGATATGAATATGTCTATACACTATCTATGCAATAATTGCAGTAAATCGTGTCTAGATTAAAAATTGATAGGCAGGTAATTTCTGACAAAAATGATATGCAAAATTTATAATATGCAGATACGGTCGAAGTCCAGACTCACTAATGCATCCTAACAACTACTGGCTAGACACACTAATGCAAATTCTGGTTCGCTAAGACCAACGCTCTGATGCCAACTGAAATGACCCGTCCATATTACTATAAACGTAGTACGTTCTCATTGGTCTCATAGCTAGGTATTTGACCTCTATTTGATACGTTTTAGAAAATATTGCATTCGTTTCATAAAAAGCACATCATTATTATACATAATGCATGTTTTAAACAAATGGGCGATTATTTAAGAAATAATTTTCAAAATACATCGGTTTCCAAATACTACACACGTGACGTAACAGTCGAATATAATACATGACAAAGGTTTTATCGAATGCAACACTTTATTTAAATAAAAGTATGAGACTCCATGCACAGCTTGCTCAGATAATGCATCAGCGGAAGACTTTCTTAAGGACTTGAGAATAAACATGCGTAAACAGTCAATACAAAGGTTGGTGAGATATATAGGTTTATTATCGATATAAATATAGACCACAAGATTTCATAGTTATAAATATATGTACACTCGCAAGTGTATAAAAGCATTCTATAAGTTGTTGAGCGCTTCGGTAACCATACTTAACCATTAATGTGGCATATTCCCTTTATTATGAAATCTCCCTACACTGTACCAAGTGTAGTAAAACGAAGTACTATGTAACCGTTTATGATACTAGAGCGACTAGCCCGGTTGGGGTTGTCAAACCCGATAGATCTATCAATAGGATTCGCGTATAGATGTTCTTACAACATGTAAATATTATTTACCAAACTATTAGGGAAGATATGCAAAGTGGTATAACTCAACGTAGAATATATTTTAAGTACTTGTGTCTATGGCGTAAAACATAAAATGCATGTATTCTCATCCCAAAATATTTGTAGAGTTTAAAAATGGGACTATATACTCACAGTAGTAAAAGTATATTAATAATAAGTTTTCAACTTATTAAAAATATGACCGTCGTCCTTGGATTCACGAACCTATAACAATAATAACGATTCAGATAATAATACGACATATGAATAAAATAAAGCAAGTTCATAGAATACTTATATAATAATTTTTAACATTTTATGTTAGTAGTCCATTGTTAGTAGTCCTTTGTTAGTAGTCCAAAATAGTCCGAAAAGTCCAACAGTCCAATAATCAGTATATATATATATATATATATATATATATATATATATATATATATATATATATATATATATATATATATAATCTAAGAATTACCCCACGACGTATTGTATACGTATTGTCTTTGCATCAACCCAGAGATGTATTGTATACGTATT
The DNA here is from genome assembly GCF_046630445.1 of Rutidosis leptorrhynchoides. Classification (NCBI taxonomy): domain Eukaryota; kingdom Viridiplantae; phylum Streptophyta; class Magnoliopsida; order Asterales; family Asteraceae; genus Rutidosis; species Rutidosis leptorrhynchoides. Next base: position 552,337,528 of record NC_092335.1, on the reverse strand, counting down.
GTCTTAGAATTAACTAAGACGTATTGTGTACGTATTGTCTTAGGATTTATCAAAACGTATTGTATACTTATTGTCATGGAATGTACAAAGATTATTATATATATATATAATCTCGGAATTAATTAAGATTATAATATTTTGTTATACTAATGATAACATGTCCAAATATATAGGATATAGGAAAAGTTAGCAAGGATATGGTTAATATAGTTTTTACAATATAAATTTCGTCCATAAAACGTTAATTTTAGCAGATTTTGTTTTGCTCGCCAAATATTCATTACAACTCCGTTTAAAGTGAATCAAATTGCTATAGATTCCTTAAGAAGTAAATTTTACAAAACCAATTCGAAAATTTCATCCCAAGTAGTAATTTTTAGAGCTTTACCCTCTTTTTGTGTCGGTAGACAGATTTGAAAAAATCCCGGCATCCACCCAATATATGATTTTTGATAAAATACTTTCACTTTGTCTAAAATCATGAAAAAAATATTGGAAGTATTATTTATATATATTAACATATTTCCAAAGTCTTAGCCTCGAACTCAAAGTCTAAGATAGGTTTTTAATTCCCAACCCAAAACAGCCCGCTTTTTACCGAATGGAGATTAAAGGATATATGTTAAGTTTCAAGGTGTTCTTCATATGTACAAGTTATAAGTTCTTATATTAACTTAATATAACATCATAATACATATAAATAAGTGTTATTAGAGTTAAGTTAGAAAGATTAGATTAGTTTTTCAAACAAGCTTGGTGTTCACCAAAACAAGTTCTAGTTTTTACAAGTTTTATAAGTATAATAAGATAGCAACTATACAAGGAATTGAACAAGGATTTTGAGAAGTATTTTACCTTGATTATGAAGAGGAAAGTTGCTGAGATTAAAGTATGATATGAGAGCATTCAAGTGTGTGTGTTTAGTTTAAGAAAATGTGGAGTAAAAATGAGTTAAAATGGTCCTTATTTATAAGCTTATAATTTTGGCTTTTAGTGAAAATATCTAAGATAAGTTAAATTGTATTAAGTCATGCATGACATATTAAATTGATTAGGTCATGGATGACATATTACACAAATAATTGCAGATTTCTATTGGTATTTACCAATAGTAAATACTTCTAGAAGCTGTGTATAATACGGGTAAAAATACCGTATGAATGCGAGTAGAATTCTTGAGGAAATTGAATGGAAATACGAGTATAGCTATCCTTTATATGTATTGGTATATTATAAAGTGTATTAAATACTTGTAAGGATGTATTTACACTCGTAATACATTATATGTAAATACATTTTAACATAAGTTAATTACGTCATTTAAATAGTAACATATATATTGTTTGAAAACTCTTTAAATTAGTAGTATGAAAATATATTTATAATACTTTGTTAATATACTTAATGAGATATTTAATTATCATATTTTCAAGTTAAATATATATAAATCCATATATATACACAATAATTAAACAATTAAATCAAGTTATGACGTTCGTGAATCGTCGGAATAAAAGTGTAATTGACTATATGAATACAGTTCAAAAATTTTAAGATTTCTACATTACATACTTTGCTTATCGTGTTGGAAATATTAAATCATTTAAAGATAAAGTTTAAATTTGGTCGGAAATTTTCGGGTCGTCACATGAAGCAAACACCTCGGCAATGGTACTTGAAGTTTGATGAGTTTATGAATGAGATCATTGTTGCTATTTGAAGAAATTCAAGTGTGACGACCCGGAAATTTCCGATCAAATTTGAACTTCATCTTTATATGATTTCGACAAGATAAGCAAAGTTTGTAATATTGAATCTCAAAAATTTTGAAGTGTTTTCATTTATGCAATTACCCTTTGACTGTTTTTGATAATTCACGAACAATTAATTGTAAATTGATATGTGTGTATCTATTCATATATATATATATATATATATATATATATATATATATATATATATATATATATATATATATATATATATATATATATATAATAATTGAAAATATAATTTGAAATATTATATGTTATTGCTATTAAAATTAATTATGTAAAATAAAATAAAAATATGATATTATGATAATTATTATTTAAAACACATCTATATAAATAAAGTATCTTAAATACATATTTTGTGATTTCGAATCTATTTAGTAAACGACAGTAACACTCTATTGCCATTCGATGGATATTAAACAAGTTAAATACGAACTTATGTGATTTTAAAATAATCGGTGATCCGAAAATGAGTTATATAAGTTATAGGCTTATTAAAAAATGTATTTAGGAGCTATTTATTAAATTTAAAACTTTTTATATTTTACCTGGGATCGAGCGCGGATAGTTAATTTAATTTTTTTTATAATTAATGGCCAAATTTTATACCATAATGACTGAAATAATTAAAGGAATTTAATTTAAGAATTTGGGATTTTTCTGAATATCTTTTATCCGCCACTGATTAAAGACGGGGTACGAATTTCAGTCCGTGAATGAAATAGTAAACGGCGGCTAACAATTTACACGTTTATATTTTAAATTATATTATAATTATTATTATATTATATATTTATATTCTCAATTGATTGATCCGTAAAATAATTAAGATTACTGTTTGGGCACTGTTTGATTTTTGTTTCTTTCACTTCACTGAATCCCAAATGAATTGAACCTTATAATATATATACCTATACATAAGATACATTCAAGGATATAAAACCAACACTCATACCATCTTCTTCATCACTGCAACCATTTTCTCTTCTCATCTGGGAGTTACCACAACCATAAATATCATCACCATCGCTAACCATCGAGCCACTATCTTCAACCTTGAACCAAAACCACCACACGTTTACAATCACCACCATCGACCATCACATTTTGAAACCCATTCAATCATCATAAATCCTCTTCGATCACCAACTAGCAACTATAATCGATCATCATCTTCAACACAAACCAATATCAAAAATCTACTCATCGTTACTATTATTTTATGTATTTCATTCGAATAGCCCAAATAACATCACAACATTTCCTTCGAATTGCTGCTTGTCTTTTCTGTTGGAATCACAAAACAAACCATCATAACCTTCAACCTAATGACTATACAACTTAAAGAAAATTAAAACCCAGTTCATGTGTTTCTGTGCATGTTAGCCGAACAAACACCAACACCAACACCATTAACGTTCATTATCCTTCTACCTATATATACACACATGTTTATTTTGGTTTTCGACAACCACTGCAACTATGATACGCCACCATGGTTTTCATGTTTTCAGTTATGATAGAAACCCACCACCTTTTGAACCCACTTCAACCTAAAATATCACTACTTCCGTGACCCATCAAATATACTTCTAATTGACTAACACTTATACGGTTATCACCATAGAATCGACATCTTCTTGCTCTCATGTTTTCGTCGGTTTGCAAGACCAAACCGATAACCACCACCCACCCTCACCATAACATCATCATGAACCACCCCCTACGATCATCTTTATCATTCCAACCTTCCACCACTCATCCCACCATCACGAACATAAACCACCACATGCACCACCACCATCGTTACATAAATTCTTCTACCGCTGCTGTGTGTTTTTCTGTCATACGGTCCATCCACCCATTAACCACCATAAATCCTCACCATGATCCACCATATTAAACCCACCATAATCCCAACGAACAGGCACAGTTTACTACCACTAATTCGATCACTGCTACTGTCGCTGCTATTTTTTTTTCTGTTTCATTTTGTCGACTACATAAGTGGGCAAGGAAGAAACTTAATTAATAAATTGTAGGGTATTGTGGTTTCTTTATACCCCTGGTGGAAACCGAACCCCACAAACCAATACTTCATCATTCAATTTAAATTAAAACATGATGATGAGTTATTATGATGAGCTGTAAAGAAAAAGAAAACCGAATACCTTGATGGATTAGGACCTGCGATTGTTTTGTCTTTTTTTATATGATTCGGCCATTTGAAACTTCATGTTACCAGATCAAAAGAAGCCAACGAAATTTCATAATTGGGCCGATACTTTCAGTTGGACTGCAAAATCTATTGGGCCAAAAAGAGGAAGACATGAAATGGAACTGTAATATACGGGATACATATAAATATAACACGAATAATAACAGAAAACTTGAGACATCATAATGGTTTAAGGGTGTTTTGGGTCAGCAAGTGGTCTCGAGTTCGAGCCTTGTCTGAGGCATTTGTTTTTGGGAAAAGCTTTTAAGGTATCATTATAATTATTTTTATTATTATTATCTTTATTACTATTAGTATTATTATTATTATTGTTATTATTATTATTATTAATCATTGTTATTAGGGATAAGTTAATTATTATTGTTACTATCATTAACACAAATAAATATTATTATCATTATTGTTATTACTAAGTATTATCATTAAGTATTAGGAGTATTATTAATATTATTATTAATATAGGTATTATGATCAATATTATGACTACGATTATTTTTATTAATAACATAAGTATTATTATTATTATTATTATTATTATTATTATTATTATTATTATTATTATTATTATTATTATTATTATTTTGAAAACAATACAAATTATTATTATTTTCATTAACATTAGTTTTATTATTATTATTATTAACATAAGTATCATTATTAACAATATCATTTTTATTATTAGTATTATCATTATTAATAAAGTTATTATTATTATTATTATTATTATTATTATTATTATTATTATTATTATTAGTAAATCATTATTTTCAAAACTATCATTTTAACAAATAAATTTTTTGTATATAAAAATATACTTATTACATATACTATAACTATATTAATATTACATATACATTATATATTAAACCTAATAACATTATTTACATAAATATATAAATATAACAAATTTTCGATTTAACAATATAATACTAATTATATAGATACATATGTATTAGTATAACTATATGTATAAATATTAATATACAAAATATATATATATATATATATATATATATATATATATATATATATATATATATATATATATATATATATATATATATATATATATATATATATATATATATATATATATATAACCTTTGAAATAACAAATATATTACTAAATTAAATAAGTAATATATATAAACTAGTTTGATTATTATTACATGTTAATTATATGTGTTAATATATATACTTGATATAGGTTCGTGAATCCGAGGCCAACCTTGCAATGTTCAGTTCAGTCGTATGCATATTTTACTACAAATATCGTATTGTGAGTTTCATTTGCTCCCTTTTTAAATGCTTTTGCAATATATATTTTTGAGACTGAGAATACATGCGCTGCTTTTATAAATGTTTTACGAAATATACACAAGTAATCGAAACTACATTCTATGGTTGGATTATCGAATCGAATATCACCCTTTTTAGTCTGGTAATCTAAGAATTAGGGAACAGAAACCCTAATTGACGCGAATCCTAAAGATAGATCTATTGGGCCTAACAAACCCCATCTGGGTTACGGATGCTTTAGTACTTCGATTTTATCATGTCCGATGAGAGTCCCGGAATGATGGGGATATTCTAGACGCGTTTTGTTAATGTCGATTATCAGGTGTTCACCATATGAATGATTTTTATCTCTATGCAGTTTGTGCGAAATGCCTGATATGAGATGATGTTTATGAAAAATGAAAATAGAAATCTTGTGGTCTATTAAAATTATGAAAATGACTGATTACGATAAACTAGTGAACTCACCAACCTTTTGGTTGACACTTTAAAGCATGTTTATTCTCAGGTATGAAAGAAATCTTCCGCTGTGTATTTGCTCATTTTAAAGATATTACCTGGAGTCATTCATGGCATATTTCAAAAGATGTTGCATTCAAGTCGTCGAGTTCAATAAAGATTATTATTAAGTAAATGACAGATTAGGTCATTTATAGTTGAATATTATGAAATTGTATGCATACCTATCAACTTTCAATGTAATGAAAGTTTGTCTTTCAAAAACGAATGCAATGTTTGTAAAATGTATCATATAGAGGTCAGAACCTCGCAATGTAACCATATGTTATTGTATCCGTCCTTATGGATTAGGACGGGTCGTCTCATCAAGTCTTCTTATATCATCTTGTTATTGTATGTTGATGACATGTTGATTGCGGGTTCTAACATGTCCGAAATCAACAAGTTAAAGAGGTTACTTTCCCATGAATTCGAGATGAAAGACCTTGGTGGAGCTAGGAAAATACTTAGGATGAGTATTGTGCGTGATCGTGTGATAGGAATCCTATAGTTGTCTCAAACTAAATACATTGAGAAAGTAGTAGAGAGGTTCAACATGGAGAATTCAAAGGCTCGTTCTACGCCTTTGGGAAGCTCAATAAGGTTATCGAAATGTCAATCACCTAAAACGAAGGAAGGCAAAGCGGAGATGGAAAAGGTTCCGTATGCGTCGGCCGTGGATAGTGTTATGTATGCCATGGTTTGTACGAGACCGGATATTGCACATTCAGTGGGAGTAGTAACCCGTTATATGTCTAAACCGGGGAAAGAGCATTGGGAAGCGGTCAAATGGTTGCTTCGTTACTTGAAAGGTACTTCTAATATGGGATTGTGTTTTACTAAAAATAATGTCATACTTAGAGGTTATGCAGATGCTAATTTGGGTGGATGTGATGATTCGGGGAAAAGCACTATTGGTTATGTTTTCACATTAGGAAAGACGGCGATTAGTTGGATGTCTCGACTACAAAGAAGTGTTACTTTATCTTACAACAGAGGCCGAATACATGGCTATTGCGGAAGCTACTAAAGAGCTTGTGTGGTTGAAGGACTTCTTGTGTGAGTTGGGTAAAAGACAAAACTATTGCGTCTTGTATTGTGATAATCAAAGTGCGGTTCATCTGGGGAAGAATCCGGTGTTTCATAGTCGTACGAAACACATCAAGTTGAGGTATCATTTTATTCGACAACATATAAAAGATGGTACTTTAATTTTGAAGAAAGTCCTCGGTTCGAAGAATCCCGCGAATATGTGTACTAAGGTGGTGACGACGGACAAGTTGAGGTTTTGCATAGCCTCAACCGATTTTCAAATGAATTGATGGGAGAAGATGACCTACTAGAGAGATAGAGAGTTGATGTTCGAGTCTAACAATAGGAGCTGAAGACCTTGTATCGAAAGTCTACTCATCCGACATATGTGTTGAGTGTGCGTGTTCCAAACGGCGTTTTGGCGGTATGAATGGTGGTTTGACAATCTTGGTTAGTGTTGGGTTGAAGAAGATTGGATTTTGTTAAAGTCTCCTTCAAGTGGGAGATTGTTGGATGTGTGAAGTAGATTAAACAGAAAAGGAAACAAGGTAAAATTAACTTGGAGATTAAGTCAAACCTTGGAGAATAAGTCTGGCTTGGAAGACAACTTTTACTTAAGGAACAAAGAGTTGATATTTATGGAATGTTTCTTATACTTGAAGGCCAAGTTAAACTTGTGCAACAAGGTTTTAGGTTTAATGTTTCCCTATAAATAGACCCATAATCTCATTGTAACTCATCACAAACTATCAATAAAATCTCTCTAGTTTGGTCCGTGGATTAAAGTAATAACCATTGATTACATACAACTACGTTAAATAATTGTGTTCTTAATTTTCTAGTTTTTTGTCTTTATTTGTCTATTGTGGATTGGATAATCTTTGGGAATTATCCTTATTGTTGGGTCCTAAATCCTAACATAAAACCTTATTTAAGTGTTAATGTCAGTTCAAATAGCCTACATGATATCTGCATAACCAAAGTTACTAAATTCCAAGACAAAATTAGTATAAGTATGAATTCAATAATTAGAATATTTGAATGAAAACTAATAAACATTTGAATCCTCATAAGTCTGTTTACCGTCTCCCATTAGTACTGTTTTTAAAAGTGAGCTCAGGAAAAGACTGTCGTAGTAAATTTATATTTATTGTGAGCTGTGTAAGCATAGGAAAATTAATACCTATTAATCTTCATTAGTAAACCTAGGTAAGTGATCCGTTACGAGATTAAGAAAACACAACGATCTTGCAACGATTAATAAGTTATAGTGTTTGCAATATTCAATGGAAAACAGAAAATATAACAAACACAAGAAGAACAAAACGTTTATTATTCTCCTCTCTTTTCAATTACATACGTATGGAACTAGTAATTAAAAAGGCTATATCTTTTGTTTACTCTCTCAAGTTACAAGTAATTGGAACTAGAAGCTTTTTCCTTTTCTTTACTTTCTCGAGACTACATACACATGAAAATGGAGTAGTAATCTAGAGGCTTATTTGATCTCCCTAGTCGTTACATAAACATAAAGTACTAGAGGCCCTTTTTCCTTTTCTTTCATTTACGTCTATTTATACTTAAATAAGTAAATGAAGCTTGATCTCATGATCCCACTTTCTGCATGATCATGGCCTTATGGTGTTTGACCACTAGCCAACCATCCACGTTTTTTGTTGTTGAGAAATGCATGGTTGACTAGATAACTTATATCCCATGTTTTATAATCTCTCGTCTTCTTTGCTTCACGGGGCGGGTAACGGGTTAAGATCCTACCGGATCAGCAGGGGCTGAGGGTGGTGGTGGCAGTAGGTGGCGGTAGCAGGCGGCAGCCGGCGCCTGCAAGCTGCGGTGCCGCTGCCGGAAAACAGAACAGAAACAGCTTCAGCAGCACGGCTGCTCAAACCCACGGTTCAATCCCAAATTTTGGTCTTTCTAGCATTTTGAACAAATTTAAGCGAACATCAAACAGAAACATGTTATACAATCTTAATCTAACACAAATCAAACCATTAACATTTCAAAATCATAAATCAAGTCACCAAAAATGCATCTTTTTATAATACTTGCATAAACCCTAAATTAACATGAATAAAACATAAATTAGGAAGAATAACCTTGTTTTGAATGTTAAAGAAGCAAGAAATTCGAATCTTGAAACTTGGATTAATCATCATCTTCATAAATTAGTATTCGGGTTTATGGTTTGGTGAAGGTCAAAGAGGGGGAAAGAAATCGTGACTGATGAAAACAAATAAGGAAAATAGGTCGGTTAACAATTTATATGGGAGTTATAACCGACACCCGATAACATACGAGTATTTAACTGTTTACTACAACGCAACGTACTTCGTTCGGTAGCCTAAACGAGGCCCAAATTTAATAAATAAATAATTTTATGACCCTTGTCACAAAAAGAACCTATTAAACTAATAATTAAATATTTACAATTAATAAATAATTCTCACAATTAAAATATGATTAAATTCACTTTAAAAGAGCAAAACGGTAAAATTCACCTAGCGCCGGTTTTCGGATGTTACAGTTCGAAGGTGAGTTCGAAAGATATCTTTTTCGAATACAATGAAAGGTGTTGTAATACAGCTACGGGTACGATCCATTCTCCTCGGTCACGAACTCGTTTCTTGTGTTCGAACAACATTGCATGTGTTCGAACACATCTTGTTCGAATGGATAGTGTATTGTAGAAATGTTTTTAAAAATAGTTTAAAATGTAATAAAAATTTTTAAAAAATGTATCCGAGTTATTTTCTCATAAAATAAAAATATGTTTTATATGGTAAAATAAGTGTCTTAAAAATAGATGATCGGCTTAATCTTATTAAGATTTTTCTAAACATTTTGTTCTAAGGGGTATACTTAGGAAAATAGTTAATGCTTAAATAGTGATCTAAAAGAATTTTGGAAGGTAGTTATAAGCAAGTTAGTGGGGATGGTTATTAGCATGCATGTTACAATCCAAAAATCTTAAAAATAGCTTTTAGGACTATCTTTAGAAATTTTTTAATTAATATTAATATGTTTAATAAATAAATGGTTACAAGTAATAAAAAATATAATTTTAATAGATTATTGATATTTAGTAATTACTTTTTACAGGTACAGTTATTTTGAAGTAAGTATAAAGTTATTTTAGGATGGATAGAACGTTACGATTTGTTGATTAGTATCCATTTACTTCATATGTATTTATTATTTTAGTTACATAAATGTCAATGTCAATTAAAGCATAGTTAGCTTCTTAGTTTTCTATAAATTCTTCATTTTTCAACCATTTGAGGCAAGTTCATCCATAATCTTGTGATCTAATTCAAAAATTACAATTCATGGCATCCATCAAGCTATATCTTGCTCTTTTGCTTGTACTTACAATTTGTGGTAATTTTAGTTATTCAACATTTTAAGATTTATGTTTATCGATATTTCATTGTCAGACTACGTACATATATCATATCTTTAATCAATTTTATCGTTGAAATGTACTTATGATGATTTATGGGTTGGTCAATTAATATCATTTGATTTGTGTGTATCTTAGGGAACGAAATAACAGCTAGTGATGCGTGTAAAGAAACTTATGAGAATGACAAAGTAGAGTGTACACATAAAAGTTGTAAAAACCAATGCATATGGAGAAGAGGGTATGGTGCACGTGGTGTGTGCGTTGCAAAACACTTTTGTGAATGTACTTATCCTTGTTAAGATCATGTAATTTAATTTTTGTAGTTAAAGTAATTTAATAAATAATAATTTAAATAAAAGAGTTTTGAATAATCGTATAACGTGAATGACAACTACTTCATAAAATCCTTTTTTCTCTGTCAAGAAAACTGTGCCAAGGTTGTACCCACTTTTTCCGATCAATTTCAAATTACTCCGACTCCTCATTCATTTTCAAGCCTCTTCATAACTTGTTTAGATCTACTTTTTCAAGTTTTCATCTCATTTTCGGTATATTACTTTGCTGATCTTTCTCAACAACCTTTCATTTTCGGTTTGTAGTTCACTCTTGTTTCTTCCTTTCCGGCCACCGGCATCTCGCCGGTGGTCCGGCCTTTTTTCTCCTTGTTTCTTTTTCCCGGCTGTCTGTCACTCTCCCTTTGGTGGTCGGAGTTTGCTCCGGCGGTTATAGCCACCACTCACCGCCGTTTTTCGTGGTAATTTTTGGCTATGGTTGCTTGTGAGTTTCTTCGCTGCCGTCGCGTTTTTTCTCCGACTTTGGTTTTAGTTGCTCTCTCCTTTCCGGTGGTGGTTCGGTGGACCACCACCTGTTGGTGGTGGTCAACAGTAGACCGTGGGTTGGGGTTCCCTTCCTCAGTTTCCCGTTCGTTTTCTGGGTGTTGCGCTTCAAGGTGGCTCACCACCCTGTTGGTGGTGGTCACTGGTGGTGGTGGTGGTTTGTTGATTGGTTCCGTTCTCTCTTTTATCAGAAGACGTTCTAAAACTAGTCGACGGCTATTGGTGGCGGGGGGTTTGATGGTGGTGGTGGTGGAGGGCACGTGAGCCTTGTTGGGGTAGGGGTGGGTTGGGTTGTGGTTTTGGGTGCGGTCTTTACCTTTTCGAGGTGCTCTCGGGTTTTGTCCAGGCGACGATCTCCTAGTTGGAGATCTGATTCAAGATGCGGGGGTTCGTTCGGATTTTTGCGGTTAGGGCCTTTCTTTTGACGACTCGGGGAGCAGTGTGGGCACTGGTTTTTTTCTGTTCTATTGTTGCGAAGGCGATAGGCGTTCTTCCGATAGCTGACGCCGTTATGTTCGTTAAGTCGTGTGTCTGTGTAGTATTATCGGTATTTGAGATTCCTGTGGTTATAGCTTTAGTTGTATTTTGGTCTCCTTGTAAAATGTGATTTCTCACCCAGTTGGTGAGCCGTTTGAATTGGTTTTTTTGTACGGCTAGAGCTCGTAGTTTGGATTCTCTTGTATCGGTTGTATGAGTTGATCTTCGGATCTGTTATTAATGTTATCGTTTTTTTGCCCAAAAAAAAAAAAAAAAAAAAAACTACTTCATTCATACGGTCTACTTAAAATAAATATTAAAGTATATGACAAAATTACACGGAGGTCCCTGTGGTATGTTCGAAATTACAAGTGGAGTTCAAAAGAATTTTTTCGCCTTAGGGGGTCACTATGATTTGCAATAGTTTCACCGGGGGTCCAACGGTCTAACGTCTGTCTAAATCTAACATTTTTGGACCTCACATGATAGGCACATGGGGTAATTTCGTCTTTTTAATTACTTTTACCCTTAATAAGTCTTACCTACACCATTTCATTTTCTCTCTCTGCAAAACCTCTTCATCTGCTCGTCATTGAACAACATGGGTTAGGGTTATAAATCATATTACAAATGGAGAGTCATACTCCAAAACATCCTCAAACACAAATAAAATTAAATCAAAGATTGTTGATGGCTGTTAGAAAACAATCTATTCTTCTTCCTTTTTTCCATCATTTGTAGTCTCTTTAATCGGTTATTATGAACCCCAAATTCAGAAATCAACTGTAACGCGGAAGAGAACCGTTTGACGTAATTTGTGAACGATGTCTGTGAGACAGCGTTTAACTGCGACGACAGAAGCAGCGGCGATGGAGGAAAGGCGAAGGTTGGTGGTTAGCGTCGCCTTGCAAATTATTTCTAGTTGATTTTTGTTAAATGATGGTTAAGGGAATTTGTTAAATGATGGTTCAAAGCCTCACAATTATGTACGCCAGATGGTTCTCGGATCTATTTACGAACAGAGCTCGGGTGCTCAAAGTTAAAATGCTTGTCTAAATTAATTTGTGTGTTGATATAGGTGGAGATCTTTAATTTGTTAAAATGCTTGTCTAAATTAACAAACTAGTTGCGATGAAATATAACAAACTGCACAGTTAAAATGCTTGTCTAAATTAATTTGTGCTAACCAAATGCACATTTTTGTTTGCTGCTATTTTTTGTCAGCCCCAAGTGAGTTAGAAGGGATGCAAAAACAGCAACAGAGCACCAACGGATCTTCGGTCCAGCGGTACCGCGGTTACACTTGTGTACTCGCAGGACTAGAGGTCTCGGGTTCGAACCTCGTCACCCGCTCTAGGAATTGAAATATATTCCTTGAAGGTGGCCCAAAGGGAAGGTTTTACCGACCCGCTCCGGGACTAAGGTCCGGCCCGCCTGCCCCTCGGGATGGTTTAAGGGTCGGATCCTCAGAGTGTGGTTCGGGTTTCCTGCCCGAAAGCGCGTGTGTGTGCAAATGATGACTAGGCTTCGGTCCGGACTGATGCAAGCTTGCCTTTCAAAAAAAAAAAAAAAAGCAACAGAGCGACCATTAATTTGTGGGTTTTGTAGAGAGAGAAGAAGAAATAGGTGCATGTAAGATTTAAAAGGGGTAAAAGGAATCATAAAGACGAAAATACCCTCATGTGCAAGTCATATGAGCCCCAAAAACGTTAAATACTGACAGATGTTAGGCTGTTGGACCCCCCGTGAAGCTATTGCAAACCACAATGACCCCTCAAGGTGAAAAAAAATCTTTTGAAATCCACTTGTTATTTTGAACATATCACAGGGACTCCCATGTAATTTTGTAAAATTATACGGAGTATTTACAAACCATTACACAATTGCTTAGTGGTTGGCCTTTGACAAAATAAGTTCTGAAAATAGTCACGAACATTCCGGTTAAGCTGTGTATGTCATGGTAAAAATACAATACAACTCACCATGATAATCCAAACAAAAATCCTCATACATTTTTTCTTTATAAATTATTTTAACATTTTATGTTTCTAAAATATTAATTATCAAAAACATTTGGTACAAAACAACTATATACATTTTTTCTTAAATTATTATAACATTTTATGTTCCTAAAATATTAATTATCAACAACATTTCGTACAAAGCAACTATATAGTACGACACACACACACGCGTGCACACACGCGCACACGCGCGCGCCCGCGCACGCACAGACACACAGACGCACACGCACGCACACGCGCGCACACATGCGCACACACGCACACGCGCGCGCGCGCACACACACGCACACTCGCACGCGCACACACAACACACACACACACAAAACACACACACACACGCACGCACACATATATAAAGCGCATGCAAATATACTAACATGCCATATTTTTAATAAAACTGCCACATATCAATTTCTCATCAAAAATTAATAATTCAGAAAGATATGGATTATTAGCATATTGAATTTGACAATGTCACTTTCTTCTATATTTTTGTCACATGTCAGTAGAATTTTTTTTCTTCAAATTTTTTAAATAAATTATAATAAAAAAAATATATAAGAATATAAATAAACTAAAAAAGCATCGAATGGGACCATAAAATTTGTGCATATTTGTCACATGTCACAAACATATTAAATCTTTTCTATATTTATGCCATTTATTGTATTATTTTTCTTATGATTTTTTTAAATAAAGTATAATAAAGAAATATAAAATAAATATAAATAAACAAAAAAAGGCGTCAGACGGACTCATAAAACTTGTGTATATATGTGATAACTCGTAAATTTTCGACAAAATTTAAACACAATCTCATTTAACTTCAAACAAATTCCGACGATTCCCGAACAAATAATTTTATATATATATATATATATATATATATATATATATATATATATATATATATATATATATATATATATATATATATATAAATATAAATATATACTTAATTGTTATAACTAGAAATGTAAAATTTTATACAAGATAATATTGTTGTTATTACTTTTATTATTATTATTATTATTATTATTATTATTATTAATATTAAATATTAATATCAATATCAGTATTAGTTATATTATTACTTGCAATATAGAATGAAATGTGATACATTTAAATTGTAATATTATTATTACTAGTATTATTGTTATCATTACTAATATCAATCAATATTACAATTTATTATAAAATTATGATTTCTATTATTTATTCATTATCATTATTAAAATAAGTATTATTATAAAAATATCATTTATCATTAATGATATTATTATTGTTAACATAATTATCAACAAATATCACTATTCTTGTTATTTATGTTATTGTTGTATTAAAAGTATTATTATTATTATTATTATTATTATTATTATTATTATTATTATTATTATTATTATTATTATTATTATTATTAATACAATTATTATTATTATTAATATAATTATTATTGTAATTATTGTTAATTTGTATATTAATTAAATGAAAAAGGTATATACCTAAATTAGGTACTAACAACGACTGCTTTTATTTAAAAAAAAAAAAAGAAAAGATCACGATCTTCTTTATATTTTATAAAAGATAAATTAGGTATTTTACTTTTATATTTTTTATTTATTTCTGTTTGATCAATGAGTCGACACCCACAAATCTGCATTATAAAAATATATCATATGGTGTTATAAACCAGTCGATTTTTACATTATCATTATCAGTTTCAATTACCTTTCAGAGCTTTTATTTAATTAAATCTAAACGAAAAAAGAAAAAAAAAACAGTTGTCGGTCTCTGTTCATGTTCTTTTTTTTAAAAGCTCGAATTCAAAACAAATTCTAAAATCCATAAATGCAGTGTTGTTAGTAATCATCCACTCAATCTATCTGCAAAATTTTAGGTTCCAATTCTTCTCATCAATCTTTAATTTTCGAGTCAAAGTTTAAATTTAAAAAGTCAAACGTATTGTTCATCGCAAAATTCGAGTTCGTTTTGATGTTTCAAGTCAAATTGATGATTCCTAAAGCTTCTATGAGTCATTTAAAACTTATTTCATGTTGAAACCGTAGCCTAAAACTATCTCTAATTCGTCGTGACTGCAGTAGCAGTTTTAGTTATATATTTTTTTTTCGTTTTCATTTTAATACAAACATTTGATGTTGATTATTATGATTATTTAAAGTATCTAAATCAGTGTTGTGACGATTTAAAGTGTCTTGGTCGATTTTTATTTTTTGAAGAAGAAGGAAGTGGAAACAGAAAACGAATAAGGGATAAATATAAATGAATTGTGATATTAATCAGAAAAACAAGATCAGTCAAATGGTTATGAGTGTTTGCGGGTGAGCGAGAGGTCTCGGGTTCGAGCCCGGTCGTAGGCATTTCTTTTTGGGAAAACATTTAAAGGTAGCTTTTCTTTTATTATTATTATTATAATTACTATTATTACTAAAAATATGAATCATCATCATCATCATTATTATTATTATTATTATTATTATTATTATTATTATTATTATTATTATTATTATTATTATTATTATTATTATTATTATTATTAGTATTATTATTATTATTATTATTATTATTATTATTATTATTATTATTATTATTAAAATAATAAAAGTTATTATTATTTTCATTAATCTTAGTATTAATATTTTTTAAAGTATTGTTATTAAAATTATCATTAGTGATAATATTTTTATAATTATTATTATTATTAAGTGTGAAGTATTATTATCAAAATGATTGTTTTCATTATCATCGTTATTAAATTTTTTCATTTAAAAACTACAAGTATTATTATTAGAATTAAAATTATAGGAGTTATTAATAAAACTATCATTAATATTAAAATCATTAATATTAAAATTTATACTATCATTATTATTATTTTTACTAATATTATCTTAGTATTATTATAACTACCGTTTTAACAAACAAATAATATATATATATAAAAATATATTTAAAATACATAACTTAACTATATAAAATTTCTTATGTATTTTTAAATATACAAAATAAATACATTTAATTAAATAATAAAATATATATAAATTATTAATACAAAAGCTATATCACTAACAATAAAATATATGTTTGTTCAATTTCGATTATATGTGTTAATGAATATACAAACGATATAGGTTCGTGAATCCAAGGACAACCCTACACTTGTTCAGTGCAATCAAACGCATAATTACTACAAACTATCGTATCGTATCGTGAGTTCATCTGCTCCCTTTTTATATATATTTTTGGGCTGAAAATACATGCGCAACTTTTATAACTGTTTTACGTTAGACACAAGTACTCAAACTTTTATGCTGAATACGTGGTTTGTCATGCTAAATCTCTGCCGTAATATCGTTAATTGTTTGGTGAACGCAAACTTAGTTATTATGAATAGCGCTATTTAGAGTAACGTCTCTAATCATTTGACCTCTGGTCTTTAGTTACATAATAATGATTCAAACTGACACTGACTGTTCAAGGTGTCTCGGGGTAAAATTCTGTTTAGTCGCGATATTACAAACTACAACAACTCTTTTTAGATTGATATGATGGGTATCAATCAACTTTAAACTAAATCTTGTGGTCTATATCTATTACTGAAATCATTATTTATGACAAACTTATGAACTCACTCAACCTCGTGTTGACTTTTTAAAGCATGTTTATTCTCAGGTACTTAAATATTGCTTCCGCTGTATATCTGCTACTTTGATGATGATTGCTTGTTATGTTTGGAGTCTTCATTACATATCATATCAATTAAAGACATTTAACGCTCTAAATACAATGTAATCTATTTATCTTCCGCTGCAAAACTCAATAAAAACGTCTCATATAGAGTCGTTCTCGTTTATACAACTGTGATTTGATATAATTAGTCACAAATACCCCAGGCCCTATTTGGGGGTGTGACAGATTGGTATCAGAGCTGGTTTAAGCTGTCTCGCCGGCTTAATCGTAGATGGGGTTCTCACAGTGTTACCTGTGACGAAGCATTGGCTCTTACTCCTCGCGATCCGAAGAAAGGTTGGCTGTACATTGCCGAAAGGCGGGCAGTAAAATCAGTGTCTGAGGTACGTTCAATGGTCACTAAAGCGGTTAGCTGAGACGGCACTGGGTGGGAATTAATCCCCAATCTGTTATAACAGATTGGTATCAGAGCAGTACTGTTGTAGAGAACCAGGATTGCATTTTATGTGTGCCTTATACAATTAGGTACCTTAGCAATGTAGGACTACAACTTTCCTTGACCATAGTGCATTTAATTGTTGCCTTTAACTGTTAAATGCTACACTATACCTTAGAAACTATGCTTATTAAATTTTTAATATTCCTTAGAATGCCGAGCCAATCAGAGAACTCTGTCTACTCTCCAATTATGCCACCGCATTCAAAAGCGACACCTGTTGATTCTGCTGACTCTAGCTCTAATTACTCACCAATATATAAACCAACGAGTACTTCTGAATGGGATGCTATTCAAAGCCTTCCTAACTACAATGGTGACTTCTCAGGCTACGAGCTCAAAGAAGAGCCTATTGAGGAATCATCTAAAAACTTATCTCTGAAGAGAAAGCAAACCGAAACAGCTACTGCTGATGAAGCCGGTCCATCAAAAAGGGCTAGCTCACCATTTCGTGAAAACATCGCTCAGATACAGGCACGTCTAAATAACCTAGAAAACGAAAACAAAATCTTGAAAGAAATCATCATAGAATCCTTCGGAACTCAAACCGAAAGGCTAGAAGAACTTGTAAAGTATAACACAGAAAAAGTGATGGAGAAAGTGATGAAAGTGGAGGCTAATGAAGAAGGTGGTACCAGGTGGGGTAAACAGTCCATGGTTTATCTCGAGTACCTTCACGACAAGCAAAAGGCTAAAAATGACAAGTTTGAGAAGTTTTTGAAGGAGGTTGAGGACGAGAAGAAGAAATATGAAGACTACTTCAATCTTAATATTTCCTAGTTTATTTTTTCTATTTTCTATCTATGTAAAGGCTATGCCTTAAACTATTTCCTATTTCCTAATAAGAAATCCATGTTTTCTGTTTTCGTTATTAGTTCCGGCTTTAAGATTTCATTTCTCGTAAGGGCTTTTGCCCTAAGTACTTTCTTTTTCAGTGTAATAAAGAGGTTTACCTCTACTCGTTTAATAATAAAGTTGAGTATGTTTATTTAAAATAACTCGTCTTAACTCATTACAACTTTCTATGTGAACATACTTGTTTACTCTCTTCAAGGTATTGAATAAACCTTTATAACTTATTCATTACCTCAACCTATCTATGTTATTGAAGATAATGGTTCGTCCACAAGCTCCTGCTGCTACTCCAAACATTCACGTATCTATATGCCTTATACCTTTATGCATCGGTTTGCGAACCGGCAAATGTCATTAGGTTATCACAGTATATGAATTGAAAGTCTTTTATCGAAAGATTATTAGATTACATACTTATCATTTTATGATCTCAACACGTCATACCACCATTATTACATAAATGGAGGACACATCATATCTTATCATATCTATCCCAATAGACTTTATCTAACACTTTTCCTAAATTTTCTCCGTAAATTACGGAAATCTTTTTGCTATATATACGTATTCAAGGAGACGAATATATCATTCAGCATCCAACACTCATTTCATATCAAACCCTACTCCAAACACATAATATGGATTCCTCGAACTCTTCGAGCTCCATTGGCAGCGTAACAGGAACAAACGAACCAATCAGCCATCATCTTTTCTGGATGAATTGGGGATGGGTTCGTAGCCGACTCAATCAATGGAGGCAAGAAGAGGGTGACCCCTTCCACCAAGTGAATTCACCTCTTGGTGAAGAACCTGAAGCACTTACAGGCGAACCAGTTCGAAACACCATTTTCTCTCTTCTTTCCAGGGTATCCTGTCACGATTATATAATATCGAAGATTCTAGATCTTATTCATCCCCTTATTTCAACCGCCAATCATTCCGGAATAGTAGAAGAAGTCAACGAGCTTCGCGCTCGAGTGGTGGCTCTGGAGAATATGGTACGAATTCTACAAGCATCAGCAGCACCAACAACATAACCAGCTCCACCAGTACCATCATCGCCACCAACAACAACATCCGCATCCCACGCCTCAACATCACACTCGGTACCTCGGATATCAACATCATACGCCCCAAAGATACCAAAGAATATTAGCAATAATGAGTTAAGATGTATTGACTCATTCTTCGTGAAGAATTATATATGTATACTTTATATATATGTATGTATATATATATATATATATATATATATATATATATATATATATATATATATATATATATATATATATATATATATATATGATTTGGAACAATAATAAATCTTGTCGTACTAAGCAATTACGTGTGAATCTCAACTAGTATGTACTACTTGGTTAATTCATATCACTAACATGCTATGATGTACACTCTTCGTTAATGACTTAACAATTGTTAACCACTGCTTCAACACAATAAACTCCATTTCATAATAAATCAAGTGTAACGACGAATATATTGATTCATAACTTCATTAGCGAAATATTTCGCGACAATTATGAAATCTCTATGGTTTTGGAGATTATTCATTCTCGTTTCAACCTTAAATCAAATGAGTTTAATATTATATTAACTCATTAAATCCATGATTACATCTGAAGGAAAATATATATATGTACGTATATTTTCATAAAGACTGTAATTAAAACTCTTTTGTACAAACTGTTAATTGTGAAAATATTTTAACGGGTAGATAATACCCTAGAAATATTTATATCTCACATTAATATGTTACATTGTACATTCTTCAAAGTTCTTGAAAACACCTTAGAACTATAACCAACTATTCAGATTCGTTAACCCTAATAATGCTGATGAAGCAGCAAAGGCCGTAGATGGTCTTAATGACCAGAAGCTTGATAATAAAGAATTGTGTGTTGGAAAAGCTCAAAAGAAAATCTGGTATTGAAAGACGGATTGAGCAAAACATGAAGGAAGCTGTGGACAAATCCCAAGGACTAAACCTATAACCAAATAATCTAGATGATTCGATTTCTGAAGGAAATCACAGAAGATCTTTTTACGCATTCTAAATCCATACAGAAGAATTTCTTCATTATCCTTCGATTTTAGAAATTCTAAAATATCATCGTATCTTTTGTTATAAATATCTTCGATATTTCTGAAGATATCTTCATAACTATTCTTGTCCGCAATTAATTATCTCTTTGCGACATCCTTATTACATCATAAAGGAAACCATTTAAGTTTCTATATTCTGTAAAATTCGAGTTTAAATTATGAATGATTTCTGGAGAAGTGTTGGGAATTGAAGCATGAGCTAGTATAATATAATGACGTCAGGCCAACGTGATTATATTACAGTAAGTCATGCTAAATTTTAATGGAAGATGATGATTCATAGACTTTATAAATCATCATTTGCCATGTTACACGACTCTTACATTCTACTTAACCTCTGAACATATCAAGAAAATATATTCTTGATAGTTCTATCCTCAGTAATTCTGGTAATTTAACAAATCAAATCATGATATTATGTTCCTTTCTGCTTAGAACATTAGGTTCATTCGAAACTTCATACCCACGAATTCTGGACCATTTCTTGCTTTACAAAAGCATGAAGCTTCGACATATAAGGAAAAATATAAAGCCCGATAACGACACCGAAATTACAAACCGTGTATATCAATACGTATAGCAATATAACGGGAGAATGATAAACACTATAATCCCTAGAGTATAGTAGAAGTAAACAGACTCCTCTGGTGGGATTTGTAAAAGAAGGATGATTGTGGCGATAACCAATATAAGGTCAAGAACAAGAACTGGATTAAGCATATTAACAAATCTTTTGGAAGTATGAATTGAGGAAGAAAGTATAGAAGTGGTGAAGATAATGAAATGGGAGAAGCTAATTTATAGCGCAATTCCAGACACGACAATCAAGACAATTCACCGCATTTAATCAAAGAAAATCCTAATTTCCTTAATTACCGGAGAATCAAATATTATAAAGATTATAAAGATTTTCTTTAATTCCTTGAATTCCGGAAATCAATCGTGACTACGTCAAAAGTTAAGGCGAACATTTAATTTCCTCATTTCACTCTTTTGTTATAGCTTCGTTTATACTCTTCCTGTAATCGAATCGTTTCATCCATATTACTCAATGTTGATAAAACTCTATTTTTCAACTCATATTCATCATTACAATATCCATGTTGTAAACACTGACGATTTCTATCAAATTTCATGACCGTGATTTTCACAAACTCCTCTCTATTTTGTCTACCCTAATATTGTGGCATAAACGCTCAAGGTTTAAATAAGCTCACTATTATTTATAAAACATTTCATGTATTGAAATGCTTGTATAGAGTCATCATCTCTTTCTGAGAAAACCTAATCAATGACACTCTTGTTAAATCTTTTAGATAATCTCCGCATTAATAATAAAATGCACTTCGTAGAATTTATGGTCGTAAGATTTAAACGCTAGAAACAAAACAATATTCTATTCGTTGGAATTCACGCAAGGCCCCGAGTATATCTGGGAACGTGAAAACCAAATAAAACGAAAATATCCTCACCTGTTTACAAACAACGCCGATTGATGACAACAACTAAATTTCGGGACGAAATTTCTTTTAACGGATAGGTGCTGTGATAACTCGGAAATTTTCGACAAAATTTAAACACAATCTCATTTAACTTCAAACAAATTCTGATGATTCCCGAACAAATAATTTTAAATAAATAAATAAATAAATATATATATATATATATATATATATATATATATATATATATATATATATATATATATATATATATATATATATATATATATATATATATATATATATATATATATATAAACATGACTTAATTGTTATAACTAGAAATGTAAAATTTTATACAAGATAATATTGTTGTTATTATTATTATTATTATTATTATTATTATTATTATTATTATTATTATTATTATTATTATTATTATTATTATTATTATTATTATTATTATTATTATTAAATATTAATATCAATATCAGTATTAGTTATATTATTACTTGTAATATAGAATGAAATGTGATACATTTAAATTGTAATATTATTATTATTACTAGTATTATTGTTATCATTACTAATATCAATATTATAATTTATAATAAAATTATGATTTCTATTATTTATTCATTATCATTATTAAAATAAGTATTATTATAAAAATATCATTTATCATTAATGATATTATTATTGTTAACATAATTATCAACAAATATCACTATTCTTGTTATTTATATTATTGTTGTATTAAAAGTATTATTATTATTATAATAATTATTATTAATACAATTATTATTATTATTAATATAATTATTATTATAATTATTGTTAATTTGTATATTAATTAAATGAAAAAGGTATATACCTAAATTAGGTACTAACAACGACTGCTTTTATTTAAAAAAAAAAAATCACGATCTTCATTATATTTTATAAAAGATAAATTATGTATTTTACTTTTATATTTTTATTTATTTCTGTTTGATCAATGAGTCGACACCCACAAATCTGCATTATAAAAATCTATCATATGGTGTTGTTATAAACCAGTCGATTTTTACATTATCATTATCAGTTTCAATTACCTTTCAGAGTTTTTATTTTATTAAATCTAAAGGGAAAAAGAAAAAAAAAATCAAAAACAGTCGTCGGTCTCTGTTCATGTTCTTTTTTTTAAAAGCTCGAATTCAAAACAAATTCTAAAATCCATAAATGCAGTGTTGTTAGTAATCATCCACTCAATCTATCTGCAAAATTTTAGGTTCCAATTCTTCCTATCTATCTTTAATTTTCGAGTCAAAGTTTAAATTTAAAAAGTCAAACGTATTGTTCATCGCAAAATTCGAGTTCGTTTTGATGTTTCAAGTCAAATTGATGATTCCTAAAGCTTCTATGAGTCATTTAAAACTTATTTCATGTTGAAACCGTAGCCTAAAACTATCTCTAATTCGAAATCAAGTGTTTTTTTTTTTTTAAGTCGTGACTGCAGTAGCAGTTTTAGTTATATTTTTTTTTCGTTTTCATTTTAATACAAGCATTTGATGTTGATTATTATGATTATTTAAAGTATCTAAATCAGTGTTGTGATGATTTAAAGTGTCTTGGTCGATTTTTATTTTTTGAAGAAGAAGGAAGTGGAAACAGAAAACGAATAAGGGATAAATATAAATGAATTGTGATATTGTGACGACCCGGAAATTTCTGACCAAATTTACACTTTAATCTTTATATTATTCTGACACGATAAGAAAAGTTTGTTAAGTTAAATCTCAAGAATTTTAAACTGTGTTCATACATTCATTATAACCTCGACCAAATTTCGACGATTCACGAACCGTTATATATAAATAGATATGTTATGTATATATATATTATAACTTGAGAATATTAATAAAGTATTAAACGTATAATACTTTACACGAACGTATTTGTTTCAATATGATTTTCCACGAAATTAAAAAAATATATATTAAATGATTGAATTATCAGAAACATTGAATTATGATTACAAGTCTCTGTTGAGAGGTCCACTATGATTTGAGAAAATCTATTCCTCTTAACGATATTCAGAATAATTTGTAAAGCTATTTATAAATAAAAACAAAAAGTGTCATTTACGAAAGTTAGACAAAAGTTAGTGGAAAATTGGTTTCCATAATATTCTATTAATCTATTTTCAAACGTACAAAGACGTTTTCAGTTTAAAAAGAACTTTATTATTAAAACGTATATAACTTTTATAAATATCTAGAATCACTTTTGACAACTCATTACTTAACCAGTATAATAAATATAATGATATTTATATTTTATTTCATTAAATATATATAACGATTTAAATTAATATTATATATATTTATACGCGTATTATACATACATAGTTTTTATACTTTTACTATACTTTAACTATACCTTTACTTTACTTTTACTTTTACTTTACTTTAACTTTAATAATTCACTTTAATAATTCATACTTTAATAATTCACTTTAATAATTCATACTTTAATAATTCATACTTTAATAATTCACTTTAATAATTCATACTTTAATAATTCACTTTAATAATTCATACTTTAATAATTCACTTTAATAATTCATACTTTAATAATTCACTTTAATAATTCATACTTTAATAATTCACTTTAATAATTCAAAAATCTATTATAAATAGAATTCAATAGGTTTCATTATTTCATAGAAACTTGAAAATATATTTCTCTAAACTCTATCAATTGATTTATATATATATATATATATATATATATATATATATATATATATATATATATATATATATATATATATATATATATATATATATATATATTTGCTCTGTATTATTTCAAGATATTATTAGTATACATAAAATATTACGACGGAGTGCTGTCCAAGTGATTTCAAAATAGTTTTTTTGAATGAGTCGAAGCTAAGGAAATTATGGGTTATAGCTATGGAGGTGATGGGTATGGTTCATGGGTATGCTCGTGAGGTCAATCTAGTGTTTATCATCTCCGTTGCGTCTACGTACTTTCCTGCAATATTGAATCTCAATATTGATACGTTCGTGAATCCGAGGCCAACCTTGCACTTGTTAAATGATGTTATATGTATTTTTACTACGAAATACAGTATTGTGAGTTTCATTTTCTCCCTTTATATATATATTTTTGGGCTGAGAATACATGCGCTGATTTATAAATGTTTTACGAAATAGGCACAAGTACTAAAACTAATTCTACGTGGGTTTAAACCAGAAATATACCCTTAGCTTGGTAACATTAAACTACTTGTCTATGTACGGTAGGCGCGAATCCTAAAGATAGATCTATTGGGCCTGACAAACCCCATCCTGACTATGGGATGCTTTAGTACTTCGAGGTTATTTTAAACACACCTGATCTGGTGTACTTCAGAGGGTAAAATATGAACGTTAAGGCTTGTTACCGGGTGCCTACAACTTATAGAATACTTTTATACACTTGCGAGTGTACATATATTTATAAACGGAAATCTTGTGGTCTATTAATATATTGAAATGATTGTTATGATAAACCTGTGAACTCACCAACCTTTTGGTTGACACTTTAAAGCATGTTTATTCTCAGGTATTAAAGAAATCTTCCGCTGTGCATTAGCTCATTTTAAGGATATTACTTGGAGTCATTCATGGTATATTTTGAAAGACGTTGCATTCGAGTCATTGAGTTCATCAAGATTATTATTAAGCCAATTATAGTTGGATGTATTATGAAATGGTGTGCATGCCGTCAACTTTCGTTGTAAAGAAAGTTTGTCATTTAAAAACGAATGCAATGTTTGTAAAATGTATCATATAGAGGTCAAATACCTCGCGATGTAATCAACTATTGTGAATCGTTTATAATGTATATGAACGGGTCCTTTCAGTTGGTATCAGAGCGGTGGTCTTAGCGAACCAGGTCTGCATTAGTGTGTCTAACTGATAGTCGTTAGGATGCATTAGTGAGTCTGGACTTCGACCGTGTCTGCATGTCAAAAGTTTTGCTCATCATTTTTGTCGGAAATTACCTGCTTATCATTCTTAGTCTAGACACATCTTATTGCATTGATTGCATAAATAGTGTATAGACAAAATTCATATCTTAGCGTATCTGCTAATTCATATCTTAGCGTATTTGTTACTGTAAACTTTGCCTGACATATTCCGTAAATTCCTCCGTAATCTACGAAACCTTTTGCTCTATATAATTAGAATACCACCCGATAGCCGGAAAATCATTTCATATCGAAAAATTCTTTATTCAATCGTACGAAATGGAATTAGTCATTAGTTTAAGTCCCTCGGATTCTGAAATGGAATCCCACTCAAGTTTCGAAAGCAGTGTGACCGGAATGGATCAACCAATTAGTCATCCTCTATTCTGGATGAATTGAGGATGGGTTCGTAGCCACCTTAATCATTGGAGACAAGAAGAAGGTGATCCCTTCCATCCACCACATTGCCCTCTTGGCGAAGAACCTGAAGCATTTACCGGCGAACCTATCCGAAACACCATTTTCTCTCTTATTTCTAGAGTATCTCGTTACGATTACATACTACACCAAATTCTAGATTTTATTTATCCGCTCGTCCGAACCGACAATCACCCCGGTGTAATAGAAGAAGTCAACGAGCTTCGCGCTCGGGTAGTGACTTTGGAGAATATGGTGCAAAGGTTACAAACACCAGCAGCAGCACCAGCAGCATAAACAGTACCACCATCAGCAACACCAACAGTACCATCACCACCACCAACAACAACATCCACATCCCACACCGCAACATCATAATATGTATCTCAAACATCAACGTCATACGCCCTGTAAATATCCAGGAATATCAACAACAACAAACGATGAAGTATTAATTCATAAACTTCATTGAAGAGATATCTCTGCGGCAGTTATGTAATCTCCAAAATCTTAGAGATTATTTAATTCTGACCGTAAATCGGATGAGTGAACGGAGATGGTAGAGTAGAAACTTTGATCGAAAATGGTGTACGATTTACAAGCTAGAATTGTTTTACCAACAGCATCAACAGGACCGTAGCATCATCAACACAGTCAGTGCCGTCAGTATCGTCGGAATCAACAGCACCTGTAACATCACAAACTCTGTCAGTTCAAGAATCATTGTGGACATCATTACGAATCAACAACAAATATATTGTATCAACGAGTTATGAAGTATTAACTCATTTCCAATCGAAAGATTTATATGTATATTTTATATGTATAAATTTTTAAACCATAATAAATCTTCCCGTACTAAGCTATTATGTGTGAATCTTAACTACTCAGTTAATTCATATTACAAATATGTAATGATGTACGTCCTTCGTTCGCAACTTAACCATCGCTAATTACAATCTCTGTCTCAATTCAATAAAAATCCAATTCATAATAAATCAAGTGTATTATTCGAATATATGTTTGATTTTACACTTTCATCATCGATGTACTCGAAACTTTTCAAATAACATCATTCGTACCTTGCGAAGTTCACAAGAATTTCATGAAAACCAACAAATAACAAAGTAATGATTCATAATTTCAATATTATTGAAGAAATACTTATGCAATTTATAAAGTTTTAGGGATTACTCAATTCTAGTTCCAACCATAAAACAAATGAGTTTAATTTAATATTAACTCATTAAATCTATATTACATCTAAAGAAAATATACACATATATTTTCATAAAGACTGTAATAAACTTCTTTTGTACAAAATATTAATTGTGAAATTTTTTTTAACGGGTAGGTAATACCCGAGAGATATATAAATTCACAATTAATATATTATATTTTTTGAAACTGATTCAGCAATCATCAACTATACTCTCTACTTTCACAACAATATCCATTCTTTCATATAAATCAAAACAATCATACTCATTCAAATTCAATTACATATTCTGATGTTGAAATCGCATAATTCAATTCGAAATATAACCAGTATCATCACTCTTAGATTCCTATATCTTTCAAAGCTATACTTAGACTTCAAAACTGTGTTAGAACATCATATGTATTAACGATTACAATATGTGTTCAAACCCTTCGAAATTCCTGAAGACACTTCAACTAAGGAACAATCGAGATGATGATCCAACCACATGTTACCCACAGTTATACACCTGAAAAACTCTCAAAACCCAAGTCATAGTTCGACACGTATCCGTGTTAGACCCTTTGGCATTTACTAGCTAAAATAACTTTTCAATTCCGTTTCAAAATAGACAGTTTTGTCACAGCTCCAGCAAGTCATCTTCGACTTCTCAATCAAAACAGTCTTATTATAACCTCGATAGATACGTTGCCCTTTCGCCAACGTTACCGGGGAATCGTTTATATTCACCACATTAGCAATAAACTTACCAACAACTTCATTGATCTTTGACTTTCCAAAAAAAAAAAAATCATTATAATTATCGAAACCCTATCATATACTCATTCGTACCTTATAACAAGAATTTCCATACAAATTATTGAGAATCAGCAATCAGTATTTTGAAACCTCGCAATATGTCTACATCAACAATTACATATACACACAACATCTACCTCCAAGACTTACATTCTTTGAATGAGAAATTTCTGAAAAACACCCTAAACTGCGAACCAGTTCTCGAAATTTTGAAAAATGCTGATGAAGCAGCAAAAACTGTAAACGACCTTAACAGTAAAAAGTTGGATGATAAAGGATAGTATATTGGCAAAGCTCAGAAAAAGAGAAGCTTTGGAACTGGAAAACGGATTGAGCAAAGTATGAATGAGGCTGTGGACAAATCACAAAGGCTGAACCTGCCTTCAAAGAATCCAAATGATTCAGTACTTGCTGAAGTCATTAACGAATACCTTGCTCCTGACTCTAAACCCTTGCTGACAATATCCTTCATCATCCTATGATATTAGACATTCTAAGATATCATCGTATCTTTCATTATAAATATCATCCATACTTCTGAAGATATTTTTATAATTATTCTTATCTGAAATCATTTACCTCTTCGAGCTATCTGTATTATATCATAAAAGAAACTATTTTAGTTTCTAAATTCTGAAACATTCGAGTTTAAAATAGGAATATTCTTGAAGAAGTGTTGGGAGCTGAAGCATGAGTTAGTATAATATAATGACACTTGATCAACGTGATTATATTACAGTAATTCATGCTGAGTTTCTAAATGGAACATGATGATTCACAGATCATAACGTCATCATGTGCTATGTTACACGACTCTTGTATTATCTTTGATCTCTAAATATCAAGAAAATATTTCTTGATGATTCGGCCTTTTCCGAGGTATTCTGGTAATTTGACAAGTCAAGATCGTGCCATTACAATTTCCTTCCTAGAACATTAACAATGTTCATTCCGAAATTTATATCTGCGAATTCTGGACCATTACAAGCGGTGCTTAATCGCAAGAAGAAGAAACGAAAGGACAAAGCTCCGAACTAGAAATGGGAGTATAAATCATAGCAAATAGAAGAGAGCATTAACTGTGGATGACAATGATTATAGAAGAAGCAAGGACTTTGAAATATAAGGGAAGATATAAAACCCAACAACAACCCAGAAATCACAAACTGTATATATCAATGCATATAGCAATATAAAGATACGGGAGAACTAAAAACACTATAAAACCAAGAGTATAGTAGAAGTAAATAGATTCTTCCGGAGGCAGATGAAAAAGAAGAGCGACAGATATGAAAGTGAGGAGTATATCAAGAATCAGCACTGGATGAAGCATATTGACAAATACTTTAAAATATGAGTTGAGAAGGTGTGAGTTGTAAGAAAACAAATGAGGTGGATTTATATTGAAATATCCGACAGAGAAATCAAAATGGATTATCGCATTAATTCGAAGAGGATCATAATCTCCTTAATCGCCGAATAATCAAATCCAATATAGATTACAAATATTTTCTTTTCGGAGATCAATCGTGATGACGTCAAAAGATACGACGAATCACTATTATCTTATTTCATTCATTTACAATAACTTCACTCACACGCTTCGAGTAATCGAATTATTTTATCCATTCTTCTTGAACATGATAAAACTCTATAATCGTTATAATAACATCCTCATTGTTAGTCATGACGACCTCTATCAAATTTCGGGGACGAAATTTCTTTAACGGGTAGGTACTGTGACGACCCGGAAATTTCCGACCAAATTTACACTTTAATCTTTATATTATTCTGACACGATAAGAAAAGTTTGTTAAGTTAAATCTCAAGAATTTTAAACTGTGTTCATACATTCATTATAACCTCGACCAAATTTCGACGATTCACGAACCGTTATATATAAATAGATATGTTATGTATATATATATTATAACTTGAGAATATTAATAAAGTATTAAACGTATAATACTTTACACGAACGTATTTGTTTCAATATGATTTTCCACGAAATTAAAAAAATATATATTAAATGATTGAATTATCAGAAACATTGAATTATGATTACAAGTCTCTGTTGAGAGGTCCACTATGATTTGAGAAAATCTATTCCTCTTAACGATATTCAGAATAATTTGTAAAGCTATTTATAAATAAAAACAAAAAGTGTCATTTACGAAAGTTAGACAAAAGTTAGTGGAAAATTGGTTTCCATAATATTCTATTAATCTATTTTCAAACGTACAAAGACGTTTTCAGTTTAAAAAGAACTTTATTATTAAAACGTATATAACTTTTATAAATATCTAGAATCACTTTTGACAACTCATTACTTAACCAGTATAATAAATATAATGATATTTATATTTTATTTCATTAAATATATATAACGATTTAAATTAATATTATATATATTTATACGCGTATTATACATACATAGTTTTTATACTTTTACTATACTTTAACTATACCTTTACTTTACTTTTACTTTTACTTTACTTTAACTTTAATAATTCACTTTAATAATTCATACTTTAATAATTCACTTTAATAATTCATACTTTAATAATTCATACTTTAATAATTCACTTTAATAATTCATACTTTAATAATTCACTTTAATAATTCATACTTTAATAATTCACTTTAATAATTCATACTTTAATAATTCACTTTAATAATTCATACTTTAATAATTCACTTTAATAATTCAAAAATCTATTATAAATAGAATTCAATAGGTTTCATTATTTCATAGAAACTTGAAAATATATTTCTCTAAACTCTATCAATTGATTTATATATATATATATATATATATATATATATATATATATATATATATATATATATATATATATATATATATATATATATTTGCTCTGTATTATTTCAAGATATTATTAGTATACATAAAATATTACGACGGAGTGCTATCCAAGTGATTTCAAAATAGTTTTTTTGAATGAGTCGAAGCTAAGGAAATTATGGGTTATAGCTATGGAGGTGATGGGTATGGTTCATGGGTATGCTCGTGAGGTCAATCTAGTGTTTATCATCTCCGTTGCGTCTACGTACTTTCCTGCAATATTGAATCTCAATATTGATACGTTCGTGAATCCGAGGCCAACCTTGCACTTGTTAAATGATGTTATATGTATTTTTACTACGAAATACAGTATTGTGAGTTTCATTTTCTCCCTTTATATATATATTTTTGGGCTGAGAATACATGCGCTGATTTATAAATGTTTTACGAAATAGGCACAAGTACTAAAACTAATTCTACGTGGGTTTAAACCAGAAATATACCCTTAGCTTGGTAACATTAAACTACTTGTCTATGTACGGTAGGCGCGAATCCTAAAGATAGATCTATTGGGCCTGACAAACCCCATCCTGACTATGGGATGCTTTAGTACTTCGAGGTTATTTTAAACACACCTGATCTGGTGTACTTCAGAGGGTAAAATATGAACGTTAAGGCTTGTTACCGGGTGCCTACAACTTATAGAATACTTTTATACACTTGCGAGTGTACATATATTTATAAACGGAAATCTTGTGGTCTATTAATATATTGAAATGATTGTTATGATAAACCTGTGAACTCACCAACCTTTTGGTTGACACTTTAAAGCATGTTTATTCTCAGGTATTAAAGAAATCTTCCGCTGTGCATTAGCTCATTTTAAGGATATTACTTGGAGTCATTCATGGTATATTTTGAAAGACGTTGCATTCGAGTCATTGAGTTCATCAAGATTATTATTAAGCCAATTATAGTTGGATGTATTATGAAATGGTGTGCATGCCGTCAACTTTCGTTGTAAAGAAAGTTTGTCATTTAAAAACGAATGCAATGTTTGTAAAATGTATCATATAGAGGTCAAATACCTCGCGATGTAATCAATTATTGTGAATCGTTTATAATGTATATGAACGGGTCCTTTCAGATATTAATCAGAAAAACAAGATCAGTCAAATGGTTATGAGTGTTTGCGGGCGAGCGAGAGGTCTCGGGTTCGAGCCCGGTCGTAGGCATTTCTTTTTGGGAAAACATTTAAAGGTAGCTTTTCTTTTATTATTATTATAATAATTACTATTATTACTAAAAATATGAATCATTATTATTATTACTGTTATTATTATTATTATTATTATTATTATTAAAATAATAAAAGTTATTATTATTTTCATTAATCTTAGTATTAATATTTTTTTAAAGTATTGTTATTAAAATTATCATTAGTAATAAGATTTTTATAATTATTATTATTATTAAGTGTGCAGTATTATTATCAAAATGATTATTTTCATTATCATTGTTATTAAATTTTTTCATTTAAAAACTACAAGTATTATTGTTAGAATTAAAATTATAGGAGTTATTAATAAAACTATCATTAATATTAAAATCATTAATATTAAAATTTATACTATCATTATTATTATTTTTATTAATATTATCTTAGTATTATTATAACTATCGTTTTAACAAACAAATAATATATATATAAAAATATATTTAAAATACATAACTTAACTATATAAAATTTCTTATGTATTTTTAAATATACAAAATAAATACATTTAATTAAATAATAAAATATATATAAATTATTAATACAAAAGCTATATCACTAACAATAAAATATATGTTTGTTCAATTTCGATTATATGTGTTAATGAATATACAAACGATATAGGTTCGTGAATCCAAGGACAACCCTACACTTGTTCAGTGCCATCAAACGCATAATTACTACAAACTATCGTATCGTATCGTGAGTTCATCTGCTCCCTTTTATATATATTTTTGGGCTGAGAATACATGCGCAACTTTTATAACTGTTTTACGTTAGACACAAGTACTCAAACTTTTATGCTGAATACGTGCTTTGTCATGCTAAATCCCTGCCGTAATATTGTTAATTGCTTGGTGAACGCAAACTTAGTTATTATGAATAGCGCTATTGAGAGTAACGTCTCTAATCATTTGACCTCTGATCTTTGGTTACATAATAATGATTCAAACTGACACTGACTGTTCAAGGTGTCTCGGGGTAAAATTCTGTTTAGTCGCGATATTACAAACTACGGCAACTCTTTTTAGATTGATATGATGGGTATCAATCAACTTTAAACTAAATCTTGTGGTCTATATCTATTACTGAAATCATTATTTATGACAAACTTATGAACTCACTCAACCTCGTGTTGACTTTTTAAAGCATGTTTATTCTCATGTACTTAAATATTGCTTTCGCTGTATATCTGCTACGTTGATGATGATTGCTTGCTATGCTTGGAGTCTTCATTACATATCAATTAAAGACATTTAACGCTCTAAATACAATGTAATCTATTTATCTTCCGCTGCAAAACTCAATAAAAACGTCTCATATAGAGTCGTTCTCGTTTATACAACTGTGATTTGATATAATTAGTCACAAATACCCAGGCCCTATTTGGGGGTGTGACAATATATGTCACATGTCACCATCTTATTAAATTTGGCAAATATCAGCTAAATGCACGGGTTTATAAAACTACAATATATATATATGTATATATATATATATATATATATATATATATATATATATATATATATATATATATATATATACGCATTCGAAGATTTTCTCAAATACATACTTTATGTAGTATTACATTTGAACTAACAACTAAGAAGCCTTCGAGATAACAATCTCCATTTAATTGAGTGGTTATCACCATTTTCTGAGTGTTCGGGAGGTCTCGAGTTCAAGTCTCAACTTGGGATTACATAATACAATTTGATTTGAAATTGGTTATGGAGTTTTCTGTTAGTTTCTTACAAATGGTTGGTTTTGCCCACATCTAGCAAGGTTCTCTCGGGTGTTTTTCGTGGGTGTAATATCGTGATGTTTCCTCCTAACAGGCATAAAAAGTAAGCATGACCTATGACTTTCTGAATAAGATCGGGTGTGTAGCTTATGACCTCGATTGGTGACCTTAATACTGCCGTAAAAGAAGCCTTCAAGATAAATGAGTGACCTAGATATACAATGAAATATTATAAAATTAAAATTACATCTAATAATATTTATCTATTATAATTCATATATTTTTATATCTCTATAATAATAATTAGAAATTAATATTTTAAAAAAATATTTAGTTAGGTGAATCATTTCTCTCAACATTTACTTCTATCTTATGCATTAATTGTTTAACTCATTATACTGATTAAATAATATGGAGTAGTATTCATTTTATTTAAATAATTTGATAATTCGTAAACCTACTACGTATCAATTAGCTTGTTATTATTATTATCCCTTTATGTAAAATATAAACTCTATGAATAGTAACTCTTTTGTGCATAAAACATTTGTACCACATGCTTACAAATTTGTACCATCAAGAATAAACACTAGCAATTGTTACTCTTGGTTAAATTAAGGGACTAGAAAATGTAACTTTCTAGGGGAAAAATGAAACCCCTAAGGGTGTAAAGGTTAAATCTCATTTATCTAAAAGATTAAGTGTATAAATAGTAACTCTTTTGTCCATAGAACATTTGTACCACATGCTTACAAATTATACCATCAAGAACAAGCACTAGAAATTGTCACTATTGGATCAATTAAGAGGCAAAAAAATGTAACTTTCTATGGGAAAAATGTAACTTCCTAGGGGCGTAAAGTTTAAATTTAGGGGTCAAAGGGTAACCTTTTTAGTTAATTGATAATGCTAAAAACGAACACATATTTCATAGCATTATCCTTCACGAAAGACAAGTTTTTAGTTGCAATTGTTCTATTTACAAGTAATATTCGTTTAAATAATAAAAGGTGAAGACAAAAGACAGATTCGACGATTTGAAGACCCAAACGACCAAAACGCTAAAAAGTACAAAGTACAATCCAAGTGGTTCAAATTATTGATGAGAAACGTCTAAAAATTACAAGAGTACAAGCCGCAAAACGCAAAGTACAAGATATTAAATCGTACGAAAGGACGTTCGAAAATCCGGAACCGAGACCTGAACCAACTATCAACGCACGACTCAACGGACCTAAAATTATAAGTCAACTATACACAAGAATATAATATAATATATATATAATTATATAAAATTATATTATATATTATATTTAAAAGAAGCCGCCCACGTTTTAAGCAAGAGAGGATGCTGGCCAGCCTGTCCATGCGATCGCATGGGATCTATGAGGAAAAGTCATGCGATCGCATGGCTCCCAAACTCAGGTCAGGTGCTATAAAAAGGCAACGAATTCGACGAATTATGTACACTTCATACTCACTGATCTCTCTTACTCTCTCAATTATATATATATATTTATATTTTATAATTATAACTTTAAGTTAATAATAATAATAAGGTTATTGTAGCGAATGTTTTAAGTTTGTAAGTCGAAATTCTGTCCGTGTAACACTACGCGATAAATATTCATTGTAAGTTATGTTCAACCTTTTTAAATTAATGTCTCATAGCTAAGTTATTATTATGCT
Organism: Rutidosis leptorrhynchoides; assembly: GCF_046630445.1. Lineage (NCBI taxonomy): Eukaryota > Viridiplantae > Streptophyta > Magnoliopsida > Asterales > Asteraceae > Rutidosis > Rutidosis leptorrhynchoides. Next base: position 552,301,317 of record NC_092335.1, on the reverse strand, counting down.
TATTTAAGCCGAAGTAATCGTGATGTTGGACTAAATATTAAAGACGGGGTTATTGGGCTTTGGACCATAATTGGGGTTTGAACAAAAGACCGACACTTGTGAAAATTGGATTATGGGCTATTAATGGGCTTTATATTAATTAAATGATATCTCGTTAATTTAATATAGAGATTTACAATTTGACGTATCTATATATAACCACATACGCTTGACTGGGTACTGTGATGGCCCCGTCAAAACACTTAACGGCTCCGTCACTTGGTCCCACAACTTGATCGAACTTAAATGAATTTAACAAACGACATTGCATTCTTTTATTTTAAAAATTTCCCAAAAAGGAAAGCATACTAAAATATGTAGTTTAAAAGTAACCCAACATATTAATTAACCAAAGTTGACATAAACCATTGTCAACAAACCACAAGTTTAAATTATCCAAAAACAGAATGCAAGCTTAAGTTTCATAAATTGTTTCATAAAAATCTGCCCAAATGAATGCAGACTCTTCTAAACATAGCGGAAGCATCACATAAACTCAAGTACCTGTGAAAACATGCAAGTAAACTGTCAACACAAAGGTTGAGTGAATTATAGGTTTAAATAATTGAATAAACTTTAAACCACAAGATTTAAAAATGTTAGAAAACATTAAACATTATTCCATTATCAATGAGCCACCTGGTAACCACTTAACCCTTTACTTACCCTTGTCAAACACAATAAATGATATACACCGGACAGTGTATCTACAACAAAATACGAAGTACTAAACATTCCGATTATAAATTGCTAGCGCGACTAGCTCGAAATGGGGTTGTCAAACCCGATAGATCTATCCGTGGGATTCACGTTCACAGTAGAAACCAGTGATTACAGTTACCAGACTAGGGAATTATTTTGTCCAACTCACAATGAATAATTTAAATTTAATTGTCACTTGTGTCTAAACGTGAAATAAAATGCATGTAATCACATCCCAAAAATATACTTTGAAAAGTATGTAAAAACGGGACTATAACTCACCTTAGTAGCACAGCAAACAAATCACCAAAATGTGACTGAACTTGGAATAGTAGTAACCGTAGATCTCAACCTATAGATAGAAGTTGGTCAATATCTAGGATATAAATACTTTTATCAGTTCCTTAAAATAATTATATGTAAAAATTTCATTTACACTATAAATGTACTGTAGAATCATTTTTATTAAGGATTCTTTATTGTGTGTAGATATAAATATGTATTTTAACTTATAGAAGTTTACGATTTTCATATATAACTATAAAACCGTTAACTCACAAGTTAAGAGCCTGTTTCGAATTATTTATGTATTTACGTGAAACTTGATAGATAGATCATGGATTATAAATAAAAATAAATCAAATTCATTTGCATTTCTTTTTGAACTTGACGTTCGTAAACCAAAAACAGAGTCTTCATGTTTCATTTCATAGTTACTTAATAAAAATAAATAAATACATATATTAATAACTAATACGGAGTAAAATATTACTAGTAGTATAAATATTATTATATTTAATATGTACACTAGATCATAACTCAGGACTGAATACCTTCTTAAAAAAACGTTATCTTCTTCTTCGTTAAGTTGGTAATTGTTGAAACAGGGAGTTTGCTCCAATATATATACTTTCAAATCATTAGCTATATACTATTTAAGAAAGACCATTATTATTACTAATACATAAGAGTATATTAAATTTTGGTTCTCAAATCACTCATAAACGGCAGTTTAATGACCTACAACATCCCAATATCGTAACCGAAATCGATCGCTTTAACGGTTGATTTCGGTTGGTTTCGATTCGTTTTGAATCGATATATGAACACCGTATGATTAATAAAGCCTATTAACATAATAATATTCAAATTTTACTATGATTTACTTTTCAAATATAACCGAAAGTTTGACACAAGAGTTTTATGAGTGATTTTAGTTTCGTTTCAAATAAGGATTTGAACCCGTATGATTAATAATACTACTTTCATCAACATCATATATATATTAATATATAGATTTAGTTAGAAATGGGAAGTAAGTATACCTTTGCAAAACTGAATTAGTGCCTTAAAAGTGATCGGTAAACGCTTCCAATTTAATACACGTAGGATTCTCTGGGTGAAGTTGTTTACTAAATTTTTTTTTTGTTTTGTTTTGATTTTGTGTTGAATGTTTATGATGTACTCCGTATTTAGAATTGTATGAGGTGAAGAGGTTGGCTGAGCAATACTAGGAATGTGGGACGATAATTATGGAATCACAATCACGTTTACATTTGACTTGGTGTATCCCAACTGATTCTCAAGTTTATCCTCCATTCCCATCTTTTTAAATTTACAATCCCACATGTACACCCATAATTTATTATTATCAATATATTGTTATTCTATATTCTAATCTAATTAGATTAAATACACCGTATATACATTTATACATGGTTCATAACCCAATTTGTTAACATTATTTTTATTATAATTGTTTATTATAAATTATAATGTAACACTAACATTGGGATCACATTGGTATCCGCTAGTTAATAATATTAACTACGTACAAATTTATAATACTTATATTAATTGCCTTTATATTAAACTTTCGTATAATACTTATGTAAGTTAATATAGGATTAGTATGACATATTCCATTAAATATGGTTTCATAACTTAAGGCTGTGATCAAAATTGTTATAAGGGACTTGAAAACTAGGAGTAACTTAGACTCCTAAAATGTAACCCATAAAAAGTATGATAAACATCAATTATCATAAATGCGAATTATATCAAAATATAATATGTTGAAAGGAAAAATGAATTGTGAAAAGTTAGCCCGAACGATTAAACAAACGCGATAGATAATTTTAACGCTACGCGATTCAAATACGCGAGAAGGATAAAAATCTATTAAATAAAATATAGAAATATCATATACACTCTTATGATATAAAAATATCATAAATAAAATAATTTGGATTCAAAAATCTCAAAAGTCTGTCCGTTGGTTTGAAAACCGAAATAATTCGCCAGATAGAAATCCACGACACGTAGAAACGTACAACTTTAAATACGAATACAAATATTCATATAACACATAATAGGGAATATATTATTACTAAAATAATAATATAAGTCATAGAAATGACGTGGCACGAATATCAATTAATGGACGTTAAATACAAATGGTAAAAGATAACGGAAAAAGTAGGGTTATGACAGTACCTTCCCGTTACGGAAATTTCGTCCCGAAATTTAAGTAGGTGCAGGGGTTGACTCAGCATCTGGGAACAAATGCGGGTAGTTCTGCTTCATCTGATCTTCACGCTCCCAATTGAACTCGGGACCGCGTCTGGCTTTCCATCTAACCCGGACAATAGGAATTCGGCTCTGCTTAAGAGTCTTAACTTCTCGATCCATAATTTCAATAGGTTCCTCAATAAAATGAAGTTGCTTATCAACATGAAGTTCTTCAAAAGGAATAGTCTTATCGGCTTCAGCCAAACACTTCTTTAAATTCGATACATGAAAAACATCGTGAACAACACTGAGTTCTTGCGGCAACTTCAAACGATAAGCCGCCGGTCCAACTCTCTCAACAATTTCAAACGGTCCAACAAAACGAGGACTTAACTTTCCCCTTTTACCAAAACGGATCACACCTTTCCAAGGTGAAACCTTTAATATAACACGATCACCAACTTGAAATTCTACATCTTTCCTTCCCCTATCGGCATAACTCTTTTGCCGACTTCTAGCGGTTCTCAATCTTTCCTTAATCTGTACAATCTTCTCGGTAGTCTCATGGATAATTTCTGGACCTGTGAGTTGAGCATCCCCAACCTCACTTCAACAGACAGGAGACCTACACTTCCTACCATACAGAGCTTCAAACGGTGCGGCCTGAATACTTGCATGATAACTGTTGTTATAAGAAAACTCAGCTAGCGGCAAATATTTATCCCACCCATTACCAAAATCAATAACACACGCTCGTAACATATCTTCTAACGTCTGAATGGTCCTTTCACTCTGACCATCCGTTTGAGGATGATAAGCGGTGCTCATATCTAACTTAGTTCCCAAGGCTTCCTGTAAGGATCGCGAAAACCTCGATACAAATCGACTGTCTCGATCCGAAATAATAGATACAGGAACACCATGTCTAGAAACAATCTCCTTCAAATACAAACGAGTAAGCTTCTCCATTGAATCTATTTCCCTAATCGGCAAAAAGTGAGCCGACTTAGTGAGTCGATCTACAATCACCCAAATAGTGTCATAGCCACCCGCAACTCTCGGTAACTTAGTAATAAAATCCATCGTAATTCCTTCCCACTTCCACTAGGGAATCTCAGGTTGCACTAAAAGTCCAGAAGGTTTTTGATGTTCAGCTTTAACCTTAGCACATGTCAAACACTTAACCACATACGTAGCCACATCACCTTTCAAATTAGGCCACCAATACAGCTCCTTAAGATCATGATACATCTTTCCTGAACCAGGATGAATAGAGTACCTAGACTTATGAGCCTCATCTAAAACAAGTTGTCGCATTTAACCAAACTTCGGAACCCAAAGACGTCCCGCAAAGTATCTTGTACCATCTGCTCGTACCTCAAATTTCTTGGCCATACCTCTTACGTTCTCTTTCACAAAATTCTCTTCCTTTAAGGCTTCTTGTTGTGCCTCAAGAATCTGCCTTGCGAGGTTTGTTCTAATTGTCATATTCAAAGCCCTAAACCTGCGAGGTTCAGCCCTTTCTTTACGACTCAACGCATCCCCCACAACATTAGCCTTACCCAGATGATATAAAAGTTCACAATCGTAATCATTTAACGTCTCAATCCATCTTCGTTGTCTCATGTTCAACTGTTTCTGATCGAGGATGTGTTGAAGACTTTTGTGATCTGTGTACACAGTACTCTTGACCCCATACAAATAATGTCTCCAAATCTTAAGCGCAAAAACAATGGCCCCCAACTCTAAATCATGAGTTGTATAGTTCTGCTCGTGAATCTTCAATTGACGTGACGCGTAAGCAATAACTTTCTTTCGTTGCATCAAAACACAACCAAAGCCTTGACGCGAAGCATCACAATAAACGACAAAATCATCATTACCCTCAGGTAGTGACAATATCGGAGCGGTAGTCAACTTATTCTTTAAAATCTGAAAAGCAGTCTCTTGTTCATCCTTTCACTCATATTTCTTCCCCTTGTGCGTTAAAGCAGTCAGAGGTTTCGCTATACGAGAGAAATCTTGAATGAACCTTCTATAGTATCCTGCTAATCCTAGGAACTGACGAATCTGAGTAGCAGTTTTCAAAGTTTCCCACTTTTCAATCGCCTCAATCTTAGCAGGATCAACTTGTATCCCTTGTTTACTAACAATATGTCCAAGGAATTGAACTTCTCGTAACCAGAAAGCACACTTAGAGAACTTAGCGTACAACTCTTCTTTTCTTAACAGATCGAGCACTAGCTTCAAATGTTCTTCGTGCTCTTCATCACTCTTCGAATAAATAAGGATATCATCGATGAACACAATAACGAACTTGTCCAGATAGGGTCTACACACACGGTTCATGAGGTCCATGAACACAGCAGGTGCATTTGTCAATCCGAACGGCATAACAAGAAACTCAGAGTGACCGTAACGGGTGTGAAAAGCAGTTTTCGAAACATCAGATTCTTTAACACGCAACTGATGATAGCCGGAACGAAGATCGATTTTTGAATAAACAGATGAACCCTGAAGCTGATCGAACAGATCATCAATTCTCGGAAGGGGGTAACGGTTTTTAATAGTAAGCTTGTTCAACTCAGGATAGTCAATGCACAAACGAAAAGAACCATCCTTCTTCTTAACAAACAGGACAGGAGCTCCCCAAGGGGACGAACTAGGACGAATGAAACCCTTGTCTAACAACTCTCGGAGTTGACTTGACAATTCTTGAAGTTCGGAAGGCGCAAGATGATAAGGAGCACGTGCTACAGGAGCAGCACCGGGAACAAGATCAATTTGAAATTCTACCGCGCGTTGCGGTGGAAGACCAGGTAAATCTTCGGGAAATACCTCAGAAAAATCTCTGACAATATGAACATCACCAACGCTCTTCGTATCTTTATCGGAATCAACAACATGGACTAGAATAGCATGACAGCCCTTGCAAAGATGTTTAAGAACTTTCAAACAGCTAATAAGATTTAACTGTCGGCATTTCTTATCTCCAAAAACCATCAGCGGCTCTCCAACCACATTAGTAATACGAATAGCTTTATCATAACACACAATCTCAGCACGATTCGCAGATAACCAATCCATCCCAATAACAATGTCAAAACTACCAAGTTCAATCGGTACCAAATCTATCTCAAAATCTCTACCAGCCAAATTAATGTTACATTTACGATACACAGTCTTAACAGTAAGCACTTTACCATTAGCTATTTCAACAACATAAGTATTGTCTAAAGGAGTTAACGGTGTTTTGATTTTTGGACTTAATTTACTCGACACAAAACTCAAATCAGCCCCTGAATCAAATAGTACATAAACTGATAAATCGTTGACTGAGAACGTACCCGTAACAAGTTTAGGATCTTCCTCAGCATCCCTGGTGTTAATGTTGAACGATCTACCTCGTGCAGTCTCTGCAGTCTTCTTGTTGGGACAGGCATCACGGAAATCCCCCGGCTTCCCACACTCGTAACAAACTCTCTGATTACCACCATTATTCAGCTTTCCATTACCATTACCATTCCCACCTCTATTACCAGCATTAGTACCATTATTACATCCTGCATCAGGAGTAGCAGAATCTGGCAGAAGCACCGTACAATCCTTAGCAATGTGTCCCTATTTGGAACACCTCTTGCAAGTCACCGTACAATAACCCTTATGAGCCTTGTAACATTGAGGACACACACGCTGACTGCGGTTATTCGGATCAGAAGTATCCTGCTTTTTCTGCTGACCTTGGCTTTGATTGCGGTTATTATCCCACTTTCTCTTCCCATTATCAGCTTTCTTAACAGTCTCTTCACTGAGTTCGGTTACAACAGCCTTGCTTCTTCTCAAGATCTTATCATTCAACTTATGAGCCATAGACATCGCGGTCTCAATTGTCTGGGGCTCACTAGACTCAACCCCATGTTCAATTTTCTCAGATAACCCATCAATGTAAGCTTCAATCTTAAGATTCTCATCAGCATAAACATTAGAACACAACAAAGTCAACTCGAAGAACCTTTGCTCGTAGGCATCTAATTCGGTGCCCTTCATTTTCAAGTTCTTAAGTTCAACCTCTAACTTCTTAAGCTCACCCCTAGGTCGATAGCGGGTGATAATTATTTCCTTGAAATTATTCCAATTTAAACCATAAGCCACATCATTTCCCAAACTATTAACCAAGTTGTTCTACCAATTCAATGCACTATCCTTAAGAGTGCAGCTAGCAAAACTAACCTTGTCCTCCTATCGGACTCAACGAACCTTGAAAATAGACTCGATTTTCTTGAACCAGCGGGTAAGTCCTATGGGTCCTTTCGTACCACTCAATTCCTGTGGGCGACTTACCATGAACGTTTTGTGGGAGCATCCCACCCGATTGTTATTATTTGCATTAACATTAGCATTTGCTGCCATAGCAGCAACTATCCCTTCGGTGATAAGACGTTGCATACGGGCTTCGTTGGACTCTCTAGGAGGCATGATCTTGAAAAACAGAATAACACAACCGTTAGTACTAAGAATAATACCAGTGTGATAAAGGAATAGATCGAACACGAAAAGATTAACCATTAAAATAATAGTCAGTAAACACTATGAGTAATAACATGACAGTTATGATAGTTATAGAATTAGCCACCACATGCATACATATTTTATGATAACATCATACAACATACATAGCACCTAACATACATGATCTACATTACGCATAATATAACATGCCAAGAGTCACAACATCAGAAATAAAATGTGATAATGATAATAGATGTCATAAAAATAACCATCCATACATAATGAAAACATCCCATAACAAAACCTTAAAAAAATCATCGACAAAATGCCGTACATAACCCAAAAATGTATGTATGAAAGGACATTAAGTCTTATGAAATAAATAATCAGTCATGAATCATCATATCACATCTGCTTAGAGCGGGTGTGATAAGTTGGGCCAGAATGAGTCTCGGCAGGAGGCTCATACTTCCGCAACTGTGCTCTCGAGAGCCTCGAACTTAGCGCTCACTTCCCGATCACGCTTACGATTCTCGTCCTCAACCTTATACTTGAAGCTGACAAACCTACTCATATCGGCACGAATCTCATCCATCACCTCGTTATGCGGCAAAGTACGCAGGCAATCACTAAGAGCATTAATACGCGTCACTTCATTGTAAGCCCTATTCATATGAGTAATGGTGGAAAAGTAGTAGTGAACAGGATCATCGATCATAGGTTGATCCGCACGGCGTCTGGCAGCAGCCGAAGGAGCAGGAGCACGAACGAAGTTGTTGCTCGAAGTCGACATCTACAAACAGTAAAACCGCAAACCACATACAACATAGAATAAATGCTTATGATATAACTCATACGAAATGAAATGCATAATAATACTATAGCAAAAGGGTCGGGCTGTAGACTAGACTCTAATGCACCCTAAGAATCACGGGTTGACCACATTAAGACCGCCTAGTTCCCTACAACCAGAGCTCTGATACCAACTGTGATGGCCCCATCAAAACACTTAACAACTCCGTCACTTGGTCCCACAACTTGATCGAACTTAAATGAATTTAACAAATGACATTACATTCTTTTATTTCAAAAATTTCCCAAAAAGGAAAGCATACCAAAATATGTAGTTTAAAAGTAACCCAACATATTAATTAACCAAAGTTGACATAAACCATTGTCAACAAACCACAAGTTTAAATTATCCAAAAACAGAATGCAAGCTTAAGTTTCATAAATTATTTCATTAAAATCTGCCCAAATGAATGCAGACTCTTCTAAACACAGCGGAAGCATCACATAAACTCAAGTACCTGTGAAAACCTGCAAGTAAACTGTCAACACAAAGGTTGAGTGAATTATAGGTTTAAATAATTGAATAAACTTTAGACCACAAGATTTAAAAATGTTAGAAAACATTAAACATTATTCCATTATCAATGAGCCACCTGGTAACCATTTAACCCTTTACTTACCCTTGCCAAACACAATAAATGATATACACCGGACAGTGTATCTACAACAAAATACGAAGTACTAAACATTCCGATTATAAATTGCTAGCACGACTAGCTCGAAATGGGGTTGTCAAACTCGATAGATCTATCCGTAGGATTCGCGTTCACAGTAGAAACCAGTGATTACAGTTACCAGACTAGGGAATATTTTTGTCCAACTCACAATGAATAATTTAAATTTAATTGTCACTTGTGTCTAAACGTGAAATAAAATGCATGTAATCACATCCCAAAAATATACTTTGAAAAGTATGTAAAAACGAGACTATAACTCACCTTAGTAGCACAGCAAACAAATCACCAAAATGTGACTGAAGTCAGAATAGTAGTAACCGTAAACCTCAACCTATATGTGACGACCCGGAAATTTCTGACCAAATTTAAACTTTAATCTTTATATTATTCCGACACGATAAGAAAAGTTTGTTAAGTTAAATCTCAAGAATTTTAAACTGTGTTCATACATTCATTATAACCTCGACCAAATTCCGACGATTCATGAACCGTTATATATAAATAGATATGTATATGTATATGTATATGTATATATATATATATATATATATATATATATATATATATATTATAACTTGAGAATATTAATAAAGTATTAAACGTATAATAGTTTACACGAACGTATTTGTTTCAATATGATTTTTGACGAAATTAAAAAAAAATATATTAAATGATTGAATTATCAGAAACATTGAATTATGATTACAAGTCTATGTTGAGAGGTCCACTGTGATTTGAGAAAATCTATTCCTCTTAACGATATTCAGAATAATTTGTAAAGCTATTTATAAATAAAAACAAAAAGTGTCATTTACGAAAGTTAGACAAAAGTTAGTGGAGAATTGGTTTCCATAATATTCTATTAATCTATTTTCAGTTTAAAAAAGAACTTTATAATTAAAACGTATATAACTTTTATAAATATCTAGAATCACTTTTGACAACTCATTACTTAACCAGTATAATAAATATAACGATATTTATATTTTATTTCATTAAATATATATAACGATTTAAATTAATATTATATATATTTATACGCGTATTATACATACATAGTTTTTATACTTTTACTATACTTTAACTTTACTTTTACTTTACTTTTACTTTACTTTAACTTTAATAATTCACTTTAATAATTCATACTTTAATAATTCATACTTTAATAATTCATACTTTAATAATTCACTTTAATAATTCATACTTTAATAATTCACTTTAATAATTCATACTTTAATAATTCATACTTTAATAATTCACTTTAATAATTCATACTTTAATAATTCACTTTAATAATTCATACTTTAATAATTCACTTAAATAATTCATACTTTAATAATTCACTTTAATAATTCATACTTTAATAGTTCACTTTAATAATTCAAAAATCTATTATAAATAGAATTCAATAGGTTTCATTATTTCATAGAAACTTGAAAATATATTTCTCTAAACTCTCTCAATCGATTTATATATATATATATATATATATATATATATATATATATATATATATATATATATTTGCTCTGTATTATTTCAAGATATTATTAGTATATATAAAATATTACGACGGAGTGCTGTCCGAGTGATTTCAAAATAGTTTTTTTTGAATGAGTCGAAGCTAAGAAAATTATGGGTTATAGCTATGGAGGTGATGGGTATGGTTCATGGGTATGCTCGTGAGGTCAATCTAGTGTTTATCATCTCCGTTGCGTCTACGTACTTTCCTGCAATATTGAATCTCAATATTGATACGTTCGTGAATCCGAGGCCAACCTTGCACTTGTTAAATGACGTTATATGTATTTTTACTACGAAATACAGTATTGTGAGTTTCATTTGCTCCCTTTTATATATATTTTTGGGACTGAGAATACATGCGCTGTTTTTATAAATGTTTTACGAAATAGGCACAAGTACTAAAACTAATTCTACGTGGGTTTAAACCAGAAATATACCCTTAGCTTGGTAACATTAAACTACTTGTCTATGTACGGTAGGCGCGAATCCTAAAGATAGATCTATTGGGCCTGACAAACCCCATCCTGACTATGGGATGCTTTAGTACTTCGAGGTTATTTTAAACACACCTGATCTGGTTACTTCAGAGGGTAAAACATGAACGTTAAGGCTTGTTACCGGGTGCCTACAACTTATAGAATACTTTTATACACTTGTGAGTGTACATATATTTATAAACGGAAATCTTGTGGTCTATTAATATATTAAAATGATTGTTATGATAAACCTATGAACTCACCAACCTTTTGGTTGACACTTTAAAGCATGTTTATTCTCAGGTATTAAAGAAATCTTCCGCTGTGCATTAGCTCATTTTAAGGATATTACTTGGAGTCATTCATGGCATATTTTGAAAGACGTTGCATTCGAGTCATTGAGTTCATCAAGATTATTATTAAGCCAATTATAGTTGGATGTATTATGAAATGGTGTGCATTCCGTCAACTTTCGTTGTAAAGAAAGTTTGTCTTTTAAAAACGAATGCAATGTTTGTAAAATGTATCATATAGAGGTCAAATACCTCGCGATGTAATCAACTATTGTGAATCGTTTATAATGTATATGAACGGGTCCTTTCAGTTGGTATCAGAGCGGTGGTCTTAGCGAACCAGGTCTGCATTAGTGTGTCTAACTGATAGTCGTTAGGATGCATTAGTGAGTCTGGACTTCGACCGTGTCTGCATGTCAAAAGTTTTGCTCATCATTTTTGTCAGAAATTACCTGCTTATCATTCTTAGTCTAGACACATCTTATTGCAATGATTGCATGAATAGTGCATAGACAAAATTCATATCTTAGCGTATCTGTTACTGTAAACTTTGCCTGACATATTTCGTAAATTCCTCCGTAATCTACGAAACCTTTTGCTCTATATAATTAGAATACCACCCGATAGCTGAAAAATCATTTCATATCAAAAAATTCTTTATTCAATCGTACGAAATGGAATTTGTCGTTAGTTCAAGTCCCTCGGATTCCGAAATGGAATCCCACTCAAGTTCCGAAAGCAGTGTGACCGGAATGGATCAACCAATTAGTCATCATCTATTCTGGATGAATTGGGGATGGGTTCGTAGCCTCCTTAATCATTGGAGGCAAGAAGAAGGTGATCCCTTCCATCCACCACATTGTCCTCTTGGCGAAGAACCTGAAGCACTTACCGGCGAACCTATCCGAAAAACGATTTTCTCTCTTATTTCTAGAGTATCTCGTCACGATTACATACTACACCAAATTCTATATTTTATTTATCCGCTCGTCCGAACCGACAATCACCCCGGTGTAATAGAAGAAGTCAACGAGCTTCGCGCTCGGGTAGTGGCTTTGGAGAATATGGTGCAAAGGTTACAAACACCAGCAGCAGCACCAGCAGCATAAACAGTACCACCATCAGCAACACCAACAGTACCATCACCACCACCAACAACAACATCCACATCCCATACCGCAACATCACAATCTGTATCTCAAACATCAACGTCATACGCCCTGTAAATATCCAGGAATATCAACAACAACAAATGATGAAGTATTAATTCATAAACTTCATTGAAGAGATATCTCTGCGGCAGTTATGTAATCTCCAAAATCTTAGAGATTATTTAATTCTGACCATAAATCGGATGAGTGAATGGAGATGGTAGAGTAGAAACTTTGATCGAAAATGGTGTACAATTTACAAGCTAGAATTGTTTTACCAACAACATCAACAGGACCGTAGCATCATCAACACAGTCAGTGCCGTCAGTATCGTCAGAATCAACAGCACCTTAACATCACAAACTCTGTCAGTTCAAGAATCATTGTGGACATCATTACGAATCAACAACAAATATATTGTATCAACGAGTTATGAAGTATTAACTCATTTCCAATCGAAAGATTTATATGTATATTTTATATGTATAAATTTTTAAACCATAATAAATCTTCCCGTACTAAGCTATTATGTGTGAATCTTAACTACTCAGTTAATTCATATTACAAATATGCAATGATGTACGTCCTTCGTCCGCAACTTAACCATCGTTAATTACAATCTCTGTCTCAATTCAATAAAAATCCAATTCATAATTAATCAAGTGTATTATTCGAATATATGTTTGATTTTACACTTTCATCATCGATGTACTCGAAACTTTTCAAATAACATCATTCGTACCTTGCGAAGTTCACAAGAATTTCACGAAAACCAACAAATAACAAAGTAATGATTCATAATTTCAATATTATTGAAGAAATACTTATGCAATTTATAAAGTTTTAGGGATTACTCAATTCTAGTTCCAACCATAAAACAAATGAGTTCAATTTAATATTAACTCATTAAATCTATATTACATCTAAAGTAAATATACACATATATTTTCATAAAGACTGTAATAAACTTCTTTTGTACAAAATATTAATTGTGAAATTTTTCTAACGGGTAGGTAATACTCGAGAGATATATAAATTCACAATTAATATATTACATTTTTCGAAACTGATTCAGCAATCATCAACTATACTCCCTACTTTCACAACAATATCCATTCTTTCATATAAATCAAAATAATCATACTCATTCAAATTCAATTACATATTCTGATTTTGAAATCGCATAATTCAAATCGAAATATAACCAGTATCATCACTCTTAGATTCCTATATCTTTTAAAGCTATACTTTGACTTCAAAACTGTGTTAGAACATCATATGTATTAACGATTACAATATGTGCTCAAACCCTTCGAAATTCCTGAAGACACTTCAACTAAGGAACAATCGAGATGATGATCCAACCACATGTTACCCACAGTTATACACCTGAAAAACTCTCAAAACCCAAGTCATAGTTCGACACGTATCCGTGTTAGACCCTTTGGCATTTACTAGCTAAAATAACTTTTCAATTCCGTTTCAAAATAGACAGTTTTGTCACAGCTCCAGCAAGTCAACTTCGACTTCTCAATTAAAACAGTCTTATTATAACCTCGATAGATACGTTGCCCTTTCGCCAACGTTACTGGGGAATCGTTTATATTCACCACATTAGCAATAAACTTACCAATAACTTCACTGATCTTTGACTTTCCAAAAAAAAATCATTATAATTATCGAAACCCTATCATATACTCATTCGTACCTTATAACAAGAATTGCCATACCAATTATTGAGAATCAGTAATCAGTATTTTGAAACCTCGCAGCATGTCTACATCAACAATTACATATACACACAACGTCTACCTCCAAGACTTACATTCTTTGAATGAGAAATTTCTGAAAAACACCCTAAACTGCGAACCAATTCTCAAAATTTTGAAAAATGCTGATGAAGCAGCAAAAACTGTAAACGACCTTAACAGTAAAAAGTTGGATGATAAAGGTTAGTATATTGGCAAACCTCAGAAAAAGAGAAGCTTTGGAACTGGAAAACGGATTGAGCAAAGTATAAAGGAGGCTGTGGACAAATCACAAAGGCTGAACCTGCCTTCAAAGAATCCAAATGATTCAGTACTTGCTGAAGTCATTAACCAATACCTTACTCCTGACTCTAAACCCCTGCGGACAATATCCTTCATCATCCTCTGATATTAGACATTCTAAGATATTTTTATAATTATTCTTATCTGAAATCATTTACCTCTTCGCGCTATCTGTATTATATCATAAAGGAAACTATTTTAGTTTCTAAATTCTGAAACATTCGAGTTTAAAATAGGAATATTCTTGAAAAAGTGTTGGGAGCTGAAGCATGAGTTAGTATAATATAATGACACTTGATCAACGTGATTATATTACAGTAATTCATGCTGAGTTTCTAAATGGAACATGATGATTCACAGATCATAACGTCATCATGTGCTATGTTACACGACTCTTATATTCTCTTTGATCTCTAAATATCAAGAAAATATTTCTTGATGATTCGGCCTTTTCCGAGGTATTCTGGTAATTTGACAAGTCAAGATCGTGCCATTACAATTTCCTTCCTAGAACATTAACAATGTTCATTCCGAAATTTATATCTGCGAATTCTGGACCATTACAAGCGGTGCTTAATCGCAAGAAGAAGAAACGAAAGGACAAAGCTCCGAACTAGAAATGGGAGTATAAATCATAGCAAATAGAAGAGAGCATTAACTGTGGATGACAATGATTATAGAAGAAGCAAGGACTTTGAAATATAAGGGAAGATATAAAACCCAACAACAACCCAGAAATCACAAACTGCATATATCAATGCATATAGCAATATAAAGACACGGGAGAACTAAAAACACTATAAAACCAAGAGTATAGTAGAAGTAAATAGATTCTTCCTGAGGCAGATGAAAAAGAAGAGCGACATATATGAAAGTGAGGAGTATATCAAGAATCAGCACTGGATGAAGCATATTGACAAAAACTTTAAAATATGAGTTGAGAAGGTGTGAGTTGTAAGAAAACAAATGAGGTGGATTTATAGTGAAATATCCGACAGAGAAATCAAAATGGATTATCGCATTAATTCGAAGAGGATCATAATTTCCTTAATCGCCGAATAATCAAATCCAATATAGATTACAAAGATTTTCTTTTCGAAGATCAATCGTGATGACGTCAAAAGATACGACGAATCACTATTATCTTATTTCATTCATTTACGATAACTTCACTCACACGCTTCGAGTAATCGAATTATTTTATCCATTCTTCTTGAACATGATAAAACTCTATAATCGTTATAATAACATTCTCATTGTTAGTCATGACGACCTCTATCAAATTTCGAGGACGAAATTTCTTTAACGGGTAGGTACTGTGACGACCCGGAAATTTCTGACCGAATTTAAACTTTAATCTTTATATTATTCCGACATGATAAGAAAAGTTTGTTAAGTTAAATCTCAAGAATTTTAAACTGTGTTCATACATTCATTATAACCTCGACCAAATTCCGACGATTCATGAACCGTTATATATAAATAGATATGTATATGTATGTATATATATATATATATATATATATATATATATATATATATATATATATATATATATATATATATATATATATATATATATATATATATATATATATATATATATATATATATATATATATATATTATAACTTGAGAATATTAATAAAGTATTAAACGTATAATAGTTTACACGAACGTATTTGTTTCAATATGATTTTTGACGAAATTAAAAAAAATATATTAAATGATTGAATTATCAGAAACATTGAATTATGATTACAAGTCTATGTTGAGAGGTCCACTATGATTTGAGAAAATCCATTCCTCTTAACGATATTCAGAATAATTTGTAAAGCTATTTATAAATAAAAACAAAAAGTGTCATTTACGAAAGTTAGACAAAAGTTAGTGGAGAATTGGTTTCTATAATATTCTATTAATCTATTTTCAAACGTACAAAGACGTTTTCAGTTTAAAAAAGAACTTTATTATTAAAACGTATATAACTTTTATAAATATCTAGAATCACTTTTGACAACTCATTACTTAACCAGTATAATAAATATAACGATATTTATATTTTATTTCATTAAATATATATAACGATTTAAATTAATATTATATATATTTATACGCGTATTATACATACATAGTTTTTATACTTTTACTATACTTTAACTTTACCTTTACTTTACTTTTACTTTACTTTAACTTTAATAATTCACTTTAATAATTCATACTTTAATAATTCATACTTTAATAATTTACTTTAATAATTCATACTTTAATAATTCACTTTAATAATTCATACTTTAATAATTCACTTTAATAATTCATACTTTAATAATTCATACTTTAATAATTCACTTTAATAATTTATACTTTAATAATTCACTTTAATAATTCATACTTTAATAATTCACTTTAATAATTCATACTTTAATAATTCACTTTAATAATTCATACTTTAATAATTCACTTTAATAATTCATACTTTAATAATTCACTTTAATAATTCAAAAATCTATTATAAATAGAATTCAATAGGTTTCATTATTTCATAGAAACTTGAAAATATATTTCTCTAAACGCAGGTGGTGGTTTGATTATGATCCAAACAGAAAAAGATTTGCAGCAGTACATAGTAGCACTTATGATGGTGATTGTGGTTGTTGTTTGGTTCAATTTGTAACAGAAACAATGAGCTTAACAACGATTTTTAATGGTGTAAGTGGTGGTGATTCATGGTGTGCTTTACGAACACAATTTTTAGAGATATATATATATATATATATATATATATATATATATATATATATATATATATTTGCTCTGTATTATTTCAAGATATTATTAGTATATATAAAATATTCCGACGGAGTGCGGTCCGAGTGATTTCAAAATAGTTTTTTTTGAATGAGTCGAAGCTAAGAAAATTATGGGTTATAGCTATGGAGGTGATGGGTATGGTTCATGGGTATGCTCGTGAGGTCAATCTAGTGTTTATCATCTCCGTTGCATCTACGTACTTTCCTGCAATATTGAATCTCAATATTGATACGTTCGTGAATCCGAGGCCAACCTTGCACTTGTTAAATGACGTTATATGTATTTTTACTACGAAATACAGTATTGTGAGTTTCATTTGCTCCCTTTTATATATATTTTTGGGACTGAGAATACATGCGCTGTTTTTATAAATGTTTTACGAAATAGGCACAAGTACTAAAACTAATTCTACGTGGGTTTAAACCAGAAATATACCCTTAGCTTGGTAACATTAAACTGCTTGTCTATGTACGGTAGGCGCGAATCCTAAAGATAGATCTATTGGGCCTGACAAACCCCATCCTGACTATGGGATGCTTTAGTACTTCGAGGTTATTTTAAACACACCTGATCTGGTGTACTTCAGAGGGTAAAACATGAACGTTAAGGCTTGTTACCGGGTGCCTACAACTTATAGAATACTTTTATACACTTGCGAGTGTACATATATTTATAAACGGAAATCTTGTGGTCTATTAATATATTAAAATGATTGTTATGATAAACCTATGAACTCACCAACCTTTTGGTTGACACTTTAAAGCATGTTTATTCTCAGGTATTAAAGAAATTTTCTGCTGTGCATTAGCTCATTTTAAGGATATTACTTGGAGTCATTCATGGCATATTTTGAAAGACGTTGCATTCGAGTCATTGAGTTCATCAAGATTATTATTAAGCCAATTATAGTTGGATGTATTAAGAAATAGTGTGCATGCCGTCAACTTTCGTTGTAAAGAAAGTTTGTCTTTTAAAAACGAATGCAATGTTTGTAAAATGTATCATATAGAGGTCAAATACCTCGCGATGTAATCAACTATTGTGAATCGTTTATAATATATATGAACGGGTCCTTTCACTATAGATAGAAGTTGGTCAATATCTAGGATATAAATACTTTTATCAGTTCTCTTAAAATAATTATATGTAAAAATTTCATTTACACTATAAATGTACTGTAGAATCATTTTTATTAAGGATTCTTTATTGTGTGTAGATATAAATATGTATTTTAACTTATAGAAGTTTATGATTTTCATATATAACTATAAAACCGTTAATTCACAAGTTAAGAGCCTGTTTCGAATTATTTATGTATTAACGTGAAACATGATAGATAGATCATGGATTATAAATAAAAATAAATCAAATTCATTTGCATTTCTTTTTGAACTTGACATTCATAAACCGAAAACAGAGTCTTCATGTTTCATTTCATAGTTACTTAATAAAAATAAATAAATACATATATTAATAACTAATACGGAGTAAAATATTACTAGTAGTATAAATATTATTATATTTAATATGTACACTAGATCATAACTCAGGACTGAATACCTTCTTAAAAACAACGTTATCTTCTTCTTCGTTAAGTTGGTAATTGTTGAAACAGGGAGTTTGCTCCAATATATATACTTTCAAATCATTAGCTATATACTATTTAAGAAAGACCATTATTATTACTAATACATAAGAGTATATTAAATTTTGGTTCTCAAATCACTCATAAACGGCAGTTTAATGACCTACAACATCCCAATATCGTAAATCGCTTTAACTGTTGATTTCGGTTGGTTTCGATTCGTTTTGAATCGATATATGAAAACCGTATGATTAATAAAGCCTATTAACATAATAATATTCAAATTTTACTATGATTTACTTTTCAAATATAACCGAAAGTTTGACACAAGAGTTTTATGAGTGATTTTAGTTTCGTTTCGAATAAGGATCTGAACCCGTATGATTAATAATACTACTTTCACCAACATCATATATATATATATATATATATATATATATATATATATTAATATATAGATTTAGTTAGAAATGGGAAGTAAGTATACCTTTGAAAAACTGAATTAGTGCCTTAAAAGTGATCGGTAAACGCTTCCAATTTAATACACGTAGGATTCTCTGGGTGAAGTTGTTTACTAATTTTTTTTGTTTTGTTTTGTTTTGATTTTGTGTTGAATGTTTATGATGTACTCCGTATTTAGAATTGTATGAGGTGAAGAGGTTGGCTGAGCAATACTAGGAATGTGGGACGATAATTATGGAATCACAATCACGTTTACATTTGACTTGGTGTATCCCAACTGATTCTCGAGTTTATCCTCCATTCCCATCTTTTTAAATTTACAATCCCACATGTACACCCATAATCTATTATTATCAATATATTGTTAATCTATATTCTAATCTAATTATATTAAATACACCGTATATACATTTATACATGGTTCATAACCCAATTTGTTAACATTATTTTTATTATAATTGTTTATTATAAATTATAATGTAACACTAACATTGGGATCACATTGGTATCCGCTAGTTAATAATATTAACTACGTACAAATTTATAATACTTATATTAATTGCCTTTATATTAAACTTTCGTATAATACTTATGTAAGTTAATATAGGATTAGTATGACATATTCCATTAAATATGGTTTCATAACTTAAGGCCGTGATCAAAATTGTTATAAGGGACTTGAAAACTAGGAGTAACTTAGACTCCTAAAATGTAACCCATAAAAAGTATGAAAAACATCAATTATCATAAATGCGAATTATATCAAAATATAATATGTTGAAAGGAAAAATGAATTGTGAAAAGTTAGCCTGAACGATTAAACAAACGCGATAGATAATTTTAACGCTACGCGATTCAAATACACGAGAAGGATAAAAATCTATTAAATAAAATATAGAAATATCATATACACTCTTATGATATAAAAATATCATAAATAAAATAATTTGGATTCAAAAATCTCAAAAGTCTGTCCGTTGGTTTGAAAACCGAAATAATTCGCTAGATAGAAATCCACGACAAGTAGAAACGTACAACTTTAAATACGAATACAAATATTCATATAACACATAATAAGGAATATATTATTACTAAAATAATAATATACGTCATAGAAATGACGTGGCACGAATATCAATTAACGGACGTTAAATACAAATGGTAAAAGATAACGGAAAAAGTAGGGTTGTGACAGGTACGGTGGGCGGGATATTTATAAATACTGATAATTGTTCATTTGACCGGACACGGGGATGGATTAATAGTCAATGGACTCATTAAAACAGGGGTGGATTACATTCAAGGGTAATTGGTGTAATTGTTAACAAAGTATTAAAACCTTAGATTACACGCAGTTGATAACCTGGTGTATTCATTAAACAAAAGCATTAAGACCTTGTTATAGTTTAAGTCCCCAATTAGTTGGAATATTTGACTTCGGATATAAGGTTAATTTGGCGAAGACTCTCGTACTTTATAATTATGATCGATGGACTATTATGGACGAAACCAGATGGACATATCGAATAATCCAGGACAAAGGACAATTAACCCATGGTAATAAATTAAAATCAACATGTCAAACATCATGATTACGGAAGTTTAAATAAGCATAATTCCTTTATTTTATATCTCATCGCACTTTTATTTATCGTCATTTTATTTATCGTACTTTAAATTATTGCACTTTTAATTATCGTACTTTTATTTTATCGTATTTTTATTTATCTTCATTTACTTTACGCTTTAAATTAAGTTATATTTATATTTTGCATTAGGACTTAAAATCGATAAACCGGTCATTAAACGGTAAAAACCCCCTTTTATAATAATAATACTACTTATATATATATATATATATATATATATATATATATATATATATATATATATATATATATATATATATATATATATATATATATATATATATATATATAGCGTTAAACTCAACTGTATCCCTGTGGAACGAACCGGACTTACTAAAAACTACACTACTCTACGATTTGGTACACTGCCTATAAGTATTGTAGCAAGGTTTAGGTATATCCCATTCAATAAATAAATAAATAGCTTGTGTAAAATTGTATCGTATTTAATAGTATTTCGTAGTAAAATATAATCTATTTCGTATTACCCCTCGCACACATCAAGTATTTTTGGCGCCGCTGCCGGGGACCCGAAAGCGAAACGCTATAAAATTTTTTTAGTTTTTATGGTATTTTTGTAAAAATATAATTTTATATAAGTTTAAAAATACAAAAATGTATATAAAAAAATATAATTTTCTATATTTTTAAGTGTTTAAGTAAAAAGAAAATATATTTTATTTAATATAAAGGTATAAAAGTAATGGTGTATCCTAGGAGATACACGCATAAAAACATCAATTTTATACAGAAAACTCGATCAAAGAGCACAAGACATAAAGAAATTTGGCAGTTTTCAGAGTTGCCGCCCAGCGTTTAGCAGGCCGCCCAGCGTCAAGCGTAAGCCCTGTAGGCAGCTTCTATGCATAAGCCCTTTAACTTAGCACGTGAACGACATGCAGCCACGTCAGCACACGCCACCGACATTCCAGATACTTCACGTAACAGAACCATTCAGTGATTGACACGTGTATCCCGTGAATTTCGAACATTCTACGCCCATAAATAGACCCCCTGGGTCACCACATTTCACATCATTCTGATCTGAACTTCAGTCAGAGAGAAGTACACTTTCTCTCTCACACAGTTCTTTCTCACTCTAAAATAACATTAGCTGCTTAGCAGCAGTGCGCTAAACGGATCATTACAGATTAATCCACAGATTGATTGAGGCCACCCCACAGATCTTATATCTGTGTTCCGGGTCTACAGAGATTATTTCTCGAGGGCAAACAACAATCAACAGTATACGCCACATGCTGAGCAGCTAATTTTCTGTACTAGTACCTTACAGCCGCTATACGGAAAATCGTGCTAACAGATGGCGCCACCCGTCTCAAAGACCACCAAAACTACCAAGAGCACGAAGGCAACTGAAACAACCTCATCGAAAACAACACTTGAACCAGTCGATGAAAACCTCATTGAAAATATACCAGTTGATCAGTTTACTCTTGAAGAGACTTCCGTTGAAGAAGAAGATCATTTGCACACTGACACAGCAGATGATCAAGTTCATGAAACCATACCACGATTGAGAAAACCATTGATGGGAGGTTCCAGCACAGGAATATGGAAGGCTAGGCGAGGAACACATAATGTCTCTTTCAAGAAGACTTCTGATGTGAACGCTAGGCATAACAGCAAAGGAAAGTCAATTTCCAAATCACAATTGTCCAAGCTATTCAATCAGTTGAATGCTTTAGTTGATGATAAAGACAATCAACACAATGATGAAGGTTTTTTGGATGATGATTGGAATTTTGAAGACGAAGGTGAACAATTCTTTTTGACCGAAGAAATGGCAAGCAAGTTACTGGATGGAATTTTAACTAAAACAGCGCCATCACGATTTAAACAAAAGTTAGCACAACCAACCATCTGTGCAACAGCTGTGGATAATTTGTTTGCTTTGATCACTGGTGATGAAGCTATCAAACCACCAGCAATGGCAGAATCAACACAGTGTTTTATTCCTCGAATTGCAGATTATCCATTACCAAGAAATTTGGGAATTCCATCAATCGGTGTTTATGATGGTACAACAGATCCGGAGGATTTTTTGACTATGTTTGAAGGTGTTATGAGGTTACAGCATTGGGAAGATGAAACTGCGTGCCATATGTTTCCAATGGTATTGCAGAAAATGAAAAGAGAGTGGTTTGCTAGCTTGCCACCAAGGAGTATTACCAGTTTTCTTGATTTGAGGGCAAAGTTCGTGATGCAGTATCAGAGTTTGAGAAGCTACACGTTGTCACATCTTGATGCACATGAGATAACAATGCGTCAGAATGAATCATTGAGTGATTTCATGAAGCGTTATACCATTGAATGTCAGAAAATACCAGACATACCAGAGTCTCAGCTTGTTTCAGGATTTATATTTTGTCTCGATCAGCGATGTTTTGGGTGACTAATTCATGCTTTGCGTTATGATATTCCAAAGACATTACATCAAGCGTTGGGTATTGCTCAGAAGCATTTACGAGCAGGTGAAATGGGATATCCAAGAGTGGATAATTATCAGAGAAACTTCAGGCAGCAAGGCGGAGAGCAGAACAGGAATGACAATTATCAGAGACAACGGGGTTATGACAAAAATTACCAGCAACATCAGAGCGGTTGGAGAGGAAATAATCATCCAAATGACAATTATCACCATCGAAAGCCATTAGAAAGGCATCCACTTATTATGGAATTAACAAAAACTCCAAAGGAAATCTTGTTCACAGAACCAATTAAGGAATCATTTCACCCTCCACCGACGATGGAAGAGCGTCAGGGACCACAGAGTGACAAGTGGTGTGACTTTCATGAGGCATATGGACATGAAACAGATAATTCTAAATCATTAATGAGAGAGATCATTGCAAAGATCAAGGCTGGTGAGCTGAATCATCTGTTGCCAGGGAAAAAATATCGGTGAAATGATCCAAACAAACGTTTTGCTTGGCAGGGAAAAGTACGTCATGGTGGACGACATGACTGGAACAGAAGAGAAGAACGGAATGATGAAAGGGATCCAACTCCAGAAATGCACATTAAGGTCATATGGATTAAGGAGCAGGAAAATGAAGCAGACGGAGAATGCAGAATGGAGAGCTGGATGTATGCTCCAATCATATTTCATACCATTCCAAATTGGCACCTGTTAGAAGAGCCTGTGGTCATTTCAGCTATAATAGCAAACAGAAACATCTCTCGCATTTATACTGACACAGGTAGTGAAGCAGATATTTTGTATTTGCATTGTTTTAAGGAATATCCATTCAGCGTGAAGAATCAGTTACGCTACACGAACTTAAAGATTGTTGGTATTACGGGTGAATCAATAAGAGCAGTTGGTAAAGTAAAACTGGATGTCACACTGGGAACACACCCTTTGGTCCATACAAAAATTGTGGACTTTACAGTTATTGATGGCAGATCACGGTTCAGTGCGTTGTTCGGTAGGCGGACCGTTCGCAAATTCGGAGCAATTACTTCTACACTGCATGCAGAATTGCGGTTCCCAACACCAAACGGTGTAACAGTGATACACTCTGAATATGTTGGACCACCAAGGGAGTGATCAGTGGTTCATGAGGCTCCAGGAAATTTTGTCAGGGGGGAATCATCAAGGCAGTTGTTCAGTAGAGATGATGTGAACGGGTACTTCAAGCCACCTAAAATGTGGTAACATTGAAAGCAGGACGCAATACGGTACACGGACGACAGTATAACATCATGAATCTCGCAGAACAGTTTTTATCACATTTTTAATTTTCATCAGTTCAGTTAACAACACAATACACTTTTTGTAATTTTCTAATTGGGCCTTGATCACCCCATGCGAAGATATTACACAAAAATGTTGTATGTGTGACAGTATTATCAATAAAATTTTAAATTTTTCTTAAGCACAGCATTACGCGTTACGAATGTAAAGCATGGCATTCATTCCTACCCACATAAGGCAAGGCATTTTTATACCCCCGATGGTAGAAGCTCTTGTGTCAACATTATAGACACAAGGGATCGGCTAGCGTAAAGTATTTACTTCGCTAAAGGGCATCGAGGCAAAACTAAAGATCTCATAATGTCATGACATACAGAATGGTTTATCACAACGGCATAAATCCATTTATAACTTGTAAACAGAATACATTAAATACAAGTGTATTTTATAAAGCCGCACAAAACCTAAGCGCAACACGCTAGATGGAACATTGCTAGTTCCATAAACAGAATTTTCTCTAACACATTTATCAATTTTTATAACATATGGACAGAATACTATCATTATGATTCATTCACATCCTATTTCAGAAGTTATCAAAAGACTTCTCGATATTTCTTCATAACATCATTCAGTTAATGCAGAACGGAGAATGAATAAATTGTTTATGCAGCAATTATAGAATTATATTTGTTTTGCTCAAAACAAATCAGATATACAAATTTTAAACTCAAAACACAATAACATTTAAGTAGCAGTATACTTTAGACTCATAAAGGCGAATGCTGTGATGGGTATCACGAACAGCGGACAACGGATTGCAGATCAATGCATAATCAAAAATCAGTTTAAGGAAAACATCATTTCATATGACATGCTATATGAAATTCAAATGCACATAACAGCACAATAATAAACAACAAAAAATGCTGACATTAAGCATAATGACAGTATATACAGATAAATTATCAGCATCAAGTTATTGTATATTGTCATTACAGAGAATATATTTTCTTAAATAGGCACATCTAAAATGTCCTTAACTGACACATCTTCCCTAGCACACACTTCCTCCAAAGAGTTAATCTTCAACGAAGTTACTTCATCCATGGCCACTTTCAGTCTAGCATCAGCACCTGGTATGATAAATTTTGCAATAGCGGTTGGTAGGGGGTCAGGCTTCACGGGCAGAGCATCCAAAATTTCCAAGGTAGCATCTGAAAGATCACTTTCAGTGGATGCCTCAAGATACCTATGAAAAGTTTGCCCAATAAGGGGAGAACTCAACACCCTCTGCATTAATGCAGGAATCCCATTCCTCAATTCCACAAATTTTTTCTCTGAAACTGCAGAAGTAATGGCTTTTTCATCAACATGACATTTTTCTAGTTCAACCATTCTTTTCAAATCTTCTACTTCTTTCAACAGTTTTTCTTTCTCTTCTATAACCTTCTCTTTCTCAGTCCTCTATGCAACACATTTTTTCTCAATTAGCTGCAATGCCTCCTCTTTCTTTTTGGCCATGTCAACTGCCGTTTTCCACTTAAGATCAGCATTTTTAAGTCAATCTCCATCCTTTTCAACTTGCTGGCAGTATGAATAGCATTATCCACAAGAGTTGCTTGGGCCTCTTGCATTTTCAGACCATGAAGAACATGGTGATTCAGAAGTAGTAGTGATGCAGCTGTTGATTGGCAACTTTGTTTAAGGGTCATTGCAGATAGAGAGGAAAAAAGATCAGCAATTGTATTTCCCTGCAACATAAACATATGATCAATGAATTACAGTTAAAATGAACAATACAGATAGATTTCCACGACTTAGCTGGTAATATGCACCTTCAGAAAATTGGCAAAGCTGTCGGATTTGTTGACAGGATTTTCTAAAAACCCTCTTAAGCCGGCCAGGGGAACAACGGAAGGCGGCTGTGATGCGGAAGAAGATTGTGTTGTATCAACCCTTGATGAAGTTAATGGATTAGTATAAGGAGGAGTTTTAATAGTATTATCTTCATCCGCTTCTTCATTCTCTTCTTCATCATTATCATTCTCAGCATTAACAACTTTATCACTCTTATCACCACTAGTAGTGGCCTTGTCACCATCTATTGATAAATTCGGTTCTGCATTATAGATAATCAATTTTACAGATAAACATTAACAAACATTGTATAGTACAGAAGAAAAGGATGAAGACATACTTCTTTTCTTTGTTTGTTGAGAAGCTTTGCTAGATGCACGATTCCACAAACGCTTTGTGTATTTTCCAGTTTTCTTAGAAATAGGCGGTTTTGGATCAGACTCAATAATTTCCACATCTGATGAGGAAGGTTGCACAGTATCATCATTATCACCTTCCGTAGACCGTTCAGGGCTTTTCAATTGTTCTTCAAACGCAGTATCTCTGGCCTTGTCAGCCTCAAGTTCAGCAGCAGTTTTTGGCCGTTCAGAAACAGTAAGAGCATCCAGATTGGCCTTCTTGAATATTTTAAAAACCTGCATTTCGTTTTCTGCAAAGCATAATACACGCATTGAATGCAAGGCACATACGAATACATTTTACAGTAATGTAATGTAAGTAAAACACATCTCAGTTACCTACCACAGCCTTTCCAATGCAACACTGGCACAAATTCATCACGCCAATTATCACTCATTCCACACCGTGCTAAGATGGCTTCATTATCAGCATAAGAACATTGTGGAAGTTCCAGTGATTTCCATTTTTCAACAGTAATTCTTTCATCATCAGACAAATCAATTGACTTACTTACCCCTATTTTGGTTTTCCTCCATTTTCGAATGTTTGCCCAATTATCCTGAATAACTCTTTCATTAACAAAGAAAAAGGGTTCTTTCCATCCTTTCAGAGAAGTTTTTTTTGTTCCAGTAAAGGCTTTATTAGCTTTACAATCAAAAGTATACCAGCATTTACCTACCAATCGAGTCCTAAACAACTCGTGAAAAACATTTATACTTGGAGTCTTGCCAACAGCATTGCAGTATAGTTCAAAAAGCACAATTTTTTGTAAACCTAGTGGGTGAATCTGACTAAGGCCAATTCCATAGTGCGATAACAGTGATTGCAGAAAAATGGTGGGGGGAATACGAAGGTTTCCAATTGTAAGCTGAAGCTTATATAGTGTAATCATCTTCTTAGGGGGGTTATTTGCCCTAGCATCAGGAGAAGGAACCATGGGATTCAATAATCTAAGGTTTCTATGATCTATACATAGCTTGTCGATTTCAGCTTCAGTGATACTGGACGGAATAGTGCTTGCATCTCGGTTATCTCTTTGAGATAAAGTGCTGCAGGATTCGGCCATGGTAGTATGAAAAGTAAAAAAGGGAAAACAGGTAGACAAGTGACGAATAATTACACTAACCTTGCAATTCACAGCTTTGCAAAAATAAATATTTGCAGTTGTCTTCACCACAGATGATCGTTTTTCGAAAGAGTAAAAAGAAAAAAAGGGAACGGCTTACGCATAAGTAGACTAATGAATAGAAAAGGGGGGACGAGATTGCGACGCGTGTATGGCTCAGCTTAATTGAACAGAAAAATTTGAATTTTGAAAATAAGTTAAAAAGATTTTGGGGGCAAATTCATAATTAGATATATGACGTCAGAGCAGAAAATCAGACGGCTACATCAGTTTTGTATCTTCGAGGAAAAAGGCATCTTTTATTTTTAGTTTAATGACATTATTTTTTCACAAACATAAAGACATTAAACTGGGGGGACTTAATGGTGTATCCTAGGAGATACACGCATAAAAACATCAATTTTATACAGAAAACTCGATCAAAGAGCACAAGACATAAAGAAATTTGGCAGTTTTCAGAGTTGCCGCCCAGCGTTTAGCAGGCCGCCCAGCGTCAAGCGTAAGCCCTATAGGCAGCTTCTATGCATAAGCCCTTTAACTTAGCGCGTGAACGACACGCAGCCACGTCAGCACACGCCACCGACATTCCAGATACTTCACGTAACAGAACCATTCAGTGATTGACACGTGTATCCCGTGAATTTCGAACATTCTACGCCTATAAATAGACCCCCTGGGTCACCACATTTCACATCATTCTGATCTGAACTTCAGTCAGAGAGAAGTACACTTTCTCTCTCACACAGTTCTTTCTCACTCTAAAATAACATTAGCCGCTTAGCAGCAGTGCGCTAAACGGATCATTACATATTGATCCACAGATTGATTGAGGCCACCCCACAGATCTTATATCTGTGTTCCGGGTCTGCAAAGATTATTTCTCGAGGGCAAACAACAATCAACAGTATACACCACACGCTGAGCAGCTAATTTTCTGTACTAGTACCTTACAGCCGCTATACGGAAAATCGTACTAACAAAAAGTATTATTTTTAGTTCTTAAAAATATAAATTTATTTATAATAAAAATTACTTATATATTATTTTTATAAATTAAAAATCAAATTAAAATTAAAAGTATTCGGGCATGGTACTGTAGCAGCCCACAAACTAGCCTGGTATCCATTCCCATGCGATCGCATGGCCCAGACACCCAGAACTCATGTGATCGCATGAGCGTGTCTGACAGGAAACCTTAAATGCCATAATTACAGAATTAGGGTTTTATTTTTAATTAATATTATTATTATACCCTAATTAGGTTTACATTAAATTAATATATTTGTTTTTGGTTTTAGTTTTTATTTGTAATTTGAAGTTTTAATTAGTTTTATTAATATATAAATTAATACTTTTATAAAATAATAATATAAAAAATAATATTTTTATAAAAATAAGTAATTTTATCATTTTTTGTCTCTTTTTATAAATTGTATATTTTAATCTTTTAATTTGTAATTTGTATTTTTATCGTTCGTAATTAGTTTTAAACTTAGTTTTTGCTGTAGAATTTTTATATTTCTAGATATTTAGGCTTTGTCGTAAAATTCCTTAAGTGCTTTTTCTTTAGATTAAGATTTAGGCGCTTTAGAATTTTACGACGTTGCTTATCGTTTTAGTATTTAATAAATTTTAGTACCTTTTTAAGTTATTGCAGTTTTGGATATAGAATTCCTTTTAAGCTTTAATACCTTTAGACGCAAGTTTTAATTTTTAGTTTTTAGACTTTTAAGTTTTGACGCTTTACTTTCTTATTATTATTTTT
The DNA here is from genome assembly GCF_046630445.1 of Rutidosis leptorrhynchoides. NCBI lineage: Eukaryota > Viridiplantae > Streptophyta > Magnoliopsida > Asterales > Asteraceae > Rutidosis > Rutidosis leptorrhynchoides. The sequence continues at coordinate 552,271,157 of NC_092335.1, read as the reverse complement.
CGACTTTTTATTCTTCGACGCGCTTTTTCTTTCTCATTTCTACGCTCTAGTTTTTAGGACATAGAATTTTCGTTATTTTCTTTAAATTTTGACGGAAAATTATTTTAAGTGGTTAAATTGATAGACATCCAAACTTTTCTGGTTCGTAGTAATAGTTGGATTTGTTAGTGGCGAGTTGCGGGCTTCCGATTTAAAGGGTCCTGGCTACCTGCTGCATCTATTGGCTATTCGAAACGTGGGAAAAATCAGAAAAGTCTATTAATTTGATAACTTATATAATTTTTATCTTTATAACCAATAGGATATTCAGTGAATGCACCGAGCAAAACGTTCACCACCTTTCATACGTTCACCACCTGTAACTCGATCAAGATATCTAGTCAATATTGTTGCCATTGATTTTTCTTTAGAATTATCATCTATTCGAACGAGTACTCCAATTCAAATTTCCGATAATCCATTTTTTGAACCCGACTTCACAATTGAGAATCCGGAGGATATTCAAGGACAATTCAGATATCCTGAACCACTAATCATTCCTCCTGAACAACCAATCATTCAACCAGAGATTGTCGAGGAAAAAACCATTAAATCAGAATCCTCTAGTGATTCAGATTCAACAAATTCAATCATGGAAAATCAGGAACCTCTAAGTATGAAAGATCGAATGAGAGCCACACGTACTGGCCAAGGTCATGCCATTACTCAACCAGACATTAATGCGTCAGATTATGAAATCAAGGGACAAATCCTACACATGGTAACTAATCAATGCCAATTTAGTGGTACGCCAAAAGAAGATCCAAACGAACATCTTCGAACCTTTAATAGGATATGTACTCTATTTAAAATTAGAGAAGTTGAGGATGAACAGATCTATCTCATGTTGATTCCCTGGACTTTAAAGGGAGAAGCCAAAGATTGGTTAGAATCGTTACCTGAAGGGGCGATTGATACATGGGATGTTTTAGTTGAGAAATTTCGTAAAAGATTCTTTCCGACATCTAAAGCCGTGAGACTTCAAGGAGAAATTGTTATGTTCGCGCAAAAGCCAAATGAAACTCTATATGAGGCGTGGACAAGATTCGGAAAGTTGTTGAGAGGATGTCCGCAACATGGTTTAGACAATTATCAAATAGTGCAAATATTCTACCAAGGATGCGATGTTGCTACAAGAAAAGACATCGACACAGCATCGTGTGGTTCCATTATGAAGAAAACCGCAATTGAAGCTCACAAAATTATATATAACACAGCATCCCACTCACATGAGTGGCACTAGGAAAAAGATATCTTCCGTTCATCTAAAGCAGCTAGAGCCAATTCTAGCCATGACTTTGATTCCATTTTCGCAAAGTTAGATGCTTTCGAGAGACGAATGGAAAATATGACTAAAGATATTCACGCAATACGAATTAGTTGTGAGCAGTGTGGAGGATCACATTTGACAAAAGATTGTCTCAGTATTGAACAAACAATGGAACAAAGAGATAATGTTTCATACATGAACCAAAAGCCTGGAAATAATTATCAAGGTAATTATCAACCGCCAAGACCAAACTACAATCAAAATCAGAATTATAACCGAAATGTTCCATACAACAACCAACAAGGTCCTAGCAATCAACAAGTATCTAACAATACTTACAATCAGCAAAGACCTATTTTTCCAAATAAACCACCACAAATCGATGATAAAAAGCCTAATTTAGAAGATATGATGTCGAAGCTAGTTGAATCTCAAACTCAATTTTTCACATCTCAGAAACAAACTAATGAACAAAATGCTCAAGCATTTAGAAATCAACAAGCTTCAATCCAAAATCTGGAACAAGAAGTGAGCAACCTAGCAAGGTTAATTGGAGAAAGAAAACCGGGGAGTTTACCTAGTGATACAAATGCTAAACCCCTAAATGAAATAGCTAAAGCCATTACCACAAGAAGTGGTATTACACTTATACCACCTGAAATGCCTGTAATTTCTGATGACTCTATTCTTACTACACAAGAACCACAATCTGAGCAAGATAAGAAAACAGAACCAGTAGTTGAAAAGGCTAATGAAGATAACACAGTTAAGGCAAAGCCTTATGTTAAACCATACCAACCACCGCTTCCTTACCCGAGTAAAATGAGAAAAGAAATACTTGAAGCCGAGCAATCCAAATTCTTGGATATGTTTAAACAAATAAATGTCAACCTTCCTTTCATTGATGTGATTTCAGGAATGCCAAGATACGCTAAATTCCTGAAAGATCTAATCACAAATAGAAGAAAAATGGAAGAACTCTCGGTTGTTACAATGAATGCTAATTGTTCTGCAGTGCTGTTGAATAAACTACCAGAAAAATTATCAGATCCAGGAAGATTCACAATTCCATGTTTTCTAGGTAGTCTTAGTTCAATAGAAGCATTGACAGACTTAGGTGCTAGTATAAATTTAATGCCATATTCATTATACGCTAAACTAGGCCCCGGAGAATTGAAACCAACAAGAATAAGCATACAACTAGCAGATCGATCAGTAAAATATCTTAGAGGGATAATTGAGAACATGCTAGTTAAAGTTGGTACTTTAGTATTCCCAGTAGATTTTGTTATTCTGGACATGGAAGAAGATTCTCGAGTTCCTCTTATATTAGGAAGACCATTCTTAAACACGGCTAAAACAATAATAGACGTGTTTGGTAAGAAACTGACCCTAAGTATAGAGGACGAGAGTGTTACATTTTCTGTTGATAGAGCCATGCAACAACCGCAATCTGCAGATGGTACCTGTTATTATGTTCAAACTATAGATTAACAAGCAGAATTATTACAAGAATTTCCAGAATTACAAGGAACTGGAGAATGTTCTTTAGGAGAAGGAACTGAACCAATTGATGAAGCTGAAATGTTAGCTACACTCATGGCTAATGAATATGAACCAACAACAGAAGAACTTCAAATGCTGAAAGAGGACAACAGATATCGATACAAATCATCGATAGAAGAACCACCGATATTAGAGTTAAAGCCACTTCCAACCCATTTGGAATACGCTTATTTACATGGTGAATCTGAATTACCTGTAATAATATCGTCTTCTCTTATGGAAAATGAAAAATCTCAACTCATTTCTGTACTAAAAGCTCATAAACCAGCTATTGCATGGAAGATTCATGACATTAAAGGTATAAGTCCTTGGTATTGCACACATAAAATCCTAATGGAAGAAGGTCATAAAACATATGTGCAACGCCAACAAACACTAAATCCAAATATGCAAGATGTTGTTAAGAAAGAAATAATTAAACTGCTAGATGCAGGTTTAATTTATCCAATCTCTGATTGTCCATGGGTAAGCCCAGTTCAATGTGTACCTAAAAAGGGTAGCATCACTGTCATCACAAGTGAAAAAGATGAGCTTATTCCTACTAGGACTGTAACAGGATGGCGTGTTTGTATTGATTATAGAAAATTAAATGACGCCACCAGAAAAGATCACTTTCCATTACCTTTCATTGATCAAATGTTGGAAAGGTTAGCTGGGAACAGTTACTATTGTTTTCTTGACGGTTTCTCTGGATACTTTCAAATTCCAATCGCACCCGAAGACCAAGAGAAAACCACCTTCACGTGTCCTTATGGTACTTTTGCTTACAAACGCATGCCATTTGGACTTTGCAACGTCCCTGCAACTTTTCAAATGTGCATGATGGCAATTTTCCACGACATGATAGAAGAATGCATGAAAGTTTTCATGGATGACTTTTCAGTCTTCGGTGATACTTTTGAAACATGTCTAGTTAATCTTGAATGAATGCTTATTAGATGCGAGCAATCAAATCTAGTTTTTAATTGGGAGAAATGCCATTTCATGGTTAAAGAAGGCATCGTTCTTGGTCATAAAATTTCAAAGGAAGGAATTGAAGTGGATAGAGCTAAAGTAGATGTAATTGCTAAACTTCCCCACCCCACCAATGTTAGAGGAGTTAGGAGTTTTCTAGGGCATGCCGGTTTTTACCGACGTTTCATAAAAGATTTTTCTAAAATTGCCACTCCTATGAATAAACTCCTAGAAAAAGATGCTCCATTCATCTTTTTGAATGAATGCATCAAATCTTTTAATATTCTTAAAGAAAAACTCACTAATGCGCCGATCATGATAACTCCAAATTGGAATCTACCATTTAAACTCATGTGCGATACAAGTGATTTTGCAATGGGGGCCGTTTTAGGTCAAAGAATTGAAAAAAGATTTCAACCTATCTATTACGCTAGTAAGACGTTACAAGGAGCACAAACGAATTACACAACTACTGAAAAAGAACTCCTAGCTATTGTCTTTGCTTTTGACAAATTTCGTTCATATCTCGTTCTAGCTAAAACGGTGGTCTATACTGATCATTCTGCTCTTAAATACCTATTTTCGAAATAAGATGCCAAACCACGATTAATCCGTTGGATCTTACTCTTACAAGAGTTCGATATTGAAATCAGAGACAAAAAGGGAGCAGAAAATCTCGCCGCTGATCATCTTTCTCGTCTTGAAAATCCTGAATTAGAAGTTTTAAACGAATCGGCCATACAAAAAAACTTTCCTGATGAATATCTATTGAAGATCGATTATAATGAAATTCCATGGTTTGCAGACTTTGCAAACTACTTAGTATGTGGATTCCTTGAAAAAGGGTTGTCGTACCAAAAACGAAAGAAATTCTTTAGTGATATAAAACACTATTTTTGGGAAGATCCGCATTTATTCAAAAGTTGTCCCGATGGAATAATACGTTAATGCGTATTCGGAGATGAAGCTAGTCAAATATTAAACCATTGTCACACAGGACCAACAGGAGGGCATTATGGGCCTCAACTCACAGCAAGAAAAGTTTACGACGCTGGATTCTATTGGCCTACAATTTTCAAAGACGTACACCTTCTTTGTAAATCCTGTGATGCATGTCAAAGGGCTGGAAAAATAAGTCAACGTGATGAAATGCCACAAAATGTCATTCAAGTATGTGAAGTATTTGACGTTTGGGGTATTGACTTTATGGGTCCATTTCCAAAATCTCATAATAATCTCTACATTCTCATTGCCATTGATTATGTATCTAAAGCACAAGCTCTCCCAACTAACGATGCACGAGTTGTAGTCAACTTTTTAAAACGTCTTTTTGCAAGGTTCGGAACACCGAAAGCTTTAATAAGTAATCGGGGTACTCATTTCTGTAATAATCAACTTGAGAAAGTTCTCAAAAGATATGGAGTAACTCATAAAATCTCAACCGCTTATCATCCACAAACAAGTGGACAAGTTGAAAATACCAACCGAGCATTAAAACGTATTCTAAAAAAAACTGTAGGATCAAATCCAAAGGAATGGTCCATGAAATTGGAGGATGCACTCTGGGCTTTTAGAACAGCCTACAAAACTCCAATTGGTACCACACCTTTTAAACTCATTTACGGAAAAGCATGTCACCTTCCAGTAGAAATTGAGCACAAAGCATTTTGGGCTTTGAAGACATGTAATCTTGATTTGCATGAAGCTGGTCATCTACGGTTAAGTCAACTAAACGAATTAGAAGAATTAAGACATTATGCATATGAAAATTCGTTAATCTATAAGAAAAGAACGAAGAAATGACATGATAAAAGAATCAGAAGTTCAAAAGAATTTAAGGAAGGAGACAGAGTTCTTCTTTTCAATTCACGATTCAAGCTATTTCCTGGAAAATTGAAATCAAGATGGTCTGGACCATTCATAGTCAAAAGAGTTTTCCCATACGGAACAATAGAGTTAATAAATTTAAATGGGATTGAATTTAAAGTTAATGGTCACAGAGTTAAACATTACATACATGGTCCGATGGAAGTTGATAATGAAGTTAATCATAATTTCACCACCAAAGAAAACCCTCAGAATGAAAACATAAATATGTTTTCAACAACATGTGAAAAACCAAAATTGGAAGATGGAGAGATTTCAAATTGGAGTGATGAAGAAGAATTTCTATATAAACCTTCCATTCCAAGAAACGAAGAAAAATATGAAAAAGAAGTTCAAGTAGAAGTAAAAGAACCAAGAAAAGATCACCCGGATAAGGTTAACAAACCAACTCTACTTACTAAAGTAGGTGACCCAGGTGAATTTATCATTTCTTGCTTGCTTAATGATGGTGCAATGTATAATGGACTCGCAGATTTAGGAGCAAGTGCGAATGCTATGCCTCTTTCCTTATACAAAAGATTAGGTGTGGGTAAATTAAGACCAACCAGCATAGGTGTTCAATCATTTGACCTAACCATTAAACACCCGGTTGGAATAGCCAATAATTTACTTGTTAAAGTGGGGAGTTTGACCTTTGTTGCAAATTTCATAGTTATCAATATGGAGGAAGACCTTGATATTCCTCTAATTCTAGGTCGCCCATTTTTAGCAACCACCGAAGCGTTCTTTGATGTAATAGAAGGTAGAATGACACTTAGGGATGGTGACAAATCGGTCACCTTTGTGAACCAAAAGTTTAAATCTCCACCAACTAAAACTGTTGAACCAATAAAAATGCTTAAGTGTGGGGAAGATGAAGAAACACTTAATGATGACCTAATAACAAAGAACCCCGTTGTTGATACGAAATTAGATGAACCCGTTTTTAACAGTTCAACGAAGAAACTTTATAAACGGATTCAAGATGCTAGGATTAAGGGGAACTTTAAGTTATGTAACCGATTAGTATCCAATTTATCGCCTAAAGAAAAGGCGATGTTAATTGAATTTGTGAATGTTACAGAGGAAATCAACAAATGGCTTGAAGCAAAAGTCAGAGATATGAAAGTTGTTGATGGTCCAATTGAAGTTAATAATGAAGTTAATCACAATTTCGATATCACAGCTAACTAAGTGTGGGAAGAATCAAATCTTTTAAGGATAATATAATGCTGTCTAGAGTTAGATTTTTTGTTTTCGTGTAGTTCTCAAAAATGGAATCCGAATGGTCTTTCCCTAGTAGACCCTAAAGAACTAGTCTTCTCCCTCCATTCTGAATTTTTGTGTTTTTAGATTTTACGAGATGAAGAATTCCTTTGATTTGAACCATGGTCTACTACTACACGCTATGATTACTAAACGTAATAATAACACCTTTCCGAGTGAACTGGTATCATTCATAAGAGGCAAAATGGACAAAGTGAGGAAAGAACTCAGGAAAGATCATAATAAGATACATTTTGGTAAAGGAAAATCAAAATCTGCAACAAAAAGAAGAGCACGACACCTTGAAAGATGTCATAAATGCGGAAAATGGTCACATGAAGGGAAATGTTCGAACAATCAGACACATTCCAATATCGAGTTCGTTACTTTATGCAGAGAAGGACCATTCATATGTTTAGAAGAAAAGTTATTGAAAATTCGAGGTTACGCTTACGTAGCTATGGAAAACCAAATCGATCGACTCTCCTATGAGTCGACTAAAGCAGGTCTCTGAGAATTTTATCTCATAGGTAGGTATGTACAATTTTTATTTTATTTTTATATATTGCTTTTAACCTTTTGATAATAAATGCTGAATCGTTCGCTATAAAGTATTAAATTGATATTCAATAAAATTAGGTATAATAAACCGAAATTATTGATATCATACAAAAATTTAATGCATCACTGCGAAATTTACCATTTATTCATAAGGTATAAATATCTTTAATCAATCAACTTAAAATATTTTAAAAATTCGTCAGGAGTAAAACTAGGTAATATAGCCGAAATTACTTTACCCAAAAGGGGGACGTATATTTTTGTTAATATTTGATTGATTAAAGTGGGATAAAAGACCAAAAAGATTTTTACCTTGTTTTTAAAATTAATATATTACTATATTATTTTAAATATAAGTTTTGTAAAAGTAATGTATATAGTAATAATATTAATATGAAATTTTATGCATTTTAAATTTAAGATTGGTGTGAATTAAAAAAAACAAAATTTACTTTATTTCATTAAGTTAAAAATGTAATGACCTGTCCTAATCCACCTGGACGAGGTCTTCAACAGCTGGTCCCATTGCGAGGTACTGACCTCTATATGCCATGAACGACTCCATGTAATATCTTTAAAAATGAGCAAATGCACAGCGGAAGATTTCTTTCAAACCTGAGAATAAACATGTTTTAAAAGTGTCAACTAAAAGGTTGGTGAGTTCATAGGTTTATCATAAACAATAAAATTCATCATTTTGATAGACCACAAGATTTAAATACAGTACACCTATCTCTTGTACAAAACCATTTTTCATAATTCTTGGCAGAGTAGGTTCGTATCCTTTTCTCCCCCGTAGGTTGCCTCGCGATTTTTAAATAACCGTACACATATCTCGTGCACAAAAATAATACACATAACCTGTGTATAAAAATCATTCTCTCGATACATAACATTCAATTTGATTTCATTTCTCAACATGGTAACCGACCTTAACATATAATGCGCATTAATAATATCCCCAAAACAGAACATCTTGTTTGTATAATATATAAACTTCGAAGTACTAAACACCACGCCCACTAGCCCTTCCGTCTAGTGAACATTCTGGGTGGGGGTGTTAAACCCGGTAGCTACCTTTAGGATTCGCGTGAATTAGGGCCATACCCGTTTCTAATTCTTAGGTTACCAAGCAATAGTAATCAGGGGAAAATATTCACAACAATTAGTGGCAATTATAACGTCCAACTAATTCAATAATAATCCACAGAACTTCTGTCTGCATAATAATTCATTCGAGGAATGTTTTGCTTGTGTCTATCTCATCAAACATTTATAAAAGCATTTCATGTATTCTCAGTTCAAAATATATTTCAAAAGCATTTAATTAAAACAGTTATAAAAACAGAGCATGTATTCTCAGTCCCAAAAATGTAAAGAGTAAAGGGAGTAAATGAACTCACGCATATAAATATGATAAAACGATTATTAAAACTATGCATGAATTCACAGTCCAAGAATGTAATGAGTAAAAAGGGAGCAAATGAACTCACTATACAATATTTTGTAGTAAAAATATGCATACGACGGAACTGAACAATGCAAGGTTGGCCTCAGATTCACGAACCTATATCATTTATATATATATTAACACACATAATTGTAATCATACAAATTCTATATATATATATATATATATATATATATACATAAATTTATTAGTTATCTCATTTTATATTCATAACCTATATGTTTCATATATTCTTTTTATATATTTAAAATAATTTTTTTTTTACTTTTGTTATCTTATATGTATTAAATATTTTTGTGTGTGTGTATATATATATATATATATATATATATATATATATATATATATATATATATATATATATATATATATATATATATATATATATATATATATATATATATATATATGGTTTCTTTGTTAAAATTATAATAATATTAAAATAATATTAGTAATGATAAAAATAATAATAATGATAATAGAGTTAGAAATGATACTTGTAATATTAATGATAAAAATGATAACTTAAATAAAAATGATACTTTTAATAAAAATGTTAATTTTAATAATAATGAATACTAATAATAATAACTATAACAATAATGATACTAATATTTATATTTTTAATATGTGTAATAACATAATAATAATAATAATAATAATAATAATAATAATAATAATAATAATAATAATAATAATAATAATAATAATAATAATAATAATAATAATAATAATAATTACTAATAACAATAATAATAATATAATAATAATAATAATAATAATAATAAGTAATAATAATAATAATAATAATAATAATAATAATAATAATAATAATAATAATAATAATAATAATAATAATAATAATAATGTTAAGTAATAAGTAAACTACCTCAAAGAAGTAGCCCTTTTAAAAAAATGCCTAAGTCCGTGTTTGAACCCGCGACCTCCCGCTAACCCAAAAACACCACAAACCAGCTGAGCTAGTCTGTTTTTCTGATTATATTCATAACCCGTTTTATATTTAACCCATTTTTATTTCAACTTCATCTTTAATATCATCTTTAATATCATCTTTATTAATATATCATTCGGATCATCATTCTTCCCATATTAAACTGTAATCGATCATCCTTTCATTTCCTAGTTTCATTATCGTGTACTCATACCATCACTAATTCCATCAACATAATTATTAACCTTAACCGTCGCCATTTTATTACCATCATCATCATTACTTCCTAACCGAATCATCCATATATTCGTCTTTCTTAAACTTGTATCATCACTAAATCTTCTATATCGTTTTCATCATAGATATAGAAACAAAAACAACGTGGATGAAGTGGGTTTCAGTTTAAGCAAATGATAGTTGGGTTTTTGCTACGGCCCAAGAGACATTCATCTGGCCCAACAAAATACCATAACAATACTCGGCCCAAGTGTTTAGTCCAACACTGAGTTAACCCAACAACCATAAACGAATTAAATCATAACGGCCCAATATGTATGAACTAAAACAGGTCCAGCGAGAACTAATGAAATATATCAATTTCTTTAAATAACAAGTATGATTGGCCATAAGAAATATATCAATGCCTACTGTGTGTCGGCCATAAGAAAACAAAGGGACATGCTAAAGTGATCTCACTACTTTGTTTAAATAAATTTAGTTGGATTTGGTATTCTCAACCGCACTAGTGCTGTTTGGCAAATAACTAATTTTCGAGCATTAAAGTATTTTGGTGATGTATCTTAATACCCACTTGTTCTAAACAAATAAATGGTTCATGTACATGTTGATCTAGTCGGTGATGCAACCCTCCCAAGTCCCAACGGCCTACCAATTGATTCTTTAATGATTGGAACTAACACTAAGTGGAGTCAACTCACTAATCCACCAATCTTGCAAGCTGTAAAGCTATATATATAAAATGTTTTCGGAAGCATGTATTCACACAATACCTTGGATACTTATAGCTATATTACTCATCTCTTTAGATAAGAATAAGGTTTAGTGTGTGGGTCTCATTCGGTTCACTAATTAAACGTCTCACTAACACATCATCATCATTCCCACGTTTTCTTTTCTTGGCCACTACTATCAACACATAAAATCCTACATTATGTATCATATTTATCATCTTTCTTTGCGTATATATAGCTGCAGTAGTATCGATCCAGTATGGTTGCAGCAGAAACATGAACTACAGTGAAGGTGTGTTGGGTTTGTTTAATCGTGGGTGTTGAGTGGTGTTTTACAGCTTCAACTGTAGCTGGACAGGAAATAGGAAACGAATAACAAAAATAAAATAGCAGATGGCAGCGAGTAGCAGCTCACCTTGTCTGAGTCTGTTCAAAATATACGATATAGCAGCAACGAATGAAGCTAGAAACAGGTATATAGCATCAGAGAATATAAATTGAAGTGGGTTTCCAAGGTGACAGTTTGTTTGGTTGGGTATCGAGCAAATAGAAAGCAGATTGTAGTATGCATATGTGTGGCGAGTGGTGGTGATTAATTTGGTCGAAGGTTGAAACAGAAAATAGAAGATGGGAGTGGTGTTAATTGCTATAATTAATCTATCAATCTCATTTCTCTCTCTCATGTAACATGTATGTATATCATATATAAGAAGAAAGGTGGTGATGGTTGTCAATAGAAGTATTCGAGCCAGGAAGTAACAAACAAAAATTTATAAAGTAGAAAGTGAAGTGTAACGGATTCGTACGATTTCTATTGATATTTAACAACTTGATTTAATTGAGTTTGTATTGTTGTGATAATGAGATCGACATGTAACAAGAATCAGGCAGGAAGGACAGAATGACAGATAAGAGGAAGAAAAAGATAAAGCAGATAATGACTTCTAACAAATTTGTACCCTTTATTTGATATTGAATTCTTACGAGTTCAGGAAAAAAACAAATTTTATAAAGTTGGATAAGGATGTTAAACAGAATCATACGAATTTGTGGATTAGTTTTAGTAATCAGATTC